>NC_138072.1:17083737-18284777 GCF_964194185.1 Rhinolophus hipposideros
GTAATCCCGCTCATTTATTTTTTTCTATTATGTCCCTTGCCTTTGTGATCAAGTTCACTAAAACCCTGCCGAGACCAAGGTCCTTAAGTTTCTTCTGTGTATCTTACTATTTCAGGTCTTGTGCGCATGTTCAAGTCTTAATCCATTTGAGTTAACTTTTAGGTATGGTGTCAGAATGCAGTCTAGTTTCATTCTTTTACAGTTTTCCCAACACCATTTATTGAAGAGTCTTTCCTATTTCCATTGTATGTTTTTGGCTCCTTTATCAAAAATTAGTTGCCCATATATGTGTGGGTTTATATCTAGGCTCTCAATTCTGTTCCATTAGTCTGTGTGTCTGTTTGCCAGTACCATACTGCTTTGATTATTGGAGCTTTGTAGTATGGTTTGAAATTAGGAAGGAGTATGATACCTCTGGCTTTGTCCTTTTTTCTCAGGATTGCTTTGGTTATTTGTGGTATTTTGTTTCATACTAATTTGAGGATTTTTTTGTTCTATTTCTGTGAAAAATGCCATTAAATCTGTGTATTGCTTTACATAACCTGGCCATTTTAACAATGTTAATTCTTCCAATCCAAGAACTCTGAATATATTTCCATTTCTTTGTGTCATCTTTAATTTCTTTAAACAATGTCTTGTAATTTTAAATGTACAGTTGAAAATTACAACTATACATTGAAAATGTTGATAAGTTTATGCTTAGGTATTTTATCCTTTGTTGATAAGTTTATTCCTAGGTATTTTATCCTTTTTGTAATTGTAAATAGGATTGTTTTCTTCATTTCTCTTTCTGATATTTCATTGTTAGTATATAGAAACACACAATATATTTAGTATATTGATTTTTTATCTTGCAATTTTACTGTCTTTGTTTATTGTTTCTAATAGTCTTTTAGTGGAGTCTTTAGTGTTTATATATAGAATCATGTCATCTGCAAATCGTGACAGTTTTACTTCTTCATTCCCAATTTGGATGCCTTTTTTTCCCCCTTGCCTGATTGCTCTGGCTAAGGTTCTGGTACTATGTAGCGAGAATGGGCATTCTTGCTAGTCCTGTTCTTAGAGAAAAAGTTTTCAGTTTTCCACTATTGAGTATGGTATTAGCTGAGGATTTGTCATATATGGCCTTTATTCGGTTGAAGTACTTTACTTCTATACTCATTTTATTGACTTTTTAAATCATAAATGGACTTTTTTGTTGTTAATTACTTTTTATGCATCTATGGGGATGATCATATGATTTTTTCTCATTTTGTTTATGTGGTGTTTCAAATTGGTTGATTTGTGGATGTTGAGCTATCCTTGCATCCCAGAAATGAATCCAATTGATTGTAATTTGTGATCCTTTTAATGTATTGTTGTATTCAATTTGCTCATAATTTTGTTTAGGATTTTTACATCTATATTCATCAGAAATACTAGCTCTTAATTTCCTTTTTTGTGTGTGTTCTCCTTGCCTGATTTTGGTATCAGGATAATGTTAGTCTTGTCAAATGAGTTGGGAAGTATAATATTCCCTCCTCAATTTTTTGGTAGAGGTTGAGAAGAATTGATATTAAATCTTTTTTGAATGTTTAATGAATTCACCAGTGAAGCCATCTGGTCCTGGACTTTCTTTTTTTGAGAGTTGGGGGTGGTTACTGTTTCATTTTTCTTTCCAATGATAGGTCTATATAAGTTTTCCAGTTCTTTGTGGTTCATTCTAAGATTGTTGTATATTTCTAAGAGCTTGTCCATTTCTTATAGATAATCGAATTTGATGGCATATAGCCTTTCATAGTATTTTGGTATTCCTTTGTATTTCTGTGGTGTCATTGTACCTTTTCCTCTCTCATATCTGATCTTGTTTGAGTCTCTTCTCTTTTTTCCTTAGTGAGTGTAGCCAGGGGTTTGTCATTTTGTCTTTTCAATGAATCAGCTCCTTGTTTCAGTAATTTATTTATATTTTCTTTTTGTTCTCTATTTTATTTATTTCCACTCTGATTTTTATTATTTCCTTCCTTCTACTGACTATGGGCTTCATTTGTTCTCTTTCTAGTTCTTTAAGTGCAATGTTAGATTGAGATTTTTCTTGTTTCTTGAGATAGGCCTGCAGTGCTATAAACTTCCCTCTTGGTACTGCTTTTGCTGCATCCCCTGAAGTTTGGTATGTTGTATTTTCATTTTCATTTGTCTCTGTATATTTTAGTTTCTTTCATATCTTCTTTGACCCAATAGTTTTTTAGTAGTATGTTATTTAATTTCCACATATTTGAGGTTTTTCCAGTTTTCTTCTTGTACTTAATTTTCAGTTTCATAACATTGTGGTCGAAAAACATTATGTTTGATATGATTTTAGTCTTCTTAAATTTGAGACTAGTTTTGTGCCCCAAAGTATGGTCTATCCTTGAGAATGTTCCACGTGTACCTGAGAAGAATGTGTACACTGTTGTTTTGGGATGGAAAGTTCTAAAATGTTGAAGTCTATTTGGTCTAATGTGTCATTTAAGGTTGATATTTCCTTATAGACTTTACATCTGGATATTCCCTCCATAGCTGTCCATGGGGTATTCAGGTTCCCTACTATAATTGTATTTTGTCAGTTTCTCCCTTTAGGGCTTAGTATTTGTTTTACATATTTTTGTGCTGTCAGGTTGGGTGCATATATATATTGATGTGTTATGGCTTCCTGATGAATCCTTCCCTTCATCATTATAAAATGTCCATCTTTGTCTTGTTACCTCTTTTTATCTTGAAATCTATTTTGTCTAAGTACTGCTATACCCACTGTTCTCTGGATGTCATTTGCTTGAAGTATCATATTCTACCCCTTTGCTTTAGAACCTGTGTTTGTCTTTGCCCCTGAGATCAGTCTCCTGCAGGCAACTTATAGTTGGATCTCTTTTTAAAATTCATCCTGCTACTACTCTGTGCCTTTTGATTTGAGAGTTCAGTCAATTTACATTTAGGGTGATTATTGATTATGAGGACTTACTATATCAATAGTAAGAGGACTTGCTCGATGTCTCTATTGTTTCTTTCTCCTTGTGATTCTGTCTGCTACTTTAGTTTGGTGATTCTCTGTGATTTATTTCCTGTTCCTCCTTTTTTATGTTTTGTGTCTCAGCTCTGGATTTTTGTTTTGTGATTACCTTAGGTTTGTGTAAAATGTGTCATATATACAATAGTTCTTTTTTTCTGATTGCCACCTATCTTCATTCACATGTATCCATTCAGTCCTTTTTCTTCTTCCCTTTTGTGATTTTGTTGTCACAAATTATGCCTTTTATGTTGTGCATTTGTTACCAAGTTGCAGTAGTTATCTTTAATGTCTGCTTTCCTCTTTAATCTTTATGTTATAATTGTTTAATAACCTATTCTGAAGTAGATTTGCATTTTCTTGCTTCTGCTAATCATCTTACTCAAAGTTTTGTATGCTTTTGTCTTTTTGTTCTTGGTAGAAGAGCTCCTTTCAACATTTCTTGTAATGCAGGTTTTGTGGTGGTAAATTCTCTCAGCTTTTGTTTGTGTGGGAAAGCCTTTGTTTCTCCTTCATATTTAAAGGGTAACTTACTGGATATGTTATCCTTGGCTGGTGGTTCCTCTCTTTCAATATTTTGAATATTTCTCCACTCTCTTCTTGTCTTATAATGTTTCTACTGAGAAATCTGATAATTATCTAGTGGAGTTTCCTTTATAGGTTACAGTCTTTTTTCCCCTGGCTGCATTGAGAATTTTTTTTTTGGAAATTTGAATAACATGTGTCTTGGAGACGGGTCTTTTTTCATTGATATAATTAGGTGTTCTGTTAGCTTCCTGTATTCTAAAGTTCAGTTCTTTCCATAGGCTTGGCAAGTTTTCATTAATTATTTCTTTGAGTAGGCTTTCTGTTCCATTCTGCCTTTCTTCTTCTTCTGGTATACCTATTTTTCTTAGACTACTCTTTCTAATGTAGTCAGACAGTTCTCATAGAGTTCTCTCCCTCTTTTTAAATTCTAGTTCTCGCCTTTCTCCCTCCTGGGTCATTTCTAGGTTTTTATCTTTGAGTTGGCTAATTCTCTCTTCCATATGGACTGCTCTATTTCCAGTGGTCTCTAATGCATTCCTCATTTCATTTATTTCATTCTTCAGCTACAGAATTTCTGTTTGGTTTTTTTTCATAGTTTTAGTCTCTTTGGTAAAGTACTCCTACTGTCAATTAATTTTATTTCTTGAGTTTCTTCATAATTGCGATCTTGAATTCTCTGTCATTTAAATTGCAGTCTTCCATGACTTTGAGTTTGGTTTCTGGAGACTTTCCATTTTCTTTCTGTGCTCCCAAGTTACCTTGGTTGTTCTTGGTATTTGATGGATTGTTTCTTTGCACAGGTTAATAGGTCGGGTACTTCCTTTGGCTTTCCAGTAGGTGGTGCCATAGCGCAAGTTTTTGTTTTCCCTTACCTGCACCATTTGGGCCTCTGGGATCCAGGCGGAGTGGTGTCGCTTCAGTTAAGGAAATGCCAAGTACTCACTGGAATGGTCGGTGTGTGTGCTCTGTGACCAGCTCACCTCGTTTATGGAGTACCACCATTGTGGTGGGGGAATGTGGTAGGTGGTGGAGAACCCATTTTGTGAGAATCCAGAGCTGCCTCCTTTTGCTGCTGTATTTTTGGCTTTACAGGGCTCTGCCAGTGCATGTGGGGCAGAGGGGCCACATTTGTCATCTCTCGGCTCCTTCCCCCTTCCAGTAATGGTGGTTGGCCCACTGTTTCGTTTACAGCTTCCTAGCCACCTACCCACCTCTGCCTGATGGGGGGTGGGTCAGAAGGGGGCGGGGTGGGTAAGGGTGTTGCCTTTTCTGGGAAGGAAACTGCTTCCTCTGCCTTACGCTGCAGGCCTTAGCGTGAGGCCAGACTTCTCTCTGCCATAGTTGGGTTCTGGTGAGAGCTCTCTTCCTGGTTTGCAGATGGCCATCTTCTCATTGTGTGCTCACAGGGTGGAGGGTGATAGAACAAGCTCTCTGGTGTCTCTTCTTACAAGGGCATTAATCTCATCCTGAGGGCTTCACCCTTGTGACCTTATCTAAACCTAATTACCTCCCAAAGACTTCATCCTCAAATGCCATCACGATGGGGGTTTAGGGATTAAATGTGAAATTTTGGGAGACATAAACATTTAATCTATAGTACTGTGGTATTTATGAGAAATAATAATGGAAAGTAGTTAGCACTGTGACTCAACATAAAAAGTACTGTTTATTTTATCTATTATCATCATTATCGTTATTTTGACTTGGCATACATTTTGCATATGCAGTAACTGAAGAAATGAGAAAGGATTTGGTGATGTTGCTCTTCATTGATGGAGAATATGTGATAACATTGATGAAGAAGGGAAATGGAGGAAGAAGAGCGGGATTGTAGGCATGCTAATGAGAGAGGCTTTCTTCACTCTGTTAAGAGAGGAGAAGATGGATGCAGTTGTCAGGTTTATAGATGTCACATAACTGGTGAGAGTAGACGAGATGAGACCCTTTAATATTCTTTATATGGATGTGACCTTAAAACGCAGTTCTTTGTTTTTTTTCAAATCTTTTATTTTCTTTTCTCTGATTTCATTGATAAGGTTGAGGTTTTTTTTTTCTGAGCTCAGGAAAGCAGAAGTACCACTTAGATCTTTATACTAATAATACTAAACTTGATTTGCTGGATTTTGAAAAGTTCTGTTTAAAGCATTTTGAATCTGAGACATATTCTGATATTTTAAAATTGGAGTGCAATCTAGTCCTACCCCTTAGCTTTCAGATTTAAGCTTTCCTCTCTAAGTAAATGAATCAAGGACTTATTTTAGTAGTCTTTCTAGAACTATTAAGGATCGCCAATTCTTTCACTTTGGGCAATAATTGTCTCCACATTTACTTTATAGAGTCCTCTTTGGTGGAGCCCACAGGCGGAGAGGAAACACAGCATTCATAAGATGGCGGGCGGGTGAGTTACTGAGAATTTGGCCTGGAACTTGGGGAAAAAGTGGTAGTGGTTACACCATAATAGGAATAAAATTTGAAATGTAAATTTGGACGTTATGCTGTCATGGTGAGGTCTTTAAAGACAATGTCATGGTTTTGAGTTTTTTCTTTATGTAAATTTTGTTAATTATTTATATGGCATAGCTGTCCTGCTACCTGTACTATGATTTTATCAAACTTCACACAGCAACTTAGGACACAGTTGACAGTTTAGAGTTTGGGGAAATATAGAGCAAACAGTTCTCCGAGAGTACATCTTTCCTTTGGTGATAATGGTCAAAGATACATCATTAAATTGTGGTTTGGGGCTTTTCTTTCTTGTTTTAATAGCAGTATTTTAATAAATACTGGTTTACTTGTGATAAGCAGACAAACAAGCTTCTGGAACCACTGAAATCAAACTTCAGAGAAAGAAAATAAGAAAACCTACAGGGAGATGACCTCTAATTCATATTAACATAAAATAATCATCAAGTGACAAGCATTTTCATTCCGAAGAGAAATTCTATGCCTAAGATCAACTTTATTATAACTATATGACACAAAATCAAAGCTATGATTTTATACAATAAAATCAGTATATCAGCAATGATAAAAATAAAGGGAAAAAAGGCAGTAAATCGAATTCATGGAAGGAATGGAGCCTGTAAGAGTGGAACTACATATAAAAAAGAGAAAAGTCTATGGGTCTGTATCTATGGCAGGTGTTTATATTTTTCAATGTAAAAATTACCTTAATTTGGTACACTGGTTTACTGATGAATTTATCAATTTTCTGTGACTATGTGTAGTGGTATGTGTTAGATGAGACTAATTGTAAGTAATATTACGAAGTAGAAAAAGTTTGTCCCTAGGACCCACTGACTTCTCTTTTCTTGTTCCTTCAACCTTGTCATTTAGTAGTCACCCTCTGTAGGTCCTTTCCCCTGTCTCATCACTGTGAAAAGAAATCTCCAGTACTTTTGGGTCATGGGTTATCTTTGAAAGATAAATAGACACACTAATGGCAGATTATTTTACATTTAAGTGGGGCTTTTGAAAATCCAAACAGAAATTCCTTATGGTTAAACTTCAAACACTGATGTCTGTTGGGGGAAATATTTTTAGAGAAGAGAGTTTTTTTACTCCAGTCCATAAATTACAACCTGTTGCCAGGAAGGAAGGGAATTAACTCTTATAGGCCTGTTACGTGCTAGTGTCTGGGCATCTGTGCTGGGCCTCTGAGCTACACAGGATCATTTGGTCCTCACAGTGAGCTGGTGAGATCCGCATTCTTACTCACATTTTACAAAAGAGGAACTGACAGGGGCACAGATTGATGAAGTGACCTTCCTAAAGAGGTCACAGTGGAGGCACATCTTCAAATCAGGACTTCCAGATGCCAAACTTTTACCCTTACCGCTAGACCAGCATTTCACAGTTATTTTATTCTTTCATTTTACCCATACTTCTTTTTGGTGAACATGCAATATCTTGCCCTCAGGAATTCCATACATGTTTTATAGGGATGGTTCCCCAGCTCCCTTGTGAACCACCACCCTTGGCTTTGCTGCTTGTGGTTGGTGAGTCTCACTTGAGCCTTTTGTTGTGTTTTTGGCTAGAAGTGCCTTATAAGCAGAGATGGCCAACAACCACAGCATTCATGTCTGAACATAATTGAGTTAGGTTTGTTTGTTTTGAGTAGATTGGCCAACTCTGAAGTTTGTACTTCTAATAGGTTCTAGTATTGATGTGTTATGTGTGAACTGTAACGTTTGGGGAATTACCTCAGCAAGAATTAAATTTCTTGTTATTGACACTTTCGAACAGATGTATTTAGTATTACAAACAGTTTGAACATGTTCATTCAACAAAGGGCTATAAAGCACTTCCTATGTGCCAGGCCTATGTTAGATTTTATACTGAACACAATACCGAAAACACATGGTTTCCACCCTCTGTGAGATGATAGTTTAGAAGGGAGACAAACATGTGAGGTAACTGTTAAAATACACTACAATGATGACAATAATGGAGGTCTGGAGAAGGGAGAATGCGGGCACTGTGAAAGGAATAGTGCGTGGGGGACACGGAAAGATTCAGAGAAGTTGTAAGTTAAGCTGAAGCTTGAATATATTTGTGAAGTATCTTTTACAAGACTTCTCTTGTAGCTGCTCATTTGTTTCCCTTTATTTTTCTGCTCTCCAGGTCTTAAATTTCTCTGTTTTTTGGAAGCAGGCAGACTTAATTTCTGGGGGGTACAGGAAAGTCAAATTAATGTCGATTGCTCTACTTCTGCATTCTTTAGGACATGTCGACATGTCATCGTGCGCGAGATATCACAATGGTGGCGGGAAATGATGGACAGAGGAGGGTAATGGAACTAGGTACCTGGTTGCTTTATCATTTTTACTGTCACACAAATGGTTTTCTTCTGTTTAGGATAATCTAAGGACTGAGAGTGTGACTAGCTATGCTCTAGAGCTAAAATGAAGTTAAAGGACAGTTGTCTGGAGGAAAACATTGTATTCAATGGTATACAATTTTCTGGTCCATTTTGGTTGTAAGGCTTTGGGTTCCTCTATGATTCAGTATTTATAAACATGCTTATTTCTGTCTCCTATGCATGCTGGTTCTCACAGGCACCTTGGCAGGTGTTCAACAGTTCAGTTTACTTGAGAAAGCCGCATGATATTATATTGTGGAAAGAGCCCTGCATTAGAAGTTACGAGAGATAAATTCTAGTCCTACCTCTGCCTCTAATTTGTTCTCTGCCTTTGAGCTAGTCAGTTAACCTCTGTTAGGTCTCAGTGTGTTGCATTTTAAATAACAGGATAGGATAATGCTCTCTAAGGTGTTGCTCAGCTCAAAACTTTTATCATTTTAATATTGACAGGGGCAATTATTCAACTAACAAATCTTTAATGAATGCTTCCCACATTTCAGGCCATGTGCTATTTGCAGTCAATAAGAGACATGGAAGAGAGACATATAGATAGATCAATGGAAGAGAATTTAGAGTCCAGAAATAAACCTATACATCTCTGGTGAGTTGATTTTCAGCAAGGGTGGCAAGACCATTCAACAGGGAAGAATAGTCTTCAACAAATGATGCGGGGACAACTGGAGTCCTGCATGCTAAAGAATGAATTTGGACCCCTACATCACACTATGTAAAAAAATAACTCAAAATGAATCAAATAGCTAAGCATATGAGCTAAAACTATAAACCTCTTAGAAGAAAATGGATAAATCTTTGTGACCTTGCATTGGGCATTGGCTTTTTAGATTTAACATCAAAAGCACAAGCAACCAATGAAAAAATTGGTAAATTGGACTTCATTAAAATTATGAAAGACTTATATTTGTCAAAAGACACTATTAAGAAAGTGAAAAGATGATCCACAGAATGGGGGAAGATATTTGCAAGTTGTTTATCTGATGAAGACCTAGTACCCAGAATATATTAAGAATTTTTATAACACGACAATAAAAAGACAAACAAAATAAAAATGGGCAAAGGATCTGAATTGACATTTCTTCAAAGAAGATACATAAATAGCCTATAATACATGAAAAGATGCTCAACATCATTAGCCATCAGAGAAATGAAAATCAAACTCATCTGAGAGATCACTTCACACCCATTAAGAAGGCTGTAATTAAAAAGACATAATAAAAAGTGTTGGTGAGGATGTGAAGACATTGGAACTCTCATACACTGCTGGGGGGATTGCAAAATGGAGCAGCTGCTTTGGAAAAGAGTTTGGCAGTTCCTCAGAAAACTTAAATATAGAGTTACCATATGACCTAGCAGTTCCATACCTATGTAGGTATATACCCAAGATAATTGAAATCACGTATCTATACAAAACATATTGATGTTCATACTGGAATTATTCATAATAGTCCCAAAGTGAAAATAACCCAAATGTCCAATAACTGTTAGGTGGATAAACAAAATATGGAGGAGTCTATAAAGTGGAATATTGTTCAGCCAGAAAAGGAATGGATTACAGCTAGCTACCTGCCATGACATGGATGAACCTTAAAAACCTTAATGCTAAGTGAAAGCCAGACACACAAGGCTACATATTGTATGATTCCATTCCTGTGAAATGTGCAGAATAAGCAAATCTGTAGAGATAGAAAGCAGTTTACTTGTTGCCAAGGGCTGGGAGGAGGAAGGAATGAGGAGTGATGACTAATGGGTTCAGGGTTTCTTTTTGGGGTGATGAAAAGGTCTGGAAGTAAATAGTGGTGATGGTTATACAACCTTGTAAATATATTAAAACCCACAATTTGTATGCTTTAAAATGGTGATTTTTATGATGCGTGAATTATATCTCAATAAAACATTTTTTAAAAAGCATGGCCCTTCATGGTGCTAAAATGAACTGTTAACATGATAGGGATAGAAAAGGGTTCTGTGGGAGGATAACATTCTGTCCTATTATTTGGAGTTGGGGTCAGAGCGTTGGAAGAAGTAATACTGAAACAAAAACCTGAATGTCAAGTTGAAATTATTCAGGTGAAAAGATGGGTAGTAATGGAAATGAGGAAAGAGGGAAGAATCTATCAGTTAGAATTAAAAGCTTAAAGCCAATTTCAGCTGTAACAGATATAAGCTCCTACCTCTCTGTCACAATACAAGATTAGTAAAGACTTTGTGCATTAAGTAATTCAATTATCCTGTATCGTTTATTATGGAAAAATATATCTGAGGTTCTTCAGGGGAAATCAGAGCATTTATTTTTCATGATTTGATTCTAAATATTTTTAAATTTTAGTCTATGGCATTTTATAATTTTAAAATTTCATGAAACCAGACCTAGATTCTAGAAGTTGTTTATGCTAGGTTTTTTTCCTCCCCTCTGTCTATTTATATATTTTATAAACCAAGTTTCCAACCTTCCTTCCTATAGAAATTCTGTTTTCATTCCTTTTGACAGTTTGAGGTTAATTTCAGTTCCTTGCAAGCATGATTTATTATAGAGTTAGGATAAATACATATATTTGTTTTTGCTTTGCTCAAATATTTATTTTGTTTGCTATTAGGTAGTAAAATATTTTATTAAGAATAAATTACAAACGTGCAAAAGTAGAGAGAATAGTATAATCAACACCTATGAAAATCAATACCTGCTTTACAAAATTTTAACTCATTTTTTTATTTTATTATATATCCACCTATATAGTCCTTTACCTCCTGGATTATTTGGAAGCAAATCTCAGACGCCACATGATTTCATCTATATTATTTATTTCTAAATAATTCTTTTTAAAAAAAACTTCTTATTGAGTGTTAACTTGGAAATTTATTTTTTATGAAAACATTATTTGAAAAGTTATGAGTTACTGGAAATGAATAGTTAACTCCTTTATGCAGTTTTAAAATTTGCTTACATATTCATTTCTTCTAATAAATACTAGGTATGCTTATAAAATAATAAAATTGATGTTATGAGGATGTGGTTCATATACAGTCTCTGTGCTCCTTGTTGTGATTATATTAACTACGCTCTTTCCCCAAAAATAAGATCTAGCAGGACAATCAGCTCTAATGAGTCTTTTGGAGCAAAAATTAATATAAGACCTGGTATTATATTATATATTATATTATATTTATTATATTATATTATATTTTATTATATTATCTGGTCTTATTTTACTATAAGATAGTGTTATAGTAAGCACTATAAGACTATGGTAAAATAAGTAAGACTTATAGTAAAATAAGACCAGGTCTTATATTAATTTTTGCTCCAAAAGATGCATTAGAGCTGATTGTCGGGCTAGGTCTTATTTTCAGGGAAACACGGTAGGACTTAGGCGTTATCAAACTCTATAGCTAGTAATTATTTCCTTCTCCATCTTCAGTGGTCTTTACTGTTTTGCCTTCTAGGAGAATCTGTATCATTTAATGTTACTGACTATCCACTCATTGAACACGTATCTCTCTTGGCTTCCCTGACATTTGATTTTCTTGGTTCAGCCCTGTAGTGGAGCGTCCTTTTACTGACACACTTTCTTTTGATGCCTACAAAATATAACTATCCCATCCTTACTCTGTTCTTGTGGCTCTTCTGCCCTCTGCACAAATTCGTAGTCTGGCGTCATGGCTCCGTGATACATTATCTACGTATTAGTGAATCCCAAATAGGTGTTACTAGTGAATGAAAGAACCTCTCTTCAGTGTTCTTTATTTAGTGTTCTAGTCAAATATTTAAAATGTTCCCATGGATATCCCATTGTCATCATAAATTCAGATAACCAAAACTGAATCCGTATTCTTTTTTATTAATACTGATTCCCCTTCAGCTCAACTCTAATGACAGATCACTAGGTTTCTTCTTCAGATCACTATGCTCTCTTTCTCTTCCTCCAGTCCCCTATGCACATGCTATTTTCTTGTCCTGTTAATTCTTCAAAGTATGTAAGTTGTTTGCATTTTTCATTATTATTGCCTATTCTAGGCATTTTCTTGCTTTAGGAAACTTTCTAACTGCTCTTAGTTCAGCTAACTTCTCTATAATCCCATAAACCCCAAGTGTTCTCCATAGTCAAGAAGATCTATTTATATGTCTCTCCTTCATTAGAATTCAGTCTCTTCAAGGGCTGAGACTGGATTTTATTCATGCTTGCACCATACATAATACATGAGACATTGTAATATTCATTAAATGTTAATTGAATGGAACTCCTAATCTCTTCACCTATATTCCTGCAAAATCTACTTAAGCTCTTGTCTTTCCTTTGCGGTATAGTCTATATAAAGAATCTTAACCCTTTGAGAATCCAATGAAAGCAATAGTCTCTGTTAATGTACCATTTCCATCATGAAACTTATTGCAATCTGAAATTATTATTGCTATATTTATAATGGTTTCACCTCCTGGAATGTACCCTCTGATTTTAGGGACCATACCAGTCTTATACATTTTTGTGACCTTTAATAAAACACACGGTAGGACCAAAAGAAATATTTACTGAATGGGTATTCTACGACCTCCCCAGTTGATGCAAATGTCTTACGCATTTATACATAATACAAATAATTTCACAATAGTTAACTAACCTTGGACTTTGGATCTTTGACTTATTGTTATCAGACTAATCTTTCTAAATAGTACTTTTATTAATGAAAAGTTCAGTCAGACTCCTGTGCCAGATCTAAGATAGGTTCTGGGAATATAAAGGTAAATAAGCACATCATGCCTGCTTTTTATGGAATTTAGAAATCAAGAGGAAGAAAAGCTTAAGTCTCCTTGAGGAGGTCAAGGAAAGCTTCCTAGAGGACATCTGATATCTCAAAGGTGTTTTTCAACTCAAAAATCACTGTTGCCCTTTTCCTTAGCATTGGGTAACAGCCTGCACAGAAGACTGGTGGCTGCCAGTCTGTTCCTGGTGCCACCCTCATTCTGATTAACTTAAACATTTACTTCACCCCAAGTAGTCACTTTGGAATTAAAATCTAATTCCTTACTAGACGGATATTGTTTTTAGATCCTCCATTATCCTGTTAGCCGAGATAACTGAAAGGAGAATTCAGTGGTGGTCTCCACGTGGCTTTCCTGAAGCCCTTGCAAGCTTTTGTTGTTTGTGGTTTATTTGGCTTTCCTTTGGTTAGCAATGGAATCAGGAGACATTAGCACTTAGCACTAATGTACTATATTTATTATGTTCATTTTCTCTTTCATTCCCATTAAAATGTGAGCTTTGTGAGAACAGATTTTTTCCTGTTCTGTTCATTGCTTAAAGAATATTTGTTGAATGAATACTTAGTCCATTCTTGGTAGCCTTAACACAGGAGTTGAAATAAAAATGGTAGAGATAGAAGCTGGTTTATCTGGTTGAGGGTAACTCAGGCTGGTAATTCAAAATTAAACAGGAATAGTTTTGGTTTTTTTTTTCACCTTTTAAAACGTTTAGTAAAGAAATTACTTACGAAAATTCTCTTCTTAGTTACTTTTGTTTTTACTGCTGATAGGTTTTAAAATCTTTTTAAAATGAACACGTCCTCTTAGGTTTCTTTTTTGTAATTTATATACGTTTTATAATCATGTAATTTATTTGCTACTGTAAGTCATATGATCTCAATTTCTTATGACTTTTTTAGACTTAGAGAAAATGAAAATTTTAGGTACTCTTTTCTTTACTAAATGCAGGTATCAAATTGTATTAATAAATAGTTTTTAGACCTTAGATTAATTTTATTTATTTTTTAATTTCTAAGCAAATATGCTTAGTGGTTTGTGTAAATAACTTTGTTATTCAAAACTCTAGAATTAGACATCTGTCTAATGAATGCTGTTCTAAATGTTGCTAAATGATTAATAGTAATTAAAAGGTTAAATATAAGCTGAAGAAAGCTTTGAATTTTTAAATGTTTGCAACAGCTAGTAATCTGACTGATGCAGACATTTTTGTCAAAGTTGAAAAAGTTAGAGCTAATTAATTTCTTGGGAGACATATGATGAAATTGTAGGTGTGATAACATATTTGAGTAACATATGGCAGTTATGGGGCACCTTTCTAATGACTGAGCAGCCAGTTAAATATAGACTTTTTTTGGTGTTTTTCTTTCATTTCCATTCTTTGTTACTTGTGTTTTTTAACACCAATTTTGTTTTCTAGAGGTCCATAATCAGGATTTAATGATTTATATTTAAAATATTAACATGAATATGTAATTCTATTCTAAATAGCATAAATTTTAGTAAAAAGTATTTTTTTATTGTAGCCAATCATATTTTCCCTCAGTGTATACTTATATGACTAAGTAAACCTAATGTATGGGCATTATACTCTCCATATATGTTCATCAACTCAGATTACCCTTAAATGAGGACCCAAAAAAATGTTAAGTGGTTTTATAGATACATATTTTAAAAATTTAGCTGTATTTTTCTCTTGCAAAGATTCACTATTTGCATTTTGACTAATTTCCTTCCTTCCATTCTTACTTTCTGAATATGGCTTGATTATGACAACAGATTAGAAAAGAAAATAACAATTCTGTTATTCAAATAGTACCTAAAACTTTGATAGAGGAATTTTGAGTTAAGAATTTTGGAAACAGAGGTAATTTAAGTAGTGAATTATAGTTTGTTTTCATTTTTTTAAAGTTGGATTTTTACCACAATTTATATGATTGTAATCTGGTGTATAAGTCTAAAATTTTCTGTCATTCAGAAATATCCACAGTGAAATAAGAGTTCAGGATGAAAATACATCTGTTGTTCTCCAGAGTCAGCCACTGGAGTGTGTTCAAGCTAACTCTCCTTAGTCTCAACATTCCGCTGATTATATTGATGAAATGAAAAAGTAAGTGAAGGCTGTGCTTTTCCAACTCTTCTGATATTAAAGCAAAAGTAGTGTTTATGTCTAAAATGAAATAAACTGAAAAGCAATATAATTGTAAACCTTGAAAGAGGATGTGTAAATTCTAGAATTTTTAAGGTGATTAACTGTAATATTCCTGTGGTTTCTGCTCTAGACCCTCTTCAAAATATTACTGTATTTTTTAATATACTTACTTTAAAAATTTGCATATCCTATTTAGAGGATCTAACATGCCTAGAAACCTTCCAGATTGATTTACTAAACTTTTTTGATATTATCATAATTGTTTTCATTCAAATTTGAGTATCCTATGAAGAATGTTGGTATGGATATCTGTTCTATGAATTCTTCCTTGCTCTAAATCTGTAGCAAAATTTTTCTTGTCAATTGACATGCTTTTAGTCAATAGTGATAAAGGCGTATCCATGAGGGACCTGGTAGAATATTTTGTCCCACGTGGGCTCTGAACTCAAGCCTTAAGTTAAATAATAAAGGTGAACTTTCAAGTGATTCACAGTAAAGCACTCACTTCTCATTCATTTAATAAAATTTGTAAAATTTGTATTATCTAATTATCTGTGAACACTCAGTTTTAAAGATAGCAGGATTCCCTGAAATAAAAGCTTACTCGTTTGAAAAATGACTCTAAGGATTTATTCTGGGGCTGTAAACTAGAAATAATTTAATTGGTAAGATTGTACTGGTGGTTAGAATCCCCAGGAACAAAATCCTGGTGGATAGGCTATTTATTCACTTTTTAAAGCATGTCTCGGTAGAGTAAAATGATGATTTAGAAATTGCCTAATTAGTTTTATTAATTATCAACAATAGTAAACTTTAAGTTAGATCATTTTTCTTTATTAAAGTAATAATCCATGTAATTCTGTTTAGCTACTAGGCAGAATTTAATGAAGAATGGAAAGATGATAATTTTTCATTCAGTAGGAAAACTTGATACTTGATTTGATTTGATAGTTGAGTAATTACGCTTAGAAATACTATTTTTTTTTTGCTTTCATAAGTTGTTCAAATATTTTCCATTCAGATAAGTATTTTTATGTCATAAATAAGTAAATGACAGATATCAGGTCTATAAGCCAATGTTAAAATTCACTATAAAATATTTGGCCCCAATCCTGAAAGCCATGGTTCATTCTAGAAATGTTTCTGGAACAGTGAGCGAATGATTTTGGAAGATTAGAAGATTTACATTTTAAATACAGTGTCAACAATCTTTACCTTACCATGCATAATTTGCATTGCTAGATGTGCTGAGGTCAGTGTTTAACCACTCACATACCTTATTTATTTTCTGTAATTACTTAGTAAGTCTTGAAGGGACTTATGATTGAAAAGAAAGGTTTGAGAGAAAATATATTCATAGTCTTATTAACAATATGGAAAGCAGTCCATGTTGTGGAGCATGATGCACTCTGCCACACAGAAACATTTTTTTGGATGCTTTCATAGCCATCTGTAGAGGGTGGATCATAGATTATACATGAGTCAGATAAAAAAGATAATTTTGACATTATCTTTCCTCCCTGAATACCTTGCTTCTGTAAAATGGTGTGTTAGCTTGAATAAATCATTACAAAGGAATCTCAAAGTTGGCAATTAAAATATGTACAGGAAATTCATTGTTTATGATTTTATTTTAGTGTTTTCTGTTGACAAGGACAGTTTTAAGAACATATGATCAGCAGTCTAGCCTCAGAAGAGGTGCTTATTTTTTTGCCTCTAGGAATGAAAGATTAATTTTAATAAACATTTTAAGTCTATCCATTTTACATAATTTAGTCACTAAATACATGCCAGAACTTGTCAGAAACTCAGAATTACGATGAAGATATTAAACTTATCAGAAATTTGGGGGGAACTGTAAATGCTTTATGCATTTACAATGACCGGGGATACTGACAAAATCTATTATTTTGACTTTTATTATTTGTTTATTAAATTTATTGGGGTGAGATGGATAATAAAATTAGATACGTTTCAAGTATACAGTTCTATAATACATCATCTGTTTGTTGCATTGTGTGTTTATCCAATGTCAAATCTTTTTCTGTCACCATAGATTTGACCCCCTTACCCTTTTTTAACCCCCCACCCCCTTTCCCTCTGGTAACAACTAAATTGTTGCCTGTGTCTATGAGTTTTTGTTTGTCTTGTTCGTTTGTTGCTTTCAGTTTTATATCCCACATGTGAGTGAAGTCATATGGTTCTCAACTTTCTGTCTGACATATTTCACTTAGCGTGATAATCTCAAGATCCATTCATGTTGTCACAAATGGTAGTATTTCATCTTTTCTTATGATCTAGTAATATTCCATTGCATATATATACTACATCTTCTTTAGCCAGTCAACTATCGAAGGGCACTTTGGTTGTTTCCATATCCTGGCCACTGTAAATAATGCTGCAGTGAGCTTTGGGGTACATATATCTTTACAGATAAATGTTCTCAAATTTTGGGGGTAGATACCCAGAAGAGGGATTGATTGCTGGGTTATATGGTAATTCTATTAATTTTTTGAGGAACCTCCATACTATTTTCCATACTGGCTGTACAATTTACATGCCCACCAGCAATGTATGAAGGTTCCTTTTACACCACCACCTCTCCAACACTTGTTCTTACCTGTCTTGTTGATGACAGCCACTCTAACAGGTATGAGGTGGTAGGTATCTCACTGTGGTTTCGATTTGCAGTTCCCTAATAGTTAGTGAAGTTGAGCATCTTCTCATTTGTTGGCCGTTTGTATACAGTCTTCTTGGGAGAAGTGTCTGTTCAGGTCCTCTGCCCATTTTTTAATTGGATTGTTTTTGTTGTTGTTGATTTGTATGAGTTCTTTACATAGTTTGGATATTAGCCCCTTATTGGAGGTGTTGTTTGTAAATATCTCCTCCCATTCGGTTGGTTGCCTCTTTGTTTTGTTGATCGTTTCTTTTGCTGTGCAGAAGCTTTTTAGACATACCTAGTTCCAGTCACTTATTTTTGCTTTCACTTCCCTTGCCTTTGGGATCAAATTCATAAAGTCCTCTCTAAGCCCAAGGTTCGTAAGTTTAGTACCTGTGTTTTTTTCTATGCATTTTATTGTTTCAGGTCTTATGACTATATTTAGGTCTTTGATCCTAAATATAGTGAGTGACATTTGTCACTATATAGTGACATTTTAGAAATTAGATGCCAGATTTGGATTAGGATCAGTAGGTCATCCAGCAAGAAAGATTCCGGGATAAAGGAACCAAAATTCATTTTGTCTTCAACAATAAAATGCTTAGTGTATTTCTTAAAATACATTCATAGTATTTTCCTGGAAAAAAGTATGTCTTTAAGTTAACTGGTATGCCTAAAGTTAAAGCCTTACTATATATCAGGCATAATGCTGTGTGCTTTGCATTAGATGACATTTATGTGATTAAGGATAAAGCAGAGAAAGATCATTAGATCTCTGATCATAGTCATGGGAATGGTTGGTGTCTGATTTGGGCCCAGACATTTAGGTACCTGGGACAGGCCATTCATTGCTGGATGTTGATACTGCAGCTGATTGCCAGTGATCCCAAGGATGTGAGAAATCTTTCCCAAATATTGCTCCTTGCCTGATTGAGTTTTCAGGAGCCAGGCAACATGTTCTATCAACTCCTAAACTTAATATTTGAAATTCAGTTAAGTACTTGGAGTAAGCGTAAAGTAGAAGGGCTTACAGAATGGGACCTGAGTCTAGCTAGCCTCAGTCAGCCATTCCCCAACCATTCATTTATCCATGCCGTCAAGGATATTTATTGTGTACCTACTATGGAGCTCCACAGAAGTGAGGGGGATAGCAAACAAAGAAGACAAATACATACAGCTTATGGTACAGTAGACAATAGAGAAAAATCAAGTCTGGAAGATAGGCTATGAAATGTCAAGATTCACAGGGATAGAGAGGGGGTTATCTGGGTTGAAATTTTAGATAGGATGGCCTGAAGAACGTGAGATAACACTAGCCACGTGTGAGGGACAACTGTTACGGAAAGAGGCACTAGCTAATGTAAAGACCGTTGAAGTATGTTCTTTAGAACTTTCTTTAGCATGGCTGGCTGATGGTAAACTCTTTAGGGTTTTTTTGGTAAAATATATGTAACATAAAAGTTACCATTTTAGCCATTTTTAAGGTACAGTTCAGTGACATTAAGTGCATTCACATTGTTATGCAACCATCACCACCATCCATCTCCAGAACTCCTTTCTTCTTGCAAAACTGAAGTTGTACCCATTAAACAGAATTCCCCATTCCCCCTTCTTCCAATCCCCAGCCAAGAACTATTCTTTTTTTTTTTTTTTAATCTCTCTGACTTTGACTACTCTAGGTACGGCAGTTAAGTGGGATCATATGGTATTTGTCTTTTATAACGGCATATTTCCCTTTGCATAATGTCCTCGAGGTTCATCCATGTTGTAATCCATGTTGATAATACCATGTGTCAGAATTTCCTTTTTAAGGCGGATCATATTCTGTTGCATATGTGTACCACACTTGTTTATCCATTCATCTGTCGATATCTTTTCATTTGTATTGGTGTGAAAATGTGTTTATTTTGCCTGCATTCTTGGAGGATATTTTTACTGTGCACAGAGTTCTAGGTTGGGATTTATTTTTTTATTCAATGAAGATAATCATTCCTCTGTTTTTGAGCTTCCACTATTAACTATTGGAATGTTAATTGTTAGTGTAACTGTTGAGCCTTGGAAAGTAATCTGTTTTTTCTCTGGGTACTTTTAAGATTTTTCTCTTTGCTTTATGCCTAGGTGTGGATTTCTTTTTATTGATCGTGGCTCAATATTAATTAGCTATCTCGAATTATGTAGATTAATGTTTTTCAGGAAAATTCTTAGCTATTCACTCTTCAGATAACCATACTGTTCTAACATGTTCTCTCTCTCATCTCCTAGGATACCAATTAACCAATTAGAAACTTGTAAAATCGTTCCTGTGTGTATGCTGTTCCCTTGTGTTTCAGTGTTTTCCTTTTTTTTTTTTTTTTTTTTTAAGTTTTTTGTCTTTTTGTGCTTCATTCTAGATAGTTTCTTCTGACGGTTTCCCAGTTCACTATTTCTCTTCAGTGGTGTCTAATACAATATTAAACTTGCCCATTGAGTTCTTATTTTTGGTCATTATATTTTTCAATTCTGGAATTTATATTTGTGTTTTTCAAATGAGCTATCATCTGTATAGTTCTATATTTCACTGCTGAAAATTTCAAGTTTGACTTTTATCTCCTTGAGTATACTAAGCCGAGTTGTTTTACTCACATTCTGTGATACTTCCAGTATCTGAAATCCTGTAGGTCTGTTTTTGTAATTTGCTGTTTCTGAAGGTTTTTGTTTCCGGTGTCTTGGCTCGTCAATGCGCTGGTGATAAATATTGTCGTTTCTTGTTATTCATGGGGGCTAGGTTATATAAAGTGGCTACAAACACTGAACTGTTGCTGTTAGGGAAAATACAGGATTAGGTTCCTACAAGCCTCTGGTCACAACATTTTCATCAATTGATCGATACGTAACCTTTTATGTGTTTCTGTTTAAAGGCACATTATTTAATATACATTATTGATTCATTCACGTCACACTCACAGCCAACCACACCGCAACTCATGCCTGAATGGAAGCCTCCCTAACACAGGTATTTTTCTCTGTAAAGCCCATCTTGCACTTGGGAACACTAGATAGCCCTTCAGCACTACTCTTGGGGGACATTTTAAACAGCCAAATCACTAACAAAAAGCACAAAAAGGTGAAAAATGGGGTACTAGATGTTCTGTGTAAGGACACTCTCAATAGGAGAGTTGAAGCAAGAAGGCAGAGTGTAGCCTTGTGGGATTTTACCCGGAACATGGGCATTGGGTGATTCAAATATTTTGCAGCTCTGTGCATGTCTGCAAAAGGACCCTTTGTATTGATTTTTGGATTATATGTTTTAGTGAGTAGGCAAATTCGCCAGTCAGTATCCAGGAATAGTGAGAATTGACTTTGTATGCTAGATACTGTGTTTGAACATTTTTTGTGGAAATCTGAAGCCTTGAATTATGATATCTTCCCCAAAGGTATTTTCTTTTGTGTCTGCTAGATGCCTCAAAGGCATTAGCAATCCAGGAGCATCTTAATCCAAGTTCCAATCGTGAGGTTTGCTGATCCATCCACTCCCAAGTCATGAAGTTAGGCTGCAGATCTGTGAAAGATGAAGTTAAATTTTTTGGTTCTCCGTTACCTAATTCTCTAATGAGAGTAATCGTTTGTGATTCTGGCTTAATGTGGGAGTTAGTTTATTGGCGTCCTTATTTTGTCTAATATTTTAAATTATTCTCAATGGCTATCCATCTGAATTACCTATCTTACGTTTACAGAAAGAGAATTTCCTTTCCTTTTCTCGTCTTCTTAATTTTAATTTCTCCTGTCTCTTTGTCATGGATTTCATATTACTGTCGCTCTTCCTTGAGTTTTCTTTGGTATTTGAAGTATTCATCATAGTTGTTATAATATTGAATAACCGTTCTCATTTAAGTACATTTCTTAGATTTACACTAAGAGGTGGTTTTCACATTACTTTAGTAATGTCAAAAATAAATTCACTGATTAAAAGAAAAGCAAGAGACCTGGAAGTTAGAACATGACCGTGAATTTTTTAATGTTTTTTATCTTTAAAAAAATAATTTTTAGAGTTAAACCTCAGCCCTCATGTTATTTTAGAAAAGCATAGTACAAAAGATGACTTCTCAACATAGCGTTTACTTAGGTTTTTATTGTATTTTATGCTACGGGACTGGCTGTTGTGGAGAAGTTAAATTTGTTTAATGTTACCTCCTATCAAGATTGTCCTTGCTCCCCTGTAACGCATTTCCCAGCAGAAGCTCCAGTGCTCCTCTTCAAACTTAAGTCAGATGGTGGCTTCTCCGCTCTGAGACCTCCCATTGCTTCCCAACCCACTCAGGAGAAAAGCCACAGTCCTTTCTGGGATCCACAAGGCTCTACAAGCTCCTCATGATGGCTGTGACCCTGTTTCCTACCAGTTCCTCCCTTGTTCTTCATGCTCTAACCATTCCAGCTTTTGTGTGTTTCTGGAATATGTCAGGCAATATGTCTCAAAGCTTTGCTGTTCTCTATGTCAAGAAATCTCTCCCCTCTCCAGATAGCTGGATCTCGTTTCCTCACATCTTTTCACTTTTTCTTAAAAGTCAGCTTCTGGATGATACCATCCTTGGTACCTTATCTAAAACCTCAGTCCTCCTCGCAACACTTTATATTCCCTCCTTCCCTGCTCTGTGTTTTTCTCCTCAGCATTTATCAGCATCTAACATACTACACACCCTACTTCTTCCTCCTCCATCAAAACAGAAACTCCTTGGAAGCAGTGTGTTTTCTCCTCTTTATCCTGGTGCCTGTCATACAGCAGGGCACTCAATATTTGTTGAATGAATGAAATGTATTATTAGAACCTATTTCATTAAGAGCTTTAATTGTTATGAAAATGCACAGAGGGAGTGGAAGTGTAAAAACATCCACGTTTTGTTTATCTTTTATTTATATTTTAAAATAATTTCAAACTTACAGAAAAGTTGTAAGAATAACTCAGAGGCTTTTTTTCTTTATCTGTTTGAGTGTAAGATGCTCCATTACCCCTGAATACTTTGGTGAGTTTTTATTACAAACAAAACATTCTCCTATATGACAATATAACTGTTAAGTCAAGAAGTTAATATTGATACATCAATCACTGCCATCTAATTATCAGCCCCCATTCAAATTTTGCTACTTCTTCCAATAATGTCTTTTATTGAAAAATTCTAATCCAGGATCTTGCCTTGCCTTTGGTTGTCAGTTCTTTTTAGTCTCCTTTACTCAGGAATGGCTCCACAGTCTTTATATTTATGACCTTGGTGCTTTTAAAGATTACATGTCAGTTACTCTGTAGAACATTCCTCAATGTAGGGTCGTTTGAGGTTTCTTCACTGTTAGATTCAGGTTATACATTTTTGGCAGCAGTTTCTCAGAAGTGATGCTGTGTTTTTGTTGTATCCTCCCAAGGCGGTGTTCAGTTTTGATTTATTCCATTCCTAGTGATGGTACCTTTCAGCACTTGACTGAAGTAGCCACTGCTTGTTTTCCGCACTGTGAAGGTCCTCTCTTTCCCGTTTTGGTGTTATTATTTTGTAGGGAGAGCATTTGGGACTATATAAATATCATATTCCCATCAAATGGGCACCAATTGGTTTTAGCATGTGTTGATGTTTCTTGCCTGATTTAATTGTGACTAAGATGGATGTCAAATGATGATTTTCTAATTCTGTTATTTTTTATAAATTCAATGTGATTCTTCTATAAGAGTTTGTTGGTTTATATCAAATGGGCTCACAGATTCTTGTTTCATTCAATGAGTTATAATTCTTCATTGTTATTATGTATTTTGATGGTCCAATTGATTCAGATTGGGTCAGTCAGTGAGAGCCCCTTCAAACTTCTCTGTGCTTTAACATGTCTCCTCCATTCTTTGAGCACCTGTCTATGAGATGCTCCAGGTTCATCTCCCAGTATCCCTGCCCCAACTCTGGAATTCCTGTATTACAAGGAAGCGGTGTCTTTTGATATAGAAAATGATAATTGGAATCCAAATCTGGGCATTAATTGTGTTGTCATATTGGATATCACTGTTCTCAGGCCTTTTTGGCAAATAGCTAGGAAACAGTATATGTATGTGGATGTGTGCATACATTTTTATGTGTATTCATTTCTGCATTCATATATTGAAAACTGAGTTGATACTACTATCTCAATTTCTGTTTTGCACCACGGGGTTCTTTCTAGCTTTGCCCTTTCTATATAACTTATAGTGAGAAATTTGGGTTCAATTATCTTTAATATATTACTTATTTAATCACTCTCTTGCGTGTGACCAGTGTCTTAATACTTATGTCCACTTACATGGTTGGACACGACCCCTTATGACAGCTTCTGCCTACAGGTTTCTAAATCCCTTGACCAGGCCTAAAGACTGAAGGAAGAATAAAACCACCTTCACAATGTAATGCTTACTCTGGAATTCTGTAGCCTCGGTGAAATTGCCTTATAATAAGGGATTCTTTTAGTGTTTTAATAACTATCCATCTTTGATGGGGTGAAGGATGTGGATCAGTCTTAGAATTTTATTCTGGTCTTTATGAACATTGCTGTGTTTTGAACTTATCTAATGGCTCAAAGCAAAGCTTGTTCTAATTAAATTATACTTTATAAGAAATGGTTTGGAGAATCCTGAGAGTTTTCTTTATAATTTAATTTATAACTTTGATAACATGGAGAACTGTAAGGGGAAGCTCACTGAGGTAATAGTTTTGCTCTTTTGCCAGCTAACCTGTCAATATATTAGTAATTGGAGCATTTCAAAGATTCACTTACACTTTAACCCTTAACTTCCAGTCTTTCACGTGGGTTTGCAAAAGTGACAAATGGCAGGCAAGGCGAGAAGAAGCCCATATGAGGAGAATTATTAAAGGATCTTGAATGATGCATCGATTCATTAATTTATTGACCATTTCATATACATCAGTTCTGTTCTGCTGAGAAGATTGTGGTTCAAAATAGACGGGGTTCTTGCCCTCATAGAATGGGGTTTCTCAACCTTAGTACTTTTGGACTAGATATTTCTTATAGAAGGCTGTCGTGTGCATTTTAAGATGTTTAGCAGCATCCCTGGCTTCTACCCTCTAGATAACAGCAGCTTTCTCTCTGCTTCCCCACTATCCCCAACATTTGTGATAACCAAACATGTCTCCAGATATTGCCAAATGTCCCCTGGAGGTGGGGAGCAAAATCACCACTCCTGAGTGCCACTGCTCACAGAACTTAAAATCAAGTGCAGATACAGATATTAAACAGCTAATCATTCAAATATATAAATATTTATATATTCAATTATGTATACAATTATCAACCGTGATAAGTACTAATTAAAAAAAGTACAGAGAGCCATGAGACTAATCAAGAGAATACCATGTTTCCCTGAAAATAAGATCGAGCCAGACAATCAGCTCTAATGCATCTTTTGGAGCAAAAATTAATATAAGACCGATCTTATTTTACTATAAGACTGGGTATGATATGATATGATATAATACAGGGTCTTATATTAATTTTTGCTCCAAAAGACCCATTAGAACTGATTGTCCAGCTAGGTCTTATTTTTGGGGAAACTGGTTAGCAACTTCATATTGCAAATGGAATTCAGTCAAACAAAAAAGTTCTTATTGAGTATATATGAGTATTATGTACTTGATATGAGAAAAGAAACTTAAGACATAGTCTTTTACTTTAAGGATGGCATGACTAATACTGTATCATCTAAAGTAGGACCCTTTTAAGAGTATAAGAGTGCATTATTAATAAGTAAGCTGGGACAGTAGGCAGAAATGAGGCAAATCCTACAGGTGGACTTCCATAACCTACTTCCACGCCTCCATAATTTACTCAGGGAAAAAGGCCCATTTGTCTTCAAACGGAGAGAATAATTCAAGGCAGTGTATCAATTAAGTGCCAAATTATGTTACCTTATTAGTACAAGAGGTGGTTCATTGGTATTTCTCCATCTTGACTTGATAGAAAGCTTCATGGAGAAAGATTGGATTCTAATTGTTCAACTTAGCTTTTGAGGTTCTTTCTGACACGGCTCAGCTGTTCCTCTTCAGTTCTTACATTCTGCTGCTTAACCTCCTGACCTGATGACGAGTTTGAACTTGATGTAACAGACAGTAGAGAACAACTGGAGAGTCTCCATCAGGAAAGTAACATGAGGAAATGGTTGTATCTCCTGGAAGGAACCCTTCCTTTCTATACCAACCTTGATAGTATCAAAAGAACAATGTTATGCAACTACCAAGTATATATACTGAAAGAAAAATTCTGTTTTAAACCAAGTCTCTCTAAGTCTAGTATTTTAAAAAAAAAGTACTAGGGTCATTTCCTAGGATCATTTTTATACTAGCTTAACTTCATGTTCCCCGATTTTCTTCTTTAAACGTTGCTTTTATTTTAATTTCTATAAATTTAAGACCCCATAAATTATAAATTTAAGTTAGAAGTATTCGAAAATTTAAGTTACCTTTTAAAGGTTTAGGCGTGCCTTTTCACTTCTTTGAGTCAGTTGCAGTCTTCTGGTGCCTGCTTAAATCAGATGTTGGGTGAGGGAAGACTAAAATTTGAAATATGCGGCATTTGGGGAAGTTAAGGCAGATCAAGGTGGTATGATATCATGGAAGAGACATGAAGACCTTGAAACTGGTAGAAAGGACATAGAATATATGCCAAAGGTATACTTTCCCATTTCAAGTATTTGCTTACAGCCAATACTGTGCCTGGGAAGAAGGTTAAAAACTTTAATTTCCTTTTCCCCACCCTTTCATTCCAAGGACCTAGATTTAAGGCTGTTTTAGCTGGTACAGATTAGTACTTACTATTTAACTGAGTTAAATAGACCTTTGTGACATCCTCAGATTTAACAACTGGAGTATTATTCTCTGGAACAAAGCGTTCAAAGTATCCAAAAGCTACCAGTGAACTTAAAGGCCCCTCACAAACTAGGGGATTACCTGCAAAGTGTTACTGTTATTTAAAAATTTAAAGTTTATTTGAGCTTGAAAAAATAAAATAAAAAATTGAAAACACCAAGTCTAAGACTTGTGTGTAATTTGAAATGAGGTTGTTTTAGAAAATTAAATTTGGCAAGTGATTAATCCTTAATAAGGAATAATTGTTTTATCTATTTTAGGGAAAAATTAATTTAACAAACCTATTATTATGTGAAATTTAGGTAATGAACATGGGCAGCACATAATTTCCATAACATTTATAGCATTGACCACAAAAAGGGCTGAATTATATCATCAGATACAAAGAATGTTCATTTCAGAATCAAAGCTGTGCAGGAAGTACCGCTCGTGGTTACTATGATTATTCAGCATTTCAGGACTATTTAAAATGCTGTGTCAAATGACTTTACCTTTCAGGTGCTTATGCTTGCTTTTGGATAAGCATCATATTTTTTGTACTTTCCAGTATTGAGTGGGTTTTTTTTTCTTACTTGAAAATGTTCTCTCATCCAGTGATTTTTGGTTTCGTACCAAAAGTAGAGAAACTTCCAGTTACTTTAAATAATAAAACAGAGGTCTCCCAACAGGTGCCTTTTGGGACCCCGTGACAGCGTTAGCCCTGGCCCAGAGGCCGGCTGTGATTGGCCAGCCAGACTTCCGTAGTGAGGTTGTCCCTCCTCCCTGTAGCCGGTGGAGTTTTGATTGGGTGGGACGTCAAGGCAGCCCATCTCCTGACCCCTCCTTGATGTCTAGGAACTTGGCCACGAACCCCTGTGCAGAATCTAGTTTTCTGTGGCCCCTCCCCCACCCAGCCGCCCTGTTCTGCTGGGGCTGGGTCCTGTTTCAGTTCTTCCATGCGTATCTCAGGCCTATTCTTGTAGACCCAAGATCATTCAGGAATAAATGTTTCCCTTCTCCGTTTTGCATTTTTGAATTGGAGTCCCCACGTCCCTCCCGGATCAAAGCACCTCTCTCCGACAGCAGATGAGATTTGCTAAGGCTCTTTAGAGCAGAACCACACAGCAGAATATCCTGACTTTCCCTTCAGTGGATTAAAAAGACAAAACAACAAAACAAAAACTTTGTCATTTTAAGAGATGAATATAGGACTCCCCCTCAAAAAAGGAAATGAGAGAATATTATATACATTAAAATTTAGGTATAATTGCATTTATTAGACTATTACTCATTTCTGTTTTCTTGATAATTAAATCGAAATTTAAGCATTTGGCAAGAATGTTCATTTCCTGTATCATCGCCTTGGATATACTTCAGTCTGTCATAGTTGGTCTGCTAACGGGTCTTCGCATACGTTAAAACCTGTCCTGTGGCAAATGTCTTCATGGTATAGAAGCTGGATAGACGGATGTATCAGTGTAATGTTCTTCACGATTCTGTCCTGATAACTTGCTACAAGTTCTCTTCGCTGTAGTAGTTTTTTTTTGAGAAACATATGAAGCGTACATATCTGGTTTGATGTAAATTAGAGTTGTGACATATTATAGAACGATTTTCACAAGTAAAATTGTGTTAGATAGCCCAGAATTAGTAAGCTTTTTTCCAAAGCATTGTCTCATTTCCTATATGTGTGTATACCTAATGGTGTGAGTACCAGCAACTAAAACAAAAGGAAGTCAGTTTTCTTTCTTTTTTTAAAACATGATTTTATTTCTTTTCAGTGAATTGACTGATTAGTCACGTATTAAAAAGCCTTAATCAAAAAATGTTTACTAAGAACCTAGTGTGTAAAGAGTAGTATGTTTAGATTGAGAACATTTTAAAGAAATATCCACAATTAGGGGATAAGGGCATTGAGCTTGCGACCCTAGTACAATACAGTGTGTGTGTGTGTGTGTGTGGTGTGTCTGTGTGTGTCCGTGTGTGTGTGAGAGAGAGAGAGAGGGGGGGGGGGTTAGGGAAGATGGGAGGGAGGGAGAGATGGTGGGTGAAGGATTCATGTAGTAGTTGCAAATAAACATGATGTAAAATTTACAAGACCATAGGACACATCTAAAGGTGACATAAAATGTATGTTAATACAATACAAAAGTGGGTTCATCAAAGACAATAAATTATGATTGGAAATAATCAGGGAAAGTTTAAATAAAGTAGGTTTAAAGTAATATTTTGAAGGAAGGAGGGAAGATTAGCAGAATGTAAGTTTGGACTAAGTTCATAGGCAGATTGATTTCCACTTACTAACTGAACTACTTTCTCATTGAAGCAACACTTTTGGCTCTTTACTTTGAAGTCTATAAGAGGGCATATTGCATTTAGGCAGTATAAAAAGAAGTAGTCAGGGAAAGAGTTAGGAAGGAGACAGGAAAAAAAGAAAAAGATTTCTCTACCAAAGAAGCCAAGTGAGAGCAATTATTACAACATCATGTAAGGATTTAAGCAGAGTGAGGCCTGTAAAGAAGCCACCGATGGCCTCATTAGTGACCTTCTAGAGATCAATTTCAATAGTGACGATAAAATGCACATTACAAAATGCACATTACAAGAAGTTGATGACTGAATGGATATTGAACAAATGAAGAAATCATTATTGATTATTCTTTTGAGTTATTTTTTGATAAAAGGAAAGAAAATACATCAGGTCAATGAAAAATGATGTTTGGATGGGATGAGCATGTTCATCGGTTGTAGGGTAAGAGTCAAAATGCAGAGGGAAATTCTAAAATTTCAGGAGAGAGATAATCACTGACAGAACCAAATTTTGAGATAGATAACAATAAAAATTGGATACAAGAATAGGGACTACCTCTTGAAAAAGAGGGTGTATGCGTATGTCCTCTGAAATAGAGAAAGAGATTATCTCAAATAGAGAGACGGTTTCAAATATAGAGTTGGGAAGTTGAGGTTATTTACATTCAGTAGTTTCCATGTTTTCTGGGAAGTAAGGTTATTATAGAATGAGACAGTTGAGGTTGCAGAAAGAGAGGTTTGAATAGGGTAAAGAAGATTGATTGCTGGTAAGTAATCGTCTATCAGTTTGACTTACAGATGATCAAGTCACCTAGAGACAATTTTCCAAGGTTGCGTGAACTATGGTAGATTCATTTGGCTTAGTTTCATGATTTAATACAGCAACACTCAGAACAGTTACACCGAAAATAGATCATATAATTTACATAGGGTGGAGATTTATAAAATGAGTTCCATGAAAGAAAAAGTAGATAGAAAAACCATAGAGAATGAGATGAGTGAGGGTAGAAGGGAATTTATAGACTGGGAAAATAGGGAAAGAATGAAGGACTAGAAGTGGTAAGGGAAAGGAAGGAGGAAATTCAGTAGGAGTAAGAAAATTGAAATATTAGTTTAAAATATTAAAGGTAAAACAGCTTATTAATGCAATAGTATTTGTGTGCCTACCATGTGCAAGGAAGGGACTGTTCATTTGTAGTTCTCTGAGATGGAGTACTGAATACGTACTGTGCAACGAAGCCGCCACTAGATGTCACTCTGACTCATGTGGCAGGGCTAGCCTTGACAGGCAGTCCGGAAGACACAAGCCATTTAAACAGACAATTTTTAAGAATTTATGCAGATTGATTCTTGATTATCCAGGTATCTTACTTGTACACCTACACCTTGAAAGAATACCTCCTTTAGAAGAAAAGCAAACCCTGGAAGGTTTCTGTGATTAATATGGCTTTGCAGATTTAGTTGTACTACGGTAATCACACTAACTAGTAGTTTTCCTCCAATACTTAAAATTTTTGCAATTGTACCTCAAAGCTTGTGAAGTCGTTTTCTTTCCTTAACACCATTTTAGTTATTTGTTTGCTAGATGGGCTCTGGTTTTATGGGGACTGGTGAATATTTGTAAGCAGTAATGAAGCTGCTTATTTCTAAGTGGTGAACTGGTGTGTGTCTTCGCCATAGCTGAGTGTACCTTTGCTTTGTGTGTCCTCAACTGTACGTAAGGACGCAGTATTTATCCATCAGTTCTTTTTTTATCCCATTCTTGTCTGCTTTAACCAGATAGGATCACCAGGCATACTTTGCTTCTGTATCTTTATGTTCAAATAAAGCAGTCATGTTTAGAAAGCTTGTCTGACATCCTGCCTACCCACAAGGTTTTCCAACTTGGTTCTTTCCAAACCTCCGAACAATTTTGGACAGCTAGACACTGTAATTATTAAACATAGTAGAATACATATTATAATTATTATGCAAAAAAAGACAAGCCGACAAGCCTACCTTGTTTACTTCCTCAGAAACATATATATAGAAAACACTCCAGCATGCTATGTATTTTATAGGATCTGCTTATGTTTTTGTGTTTCACTTATGTTAATTATTCTTCATTGGGCTGAGGAAAGATTGCCAGAACTGTTGGGTCTCAGTATATAACCATTTGAAGATCATTAAAGTAGAAAAAGCAGTGTCACATTTGCTGCATGTGATATGTCTAACCATGTATCTCAGTGCTTTTTACACACCTCATTTCATCGCTGACCATAGCTAGCGATCCACTATGCTAGCGATCCACTATGATCTTAAATCATTTTTAGCCATATTTGCAAAAAACCAATATTATGTCTTAAGTAAACTGTCTTCAATTTACCCCTTTTGAGTTTTGTTGTGTTCATGGACAAAGTCAGTTTATATTTTAAGGTAGTTTCCTGTGGTACTCCCTATGTAATATTAACACTTCCATTTGGAAAGGTACCTGTTTGGTAACATCATTCCAATCTGTATGAAAACAAATATTAATCAGGAAATCCCTTTGCGTCAGTTGGCCAGGACCAGAACCTGTGCCACCAACACGATAAGCTTCAAAGAAGGAAAAAATACATTATTTGGAGTAAGTGGAAATAGGCAGAAGATGGTGCTACAACTTACTTTGACAATTGTATGTAAGACTTTTCCTTGACTGGGAGAAAAACACACCTTTTCATGGGTTTTTAAGAGTAGATGTTGTTAGGTAATATTTTGGTCTCTTAATTGAAGATATCTTTCTTTAATCTCTTCATGTCTCTTAGGACAAAAATTATTTTGCTTTTTGGTCAAGTAAACATGAACATGTTACATCTACTGAGGCGTCCTGGGGAGAATGCTGAAAAAGAGCAGGCAGTAAAAACTTCCCAGCAGTGACGTCATAATTCGGCTTTCTCAAACGTACGTTGAACCAATCATTATGGATTATAGCCTCTAAGATAAAAAGGCATTAAAATATGATGCAGAAATGCCCATTAATGAAATTCTCTAGAAATTATACTACCATTCCTTTTTTACTCTTAAATTCACTTTGCCATAACATTTTCAAAATGAAACTTCTTTCTGACTTTTTTTTGTTGGCACCTGGGAAGAGTGTTCATTTCATTTCTTCCCGTTTGGAGTTTTACAGTGAAAATATTACATATTCCCTTTTCGGAATGCATTCCTTTGTTGTGCTAGGAACAATAAGTTTATGTAGATAATGGCCATCTCCACTCTCTTTCTCTAATCCCCAAAGGCCTTAACCTCCACTAGGAACAAATGGAGATGTTTGTTTGCTTCAAATAGCTTCCTGGGCATGTAAAAACTCTTTTGACATCATTATTTAGGGGCTCCCATCCTCCCAGTGGAATCACGGCCTAATACAAAAACTTTGCAGCTGGTGAGCTCCCAAAGCCCCTTTTGATGTTTGTTTTTAAGCTCAGCATGGCAGCCTGCAGTTGTTTCTTTCCTGTACTAGAACCCCGGTTCACCGGCCCCGCCCCCATGTTCATATTATTCAAGACAATAAGAATTCTCCAGAGGTAAAATACAGGGCTGAAAATTTCTGATGCCTTCTTCTTCATCCTCTTTTGCATATTCATAAAGTTTATTGGAGATTTTCAAGGGAAAGATCTTGAAACTCTCTTTTTCTTCTCTCTGTCTCTCTGTCTGTCTGTCTGTCTCTCTCTCTCCTCTGATGCCTCACAGTCTTTAATAAATTCATTTCTTTAACAAAATTTTAAAAAATCAGCAGCAGTAAATACCCAGAAGTTATGGGACTCTCTTATCTATAGAGTGTTTGTTTGAGACAGACTAGGAGTCAGTGTCAGTCTGCAGTTCTGACTATGGCCTAGTTATCGAACTTTGAAGTTTCTTCCTTTCTTACTATGATCTCTGTTAACAAAATGGGGGTACAAGTAACCCAAGCAATTAATGACTTACTAACTCAGTGACACACTGACTGACAAGAAATTGTCTCTAAAGTTTTTTTGTGTTTTTAACTGGCTTTATCAAATATATGCTTGGGTTGGTATTATTACTCAGGATAAATCGTGTTTAGTTCATTGAAACATAAAGTTGGAATACACTTTAATTGAATAAGTTAGGGTATGATTTAGGTATTATAAATATATAAATAAATATGTGTATATAAAACTGAGAAGGTCTAAAAAGACATGGGACTGAAAGACCAAGTTAGAGATGCATGTTAAGCTACTAAAAAACATATATGTGTGTGTGTGTGTGTGTGTGTGTGTGTGTGTGTGTGTGTGTGTGTGTATATATATCCTGGCTTTCTTAAATACTGGTATATATATATATATATATATATATAGAAAGAGAGAGAGAGAGAGAGAGAGAGAGAGAGAGAGAAACATGTTTGAATATGAAGTGCTACCTATATTTTAATTTAGTAAAGTAATATTAGCTAAATGGAAGTAGAAACAGAGCAAGTGAAAAATCATCCAGTGAACCTGAAAGGTCTTTTCATTGGGAATTTGTGTTTTTGCAGTTTGTTGACACTTGTATTAGAGTTATGTTCTAGAGTCAATGCAGATTTTGCTAAATTATATTTTTGAAAGGCTACTTAATGCATCTTTTAATTGAGATATAATTGATATATAACATTATATCAGTTTTGGGGTACAATGTCATGATTCAGTATTTATATATACTATGTATATATACTATGAAATGATCATCACCATAAGTCTAATGCATTATTTTTTGAAAGCTATTTTCAAGATGAATACCACAGGTACTGCAAACATTAATATAATTATTATGTGTCTTGAATTCACTAAGTCCAACTCCCAAAGCATCCCAAAGGAATTCCCTTTGCATGGTAAAACCTCTGTTCCTAGTACCGGTGATTAAATTGGCAGGAGAATAGACTAGAGGTAAGAGTAAAAACCCCTCATTTTGCAGAGCTGAGTGTTAATATCATCTGTTACCACCTATGTTAGTGACTTTGGGCAAATCACCTTACCTGTTTTTTTGTAAAATATGAGGAATTGATTTCAGTCATCTCTAAAATACCTACATGTTTTAACATGGTGTGTTATTTTTAAAATCATTGGTTTTGGTGTAATATTTCTTTTTCTTATATGGATGTGCCCCATACTTCTTTTTTAGAATTGAGATCTTTAATAAGATCATTATAAGAAATTTTAAAAACCTTCCTTATCACTTGCAAAGACGTATATTTTTGAGGATAAAATAATATATTTTTTAAATGACTGGACTAATAAGCATAGTTATCACAAATAAAATTTCTACGTGGTAATGAAAATAGCCGTTTTAAAAATTACCATTGAACACAGCAAGGAATATTGGGACCAACAGATGATGGTGCAAAATATAATAAATCAAGGGAGTGTATTTCTGTTACGAGTAATAATTTTTTAAGGTGAACTTTTTCTTAAAGTATAAAATACCTACAGAGAAGTAAAAGAATCATAAGCATACCCCTCTGAATTTTCACAAAGTGAGCACGTCGGGTAAGTAACCCATGTAAAAAACAACCTCACCCCTGCCTTCTAAGCCTTCTTCAACCACTGAGTCTTTACCCTCCACCAAGCTAATAGGATGACTTCTTCACCATAGGTTAGTTTTGTCTGCTTTTGCATTTGGAATCATGGCTTCTTTTTTATTGTGTTTGTAAAAGTCACCCATGTTGTTTGAAACAGTAGTTTATTGATGCCTGTTGTTGTATGACTGTGCCACAATTATCTGTCGTCCTGTGGGATAGTTGAACTGTTTTTACTGTGTGGCTGTATGTCTTTGGTGTGCTACATACAGATTCTGTTTGTATATACCTAGAAGTGGGACTGCCAGATCATAGCATATGTGTATGTTCAGCTTTTGTCGATATTGTCAATACTTTCCGAAGTGTTGGTTCTTTACATTCCCCTCAGCAGTTTATGAGAGTTCCATTTGTTTTTCACCAACACTTGAGAGTGTCTGTGTTTTCACGTTCAATAATTCTGGTGGGTGTGCAGTGATACTGCGTCGTGGTTTGAATTTACATTTTCCTGATGACTACTGGAGTTGAGTACTTTTTAATATGTTTACTATTCATTTGGAATACTAAAATAATTTCATGATACTACATTTCAAAGAAATTAAACTTCTTTATGCTAAGAAGGGACCTGTAAATTAGCATCGAACACATTTGGTATAATCACTTGCTCTATTTCGGTATTTGATAAGTTGTGAAAGTCCATGAAAATCTTTTCTAACTTAATGAAACTACTCTTGTATTTCACACCACAAAGTTAATTTCAAATGCTTATCTTTTAAGTGTTCTTAGGGCTAGTTACTGATATTGTTTTTGAAAAAGAAAAACTATGAAAATGGAGTGTAAATAAATAGTATACATTTTTTTCCCACCAGGTAGAGAAATACTAGAACTTGTAGAGAATATAAAGTTGATCTATCTACCCAAACTTAGTTTTAACGGTCAGTTACGACCTTATCTTTTAACACGGTTTGGGATTACCTTGAGCCGTATTATAGAGCTATGTTTCTGAGGTAAAGGCCTACTTTTCCATGTGCTCCTACATTTTCCAGCTTTCCATGGAGTTATGGTGGAGCCATATGACTAGTTTCTGACTAATGGACTGTGAGTGAAAATATTATGTGTGTGTCGCTTCCGGGCCGAGACACTGTACCTCTTCCCTTGATCTTTTTTCTTGCCATGGTGACTTTGGAGACCATGTACTCCAGAGCTTATATATTAAGACAGCCAACGCTTGTCTGTTGTAGCAGTTAATGTTCAGTAATCTAATACGGTTTCAAGTCAGTAAATGGTCTACACATTTTTCTTTTCCAAAAAGTTACCTTAAAGCCCCTGAAATATGTTTATGTCCATGACGTTCGTGAGCAGAATCCTGGCTTTCTTAAATACTGGGATTCACAGAATATGTTTTTGAGGAGAAATAGGTATCTGATCGGAAAATGAAAAATACTAAAAAGTTTGTTTTACTATACTACCAGACGAGAAGAAAACATAAAAAACTAATGTTTAAGGTTTCTGGTTACCAGAGAGTCATATGTATCATTTACATGGAATCCCATTTTTTCATGTGGTTTTAACTGGCTTGCTTTTTAAAAAAATTTTCAATTTAGGAAGGTGACAACTCTAATAGAAGGCATATGTCATAGAATGTATTGAAGATTATGAAAAACATATAGTCTACAAGTATTTGTTGAATATTGTGAATACAAAGAACTTACAGCCTAATTGATATGAAAAATACTTTAGTTAGAAAACTAAGGTCCTTTTCATTTTCATTTATCATATAAAACATTGTGCACAAAAGTGATTTCTTTGAAAAGCTCTAATTGGTTTATTTCTTATTCTTGGTTTTCTTCTCAAAGAATTCTCAGCAACCAAAAATAAACCTGAGTTAGTACTGAGGTAGGAACTATTTTATATACCATCATGTGTTTCTTCTTGTGTTAAATTACTTAAGCAACTTTAGTAGAAAACTTTGGAAATAAATGTGAGATGGGTGACACCAGGGAAATGATCTTAAATAAACAAAATTGGTTAAGAAATTGAAATGAATAATAAGCGTGTGGTAAAAATATGCAGCACTCTCATTGACCTATTTAAATATCTTATGTAAGATTATTGTTGGACTATGTTTTATAAATTTTATAAAAGGAAAATCTTAGTTCCCTCTGTTTAACCTCTTCTGTAGTTATTGTCAGGATTAATATTGTTACGTGTAAATTTTCACAAGTATGTGGGATAGAATTGTCATTGGCTAAAAAGTTTGAAATAACATCCATATGAGATAAAAAGATAAATGCTCCTTAATATATTATTGGAATAGTTTTTTTTTTTTTTTTACCAGTGGTACTGGAAATAGGTAACCTAATGCCATTTTTTGTGTAATTTGATTTGTTTAGAGGAAAAGACAGAGAGAAACATTCAAGGAAACAAAAATCAATAATGTCCAAAGATTAACAAGCCTTTTGCAGAAAATACAGATATATGTTTTCATAAAACAAAAGGTCTAACATGAAAACTTTAAAGACTATTAGTCTTTAAAGAACTAGGCTGGCATTTAGACTGATAGTGTTCTTTATTGACAATATAAAGAATATAGTTACGTGTGTGGTAAAGTTAAATTAATGATAAAAATTTCCCAGATGTAGCGCCAACATTTCCTTTAAACAACAGATTTCCAGGTACTTCATAGTTTGACCAAGTACTTGATTGAGGCCCGTTCCCCTCAAATTGCACACCCTAGAACTTAATGCCTAGAAAATCGCACAGGTCTAGTGTTGGTGCTTCTGGAGGGCCCGGTATGAATAATTACTCTTTCTTATCTGGCCTTCTGTACAATATTAGATATAAAATGAAGAGTAAAGATGATGGTAGCCAAAATATACTACTGATAAAGACTACTTTGGAGGTCTTAATGTGAGGGTCAAATGAATTGCTGATTGAATTGCAGTATTAGGCAGATTTTCCCTAGTGCATTTCAGGTAATACAAGGAAGACAGTGCCATAGAGCATGGGTCTTTTTCTGGAAAGGGCCAGATAGTAAATATCTTTGCAGGCCATGTGTTTTCTGTCACAACTCTACCTCCTCAACTCTGCAAACTAATGGGTGTGGCTGCATTCCAATAAAACTTTATTTAGAAAAACAGGCAGCAGCCCTGTGTAGTTTGCTGATCTCTTGCACAGAGGAACAAAAGCAACTTTGCATTTTCTGCAGCAGACCAGCCTCAAAAGGAATAAAAGGGGTTGAGCTTAATTCTGCAAACTAAGGTGGTTTTTTTTCTGCCTCAAATTTATCCACCAGGTAAATTACTCTGTCTCACCAGAATTTGAGTAAAGGCAGAGAAAGAAGCCTGGAATTATCCCAATGAATCCCCCTTTCAACAAGTAGCTTCCAAAAAGTTTTCCTCTAATCTTTTCCAGTGGACACACAAGAATCCGTTAAGCACAAAGTGTTACTTCGTACTGAATATTACAGCTTTGAGAGTCTTGGTATTTCAGTGTTAAGTCTGGCCTAGTTTCTCATGGTCAGTCTATTTTTGGCCAGTGATAATGAAACCATGCAATGAGCTCACAGGAGGGCTCTTGTCTTCCTGTCACCTATGTTGACATGAGCGCATATCTTGGCTTCGCTTAAGATAGCTCAGATGACTCTGTTGATTGATTCATATTTACTGAGTGCCTACAAAGTGCCAGGCGTTTTAATAAATGCTAGGGATACAAGAGTGAACAAGAGTGACATGGCTCCTGGCCTCACAGGAGCTTGTGTCCCGTAACAGGAAGGGATCCGAGAAGAGAAATGATCTCTAAATGAAAACCTGGAGGACGAGCTGGAGGTTGCCAGGTGATAGGGCAGGGAGGAAGCCGAAGGGTCAGAGCTCAGGATGTTCCTTGGAAGAAGCCTTGTTTGACTGGAGCAGAGAGGAAAGGGACAGTGGAGACGAGGCTCGAAAGGTGGAGACAAGGGCCATGTTTCAGGGCCTCCGAGGAGTGGGGTGTTGTCAGGAGATCACTAAGCAGCAGTCAGAGGGCTTTAAGCCATAGGATGATGTGAACGCTGCGTTTTTGAATACGCTGTCTGATTAGAGGAGGCAAAGATGGAAGGCCTACAGGTCTGGTGTCCAGCCCAGTAGCCAAGAGCCCCGGGCACGTGACTGTGGAGTATTGAAAATGTGGCTAGTGTGGCTGAGGAGCTGGATTAGGAATTCTATTTCATTTTAATTTAAAAACTGAAGCAATATTAAGTATTTTTCCTTCAATTTTTTTTTGGTAGGACCACTGTAATGCTTACGCTGTTGAAAATGTAATGTCTAAATTGAGTTGTGTGCTGTAGGTGTAAAATACGCACTGGATTTTGAATTCATGCTTTGGAAGAAAAAAGAACGTAGAAAATCTCAATAATTTTTTTTTTTATTGATTACTTGTTGAAAGGATAATATCTTGGATATCTTGGTGAAGTAAAATAATAAGTTGAAATAATTTTACCTGTCTCTTTTTCCCTTTCTAAATGTGGTTTTGAGAAAATGTAAAATTCCATACGTGGCTTGCATTGTGCATCTGTTGGATTGCTCTGGCCAGAGATCAGTCAGAAGACTTGCAGGAATTCAGGTGAGAGATGGTGATGATGAGAGTTAAGGTGTGGGCAGCCGGGTGAGGTGGATAAATCTGAGAGCTATCTAGGAGGTGAGACCCAGAGGATTTGGCATTTGATTAAATAGAAGAGGTGAAGAATTAGTCAAAAGGAATAAAAAGGAGCCGCCAAGCATTGAAGTAAGGAAATGGATAGTAGTAATAGTAGCTGATAGCAAATTAAACAAAACCAAAAATGCATGCTATTTATCATTGACAATTGAAATAAAATTATGTAGTTAAACCAGTAGTTTTCTCCTTCTACTATTGAACTTTTTAGCATTTTTTAATGTTTGCTGTTAAACCATTTCCTAGGTACTACCTAGGAAATTTGGCTTAGAGTATAGCCAAATGCTAAATTTTACAATGTAACGGTGTACCATCTTTATATCCTTGCCATTCATCTCTTTCAATCAGTCACCAACTGGTAAGAAGGATACAAAGTTTATATGTAATTTGGAGCATATAAATTCTCTAAATACCCTCACATTTGATATGATAGTTGAAATGTATTTACACTTTTTCTTTAAGCTTAAGCTTATTCCTATTTAAAAGAATAATTATTTACATATGGAGTTTTACTAGACCCCTCTTTATTTTACAGTTGAAGCCCTAAGTATCTGACAAATGGTAAATGTTTAATACTTTTTCCTATTGTCCTCCTAAGAAATAGGATGCATTTCTGGCTTCATTTTCCAGTCTCTTAAGCATATGAAAGTAGTCGAGACAGTTTGTTGACCCCAAAGAGACCTTTTAGTCTCTGGCTTGTTAGACAACAGGGTCTGCCCTCTTCATTGGCATTCAGATCACAGGCGGCCCCTGGGCTCCGCGCACAGCGTTAGGATTTGGACAAAGCCACTCTGGCGGAGGGACCCAGTTGTCAGGGTAGCTGGCTGCATTGTAAGGAACTGTTGCATAATGGGCAGACCAAGCAGAACTATTAGGATGCAAATGTGAAAGAAACGGTGGCGCTAACCTGCAAAAACAAACATGTCTTTTCTGGTGAAGGGTCTATTCATGGTGCTTTCTTCTATTGAACTCCTCTGGTCTATAGAGGTAGTTGGTGCAATTCGAGTATATTAGTTTATCTTAATCTCTGGGCTTAATGCTACTCTATATTATTTTAAATGAACAGCTAATTTGTATGAAGAGACCAGAGTACTCTAGTGTGTTGGGATCTTTTCATAATTTACAAGTGTCTCCTGTGTTAGCCTCCGTCTGTGTTTGTGATTTTTACACCCAGATTAGGAGGATGAGGAATCCCGTTGGCCCTTGATTTCATTTCATCTGATTTATAGCAAAATGGACACCCAGTCACTTCCCCCGGTGGACTCTCATTGTTGTCTTATTTAGTGGAGCATCTTTGTAGGCTCAAGAGGAAAGTACGAAATCCTTCAAACAGGAGTTCAGTTTTGTTTCACTAGCGTCTTATTAAGAAAATCCACCCTTTGCCTTGTCATTTTCACTCCATTCATTCCTGTCTGGAATGCCGCTTTTCCTTCTGCCTTCTTCTTTCTTCAATTTTAGTTTTCTCTTTTTATTCTTCATCTTCCTTAGCAAATATGATGGAACCCACACATTGGTAAATGCTGTGGTAGGGAAAGAGATATAATAATAATAATAATTAAATAAAAAAAGGGCTTTTAATCTAGACTCAGGCATCAGGGAATAATAAAGGTAGCCAGGCTCTATTAAGCAGTCACTGCTGGCCAAGCACTATTTTAGATGCTACACATGAATTATCTCACTTAATTCTCACAACAATCTTATGAGGTAAGCACTATTATCCCCATTTTGCAGATGAATATACTGAGGCGCAGAGAAATAGTGACTTGTCTAAGCATACACGTCTTGTTGCAGTTGAGTTAAGAAAGGCTTTCCAGGTTGTGAAGGTAAGACTGAGTAAGAGCTACCTGTTAACAGTGTGAAGGGAAGCAGGTTCCTGGGAGAGGGACCAACAAAAGGTGACAGAATAGAAGCAATCTGGCACCTTTCTGGTAGTACAGGAAAACTGTGGGGCTGAGGGCAGTCTGTGAGGGACTAGTAATGATACTGGAGAGGGAACTCCTTTGTATTCAGATACTATTTGACATATGCTGTTTAAGTGTGCTATGCTATAGTTCATCTCTCAGCAGGTATGTGTGTGTCTGCCAAGTGCCAGTTACATGGGAACTGTCCATCGGAAGGGTGCAGAGAAATACCCAATACGGGGAGCATCGGTCTGAATGGAACCTGATGGACTTGGAGGGTTTTTTTAATAGATGAATCTGGAGCTGTCTGCTTTGTTTTAAACTGGTATATGCTTAACTTTCTCATTTTGTAGTTAGGCATCCATTTTTTCAATCTTAGCATTTAGCTCTTTTCAAGGTTCCTGATTTCTTTAAGATTCTGTTACTGTTTTCTCCATTCTTGTTTGGTTTTGTCTTTGAAATATGTTTAAGGACAAAGTTGCTCTGCAGCTGGCATTTTCCTGACTTTTAAATCTTTCTCTCTTTTCTTGCTATTCTTGCTTTTCCTTTACTTCTAGGACTATGCTTCTTTCAGCCTCCTTGAGTAACTTTTGGCAAATTTCATTAACATTGGGCATCAAGTACAGCCATTTGAGGACTTTTCATTTTTTCCTTTACCTCAGTTTTTCTTTTTTTCTTTTTTGGAATCTGAATATTGGTCATTATAGCTGAATAATGATCAGAGATTGTAATTTCTAACATTGATCACTCAGTACAGTGTGTGCCAGGCACTATGCTGATTGCTTTGTATATATAATGTAAGCCTTATAATAACTGTATGTGGTGGGCCGTACTATATTTTTGTCTGATTTTATAGTGAAGTAAATGGAGCTTCAGAGGGATTAACTCTAGATTACGCTGAGAGTAAATTGGAGAGTTAGGACTTGAACCCAGGCATCTGACTGTAAAGCACACACTTTTTACCATCATCTCAAGCCTTCTTTCTGGTACTTGCATAGTTTTATGTTTACAGATTTGTGTTTTCTAAAATAAATATATAGCAGATCGTTTAGACTATATATAACCAAAGCTAAATGTATATCCCCCCCATCCCAAATTACCTACCACTATACTTAATGTTTACTTAGGACATACTTTGCATTTATCACTAGCAAAAGGGAATAATTTCACTTTTTAATAATAATTGAATGATTATTTTCAACTTTAAATTCGTTCTGCCGTTCTACTCGTTTTCCCATGGCGCCATCTTAGATACCTATCATTTTCTTCCTCTCCTTTCTGGGTTCTTCTAACACGTGACCCTTCTGTTGGATTTAGATTTTGTCTTCCACATATGATTGTGTAAAACATGCCTTGCTCTGTAGCTCAGTCTAATAGAAAAGGAGGGAAACAGCTGGAAAAACTAGTAATGATGATGGTAACGAGGACAATGATGGTGATAAGACTTAGCCACTCGGATGCTGAAATTTGTTTCTGGGAGTGCTACCCTAGTCTCCAATAATGATGAAAAAGGATGGAAAATATTATGAAAGAAATAGAAAAAAATATTTTTCCGGCTGTAAAATAATATTACTATTTTCAGTATGAGTAGCCTGTTGTTACAGTTTCAAATATCTTACTACAATGATATTTTAACAAGTATTTTAAAGTGATTTAATAATACGACTTTTCCTTTTTATAGCTCACATTTTTAAAATAGTATTTTGGCATTTCAGTTTATTTGTGGACATTATGCCCTCAGTCACTCACCGATACATTCATTCATTTATTCATGAACTCTTTATTGGTCACATGCTTACTGTTTACTGGAAGTGCCAGCCAGGTACAGGGGATACACTGACACATGGGCTGATACAGTTTCTGGCGGATCTGACTCGACATTGTATCTAGTATTTTGGATTTTTAGGAGCATCAGCCCAACCAAAATTTTCCTTTCGAGAGGTCCTGCCATATTTGGCTTTTGTGTTTTTTGGGCTTTGTATCAATACATTTAAAAATCCTGACTTTAGAATTATGTTTACATTTATATGGATATTGATTCGGTTACTATTTATTTTTATGATGGTTAAACTTTAGCTCTTGGCATTCTGAAATTTCCTTTTTTCCGCTCAGTGTTATGTCTTTGTGCTTGACCCACGCTATGTAGTTATAGTTATAGCTGTAGCTGTTGGTAGGTCATGCCTTTTAACTGATGTATAGTATTCCATTTCAGTAAATAGCATTACGTTTTACTTATTCCTTAGTTGGTGAGCTTTTATAATATTTCCCCTTTTCTGCTTCTATGTAATCAACACTACAATAATTTGAGTCTCCTCTGAGTCAAAACTTTAAACAGCTTTAGAAAAAGAACTATCTTTTGTCTCATGTTTTAAAGCAAAAGTTTTTGAGTTTCCCATTTGGTATTTTTGATAAGGCTGTTTTCCAGAAGGTTCTGATTAAGTAAGTTTAAATTGGCTCCAGTGTGTCATCTGTCTCTACCTTAAGAGTGAAAGCCCTGACTGAAATGGTCATTTTACTCGAGTGTGTGAGTTGGCACATCAATACTGAACAGGTAAAAGTAAACAAAGTGCAGGAAAGCAGCTAATTATAGTGATCGCAGCTGGTTTCAAAGTACTCCTAACAGTTTGTGCAGAACGTGCACTTGAAAGCATCAAATGGGTGCTAGTTGTGAAATAGAACACCTGTTTGTTGTTAAGCATGTGTTTATGCAGATGATTGTTGTCAAAGCACCTTGATGCGGACTAGTCCTGTTTACACTTAATTCTCCCCAAAGGATTAACAGTGTTCTCTCCATAAATTTGCAGTCTATTCTCTTCTCAAAGGCTGCTGTTTGGAGGGTGGTGTGAAAGAGGCAACAAGTGCTTGCTAATCACTAGAAAACCCGTAATTAGCTGCAGTCTGATGCACTGGATTCCTTGTAGAACCTTTATAGTACTGGTCGCACGGAACAACGGATGTGTTCCCTGCAGTTGTTGAGGGTACTTGTGTGTTCCTTGGTATTTATTCTTTACTTTTTCTGAACTTGGGCTAAGGTTTTGTTATCAGAACTCAAACTCTTGTTCTTTTTCGTGAACCAGTGCCAGTTACACAATACTCTTTAAATAAAGTCACTACTAAGTAGCAGGGTCGCAAATTTCTGCATCACCTAGAGTCGGAGGTTACTCTGTAAAAACATTGGTGTATTTAGTATAGTAATTGCAGTAGTTGAGAAACTTTCCAGTTTATTGGATAGGTATACTCAATCCACACTGGAGGATGTTTAGACCAATTTAAAAAATGTAAGTTTGAGTAGATCTGTCCTACAAGCAAAGAAACAGAACACATCCTCCTGTTTCCTAGTGTCCTAGCTTTGTACCACACTGATGAGTAGTTCTGTTGCAGGAATATCTGGACCTCAAACTGCACCTTGAACTATGGTGCAAATGAGTGCAAATGAGTGTCATAGGCATTCCCAGTAGCCTTCCAGAAAAGCCCTTATGCGGTGGTAATGGTTGTCCTTGCCCACTCCCCACCCACTCAAATCCACTCAGGGCTGATCCCTATGAACTTGTGAACAGAGGCTCACTCACTAACTTAGCAATTTAGGGGTCTAAGTGTGGTTTTCCTCCCTCCATAAAAGATTCTGAGAGCACCATCAGACTGCAGAAATTCTGATTTAGAAGTGTTAACAAAGAAGACACTTTTTATACAGATTAGAGAGGAACCTTGTTACCTTAATCTCCCCAGGAGGCTATAGTGTTGGCCTGTTTGACTGAGAATCCTACACATTTCCTAAAGTGTGACATTTGACATTATTTTAGGTGCTACAAGGGGGACTACTTTAAATTTTGTTAGTTATGTACTTATTTTTGTCCATTAGAAGAATGTAACGAGCCTATCAATCCTGTTCTTTCATGGTGTGGACATCTACGACGTGACTACCCTCAATAGAGGACAGACTGATCACTTGTTCAGAGCTTGCCTGGCCAGGGAGCCGGCCACCGGAACTTACATTTGGCTGATCCTCAAGGCAGGCAGAGGAGTGGGGAAGCTTTATAGTAAAAAAAAAAATGAGGGAGGGGAGCTTCAGGTGTGCCCGGATTGCAGGTGGTGGGCGTGCGAAAGCTGAAGGTGGGCGTCCTGTGTGATGGTTTCGAGGATCATATGTAACTTCCTCTGATTGTCCCGAACTGGAAGCAGCGGCGAACATTCGGGAAGTGGCAGTGGTTGTCCCGAGTGTTCTGGGCAGTCTGCTGCAGACCCTGTGGTTTTGGCTTCCTGGGCCGGTTGCCAAGGTCAGAGTCCTATTGTTATAGTCTCATTTTCCTAGTCAGCCTTTCAGCAGGTAGTGTTGTGAAGGTAAGACTAAATCTTTTTAGGAAAAAAAAAAGTAAACCTATGTAAAGAATATTTAAAAAGGTAATCCACATAGCATGACAAAAACTGTGAGATGACAAAAACTGTGAAGGTGGTAAATGAATGAAATTAGGGAAGGAAACTAAACATTGTTGAATTATAATTATGTATCAGGATTTTCACTAGGTGTTTTTTGTATTTATTTCATTTATCCCCTTAAGAGCTCTACGGGTAGAATATTCAAATCCTGAAATTAAAGAAGATCTTGAGAGTTAGTGAATAGTCCAAGGTTACGCAGCTAGTAAACAGAGGGGTTAGAATTCAACTGGAGCTTTCTGACTTGAAAGTTACTCTAAAAAGAGGCATGAACTCCTAATGTAAAAATGTAATCATGCCATGAGCTGAGATATTTGCATGAACGTGTTTCGCTTATAGTGCCTTCTTTTTTCTCGTCACAGATACTTTTTGGATAAAGGGGGGCTAAAACATAATTTCTCTGTTGACTTAAACACCCACGACTGCTAGTTTCCAAGTCTGTAGCCACTTGCATTCTTGTTTGGAGTTGGCCCTACTATGTGTGTAGAGGAAGCTTGGCTTCCCCACTGTTACTGTTGTACTGAGACCATCCAGTAAGTCACTTGCATTTTGCCATAACCTGTTCTTCTCACTCCCTCTGTTCTTGTTGCTGTATCAAGCAAATGTCCTCTAAATTCCTGTAGACAGTTCTCTGTGGTCTTATCGTTTGGTGATCTTGTCATGCTATTTGACTTAAAAGTATACCCAAATGAATGGCTGCAACAACACAGTATACAGCTGTAGCCGGTCACTGCGTTCTTTGCTTTCATTTGGGCTTATGGTGGGTTGCGTTTAATGTCCCAGATATTTACATTAAAACTTTATGTTATAAACAAAAATCATGCAAAGATATTTTTGAAACATATAAATATTTATGCTCATAGTAAGGAGTAAATAGAGAAGGAGATACTGAAAATGCAGGCAGGATGAAAAGAAATTATTCTGGTATTTAAAATGACCCGTTCTCATTGGCGGAAAATTAAAAATATATATAAAGAAGGAAATTATAATCTTTGATAATTTTACTCTCCAGAGACAAGTTATTAATAGATTGTGTTTCCTTCATTTTTTTGTCTTTGCATATATTTGTATGTATTTGAAATCCAGGGAGGGGGGTGGTAGATGAGGGTAAAAGGGATCAAATATATGGTGATGGAAAGAGAAGTGACTCTGGGTGGTGAACACACAGTGTGATGTATAGATGATGTGTTCCACTATTGTACACCTGAAACCTGTATAACTTTACTAACAGTTGTCTCCCCAATAAACTTTAATTTAAAAAAATCCAATATTTGGAATTTTGTGCCTACTTTTTTCTCTTAATACTATAAACCTTTTCCCATGTCATTAAGGACTTTTTTCATAAGCATTTTATACTATGATTTACCTAACTGTTCTCCTTAATCATTAGATTGTTAAAATACATTTTGGATTTTTAAAAATTAAAAACTTTTTCAGTTACAGTTGACATTCAATATTATCTTAGCTTCAGATGTACAGCATAGTGATTAGACATTTATGTAACTTTACAAAGTGACCGCCCTGATAAGATCATACCCCACTGACACTATACATAGTTGTTACCATATTATTGACTGTATTCCCTATGCTGTACTTTACATCCCCATGACTATTTTGTAACTACCAGTTTGTACTCTTCAGTCCCTTCACCTTTTTCACACCAGGGTGTGTATGCGCGCGCGCGCGTGTGTGTGTGTGTGTGTGTGTGTGTTTGATGAGAAGTGTATAAGGGTTATGATACAACAGTAATGGATTCAAAAAAATCTTAGCCAATTGTCTGTTGATACTTTTCAGTACGTAGTTGATGGGTATTTCAGGAAGTGGCTGGACTGCAGAATCAGACCATTTGCCTCGGCCAGGGTCTCCAGGAGCAGTGAAGTCCTGTAAGTTGTTTAGGGAATTGATAGTTTCAGTCTTTAGTTTCCAAGTCGTGTGTATGTGGTTTCTGTTAAACTATTCACATCGTGGGATTACAACATTTTACTTTTGACTGCCGAAGGGCAGTTTTTCACTTATTTTAGAGAGATGTAGCTGAGTGCCATATAGTTAGGTCAATTATAAAATGCCAGCACTCCTCTATGGGTAACTGTCAAGTCAGTATTATAATTCTCTTATCTATTTATTTTTTTTTAAGTCAGGTCAGGGTCACATCTATTAAATTATTGCGTTGATGTTTATAAAATATTTATGATGCTTCATTTTCTTGGTTCTTTTTTTCCCCTTTGGTATAAATACTTTAAAATAGGAGGATAAAGATTCTTTTACTGTAGACAAGAAAATGTGAAACTTGGTTTCATGAGTTCTAAATACCCTTTAGGTATTGTTTAAAGAATGCAGTTTTCAATTTTGCATGTTTCAACCCATAAATTGCAATTGAGGGCAAGAACCCTTATAATAACCTTTGGTATTGTGGATCGATTTTCATAGACTGACCCTAGGATTAAATGTCCATTATTGCCCATTTTTTTCCTCCCTCCCTTAGCAGATGTCATGTTGAGCTGCCTTGTCCTAATTTTGTGAGTATTCCACTTCAGGATGTTACATAGGTTTGGCTCCTTTTAAATGTTCCGTGTTCGCTTGAACTGAGAACATTTATACTGGTGTGAATTGCTCATTTTCTGTCATAACTGGGGGTGTGGAAGGAATCTGCTGAAAACTGAGTGAGGCTGGTGACAGGAGGCAGGTTTTACCTCAGTGACATCTCTTTGCTCTGCTCAGGCGGGGAGCCCTGGCGAGGCCACCTATGCACGGCCCAAACAGGATGGGATTGGCAGACTCTTATCTGCCTTGCTTTGACTTGATGGGGATAGATTTGTTGAAGGATGACAAATGTTTGGGTAAAACGAGTTCCTTTTGGGTAAAACGAGTTCCTCTTTGCTCTCTATCTTTGTCCTTACCAAATTACCAGCTTTTTCGTGAGGATATGATGTGAGAACCATGAAGAAGACAAATTTGACTCTTATTTTGAACCTTCTATTTTACACGGTTGGTCCATTTTTTTTCTTAATTTTTTTGACAGCTCTTCTGTAGCTGTGGGACTGTGCGCCTGCCCTTTCTCTTGGGTTGAGAAAGAGAATGTTGGTTGAAGCTGCACAACTGAAGTTTTTCAGGAAGATTGTGGTCTGTTATTTTGAGAAATTACTGTTGTAAATTTATCATGGAACCTGAACTTGGATATTACTAAAAGACACCCTTAGGTATTTGCTATATTTTTAGGTTATTATCTGCAGTAGTTGAGTTCACGTTAATGTATAAAATATTTTTACATCTAGTAGGTAGGTTAAATGATATTAACCCTATTTTTTTTTTGATAGATTAAAAAAACAACAACAACAGAAAACAATTCTTCAGGGAATTTTTCCAAATGTTACCACTGGAATTTACTTATGTATACTCTAACACATACATGATCAATCTTGTTGTTATTATTTACCTTTCATAAATAATTGAAGTAGATTTGGCCTACATATTGAGGAGCAGATTATCCCCCTGTTGGAACTCCAAATTCATCAAACTGAATATTCAATATAATGCCCAGCAACAGGGTAATCAGAACAGACTTGAAAAGACCATTAGCACCCACCAGCATAATAGACATATTATCGTTGGCTGTGAAACTGCAAATCTGCCCTGTATTAGATCTTTATAAGTACTAACCTTTTCAAAAGGGCAAGAGCCTTCCTCATTTTCTACCAAGAGCTTGATAAATGAGTGAATGCACATAACCACATGTCTCTGTGTACTTTGAGCGACTACTCTGAAAATTGGGATAGTGTGTTGCTTATTCATTTTGAACAGTGGTGACATCTTTTAGCCACATATAGGTGGGATTTGTATGCTTTTCATTAATACACCTAAATCTTATAAGCTTATTCCCACTTCCATTAATTTTTCTTGGCAATGATGCTTTCAAAGAGTTACGCACATCTAGCTGTATATTGAAAAAGCCAGAGTGGCCTTTAAAAGGAATGCAAAGATACATGATCTCTTACACATATTATTTTAATTTATGTGGTTACCATTGAGGACCTGATTTCGGTGGTTCATGTACCCACCCCCAATCCTTGCAAATGACTGTGCACAGTAATAAGTGAAGTTACTGCTGGGGTGTATTATTCTTGTGTTTGAAGTAGAGACAGAAAAAAGGCTGAGATCTGCTGCTTTGTTATCCAGCGGGACTGGTCACCTTTTCCCAGAGAGTGGCCTGTAATTTCTTTTCCCTGCCCCTTTGTGGGTAGCACTTTTCCCTCCTGGAGCACTTTCTTCGCTCTAGTCAGATGGCGAAATCCTACCTATCAGTCCTGTTACATTGTCCCCATATGAAAATGAATTCTCCCTTCTGGAACTCTGCCAGCACTTTTGTCAGAAGTATTCTGATGTACTTATCATTGTTTTGTTACTTGTATACCTGGTTTCCCCTTTTCCATTGTAAGATATTTTAGAATAGAATAATAGTTGCCTTTTATTCATCTTTTTCTCCCCAACATCTTATAAGTGTTTGTTGGCCACCGATATGATCAATGAAGTATGGATTTTAATTTAAAATTCAAATATGTTCTCTCTGTAGAAGTTTATTACTTATTATTTCTTAAAGAGTGGACTATAGTCCATCAGTATTAGAATTTCTTGGGATGCTTGTTACAAATGCAGTTTTCTAGAAACTGGAATTCCTAGGTTTGGGATTTTGTAAGATGGGTACATTTGCATTAAGCACCCCTGGTAATTCATATTTACACTAACATTTAGGACTACTCTTAAATTTTGATGGAAATCAATAAGAAAACGTATCTCAGCTTAGAGTTTTTATTTAATACATAATTTTGTCAAAAATATAACTAACTTTAAGGTATAATAAGTATTACAATGTAGAAAAATTTTCCTTACATTTATATTTGAAAAAATTATGTCTTTGGAAACTAACTTCCATATTGATTCTCAGTTTGATCTTGTTTTCTGATTTGTTCACATAATAGTTGTCTTAATGTTTGCAGGGTTATACAACTAAAAATAGAGATAACCAACTGGTTCTGTTACTACCCTGTTTCCCCGAAAATAAGACCTAGCCGGACAATCAGCTCTAAATGCATCTTTTGGAGCAAAAATTAACATAAGACCCGGTCTTATTTTACTATAATATAAGACCAGGAATATAATATAACATAATATAATATAACATAACATATAGTATAATACAATATAATATAAAATAAATGTAATGTAATACTGGGTATTATATTTAATTTTTGCTCCAAAAGATACATTAGAGCTGATTGTCCAGCGAAGTTTATTTTCAGGGGAAACCTGGTATGTAAAGTAGGCAGTAGTACAAATGCGCTCTCAGTAAGGAGTCTTACTTTCCTCTGAATTCTTAGTGCTCTTTTCCCCTCAGTTGTTCTTGACTTTGCCTTGTCTCCTATTGCCTCTGTTGTTTCCCGGGTGCAGACTTGTCCCTTCAAGGACCTCAGAGACGAGGGCCTTGTCTTCCCCACTGGTCTGCTTGGTACAAGGGCTCAGAAAAGTGTTTCTGAATAATTTGAGGAGTACTTATAGGTTACTTTTAAAATTGAATCTGTTGTATCTGACTTGGAAAAAAGAAGTTGTGCATTTTGTAAGAATCAGTTTGAAATGAAGTTTCATGAGAGACACAACTTTATTTAACTTGGATTTTGTGGTGTCTTCTGAAAAACCAATGAAAGTTCTCTGTCCTTTGTTGTACTGCTTTCCTTGGGGGGTCGTGGCTTCATCTTACATCTACCTGTGAAAGTAATGTCGGGGTGGTAGAGGCTTTGAGTATCGGGATCAGAACCTTGAACCAGTAACAGTACAAAGTGAGACGTATTAATGTAACCTAGTGAATTACCTAGAATTCCAGAGAAAATTTAACTTGGCTTCTTGGATCTGGAGCTCGAGGGGCAGTTGAGGCAGAGTCGACAGGGTTCAAAGGGATAAATTCTGTACTTACGTCCACTAGGACATACAGAAAAAGAAAATGCTTTGAAACTTTGGATCTTTTTTTCATATCTTCTTCTTGCTGTTTTTTTTCCTTGATCGTTTTGAATAGTGACAGGCATCTATGAATAGTGATGAATTCAGGAAAACTCCTAGGCTAGACATTATGTTGACAGTTGGCGGACAGATGCTCCTGATTTGAGTGTGAGACTGAGGTATTCAGAAAGCACTTCAAAACACCGTCCTGTGCCAGCCAACTTTATGTTCGTTATATTGAGACCGAGTTTTTAGCTGCTCTGTAATTGTGTTCTAAGCCGCTCTGTAATAATGCTGCTTGAGGCACGGTCAGATAGAGAGCTGGCTCAGATATTTATGGTTTGTTTATTTTGAGTATAACAATATCTAGTCATCTTTATCAATTGTCTTTCAGACCTTATTATTTGTAAACTGATATAGAAGAAAAAAGCCACAACATATAGATATTGACCGTTTCACTTTGAACACTTTAAATGGAAATGATAAATGTTGCATGACAAATGGCTTTGATAATTTTGAAAAGGAGTATTCAGATTTATTTCATCCATTTCTTGAGAAAGTTTAATTACTTCGTAGACAAGTGATATGTTTTTATATCACTCATGTCTGATATATTTGAGGTGTGTTTTGTCATGATATTTCTTTTCTGAGTTATGTGATGTTTTATTAAAGACATGAAGCTTTCATTCATTTTTCTGCATGTAGGAAGAAAATGGCCTTTTGCCCTGGGAATTAAGCAGGGCATTCTCACCCAGGGTCCTCCAGTTTGGAATTTGTTCTTGTTTGAAAGAATTTGTTGACTCACGGTGTAATGTAGGGACCCCTTGACTTTATTTAGAAGCTGTGGCCTTGGAGCGGAATATCATGTTACTGGGAAGGTGACGTTTTGTCATTGAGGAATGCCTTTGGTAAAACAAATTTTGGTAGTTATATTATTTTCTCCTTAGCACTTTATTTATATGCATGAACTCAAAAGCATGAATAGAATATGTTTTAGAAATGTAACAAATGAGGTAAAACTGCTTTGATGGAATTATGATGGAATTATTACAAAGTAAATTTAGGTTTGTTGCTATTTCAAATTACGTATCTATTTTTCTAAAGTTTTGTATTATAGCATGTTTCTCTTTTATGGTAACAAGTTCAAATGTAAGCATAGTATAATAATAAATACTTAAGCCAGCAGTCTAGTGCTTGCAGCATGAATTTAGCAGATGTGTCAAAATGTATGAATTGTTCCTAATGTCAAACATTTTGTTCATGAGAATAACATAACACCTGCTGTGACCTTTTAAGCTATGTAAATTTAGTGACTGTAAAATTAAAATGTATTCATTTCCGAAATGAGTTATGAAATTATTTGTAATGTTTTATGCTTGGCTCTTTTAGAAATTTTATTATGTAATATGAAGAGATTCAAATCTGGTATAAAAACTGAAGTGTATCATAATGCCTAGGTTTCCTCTGTTTTTTAAAAAAAGTTATCTGTAGGGTAATCTCCCTGTTGTCCCTTGTCCAGGAGTGACAGAAAGCGTTTTTTAATACCACGCTAACATCTGTTTCTTTTTAGCACTGCAGTTATTTAATTCTATGGATATACTGATAACCTTCTTAAAGATAGGATTACATTGGAATAAGGAAATTTCCAGGGTTATTAATTCCCTTTCTCTATAGGATATGAAAAATAGTAAGAAAATATAAGAATTATAAGACTACTACTTATCTTTCATAGTCCTGTTTGCCGGTGGAATGTGTTGTAGCACATACTTTAAAAGAATGGATTTATTTTTTTCTGAGATACACTGTGAGATAGAAAAATGAAAAGAAAAAAAAAGACAAGTAGTGATGCATTTTGATTTACCCTAAATTGCATTAAGCCTTAGTGTTTATACTTTACAGTTTTGAAAGATAATTCATATTTGAGTAGAATACTTCTTTAGCTGGTTATAAACACTTTGAATTAAGGCAATATTGTGATATTGTCACGTCTGTCTTTTCCCCCCCTCACATCTTTTAGACCAGAGAATTCAGGCCAAGTCGGTGACCCTATTTAGGAGAAAAATCATTGAACTCTGCAATTTGGTAAAGCACATGAAGGTTCCCTTATTATTTTTTACTTGTGTTTGACACTTGCTTGTGTTTGATTTGTGTGTGTGTACCTTACCAAAAAGATTTTAAGCTCTTTAGGGGCAGGGACTGCTTTCATTTTTAATCTTTCTCTCTCTCTCTCTTTTTTTTTTGTGGTAAATTATACATAAAATTTGCCATTTTAACCATTTTTATTTGTATGGTTGCTTTCATTTCTTATGTGTCCTTCATAGTACAAGGTAGTTAAGTGAGAATTTATTAAGATTGTGCGTTAGATGTTCAATATATTAGGCATTGGCTACTTGTTCACCAAATCCATTTGCTCACCCCTCCCCCAACCTCAGCACACAACTAGACTGTATTTCTCAGCTTTTTTGATGTCAGGTGTGGCCAGCAGACTATAAGTTCTGGCCAATAAAATATGAGCAGAATGAAGGTATGTCACTTCCAGGCATGGCTTATTACATCTGCTGAGTTTAGCCCTCTTTCTTTTATCTCTTCTAATGGCAATCATGAAGCCAAGGAGATCGTGGAATCTCTAGAAGAAAAGAGTCTGGGTCCCTGAGTCACTGCCTGGAGGAGAGCCACCCACTGATAAGGAACAGTTGTTTGACTTTACGTGATCACAAAATGAGATTTTGGTTTGTGTTTAGCCACTAAGATCTCATGGTTTATCTCTTTCAGCAGTTCACTAATACACTCAACACGCATTAGAGAGAATAGTTTACTCAAAATTTAAATCTCATTTGTTAGGAATTGGAAGTGGGAATCAGGAAAACAAAATGGAATTATGAAGTAAGAAATTGAATGTGATTCCATTTGGAGGAGGAGTATTTGTGGCACTCAGTGAGGGGAGATGAGTAAAGGACAGGAGCAAACTTTGGAATGTTGTGTTAGAAAAAACTAAGAGCAGGGAGTTAAAGTATAAACAAATGAGGAGGGCTGTCCTTCGGAGTTGGAGGAGTAGGGGACATTGTGATAAGAAAATCAAATCTCTGAGAGTTGGATAGGATTTTAAACACTAATGGTTGTAAAACGGGAATTTTGCCTCATCTCATATGCAATTTACAAATGTGTTTTTTGCTACTTGCAGGCTTAGTTACTATCCTGACAAAACATGATATTCAGAAAAAGGTGGCATGTTTAAATGAACAGAGTTGTCAACCTACATGCTTGTGTGCTGTGATTTAGAAGCATCACTTGAATTATTTTTTGAATGAGTCATTCTGTTATGTATATGAAAAGAATTGAATTATGGCTATGTTTTATGCAAATATAAAATGCAATGTATCATATTTTTGCTATGTCTAAATACATGTGAAATTTACCTTGTGTTTTAGAACTTCACTCCAGAACCAAAACTATGTAAGATATTGGATAGACTATTTTAAAAGAAAAATGTTCATCACTTCATTTTCTAACATTTACTTTCAGATTTTAAGTTGACACCATTTAACCTTTTGTGCCTCAAAACTGGATTTTATAAGCTAATAAAAAAAGCAGATTGGTAAAATGTTTGTGGCTTAGATGACTTTAAAAAAACACTTTAAAAATGAAGAGTTAATCCATGTAAGTTAAAAATATACTACATGAGTGTTCTGATGCTTTTGAATTTTATCTCCTATGTAAGTGATTACAAAGTGAATCTGTGCAGTCACTGGCTTCTGAATACCCTTATCCCAGGTCTTACATATGGTGGCAGTGGCTGTGAGATGTGGGGATTTTGTTACCCACTGTTCACAGCTGTTTTGGCTACAGATGAAATTATCTTTTAACCAAGTGGTAAGAGACTGTCTGACCTGTGCCTTGGGTGTCATTGTTGTGGAAGCAATGGCTACTTCTGATTGAAGGGAAAGGCCCTCTTTCTCCCTGTGTGTAACATCCAGCATAAAAGGCATATAGCTCCTTCTTTTATCTTACACCTACTCCCAGGCAGGTCCAAGATCATAGATATGTTGTATTATGTTATGTCCTGGTTCCAGTGTCCTGGATTTTAAAAATAGAAATGCTATTTTAAAGGTGATTTGAGTTTCCCGGATTTCTTACAAGTATAATGTAGAATGTATGCTTTATGATCTCCAGGTTCATAGCTGGAAGTGTGGTGGCATTGAAATCAAAAGAACTGGTCCATGGACATGTCTCTTAACAACTCTGCGTCTTTGTTTCTAAATCTGTAAAATCATAATTTCCTAGAGTTTCAGTGTTAAAAGTGACCTAAGGAGCAATTTGGTACAATCTTCCACTCAAATTTCTTTTCAAGTATCTTTATATATGGTCATCCAAAGATAGGAAATTCAGTATCTTATTATCTTCTCTTTTCAGGTACTTATTGTTTCGGAACTCTTAAACAAAACATCTCTCCATTATTCTGTGTGTGTGTCACGTGCAGGAGCAGAAAGACAGATGGGAATATTAATACATGACCTGTCTACCTCACAGGTTGAGGGGAGGATCGCATGAAATCAGGGGAGTGAAAACAAAGTGCTGTAGAAATAACAAGCCTTATAATCACTGCGGAGCAATGCTTTTTCAAATAATGTAGGCAATAAGTATACATCAGTAAAGATTTGTCTACGGTAAATTACGTTTTAAATCTCTGACCACTTAAATACAGGCATGTGCCATGTAACGAAGTTTTGGTGAATGAGGGACCGCATATACGATGGTGGTGTTACAAGGTTAGAATGAAACTGAAAAATTCCTGTAGGCTAGTGACGTGGAGCTGTCATGTTATCCTGGCACAACGCATAACTCACGTGTTTGTGGTGACGCTGGTGTAAACAAACCAGCACTGCCAGTCATGTACATGTATAATTCATACCATTATATACAACAATACTTGATAGTACACTACATTACTGGTTTGTGTATTTACTATTCTAGACTTCTTATCATTATTTTAGTGTATACTCTTTCTACTTATTAAAAAACCAGTTTCCTTTAAAACAGTGTGCCGTGTTACGCCAGCAGCAGCGTCATAGATGTTATGTTACTGCTTCACCTGATTGCATCGTTTTCTCTTGTACTTGATTTAATCTCATGTTTTGTTCATCGTGGCCCCTAAACGTGCAAAATCCACTGCTATGGTTGCCAGTAAGATACCACATCGAGTGATTGACCTGGAAACGAAATTAAAAGGGATTAAGGATTCGGAAGGTGGGAAATCAGTGACGTCCCAGTCAAGCAGGTCCCATTCCACCATAGTTACGATCTTAATAACAATGTGATGGAAGCTGTTAAAGGAACTGCTTCATCGAAACAACGAGACTAACAAAAATTTGAGGAGGGCCATATATCAGAGGTGGAGAAACTTCTAGTGACCTGGGTTGAAGACCAGACACAGAAAGCGTATCCCACTCAGTACCATGAAGATCACGGCCAAGCAAAAAATTACTTTGCGATGTTGAAAGGAAAGGCTGGTCCCCACTATGATGTTGGATTGCTGCTAACTCTCGGTAGTTTAAACAATTGAAGAATTGTTATTCATTATATAATGTGAAAGAGGTGAGTCTGCGAGTGCTGATATGAGGCAGGTGAAACATTTTTGGAAACTCGAGAGAAGCTGATTGTGGAGGAAAATTAGTTGCCAGAGCAAATGTTCAATATGGATGAACCTCCCTATTCTAGAAACAGATGCCTGGAAGTACTTCCGTCCACAAGGAGGCCAAGGCATGCCAGGTTTCAAGGCTTTGTAAAGGACAGGATAACAGTCTTGTTTGGGGGCAGTGTTGCAGGCTACAAATGGAAACCTATTGTGATCTGGCATGGAGAGACCCCGGGGACTCCCAGCATATCAGTGAGCACACACTGCCAGTGTACTAACTAGAGGAGCAATCAGAAGCCACAGATGACCGGCTCCTCTTCCAAGATGCCCTCCTGAATTGCTGTGCCAGCGAAATGGAGAAATACCACTTGGAGAATAAGAAACCTTTCAAGAATTTGCTTCTTGTTCCTAATGCTCCTCATGTCCTCCCTTTTTTGGTGATCTTCATCCCGATATCAGAGTGGTATTTCTTCCTCCAAACACCACCTCCTTGATTCACTTGGACCAAGGTGTTGTAGCAGCTTTTATGACCTGCTGCCCAAGGAGGACCTCTGACCTGGCCATCGCTGCACCTGAGAAGGGCACTGAGAGACACTGATGCAGCTCTGAATCATAGTGACAATATCTATGACCGCATCAAGACCCTTGCTTGGGCTTGCAGTGATGTCACCGAGGAGTGTATGTGTGGCCCTTGGAAGGCGACACTCGAGGTTCATTCGTCCATGACATCAAGGGATTTGCTGGAGCTGTGGAGGTTGGAAAAATCCACAAGGCTGTGGGTGAGATGGCAAACAACTTGAACCTGGGTGTGGATGGTGACATGGAGGAGCTTCTAGGGGGGTTCCTGAGGAATTGACTAATGAGGAGGTGTTAGAACTGGACCAGGAATGTACAGCTGAGGAAGAGGCAGGAGAAAAGGAAATTGAAAGAGAAGAAAAAGAAGAACAACTCCCAAGAAAATTCACAGTGAAGGGGTTAGCAGAAGCCTTTGCAGACCTCTCCTAGCTTCTTAGAAAGTTTGAAAACGTGGACCCAACAGCGGCATGTTTTCATTAATGGAGAGGAACGTTCATGGTACATTATCTGCTTAAAAGCAGATCTATGATGAAAAAGGAAAGAAACCAAGCAAACTGGCGTGGACATGTTTCTGAAAAGAGTGACGCCTCCTCAAGGAGCCTCGGGCAGCGCCTTCAGGAGGTCCCAGAAGAAGGCACTATTGTCACCGGAGATGACAGCCCTGTGCAGGTTATTGCCCCTGAAGACCTTCCAGTGGGACAGGAGGTCGTGGAGGCGGGAGACGGTTGAGGCTGATGCTGCCGACCCCGGCTTAGGCACGTGTCTGCATTAGTATCTTAGTGTTAGCAAGAAAATGTAAAATTTAAAAATAGAGAAAAGCTTATCAAATAAGAAGATAAAAATTTGTTTGCGTTTTTGTGTTTTAAAGCTAAGTGTTATTACAAAAGATTCAAAAAGTTTAAAAAAATTAAAAGTTCATAAAGTAGAAAGGTTACTAAAGTAAAAAGTAAGCGAAGGTCATTTTATTGCAGAAAGAAAAATATTTTTATATATTTAGTGTAGCCTCTGTGTGCAGTGTTTGTAAGTCTCCAGTAATGGACCGTCATGTCTCAGGCCTTCACACTCATTCCCACCCACTCCCTGACCCACCCAGGGCCACTTCCCCTCCTGGAAGCTCCCCTCAGGGCAGGTGCCCTGTACAGGTGGACCATTTTTTTTATAGCGTGTTATTCCTGTACCTTTTCTGTTTAGATACACAACTACTTACCATCGTGTTACAGTTGCCGACAGTATTCAGTGCAGTAACGTGCTGTACACAGTTTGTAGCCCAGGAGCGGTAGGCTGTACCATGTAAGCGAGGTGTGTAGGCGGCTGAACCATCTAGGTTTGTGTAAGTGCCTGTGTCATGTTCACACAACGAGGAAACTGCCTACGGGCACATTTCTCAGATCCTTGTCCCGTTGTTAAGCAGAGTATGACTAACCTGTGGAACCCTACCTGTTTGTCAGATGGAGTCTGCAAATCCTTCCAGTATTTTTCATACTCCCTAGTCTTTGAAAATTAAAAGTCTTGACCCACAATTTAAAAACTATTGGACAGACTCTTGGGAAGACATTTAGATTCCTAGTGTATAATAATAGTAACAAAGATTTGTTTTTTAGTTATGTGGAAATCTCATATATTTCTGCCACAAGATTAGTTATTTTTTTAAAGTTTTTTTTTTTAAATCAGGACTTTATTGGGGAACAGTGTGTACCTCTAGCACTTTTTTCCAAGTCAAGTTGTTGTCCTTTCAGTCTTAGTTGTGGAGGACGCAGCTCAGCACCAGGTCCAGTTGCCATTGCTAGTTGCAGGGGGCATAGCCCACCCCCACCATCCCTTGTGGGAGTCGAACCGGCAACCTTGTGGTTGAGAGGATGTGCTCTAACCAACTGAGCCGTCTGGGAGCTGAGCAGCAGCTCAGCTCAAGGTGCTGTGTTCAATCTTAGTTGCAGGGGGCGAAGCCCACCATCCCTTGTGGGACTCTAGGAATGGAACCAGCAATCTTGTGGTTGAGAGCCCACTGGCCTATGTGGGAATCGAACCGGCAGCCTTCGGAGTTAGGAGCATGGAGCTCTAACCGCCTGAGCCACCGGACCGGCCCGATTAGTGTTATTTTTGAATAACACTATTCAAAGTTATATTAAATAAAAAATTAAATAAAAGTTAATAAAGTTATGTTAAATAAAAGTTATATTAAATAAAAACTTCACTAGTGTAAAAACATGACTGTTTTGTGTACTCTGAATGATAAGACTCAAGTCATTTTTCCTGTATGTTTGAATAGTTCTCTCTAGAAGGCATATAAAACATAAAAGAGTTTGGGGTTCAATTTGTGATTTTTAACATATTCATTGACTTATTCCACAAAGACTTTAGTTAGTAGTAATTTTCCAGTTGCCAAAACTAGTCTAGTAAACTAGAATTCTGTTTCTTGAAACACACACACACAGACACACACACACACACACACACACACGCTGCTGTATGTACTAGAGATTCCAATGATTTCTTGCTCTGTCTGTAGCCCTTTGTAAAGGGAAGCTACTCCACCCTCATCTATTGTTTGGGGTAGAGAGCCCTGCCCTAGTCAAGCTGATCAGCAGACACCTGACCCAAGAGCTCCTTCAAGGACTTGGAGAGGTGAGCGACTGAAGTAGCTAAGAGATGGTGAGGTGAATCCATAACTGTATGTCGGGGTTAGAATTGCCACGAGGGCTGACTGCAAGGTGACCTTCTGAGGGAGCAACACCTGTGAGTAAGCTGAGGCACTAGTGGGTAGAGAAAATGCGGAAAATGCAGCCGACCTACTGAGAGATGCAGGGAGAGAGGTCGGAGACCAGAGACAGAGACCAGACCAGGCAATCCCTGAAGAAGGCAAAGGGAAGTGATGTCATTTTCCCGTTCTAATTTGCTTAAGTTCTGCCTATACAGCTCTCTTCCTTGGATTAGGTGTTTGTATTCTTACAATAAATAACCCTTTGCTGCTGTTAGCTCCAGTAGGTTTTTGTTCCTTGCAACTGGAATAGCTCTAAAAGATCGCTAAATTTAATCTGGGATCAGGCTCGCAATCATTGTCAGGGCATCCAGTAGACCACTGCATTTTTTTCTTAGTGGTAACAGACTTTCACCAGATATTTGCAAGTATTTTGGTAAAAGTACCCCTACACATTATAAATTGTATTTGGTCCCTCTTAAACCTGTGATGAAGACTTTGGTTATGCACATGTAACAAGATAATAGCTACCTTTTACTTTTGTGGTATACATGAGCTCTTAGAGACACTGTAGGTAAATCAGAATGAAAATGCCTGAGACATACAGGTATTGTTTGGTTCTGTAATTCCAATTTATGAACGTCTTAACAACTTAGTCTGAGTTTAGCTGTCCCCATCGCCACCCCCTTTAGGTAAAGGATCGTCTTCAGAACTGTGATTACACAAAGGAAGGATTCTTCTTAAACTACTGTTTGTACTGTTGACAAACGCTTCTTATTAGAAGAGGCTTTTTAAAATAGTCTTAATTTATCCCTATGGACAAGTAGATATTTTGGCATTGTTACTGACATAGTGCAGAATGGTTTTAGGTAGTTTAGAAATTGTTGACAAGAGTTAAGAAAAACTGATGATCAAATGTTATACCAGCAGTTTTTCTGAAGCCAGCCCATTCATTAAATTTTCAGATCTTAAATTCACGTCCAACGTTCTAAGTATTAAAACTAAATGGAGGTGTCAGCTTACAGCTATTTCCTAAACTTGATTTTCCTAACAAGAAGAATCAAGTTCTTGTCTCTTCACAAAGAATGGCTCTTCTTTATTGTTATGTGAGGAAGACATGTCATTTGTGATGGTCCCATCTTTGAATCTGTTTTCCAACAATATTTGTCTTATTTCTTTTGCTCATTTAATTAGCCAGGATACTTACTATATAATTCTGCACAGTTTTGATCCCCCCACCTTTTGTAGATTGACCTCTTTTTAAACACCAGTGTCGTGACCTTGTTAATATGCTAGGATTCACCTGGTTTCCAAGTATGCGACTCAGACATGTACTGCTGGTCAAATCATTCCCAAGCAGAACATCAGTGTGTGTCAAACCAAATCCTGATCGAGCATAATGAGCTTTTAGGACCCATTGTAATATAACTTGAAAATGTTTAGTAAACTATAAAGCAGAATACAAAAATGAAGTAATTTCATCTGCAGGTAAATTTATCCTGTTGCTCAATACAATTAGCATAAAGGGAAGCCACTATACCAGTGGTAGGTGATCAAGTTTCTATCTTCTAAGATAGACATTTAGCACAGAAAATCAATGATGGAAGTTACTGGATTGGATCTTTTACTTCTGAATGTAATTATGGCTACCTCCCTTGGTGGGATTGCAGTCTTTTACAGAATTGGAATTTTACATACTGTGTTTTCCCAAAAATAAGATCTAGCCGGACAATCAGCTCAAATGCGTCTTTAAGAGCAAACATTAATATAAGTATTGTATTGTATTGTATTATATTATATTATACCTGGTTTTATATTATACCTGGTATTATATTATATTATATTATATTATATTATATTATATTATATTATATTATATTATATTATATTATATTATATTCCCAGTCTTAGAGTAAAATAAGACCGGGCCTTATATTAATTTTTGCTCCAAAAGATGCATTAGAGCTGATTGTCCAGCTAGGTCTTATTTTGGGGGGAATCATAGTAATAAAACTTCAAGCTTAAGCTGTATGAGTTAATAATTCCTTAAAATATTTCACTTTTTCATGTTCCAAATATATTGATCAGAACAGTACTTGTGATACATGTAAGTTGTAGAAATTCAGACCTATGATTTCTGTTCCTTTGAAATTTTAATGATTCATATGAATTCTAGTCAAGTATTTCAGAGTGTTTAAAATGTAATTCATAGAAGGTAGATAAACACTTTACCTTTTTCCTAAAAAGGCACACAGCTGGCATTAAAATGAATTTGCTTTTTAGAGAAAAACAATTATTTTCTGCACACTGTTTTTATCAGAAAAATGTCACTTTGATATACTCGTATATTGGATTGATAAGCAGTGTCCTAATGTCATTGAAGACTTTTTTCAAACAGAAGGCAGATTTTTATAGAATTTTGAAGTGAACCAACAAAAATAGTCAGTGGATGTTCAGATTTAATTTTAGAAATGTGAAAACTTTTCGACATTATATCATCCTTCCTGTGCCTAGCATGGTGCTTTACATATAGTACTTAATAACTATTTTATATATGTGTGTGTGTGTGTGTGTGTGTGTATATATATTTAGAGAGAGAGAGAGAGAGAGAGAGAGGAGTTACATCTGCTTCAGTGAAATACAAAATTGAACCAGATGGTCTTAAGAGAAGGTCATTCTCTTGATGATTTGGTATCTTTGAAATGGGTGGGTAGAAGAACTCTTTCAAACATCCATAGCTTATTCTTTAGGAATTTTCAGAATATGCGGTACCTTCACTTAGCAACACTCTGATGAACCTATATTCATTCTTTTTTATCGAGTTAAAGAAAAAAAAAACATTTTATAAAGTGGACACATTGTTTAATTTTGTTTTGCATTTACTAGATTGCAGTGTAAGGCTAATAAATTAAACCCAGGCAGTTCTGTTGCTAATTACACACAACTTCTCTTGAGTATCAGATATTCAAATCCATTTTATGAATATGGTAGAGAGAATAACAACTGTAAAACAAAGCAGTGTGCATGTAAGTGACTGTTAGCGTGCATTTCAGAAAGGATAAATGCTCACCATATGGTACAATTACTGTGTCCAAGTTTTCAAATTAGCTTCTCTCATCCTCCTTATTACTGTCTTTAAAAAGAGAGGAAAAAACCCAACATGATTTATCTACTCTGCAGCAGAACTCTTGACGCAAAACAGCAGCCCAGTTCTGTCCAGTTTTTTTTTTCCCTTAGCATAATAGAGGCTGTCGGACTTTTTTATACTAATTACTGTGTGAGCCTCAGATGAACCCCCTTCAATTCACAGGGCTTTGTTAAGGGAGGAGCTGTCAATGTGTCTGCCCGTTTGCAGCTGTGCTGTGGCTTTAGCTTGCTTAACATTATGCTGCTTTTTAGACTTGACAGAAGGGATTTTTTTTTTTTTTTATTAAGGCAAAGCAGCCTTGTAGCGAAATGGTTTAAGCAGCTGCATTGTAGGGAAGCACAAAGAAGTTATTATTGTGTCTGTTTAGGGGGGGAGGGTGGAGGGGGAGATATTCGGCTGCTGTTCATGCCGATTGTTGACTTGCCATCTGCCAGATAGGGAGAAGAAAAAAATGACAGCTCCAGCAGGGTGTTCAAGAGGTTGTTTGGAGAGACGCATAAACATGTGCAGATGTCGAACTGAATAATGGCTCGAACTTGAGACGGTTTATGATGCTGCTGATGTTTGTGCATATACAGAATGAATGTATGTGTGGATTTGGTTAACCAAGGGTACATACTAATTATCATTGTTTTCCTGCATGCCCCCCTCCCCTTATTTCGTTAATTAGTTTAGGGCCTTAATACTTCCTCTTCTTTCTCTTACATCTAGTTTTAGAAAGCAACTTTTTTAAAGGGCAATACAAACTTTCCTATTTCTCCACATAGAGGATAGCTACTCTATTGGGTGAATATTAGCGGCAAACTGCTAACTGATGAGAGGAGATTTTGATTAGGAAATCAGGTGAATTGCGTGCTCTTAAAGCATACATAACCACTTTAACACTACTCACTATGTAAACTATTATTTGAAACTGAATTGATGTGTTTCACCACTAGGGGTGAGATAGAGAGTACCAAATTAATTTTACTAAGTAATTCCATCATACTTTGAACTTAGATGTTACTGCTTGTGAAAAGAGGAACCTGGCCTTCTTGGTCGTAGTCTTGCTTTTGGTTGTCGTTGATTCATCATGTAAATGACAGGCACTCATTTTCATCATGGAGTAATGCATTGGTTGTATATTTCCTTCTAATCCCTTCTTGTCATTAGGTATTAGAGATTTGTTATATCAGTAATGTTTTCAAATGCTCTGATAACACTTATATTTAGGGTGAAGTGAATATGTTTATTTAAATATCCATTTTATTACTTTGACCTTAGATAATTGAGAAGAAACAGGGATGTTAAGTTAAATTTCCCAAAGGTATTTATATTCTAGAACACCTCAAATTTTTAAAAAATTTCAAAACCAATCATAATATGAGTGAAATTACAAGAAAATGAAAACAATCTTTGACTTTTCCTTTTTTTTTTTCTTTTCTCTCTCTTTTTTTTAACCTGTTGGTATTTATATTACAAGAAATATTTGTGGGGAATTAAAGAGTCTTTATTTTGACTTTCGGTAAATTCATGCTTTCCTAAAACATTTGGGGTGTTATTGCTAATTATTAAGCAAAAATGTCTAAACTGTCTTTAAAAGGTAAATGTACTGACAGAGCTTTGTGTCCAGAGTAATGCCTCTCTGAAAGGGCTAAAGGAAGATTATCTGTTATTTTCTACTCTTCACAAAGAAATAAAGACCAAGTCTATTTACAAAAATTTTCTGTCTCACTGTCTTTTTTCCCCTCAAGTCACTTGAATCTGTATTTGCTGAAAAGATGTGGAGAATCATCCATCAGCTACACTGGACCTTTCCTTTGTCTTGTATATTTAGTTTTATTTTATTTGTAAGGCCATGGATATGTCTATATCTTTGTATGTGGAATTATGCCCAAATATTTATAGTTTCGTAGTTAGTCCTGATATCTTTGCTAAATTTGGGAGCAAGCCACATGCCGTTTTCCAGGTAGAGGTATTACTAAACTGAGAGAGTGGTTTGACAGCCATCAGGATGTTAGTGAGTGGCTGAACAAAAGCGAGATTGTATAAAAGCAAACTTGCAATTCTATGCTTTATTCACCGTATCATATTACTCTCCTTCTTCAGAGTTATTTGTAAGATTTGCAAAATCTTACTAGTACAGGCAAGTCTACATACTAAGGTGTTTGAAATATTAAAGGCAGGATGCCTTTGAAGTTACATAGACCAGATTTAGATATCACTTAGATGAGTGACTTTATGAAAGTCCCTTAATCTATTTAAGTGTCAGTTTCTTTATCTGTTGAAAGAAGGAAACAGTAACTGCTATTCCAGGATCTTATAAGGACTAAATAAGATAATATATTTAGAATGTCTTCAATAGTAGCCGTTAGTAATATTTTCAGGTGTGATGTGTAAGTCTGAAGGTCTAACTCTTGTAATCAAGTGCTTATGTAATGCTTCAACTGTTGCAAAGTTAGCATACAAAGCATTAGAGGCTACTTTTGAGATGTAGATTGTTTTCTTAGAACCTTATGTTTATTTGGTAAAATCGATTGTTTAAAGAAAGTATAAAGAAAACCGTTGAATGGAACAATTTTTGGGGTGTGGTTTGAGTGGTTATTCAGTAATGATGATTTTATATTGTATACTATAAAGCTATTTTTCTACTTAAAAAACCCAGCATGAGATTGCAAAAATTGTGTTCATTCCTTTAATTCAATATTAATCTCATGTATTTGGGTTACAATTATTATTAAAGTAAGATTTTGGAGTATATTACAGTTAATAAATAATGATTGTAGTGAACAAACAACACTAAAAATAATGCTTTACCCCTCATGGAGTTTTAAAGCATTATTTAATTGTCACAACTCTTTCTTTTGCAGATGAATAAAATAATGAAGCTCATATAGTGATGAAAGTGCTGGGATAAGCAGAGGTGTTTTCTTAGAGGAGTAAAGTGGAAATGGCTTTGATTGACTGGAGGGAATCAAATTCAGTACAGGGTGGCTCATTCCCACACAGATGTAGGTGGTTATATAAGCTTTTTCTTAAATCTTGTTGTTTCTGTTAGGCATCATCTTTTAGTAAATATTACTCAGTAGAGGGATGTTGTACCTTGGAGAGCTGCCTGATTCAGTTTCTAAGAGTGATTAATAGGACAGGAGGACTTCAGTTTTGGTTTTGAAGAATAAATCGGTTATGTTTAAAAAAACCCCAAAAAAACAAAAACTCAATTTGAATGCTATAAAATCCAATGCTAGCTTCATATAAGGATATTTTAATGTTTAATAGTACATGGTGATGGATGCTAATATTCGTATACACCTAGTTAAGTGTTATAGTCTAATTTTTTTAAAAAAGGTGTGTTTACCAAAAATAACTCATGTACCAAAGAAGTGGAAATATCCCATTGCCTATGAAATGTTTCATAGATAAGATGAAACTATTTAAAATTTTCACATAGGAATTAATCTGTACTTTGTATATTTCCAGGATACTTAAAAAAAAAAGAACAAAAAACTTTAGGAACTTCTAGCTTTAATGGTATAGAGATGTATTTGAATTGTGCCTCAGAAAAATCCTGCATGAATAGTAATTTTTTAAAATATTGGCCAGTAAGTTGAAAACAGAAGAGAGTATTTCACTGTCTGACATATTCTTTAAGGCATCTTGCTAAATGTTTTGGCTTAAAATTTTTAATGTGTTTTCGTTTCAAGAAAATCTGATTAAAGATGTTGGTAAACTTGGTAGCACTTTTTAGAACAGAAGATGATTAAGATACAAAGGCAGAAATGCATAAACCGTGAAGTTCATGTATTTTTTTGGCTAGGCAAGTCACTTATTTGTTTGAGACTGGAACACAGCATCAAAGTTCATAATTTTATACTTTTAAGTGAAAGCACATAGAGCAGCAGCTGTTGTTTCCTGGCATCTTTCTGAAGAGATATTTAAACTTAAGTATATATATTTGTTATAGAAAGTAATTTTATGAAATGACCTTCTTTCCAGCTCTGCATATGCATATGTTGAACTGACTCTGTTAAGATAGCTCTTTGTGCTGGTTTTTTTTTTTTTTTTTTTTTTTTTTTTTAGTAAAATAAGAGTTGGAATTTAATTAAGAATTTTTTTCTTTGACCTTAAAAATCGCCATGGTATAATATCATTTAAAAAGAATGAAACTTTATTTCCAGTAGTACATATTTTAGAAACCTAGTTTACTCAAAGTTATGTCAGGAATGGGATAGTTCTGGAGTGGAGAGTTAATACCTTAAGATGTAGAAGCAGGACTTTTACAAAAAGTAAATACAAATTCTAAGTAAAAGCATATTTCTACTAAATGAAAACCATGTGTCAGGAGCTCTTACAGTGTAAAAGTAAATTTTGTTATTCACCTACTTGTGATAATTTTTATCTTTCAGTAGGTCATTCGTGATAAGATTGCTGTTTGCTTCTTAGGCTGGTTTATTTGGGGGTGGGGAGATGGTGTCTCTGACATGAAATTAGCACTTTTTATGTACTTAAATTCACAGTCTGTCATGCTACTGGATTAGATAGGGTTAGTTATTCAGTGTTTTGTACATACAAAAAAATGTTTGACAAGTAAATGAATGCCAGAAAACTTGTTTCCTACTTTGTGTGAAACAGGTACTTTTATGAGGTAAAGGAATGAAACACTCATCGCACATTACATTAGATTCTAGAAAGTAAACTGATAATCCTTAAACTGTGTAAAGATTTTTACAGTTTCAGAATCAGTATGAAAAATAAGTGGGTGCTTTGATCCGACTCCACCAATTTGTCATTTGTATTATATTTTATTAATAAGCAAGTGATTTGTAACATGAGCCTATTGGCTGTTGGCTGCTGGAAGAAGAAACCTGATCACCTATAGTTTGGGACTGATGTTAATCTCTTTGAATTACTTAATCTTTATTGAAAGATTTGTATGTTCTGATGTCCGGCAATTTTTTAAAAAAACAAATTATTCTACAGAGATCATTACAATAGGAACTTAATAAAGTATTTACACAATGCAGAATCATTTTGTATGAAATTTTCATTTCATTGTGTTTTGCATGACTTCAAGGCTTCAAGTCATTTTCCTTCATGATGCCTTGATTTTAAGAAAATCTTTCCTTTCAAACTCACTGGAAACAGTTGAAAACAAGCATTATTATTCTTATAGAGGTATGGACAATGAAAAGGAAAGAAATACCTATTGATGAGCAATTATACCGTTTTCAGAGTTTTTTCTTAATTTTTTTTATTAGAATGGTAGGTAAAGATTGTTTTCTGAAATTTCTGTCTATGTATTAGGTAACACTGCCCTCAGAGGGCCAAGGTAAGTAAATTCATTTTTAACATTGAGACACAGCTTCTCTGCTATTTATCTGATCTGTAAGTTTGCTTTGGGAGGGAGAAATGGACTTCTTTAAATAATTGAATAGTGTTCAGTTTGTGGTTGTATTTCTTTGATCTGTTCTTTTAAAAATGTTAGCTATATCTGTGCACTTCAATTTGATGATAACATTTAAGTACATTTAGTTTTTTTCTAAGAAAATGGTAGCAGATGACTGGCCACAAATTGCCAAATTAGACTGGTTTACAAAAAGGATAAGAAAATTACCTGGGAAAATTAAGGTGATTTTACTTGGGTGTGTTTTACTTTTTATCTCTTTGATAACAGATGATTCTGGCATTCAAAATGATCTGAACCACACTTTTCAGTATATAGCAGCATTCATTGAAATGGAAGCATCATATTCCCTTCAGTTTAAAAATTTAAGCATAATCACATGTTTAAAATACAATATAAGCCAAGAATAATTTATTTCACTGGATATCTAATTGTTAAATATACATATTCCAGAAGTTGAAATATGCCATTATTCCTAAGCATTTCTAAAAGCCTAACATTCATGTGTGGTTTAACATGTTTCTGAATTCAGAGTATTTGAGATTAAATGATAATTTGTGCAATAATAAACAGGAAGAGTGGGAAAAGCCTGATTTCAGAATATTGAGTGGCACACTTTTGCTTCTGCTTTTCGTATGTAGTAACTTTCTTATGCAATAATTTGAAAGGAATGTTGAGGTAAATATTTAGTGGTAAGTCCAATGGAATGCTTGACTTTTCCCCCAGTTTTACTTGATACTGAGTTAAGAAAGATTTTATTTCTGTGACAGCATCATGTTTTTAAGAAAGATTTCAACTGGACGAGCATAAATGACATGGAGCTCATTGTCAGTAATAATGGGGGATGAGAACAGGACATTAGCAAAGTAAATAACAAAACTTGGAATTTTATACACACAAAACAGCACCTACTTTACAACTAATGTGCAACAGTGATAAGTCTGGACAAATGAAATTAATAAATTACATTTTAAATGCTTGATTTACTTTTGTGTAGTTTCATATATTGTACATATTAGGTACTCACGAAATCTTTTTTGATTAGCCATAGTTTACGATGTTTATTCATTTAACAAATGCTTGTGTAATGCTTACCATGAGCCAGATGTTGTTCTATGTGGTCTACAAATCTTAATTTATCTCTTCTTCACTATTACTGTCCCCATTTTCCAGAAGAGAAAGTGGAGGCCCAGAGATTAAGCAACATGCCCAAAGGCATACAGCTAGTGAGTGGCAGAGCTGGCATTTGAACTCTGTACTTCAGAGTGTGTGTTCCCAACCACCATGGTGTATATAGAGGGTACCCAAGAAAATGTATACACATTTTAAGAGAATAAAAAACTGTATTAATTGTAATACTCAATAGAGACCGATAACAACAGATGAAGACAAGTCACGTTTGACTTCCGTAATGACAAGAGGTGCTCAGAGTGATTCCCATCAGTGTCCAGACACTTCTGATGACGGCGAACTACTGCTTGAGCATAGATAACATCTCTTGAAATGTGTATGCATATCTTTTGGCTCCCTCTGTGTATGTTGCCTCATGTTGAAAGCTGGAGCAGGGAGGCACAGTAGGACTTTGTTGATTTCAGTAGGTCTCTTTTCAAATCTTAGCTTTGTCTCGTGCCTGAGAGTGGCCGTCTGTGCAGAGTGAGGGCGCTCTGTCACCAGCCTCTCCATGTTGCTGTGAAGAGGTCTCTTTTGGGTAAAGCCTGACAGTGCTTGGCTCAGGACCTTCAAGTGTCCTTTTCTTTCCTGTGCTCCCATTTGCTTTCCTTTCACCGTTTACATACTATGATATGCCTCAGTGCGGGTATTTCCTAACAAGGAAAAAACAGAGGAGAGAAAAGACGCATTATGAAGGCCATGGATTTACCCTCAGAGTAATAGAGTTTGTGGTTTGATGCAGTGTCATTTTGGGGTCTCATGCTATTGAAAATTTATTATAGGAGGCACCTCACTCCGTTAGTGAGAGTCTAAGATAAAACCCTCTTCTGCCTTGTCAAGTTTTGTTCTCTAAGGTAGTTGTTCTAATGCAGGGGTAAAGGGCTGCATCACCAGAGGGTTTCCCACTGGCACAGGATTACTGATGAGCCACACACTCCAGCTTCTCTGCCAAATCTCGGTCACTGACACAGAGACACGGGCGGTGTGTCCTGTCCACTAGTGTGTCATCACAGAGAAGTGGACAGAGCTACACGGGGTTGTGTCATACAGTGACATTTCCGCGTGAGAAATTTTCTGACGTGTGTATCGTCCTTATTTTGCCCAATGGTGGGATTATTTATCCCTTCGATTAATGGGTAAATGCCAGCCTGCTCTGTGGTAGGTGCTGGAGCTACGTGGCAAGTAGCTTTGTGCCATGGACTCACTGTTTTCATACTTGATACTCATTAAGGCTCTTTATTGTAGTGTATATATAATACAGGGTATTGATGACATTGATTTAAATACTTGCAGAATATAGTGTGGTAAAATGGAAAATATTTACTGGAAAGAAATTGTAAAATTTCTAATGAAATTATCTTTTTCAATTGCTTTAGTTCTCTGAAATAGTTTAAACTTCTGTGGCCCTAGTTACTTTGTTAAAATAGTACAGGCATGACAATTTGCTATACTGCAGAAAGCAGATTAAAAAGAAAGCTCTGCTTTCACAATCTACAAGGGCGTAAATGTAAGCAAAATAATAATTTAGCTCACATTTAACCCAGCAGGAAGTTGAGTGCAGATTGAGTAATTCTCCACAACATATCTACTGCTATGTAAACTAACCTCACAATTTATTCTTCCTTAAATTGCCTCTGTTGGCTAGTTTGTATAGATATTTTGTTCTCTCTCTTTCTCTTCTTTCTCTCTCCCATTCTCTTCACCTTGCTTTTGCAGTAAAACTTAATACTGTATTAAGATGTTCTTATGTTTAAAAATAATAAGTATCAATATATTTTTGGTTTAAAGTGTAATGTTTCCTAAAAACAAAGGGAACCATATGGATTGACTAATTTACAGAATACCATGCAACAAATCCCAGAATGCTTAAAGACAGATGATAATGGTGCAGTTTTCTGGATAACAAAGGAAAATGATAAAGCAGATAAAGTACTGACAGACCAGCCCTTCTAAGATCTGAGAGAGGTTGGCATTCTAACATCTTGTGGTGCTCAGTGCATGGGTACTTTTCTCATCATTGCTTCAGCTTCAAAGCAAAACATGGACCCCAGCCTTCTTTAGGAAGTAGATAGGAAAACTATTCTTAATATAAAAATGACAAGTTCATGCATTATGCAGTGGAAGCAAAATTTTTTGACTATAATATACTTTTCAAAATAATCATGAAGGAGCATATGTGCAAATCATAGAAATGTGGGTACATCTGGAAAGCTTTTAAGGCATCTTGGAAGCACAACACAAAATCACCAAAATTGTAAACACCTTCCATCTGGCCAATTGCAGTGGTAACACTGACCAGCGCAGAGCAGACACATCTCTCGGTGACCTTACCCGATAGCCAGACAACCTGGGAGAAACCACCATCAAGATTTGAGTGTTTTGCAATCTGACCTCATTAATCAATATCGAGTAGGAAACCACGACAGAAAAAGACCAGCATGGGCAGTGTCTTGAAACTTGAAAGGCTAAGGTGTGTTCTGTGTTATGCTAGATGAAAGCAGCATAAACCCTATTGCCATGCTCCTGCTTGTATTGTCATGCGGCTTCAAAGAGGAATGTGTGCAGCGCCTCATCTTGGCATCAACACACAGCAAACCAGTTCTTTCATGAAATATTGAAGGATCATATGCTGATATTCCATCTCGCCCCTTCCGCCACACAATGCACCCACAACACATATTATTGAGTACCCTTTTCACAAAGCACAGAAGACGCATGCTATTTGGAGACGCCAAGGCATAGGGGATACTGCCATCCCTCGGTATGACTTCCTGGATTGCTAAGAATAGTTTAAAAAGTGGGAGAAATGTTCTTCTTGATTTAATTGCTCAGATCATCTCGTTTTCTCCAGTTCTCTGTTCTCCAGCTGCCGGCTACACTTGAAGCCGCATGAGGGCAGGCGTAAAGCCCGTATCATTCATTGCTGCATCCTCAGTGCTTTGCATGTTGACTCACAAAGTATTTTTGAATGAATGAATCTGCTAGAAGCCTGTTTACCCCCATTCTAAAATAAAAACGTTTGCAGAACCTTATTCTTTGATCTGTGATACTCATTGAGCAGTACCTCAAAATGAGCTGGGCAGCAGTCCATAATACTTTTGGCATGTTTTATAGACATCCCCTAATTTTCAGTCTATCAACACACCCCCAAAGCTGGTTGAAGACAGTTGGTCAAAGAGACTTCATAGATGGGTCCACAGAACTTTACACTTAATTTGCCAAAGGGTAAGGGAAGAGCAGACTTGAAAGGAACTGATAGAAGGGAAATGATAACCTAAAAATTTTTTTTTTTTTTCCCTTTTAAAAAAATCTTTATTAAATTTATTGGGGTGACACTGGTTAGAAAAATTATGTAGGTTTCAAGTGTACATTTCTATAATACATCATCTATATATTACATTCTGTGTCCACCATTCATAGTCAGTTTTCAGCAACATTTTATCCACTGAAAATTTCATTTGTCTTTGGTCTATGTCACAAACTCTTAGATCAATACATGGGCCCCTCCATTATCATGGTGACTAGACATTGTAAAGTCTTAAAGGTAACACAAAGAATCTTTTTGTGGCCATTGGACAAACCTAGTGAAATTTAAGATTTGCCGAGTCCTCTGTTACTTGCCCTCAATTTCTTTTTTTTTTTTTTTTTTTAATTTATTTATTGGGGTGACAATTGTTAATGAAATTACATAATTTCAGGTGTACAATTCCGTATTACATCATCAATAAATCCCATTGTGTGTTCACCACCCAGAGTCAGTTCTCCTTCCATCACCATATATTTGATCCCCCTTACCCTCATCTCCCTCCCCCCACCCCCCTTACCCTCTGGTAACCACTAAACTATGTCTGTGTCTATGAGTTCTTGTTTCTCATTTGTTTGTCTTGTTTTTGGTTTATATACCACATATCAGTGAAATCATAGGGTTCTCTGCTTTTTCTGTCTGACTTATTTCGCTTAGCATTATATTCTCAAGATCCATCCATGTTGTCAGAAATGTTCCTATATCATCTTTCCTTAACGCTGAATAGTATTCCATTGTGTATATGTACCACAACTTCTTTATCCCTTCATCTATCGAAGGACATTTTGGTTGTTTCCATGTCTTGGCCACCGTAAACAAAGCTGCAATGAACATTGGCGTACACGTGTCTCTATAGAGAAATGCTTTTATATTTTTGGGGTAGATACCCAGGAGAGCGATTGCTGGGTCATATGGTAATTCTATTCGTAATTTCTTGAGGAACCTCCACACTGCCTTCCATAGCGGCTGCACCAGTCTGCATTCCCACCAACAGTGTATGAGGGTTCCTTTTTCTCCACAGCCTCTCCAACACTTGTTGCTATTTGTCTTGTTGATGATAGCCATTCTGACTGGGGTGAGGTGATATCTCATTGTGGTTTTTATTTGCATTTCTCTGATGATTAGTGATGTTGAGCATTTTTTCATATGTTTATTTGCCATTTGTAAGTCCTCTTTAGAGAAATGTCTCTTTAGGTCCTCTGCCCATTTTTCAATTGGGTTGTTCGTTTTTTTGTTGTTGAGTTTCATGAGTTCCTTGTATATTTTGGATATTAGACCCTTATCGGAGGAACTATTTGCAAAAATCTTCTCCCATTCAGTCGGTAGCCTCTTTATTTTGTCGATGGTTTCTTTTGCTGTGCAGAAACTTTTAAGTTTCATATAGTCCCATTTGTTTATTTTATCTTTTACTTCCATTGCCTTTGGAGTCAAATTCATAAAAAACCTAAAAATTTTAATTTGCAGGAACTGGAAAATCTGCTCAAGATATATTTAGTAAGCACTGAGAATACACAAAATTTTTGCCTTTTCCTTTGGTAAAAAGTTACATTTCGGATTGTCCCTATATAATTGAAAAATTGTTATGCTACCTACTGTGTTTTTCTGAAAATAAGACCTAGCCGGACAGTCAGCTCTAATGCGTCTTTTGGAGCAAAAATTAATATAAGACCTGGTATTATATCATATTATATTATATTGTATTATACCCGGTCTTACATTATATATGTATAATGTAATATATATAATATATATAATATATATAATATATTATTTATATAAGACGGGGTCTTATATAATATAATATAATATAATATAATATAATATAATATAATATAATATAATATATAATATAATGTCTTATAGTAAAATAAGACCGGGTCTTATATTAATTTTTGCTCCAAAAGGCGCATTAGAGCTGATTGTCTGGCTAGGTCTTATTTTGGGGGAAACACGGTAGCACATTGCAATGTAGATAATACAAAAATTTCTTTAGAATTCTTTTCAAGACAGCTATATAAAAGACGGTGATAATTTCAGTGAAAAACACACTTCTTCTACTCCCTGGGAGACATAATAGGGCTTTCACTTAGAACTAATTGGAATATGGTACTTGCAATCCGTTATATAAAAATGTAATGGGCATTTTTAAAGATTGCAAATGTTTTATTATGTTTATCATGTATTTTTTCAGTATATTTGGCTTTAAGATATTTAAGATAGCGTACATACACTATTATAAATTATTTATCAGTATTTATTTGTTTATGGTGCTAATAATTATTTATGAAAATCCACTAGTGGAAAAAAAGTCTGCTATGTTTTCTTTTAGGTAGTTCATCTGTGTAAGTTTAGTTGGCATCTGACAACAAGCAACTAAATATTTAGTGTATTATGAACCATGAAATTAACTAGATTTTATACTGAAATCAACATTAAAACTTATTTTGTTTTAGGCAAAAATTGACCTTCAAGGCTTTCACTTAATGGTTTCTTAAAGTCATTTCAATTTATTTTTACTGAAAGCTGCCATTTTTTTGGTTTAAAGTTCTTTGGAAATTCTTAAAATGTTTGCATTTTCATGGTATGTCATTGTGTATGTCATTTAATAAAAATAATTCAGAGAGATCTAAGACTTTTGCGTTTTTTTCCGAACACTAGTGACCTCACTGATATCCTACCTCTGTGTTAAAAAAGAAGTAAAAGTCATAAACCAATCCATGTTTTGATATTGGGTAGCTTTTTCATTTCTTTAGCTAGGATTCAAGTTTTATATAACTGACATTAGCTAAAGAGACATTTTTTTTTTTTTGGCTGATGTAGTAAATTTATTACTGATTTTGCCTGTTGCCTCATTTATGAAAATACTCCCGAGCAAATGCAACACTGATTAGTAGGCTATTCAATGTGAAGTTGGAGATGGATTATGAATATTACCGTAAGTGATAATGGTTCCATTTAATAATAAAATCTACCACTTGGTATACGTCACATAATGTTCTAAGTGCTTTTACATTATGTCCTTTACAAAAATCCTTCAGTGAGTACTATTATGATTCTCATTTTTCAGAGGAGGAAACTGAGGAGTAGAAAGTTTAAGTTTCTACAGCCAATAAATGGAAGAGTCAGGATTCAAACACAAAGCGTGTGGTTCCAGAATCCTTGTTCTTAACCACTACTTTGCTTTACCCAGAGGATTTTAATGATGTGAGGGAGTAGGAAAAGAAATGAGGCCTTTGAGCCTTTGAGCACTTTGAGAAGTGTACTGACCGTATATTGACCACAGCAATTTGCTGTAACTTTTATTTTACAACATAACATTTGTTTTAGGTAAAGTTTCTTTTGTTCTGAAAATGTGGCCACATACCTTACATAGTGACTTCTTTTTTTGCATTAATAGTAATGGCTCCCTCCCTCTGTAAATAATGAAAGTTGTAAAGAGGTTGGTTTTTATTAATATATGCATTAAGTGTGGATATTATCTGTTCATTTTTTTCCCTCAGAGATGACAGAGAAATAATGATACATCTTAAAAACTTGGATTGTGATTAAACATGGAATAAAATATTTTTAAAAAATATTCTCAGGGAAGCTAAGTTTATAATTGTTTCAACTTTATGATAAATCAAAACAATAATAATACCTCTTTCCAGACATACATGTGAGACTGTTTTCACCCTCTTTCTTAGGGAGGGATTAGATTTTGAAAGCTGTGGTATGTTGTAGCAAGTGTGAGTGGCCATTGGTAACTTAAAAAGTTGTATTGTCTGGATCTATTACAGAAATCAGAATTTCAATTTGCAATACAACTGTTGGTAACCAGCATCTTTTTTATTTTCTTTGTGTTTTATCCTAGGAAAGTAGCATCTTTTTAAAGTGATGTTTGAGTATTTTGTCTAATTGAATTCTAAAGGATCATTATTTTATGAGATTTGTGAGAAACAGTGCTGTGTTGTGTAGATTTCTTTTCAATTGGATTGTATCTGTGTCTGTTTTAATAACATCTCAGTGAACCCAGCTAATTGTGTGTTTAGCATAGCCCATGATGGTTTTGAGGCTAGGCCTCCAGGAGATGAACGAGTATTTCTGCACTGTTCTCAGCCAGTATGTCCTTCATTGCACAGCTCACGTTCTACTTGTGCAGGGAGAGTTAGGACCAGGCCGTAGAATACAACTGAGCCTTAAAACGGAATCAAATGTTCATTAACGTCATTTATTTTTGAGGACACAAGCTGAATGATTTCAAAGGATCTTTTTCCCATATGTATGTCTGAACAAATCTAGACATCCCGTAGTTACTATAGATGTAAGACCATTTAAATATTTTAATCTGTGCAGTTTTCATCCTTAGACATTGTTCCTAGTTCCTGCTTTGGCACTTTCTGATGACTTCAGCTTTTTAAAAAGTCCAAGTGTGATTCTCAGTAAATTTAACTGAAATAAGGTCTGTAGTATATGAGGATTAATTTAGATTGAGGATTATTAAATAAAAATTTAATTTGAAATTAGGTGAACAGTAGGAAATGAGCACCGTCAATTTTGTTGGATAACCCTCAGTTGAGTGGATCTTCCCTAATAAATATGATCTAGTTGAATAGCCTATCACAATATTTTAGGTGGAACATTAGTATGAATTTAAACTCATACCATCTCTCATCTCAGGTTATTATTAAAGATTAAGCTAGAGAGCCAACATATTTGTACTCAGCCAACGAAATCAAGAATGTCTTCTACAGCCAACATTTTTGCTCAAAAACATTGAGGTTTGTTTGTTTTAAGAGATTACAGGAAATAAATGATTAAGGTAAGAAAATTAACAAAAGTCCCGAAACTGAAGTTGTAATAACTAAGTAAAACTGTGCGCCCCAATGAACAGCCTCGCCCAGCCCCACCCTTCACAAGTCAGTCTCTACTATTTGTAGCAATGGTGTGGATTGTCCGCTTTGCATTCATTAAGTATTAACTGTGAGTCTCTATGCCATTCATGCCCAGAACTTAATTAATCAGTAGGGATTTTTGTTTGTTTGTTTGGTTGGTTGGTTCTATAAACCTTTGGTTATAGTGCTCGGAAGCTGCATTTGTTTCTTAGGGCTGCTGTAACAAATGACAGTCAAACCGGGTGGCTTCACACGACAGACATCTATTCTCTCACCAGGAGTTAGGAATCAGGGTGTCAGTAGGGTCACCCTTCTGCAGGGCATCCTTGCCTCTTCCAGCGGCTGGTGTTCCCAGGCGTTCCGTGGCAGTCGTGCATCACTCAGTCTCTGTTTCCATGGGTACATGGCGTCCTCCCCTTCCCTGTCTGTGTGTCACATCTCCCTCTGCCTCAATTCTTACAAAGTATTTGTAATTGGTTTAGGGCTCACCCAGATAATCCAGGATAAACTCCTCCTCTCAAAATCCTACACCGATCACATCTTTTGTCACATAAGGTATTTTTCCCAGGTTCTAGGGACTGGGCTGTGCCTATATTTTGGAGTTTGCCATTCAGCCTCCTACAGAGGCAAAAGATCGGAATGCTTATTGAGAAATATATGTTTTGATGTTGGTAACGTGGTAACAGCTTGCTTCAAAATACATAACACCTGCTGCCAAGTATGAGAAAGCATTGGAAGCACCCATTCAGGAAAATGGTTAGGGCGAGGTTGTGTTGGAAATTTTGTCCAGTTGGGACTTTGGTGCATTGCCGAAGGTTTCTCACGGCAGTGCCTACACTTTTGAATGGCCATTGGTAGGTACTCATAGGGCGATCTCTTTGAGGACGTAGTACCCCATAAATGCTGCTGTTTGGTTTTTTTTTTAAAGACTTTCTCCCCATTATTACCAGGTTGTCTCTTAAATTGGTTGAAACCTATGGGCTATAAATACAAAAACATGATGCTACTTCGTTCTAATACAGCAGGTATAAACTTAGGTGTAAATGCTATCTTTAAAATATCAGATGGGGTTTACCTTAAAAGGGTTGTTGTTGAGAGGATACCCCTGTTCTTGACATCAGCCCATAGGCCAGGACTCCTGGGCCATATTTTCAGAACAGCCTGAGAGTATGTACCTTACCTGAACACTCACTGCCTCAACTACTGAGTCTGTGAGGGAAGGGTTCAGCTCCTTTCCCGTGACCAGCTGGATAAGACGGGTTTTCTTGGGAACCTCAAGGCTGCGGGAACAATTCTACTTTATCATCAGTGTGCACGGGGTCCTGCCAAGGCATCCTGAATAGCTATAACTTTATGCTTTTTTTAGCTAGGAAACTTCTACTGCACTGGGTCTAGTAAATGGCAATAAAGCTTGCTTGCTATATTTTGTGTGAGCTTGTGTCGCCTGTAAGGCCCCTTCCTTTGGAAGAAAAAGAACCTCTTCTCAGTTTCATTTTTGGAACTAGAAAATGAATATTTAGTTAGGCCAACACATCATGCTATTATAAAAGAAGGATCTGCTTTCAGAAACTATTCAGAATTCTTCTCCAAATTTTAGGGGGCACTTGAGATCTAGAGTAATACTGGAATATCAGCTCTATGAGTTCGAGACCTTGTCTTTTTTTTTTTTTGGGGGGGGGTCCACTATTATATCTCCCGCACCTAGAACAACGTAGTAAATAATAAATGAACTCTAAGCATCTTCTCAGAAAGTCCACATTATAGATGGAAAATGGCAAGAAATCAAAAATTGGATTCGGGAGTCCTCATTGAAACTTGGCAGACCCACTGTTAGCTAGTGTGACAATACAATTGTTGATCAGTTTAACTGAATTAATCAAAATTATTAATAAAATTCTATGAGAAATAGTATTTTTCATCAAGAAGGGAAATTTCTGCTTTTCCATTTTTCTCTGTGTGAATGACTATCTCACTGTCTTGTATTATGTATTAGGGATGCATAATAGATTTACTTTAAATGACTTTTTGGCAACCAGAAGTCCTAGTGTAGACCACATAAAATATATTAAATTTTTGAAGATTTGTTTAATAAAAAATATGCGTGTCTTATGTGGTGACATTTTGTGTCTTCCATCTGAGCATATAAATACTTAATGGCTGACAGGAAATTATTCTTAGGAATGAAAACTTGATTTTTATTTCATTGAATTTCGCATTTTTTAAATAAACATACTCAGTCCTTTTATAAAACAAGAAATGGCGTTATTCTTTCAGATTTTTAAAATGAATGGGTTTCATTTTATCTTTGGTATAATTATTAAACTATTATTATTTAGCTCAACAAACAGCATCTTGTACTAATATAAATCTGTTACTGTTTTATAGCATTTAAAGTCTAAGTATTATATCCCTAATTAGAGAATATAAAATGATCTTAAATTTTATATAGGAATACATAAATAAAAATGGAAAAATAAGTGCAATCAAGAAGGGAACTATTTTATTGTTTTAATTGGAACTATGAGTTTAACATTCTGGTTTTATAAATTTGGCATGTGTTTGTTATATTAAGGCCATCGTTTTTCAGTAAAACAAAGAGGAGTGGTGTTAGGTGTTTTGTCTTCCCCTTTAAGTTTCTTTCATGTGCTCATACACTTGTGGGGAGGGTGTTCATACACGTATCCTCCATTCACTCATTCATTTAGTAAATTATTGTGCATCTGTCAAGTGGTTGGGCCTGCGGAGGGAACTTGGAGTATATCACTACAAGGAAAAAGAATTGACAATATTTACTGCCAATAGTGAAAATCAAGTTTTCAAGCAAAAATTAGAATTTTGGAGAATATATCTTCCAGCGTGAGCTTGACAGCTTTCCCAGTGCTTGCTCTTCTCATGAGATTTACAGTGGTAACTGAATGAGATTGTATAATGAAATGTGTCAATATTTGGAAGATCACTAAAGATCAGTGGACCAGTGTTTTCTAAAAGACCAGTGTGTGTTGTTACAAACTCATACATTGTATGAAAGATCCATTCAGTATGCACTATGGGCCAGTGGATTTTCACGTAACCGAGCACAGAAAGTTCATTGATGGGGTTTCAAATTCCACATTGCAAGTAACCTGTTAGAAAACGACCACTTGTCAAATGCTGGTGTAATATCAAAGAAAGATACCCATAACTATCTGAATACTCTTCCCTTTTCCAGCTACATATCTGTTGGAGGCAGATTTTCCCCCCCTATATTTCAACCAATGTACTGCGACAGGTTGAATGCAGACATAGATATGAGAATCTGGCTGTGTTCTATTAAGCCAAACATTAAAGAGATTTGCTTAGAAAACATAATTGTTTTCATAAAAATACTTGTTCCTGTACTGAGTTTATTGTTATTTTTTATATATTAAATCTATTTTTTAAAAAATTTATTGGGGTGACAATTATTAGTAAAATTACATAGGTTTCAGGTGTACAATTCTATATTACGTCATCTATAAATTCCATTGTGTGTTCACCACCCAGAGTCAGTTCTCCTTCCATCACCATATATTTGATCCCCCTTACCCTCATCTCTCACCCCCTTGTTAGTTTTAAAAGAAGTAAAGGAATTTAAATTTTCAATTTCAGTAAACATTATATATGTCATCCACATAAACAGAAACTTTGGGGGGAAGGGTTTCAGTAATATTTATGGGTGTAAAGTTGTCTGAGCTAAGAAGGTTGAGAGTTGCTGGTTCCGAGGAATGATCCCACAGCTGAACTTCCTGTTGGCGGGAGGTTTTGGAGGAGCTTACATTTTATGCTGAGAGACTTGGCACTTTACAGTAAACAGTAAGGAGTCTGAATATTTTTGAGCAAAACAATGATATAATCCAAGTGGCACATACAGACATAAGGGTAATCTGGAGGTGACAGATGCATTAGGAGGGAAGGGGGATGAGTAGATGGGGGAACACTCGACAGCGTCTTAGCAGAGGGCAGGTGTAAGGTGTTAGCCCCGGTTTAGGTAGGGCTAAATGACAAAGATTTGTGAAGGTGATACGGATAGGATAAGGAAGGGAGAAGTCAGGTGTCAGGCGTGAGATTGGAGAACTGTGGTCAGGAGAAGCTGGCTTGCAGGGAAATTGGAACTGCTTCCAAATTGTAGTCGTGGGATGAAGCATTTAAGATTAAATAACCAAGTAGAAATGTCAAGTAGAGAACTGGAAGTTGAGACCAGGTGTCCTTCCAGCTCTTGTGGATTCCCAGAGCACTTCAGTCGCCTACAATTCTGAAGAGTTCTTTATGAGGTGAGCAAATGGTGATCTGGTTGCTAAAAATTTATATTTTGGTAGCTCAGTGGTAGCTTTTATCAAAATCGGATAAAAATATATACACTTAACTGACTTTTTATGTGCTTGGCAGTGTACCATGTGTTCTTACAGTTATGTTTGCGTATGTGAGTGCGTGTATGGTTTTTAAGCTCTAGTAACGCATGTCCTTTCGTTTCCTTGACTTCTTTACAGTATTGTACAGAAAGTTATTTTCCTCTGTAGAACAATGAAATGTTGCTTAAACAAGTTATGATTTAACAAAAAAAAACACTCATCACTTTCTTTTTAAAAAATAGACACCATTTGTCTTTGGTACACGGAAGAGAAACATCTATTTCATATCCCTCTTATGCTAAGTGTTTTTCATAGACCTTCCTTGATGCTGTATGGATGGTTTACCAAAGCTTTTTAAAACGGCTGAAAATATACTGTAGCAACCATCTGATAAAATGAAAAATTGAACAAAATGTGTACTCAGATGAATGATTCTCTGAAGAAATAATGGGGCAAATGAATTATCAAAGTGGGAAATCATTAAAAACAAAACATGTTTGGGTTTTTGTTGAATCTTAATTGCAGGCTTACGTATTTTCTTTTGTACACTAAGTTAAAAGAAAATTGCCTAACTAAATTTTTGGAGGACAATGTTGTAGGACATATATTGTGCCATAATTTATTTTTCACATAAAAGCTGCTGTTCATTTTTTCCCCCAGCATTAACATGCATGCTTTCCTCATGTAGGAGAATATATAAAAAACTGGAGGCCAAGATATTTCCTTTTGAAGACAGATGGCTCATTCATAGGATATAAAGAGAAACCTCAAGATGTGGATTTACCTTATCCCCTCAACAACTTTTCAGTGGCAAGTAAGTTCATTGTAATTGTTGATTCACCTTGGATTTATTTATTTGCATGACCTTATTATGTGTCAGATAGCTTAGTAAATACGAGAAGCCTATGAAAAAGTTTAGGTTTGTATTGAATCGCAGAGAAGTTTTCAGTTTTGAAAGAATTTCAGTTTCTCAGCATAGGGATTGCCAATAATATGTGGTCTTATATAATGAATAGTTTAGTCTTTTTATTAATATATTCGTTTAATAGTTTAATATTTTTATAGTTAACACTTGAATGTGATAATTATGATTCCCCAAATACATATGTTAGGTTTTCCTTTAGTAAATGGAAACAAAGACCTTTGAACTTGGTTACTAGTGTGAACTTGGTTTGAACATGTCTCAGTACTCAGTGCATTTCTAATCAGTTTCCTATCATAATCTTAGCTCTTTTGATGGATTGTATGATGAGAAACAAGTGATTTACATTAGAAATTATTTTCTGGGAATATTTTGTGTTTGTAGTTAAATTTTTCTTCCTTACAAATATCTAACAAAGTGTTTCTAATTTGAACTTAGTTAGAAATTGTATATTTGTTTGAGTATAGCACAAAGTAAACTGAGGATAATGATGATGATAATGACACCAGTTATTATTTTTATGTTACGAGCACCCACTTCAGACTGTTCAAATACTTATTAATCAATGAAAGAGCTTTTTCGTGTTAATTCAGAAGTAAAGCATTTTAAAGTTATGTTAAAATAAACTTGCATAACAACTAAAGTCTGTACCATTGAGATACAGTCTTTAACTCGACACCATTCTTAATTTTGATTTTGCTTTTATGTTGTTATCTGTTAGCCACATTTGGAAAATATGAGGGAAATTTGAAGCAAAAAATAATAATAATAATAAATACAATTAAATAGTAACAATAAAAATTCCAAGATAAGACCTTGAATGTTGTAAAAGTCATTTTACCATAATATAGAGCACCAACTTTTTTTATAGATAGTATCTCTTAATTTTTTTAAAGAAGATAAAACAATAAACCAAAGGTTTGTGAAATCATTTGAATGATAAAGATACTAACTTAAAAATAAAAAAACAACCTCTCTATTTGTGTAAGTGGATTCTTGTGTAGGGATTTCATTTCAGAAAAAAAGTGAGAACTATGTTATACATATGTATTAGTTAAGGAAATCATTTTTTCCCTCCCAAATGTTCATTACATATTTATAGCTTTCTTTCAGTAGAAAATTATTTAAAAAATCTTATTGTCAGTTGAAATAATAGCTTGTATTTTGTATTGACTTAAGAACACATTTCCGTTCTAAAGATCTTTTGGGTGAGCATTTGCTTTAAAGTGATAGAAATGATCTTTTCAAACATTAGCGGCATATATTGCTAGTAGCCTACCCAAAGAGAGTATAGTTTCTTAGTTTCTCAATTTTGCTAGCAAATGCTATTGGTTTGTCTGAAATAATATATAAAAGTACAGAACTCCTGTATCTGCTGAACAAAATGCAGCATTTTTTGACCTTATGAAATTTCACACCCCAACAAGTTTTAAAGACGTACTGTATGTCACCGTCTGCCAACATCTGCTCCAACACTTCCACTGGCAGAGGCTGAAATAAATGCTGCACTCTTGGGGAGAGATTCTATTTAGTGACTGACAGTCAGCGTATCCACAAAATAAGTATTAGCCGACATCTGTAATCTTTATATGTATAATCCAGTAGTTGTGGGGAGCTCACCCAAGTGAACAAGTAAAGTTGTAGACCAGCTTCTTAATTTTCATAAGTGTATTAACATGGATCTTACACTAACTAAATTCTTTCAAACCGATTATTCTTAAAGCCTGATTTATTGCAATCTTAAATTGTATAAATAATAATGACCCGAGGACATAGTGAGTAGTGAAATGGGCTCTGGTTGAAGAAATGGTTCAAATTTCAGCTTTACCATAAACCTTAAGTATGACCTTGGGCGGGTCATTGTCTGAAATTCTCTGGTCTTTATTTCCTTCATCAGCATTAGTGAAAACACTTGGGTTCAATGAATTTATAAGGCCTTTTTAAGTCTCTAACATTCAGTGATTCTGTGAGGGGGAAATTGAGTAGGCCTTTGAAGAGTGAATAGGACTTAAACAAATTAAAATAGAGAAGGGTATTCTGGGCAGAGGGTGACAAAATGTTTTTATGAGACATTAAAAGAAAGAATAGTTGGAACAAGTGAGGGTTACTTCACCAATTGTTTCTCTATTGTCCAGACCCCTTTGGTATATGAGAAAAGAGGCTGTTTTACAAGATCTTTCTAAGGTATCTTGGGAAATGTTATATTAATATATATTATATATATATATAAATATATACATATATATATATATATACACACATACATATATTCCATTGATAGCTACAGTGAGTCCCGTTTTTCCTGATAATTAAAAATGTTACTTAAAATTAATCAATGTGGGTTTTAATGGAATTTTACCAAAATTGGCTTTTTACTTACATGAAAAAAAAATAAAGTATGAGAACTGAAGGGACTTAGAATTGATCTTCTGAATCTTCATTAAATTTCAGATTTCTTCTTTTCTGGTTTATAATATCAAAAAAGATAGTCTATTCTCATTGTTTCTACTACTCAACCCACTGCTATCTAGCTTCCCCTCTTATTTACTGTACTTAATTGAAATCACTTTTAATAAATTTTCCAGTGACCACTTAATTGCTAAGACTAGTGGACGTTTTTCAGTTCTTTTTTCTGGACTTACATCCGGGCTGCATGTTATACTATCGACCACCACTTCCTCCTTGGGATGATTTCATCTCTTCCTCTGGAATGTCTCTCTCTCCTGGTTTTCTTCCTGCGTCTGTTGTGTGCATTTTGGTGTCTACCTAGGTTCTGGCCAAGGACCCTTCTCACTTTGTACCCTCTGCCTGGGTGGTCACATTCACTTCTAAGGTTTCAGTTATTACCTGCATGCAGCTTACTCCCTCCCACACGTGGGTATCTTCAGGGCAGGCCTCTCTCCTGAGCAGTAGATTACTGAATTCACCCAATTTCTGGATATCTCTACTTAGGTCTTTTTTGGACTCAGCATGTCCTAAGCTGAGTCAATTTTCCCCCTATATTCAGTATCTCAGTTCCGTCTTGAGCATGGATCTATTCCATGACTTTTTTTTTTAATCTTCACGTCTTTACCCCAGTCCCAATTCATTTCTAGTTCTGCTGATTTTGCTTCTCATTTATTGAATTTAATGTCTTTCCCTATAATTACCCTAACACAAGCCCTCATCATAGATTCTTGACTGGAGGCTCTGCTTCTAGTTTCTAGCACTTCTCATACTTCCTTCACATGACTGTGGAGGTGATCTTTCTATAATTAAATCTTAAGTATTTAATCCTGTGAAAGCCCTGCCCTGGGTCTTTATTGCCTAGTGGATAAAGTCCAGCTTCCTTAATAAATCACAAAGAATCTCCTCCATCTGGCCTTTGCTTTCAACTCTCGCTTCATCTCTCCTCTGTGCAGTTATACGTGGGCTGAACTGTTTCTAATTCCTGTACAAACTGGGCTGCTTTTCTACTCTGAGCCTTTGTGTATGCTGTTCCCTCTGAGTGGAATGTCCTTCTGTTCTCTATTTGCCTGGATAATTTTTTTCTTCTTCATTCTTTAAGACTTAATTCAGATTTAAATCGCATGCCTCATTCCTTGCTAAATTACCTTTTGTTGCTATCACATTGTTTCTTGGTTATCTTGTTCATGTGTGTGCCTCATCCACTAATTGTGAGTTATTTTAGAGGAAAGAGCCTAGTGTTAGTTATCTTATATCTCCTAGTGCCTGTATATTAGGGCTTAATAACTGTTTTTCAATGAATATCTGAAAACGTCTAGTCCATATTTTTCAATTTGGAGATGAGAAAAATGGAGCCCTTAGAAATTCAGCGATTTTTTTAAGGTTGCTTTACTAGGTAGTGGTAGTTAAATATCAAGATTAAAACTCAAATTTCTCTATTGTTATTTAAACATGTTATTCCCCTCCCTGACCCATGTTTTGTGATATTTTCCCAGATTAAGCCTTGAGATTTGATTTTGGGTGGGAGTTCCAACACTTAAATTGCTAGCTATCCTTTGCATGCAGAATGTAAACTCTCCAAGCCCTATAAAATGTGGATAATAACCTTCATCCTTCAGGTGGATCAAATGCGAACTATATGTAAAGGTGCCTTCTAAATAATAGTGCTGTAAAAATAGTTTTTAAAGAAAGGTACATCTCTAATCAGACTTGTGGTTTGGTAAACTGCTAATTATGGATGGGGATTATCTTTGCACAGGAAACATTACAGTTTGCCTGAAAATAATGCAGGATACCCACAAGCATTGTTGCAAAGGTACTGGGATACCTTTAATAATAATAAATAATAAATAATAAATAATAAAAATAAATAATAGTTTGCTTACCCAGTATTTGGGATCTTCAACACTGAGAGTTATCAGTCTAACTGAGAGGTAGAAGCAGTTCCTCAATGGACGACCTTAACATCAACGTGTGTATGTCTGGGGGTTCAACCTACTTTTGCTTTCTTCCCTTCCGTCATTGAGGGGATGGGGAGAATGCCAGGCTTTGTCCTCAGGAGCTCCTCCTAGAATTCTACCGTTTTCCTTATTGCAAATATTGGCCCACTCTGACAATATCTTTTTCCTCTCTGAAACCTGCCTTTAATCCCTTTTTTAAAAAATAGGTGGGTGTTCGTTCTTAGGCCAATTTTAAAAGTGAAATAAAGTGTAGACTCACTGACCCATTTTTCTTCTTCTGTTTGAAAGAAAGTAAGGAAATTACGGGGCTTAACCCTGCCAAAAACATCCTTACCTCTGAATAAATATACATTAGACTCAGAGATTATAAATATGTAGAAAAACCTGTTGATTCCTACTAGTGCTTCCACTATGGCGGATCATGGGCAGAGAGGAACAGCTGTGACTTGAGCCTTAGTCTTGAATAATACACACTACCACCCAGAATGAACAATCTTCTAAATCTAGAATAACCCTATGCTGTATATACAAGGATTAGGAGATCAGTATAGCTCACTTTTAAAGGGTTTATTGGTCATTAGAACCATATTAGATACTAAACGGAGTATTAGATACAATTTTTGTATGTAGGAATTTGTCATTGGCTCTGGAAGACATTCACATAAAACACACAGCAATGGGAGGAGAAATGAAATGAGTTGCCAAAATGAACTTTATAAAGAAGAAACGCTGTAGAAGGTGAGAGAAAAGGTAAAGTAAAGGTAAGCTAGGGTGACTAACTATTTATGAGATGAGGTTAACATGAGCCCTGAAGGAGAGGTGATATGTCGGTTTTGGGAAGAAGGAAGCCATTATCAGTGAGGTTAACTACATAAGCAAGCACCCGAAGTCTGGAATTAAGGAGTAGCTTGTTTTATGAATAGTAAGGTAATATCCTAAATGGATAGAGAATTTGTTGGAGAAAAAAAAAATTAGATAAGTTGTAGATCAGAAAAGGTCTTGAATACCAGTTGGATGTTTTTAATGGAAACCGATTGGAAACCACTGGAGGCTTTTGATCATGAGGTGTCCAAATCAGTTTTGGATTAAAAAAACAAAACAAAAAACAAACCTGTCTGGTTATAGTGCGCAATAGAAGGGATACTCATACATCTGTAGACAAATCGTTCTCTTTCTCTTTTCCCCATGAGTCCCACATAGTGTCTTGTTTTCCTTACTTTCCAGTCTCACTGCTACCATCCTACTTAGGTTCTTACTCAGTTTCCCCCTGGATTATTTCGATAGCCTCCTAATTGATCTTCTGCCTTCAAATATTCTCTTTGGAGTGTTTGGAAGGAATGCATTGGATAGATTTATCTTCCAAATAGTTCCTTTGCAAATACCATCTCCTTGCTCAGAAAAAATCTCAGATTTTCTCCATTTTTCACAAGAGGAAGATGAGAATTACTATTTTTTGATGTATTACATATCAACAATTAAACACTTGCCAAAATCATAATTATGTTTATACTCTATATGGTTTCAGTTTTCCTTTTTCTTCTATTACTTTTTTTTAAATAAGGTGGTGTTGTTTTTTAAATATTATTGGGGAATATTGGGGAACAGCGTGTTTCTCCAGGGTCCATCAGCTCCAATTTGTTACCCTTCAATCTAGTGTTGGAGGGCACAGCTCAGCTCCCAAGTCCAGTAGCCGTTTTCAGTCTTTGTTGTAGTGGGAGCAGCCCACCATCCCACACAGGAATTGAACTGGCAACCTTGTTCAGAGCTCATGCTCTAACCAACTGAGCAATCCAGCCACCCTTCTATTATGTCTTAATGTACCACACAGTTTCTTTTTGACACAGATTGCTACATCCTATTAGGTTCAGTTGCATACAGAATTCCTAACCCTATTTTTGTTTTGAGTGATTTTCAGACCATTTTATGTATTTAATCATTTGAAAATTTGGTGGCTTCTCCCCCCCATAATTATGAGCAGATTTTGGGCAAACAAAGTTATATCTGATGCATCTTACTGTAAGAAATAGATGCCTTACTTTATGAAATTCATCGTAAAGTAAATTACTATAAATTTAATCAAATTTACCTCCTATCTCTCATTTTTATTGGTGGTACTACTATATTCATGTATTTGCAAAATTTAACCTGTAGACCACGTTTAGAATGTGGAATGGAGAAAACCTATTTGAAAATCACTTTAAAAGGAGATTGCTTTTAGTAATTAACAAAGAGTGATAATGCCATATTTAGTCACATAGTTCAAACACACTCCAATTTGACAACGAAAATAATCTCCGCAAAATTTCTATTTTTCCCTTGTTTTCCTACATTATACAACAAATGCACAAAAAAGAAAAAGAGCGATCCCATTTTAATGGCTATGTATGACAATGCAGTCTAGAATCTCCCATCCAGCTCCTGGTGTGAGATCAGCCCTCTGCACCTCTGAAAGGTTTCATCATCTGCTTGTTTTCTATAAACATAAATCTACATGTCTGTCATTTGCATTTTCTATTAGATGAGCTCACTATTTTACTTCCTTCATTACTACAATATAGGTGACCTCAGATGCCTGTTAGAACACACATCTGCTCTAGTATCTTTCATTATCCCTCACCCTTCTTTCCTGATTTACTCTGAAGCTAATCTATTTAGTTAGTCTTTGCCTTCTTAGCCTCATTCATCAGAATATAAACATGTATGGGCCTTACACACAATCAAGGAGAAAGAGAAACTTCTGGAGCACAATGGCTATGTATACTCATTTTTAAAATTCCCTTTAACATTTATTACAAGCTCTGGTATACTGAAAGGTCACTGGACTCAGGAGAGCTGAGTTTGAGTCTTGGTTCTGCTACTTTATTAGCTGTGTGACCTTGGGCAAATCACATAACCTCTCTGATCTTTTTTCTCATCTTTAAACATGAAGTAAATAATATCTACTTCTCAGATTCATGGTGAGAATTAAATGAGATGATATAGTTGAAAACATCAAATTATAACATGCTGTGCAAATAAAACTATTAATGTAAGATAGAAGATGCTGAGTACTGTTTGCTCAGTTGAGTTAAATGGCAGCCATTCTTCTCTCTCCAGCTAAATTACACTGCAGTGGGGGAGGGAAGTGCTTTATTGGATTTTTCTTTAAAGACCATTATACATTTTAAGTAGAACCTATTTATAATACAAAAATCTTTTGCAGTTGAGGTCAGTGGCTATGGCTTGATTAGGGGGAAGGAAAATCCCTGTTTCATTTAATACGACGGACTTGATCTGTAGGGACTGGTTCTTATAACTCAATAATGTGAGCCAGACCCCTAAACCACACCATAGCCACCTCTGGCTAACAAAGACCTCACTGTGGCTGAAAGGGTAGCACCACAGGCTTGGCCTCCAAGGAAATGGGTGCAGCCCACGTTCCTCCAGCCCTGGCCTTTGGAGGACACAGCTTTACCGGTGGAGGAAGGCCCGTGTGACTGTCATTACCCCTTTTTAGTTAGAGGTGTTTTTTGGTTTTTAACAACAGTAATAAAATCCTTAAATATCTTTCTGACTGTTCTAAGAGGATCCCTCCATTGGGTAAACCATCCCCAGTGGATGGAAATGGTTACCATCCATTGGGGAAAATATTAAAATTAATTTGGGTCTTCCATTAGATGATTGCTTGTTTGTAAGATGGAGGATGCAGTGGGGATTGTTCTTAGGGAAGGCAGGCAAAGAGATCAGCTTCAATAGCTTACATTAAGTGACGTGAGGACGTCAACGAGATCCCAACAGAACCAACCTTCCTCCCTCTCTTCATGTGCTTCTTTTTCCCATCCTCCCTTCTCTCTTATACTTCTACTAAGGTCAACAGTCAACTGTTCCTTATCCAAGGATGCTTAAGTAACGGAACACCATCTATGTAGTTATTTTCACTGAATTATTCTTAAATACTTTTCCCTCTGATTCCTTCCTTGACTTCCTTTTCTAATCATCCCAAACAACACCGCACACATTTATTCTGTTGTGAAATGTCCTACCTTGTGTGCGTATGATTTAAAGTAACACAATGTAGAAACATAGAGGAGCTATCCCAAGGAAATTTAAACACATTTTTAGCAAATCTAAGTGCTAATGAATATTAGAGAGTTTTTATTGAGGGGTTATTGTGTTCTCAACGTTGTACCAGGTTGTGAGGGGAAAAAAGAAGGAAATAAGGAAGGAAGTCAACCTTTCTTTGAGTGTTACTATGTGCGAGCCCTTTGACATATGTTATGCCATTTAGTCTTCACGACAACATCTGAGGTAAGTATCTTGTTCTCCTTTTTGAAGAGACTGAGAGAGGTTATGTGACTTGCTTTGGGTCACTTACCTGGCAAATGGTAGAGCCAGAATTTTCAACCCAGGTCTAACAGATGCTAGCCTTGAAGCCTGGGTTCGTTTTATTAATCCACAGATACAGGATATAGGCCTTGGCTTTGAAGAATTTATAATCTAGTAGCAAGAATTCTGACCCTTGGAATTGGTATTCTGAGATGTTTCATGGTTCAGTTCTGAAGTAAGTTTATAATTAATATATTCAGTCAGACTTTAGGAAAGGGAGGACTAGATCATCAAGGAAAGCTTCATCGGAAGTTGAGATTGTTTGGAGAGAGAGTAAGATTTCAAAAGTTAAAGTACATTCCAGGTAACAGGGAGACCATTAATTTGAACTTTACCTCTTATTGTTGCTTTAAATGGGCATGGAATTCTCATGTGAATGAAAGCTGTAGGTGGTATTATTTCTTACATCCCTGTGTAGAGTGAAAAATATAAAAGGAGCAGAAAGGATAAATGATACAAATAACTATGACAACTGAAATATTTAGCAGAATGCTGTGATCAGGTAGATACTTTGTTTTCTCAGGGTCAGAGTTGGGCACTAGGTCCCTTGTTAGCTAACCTGGAATCGTATGTGGAGTTTTGGCAGTGACAGTGCCATGCATCTTCTCCCCTCGTAGAATATAAAATAATGTTACTGATATAAATAAAGACTCCATTTTAAAATCCCATCATAAAGACACTATTTTTCCTTTAGCTAAAAAGGCTTTAGACTTTTTTAGAAAAGGGTACAATATCTCTGTATCTTTTTATTTAAAAATGTCCGATGACTTTCATGTAGGAGAGGTGAGGGTGGTGTAGATGGGGGTGAATGGGGGGGCGTGATGCGGGGGCCTCTCCACCTGCAGCCTGTGTGTGATACGCAGCCGTGGTGGGTTTATCGTGTAACTTTTACATAAAGTTAATTACTAAGGTCAGTACTTCTTAGTTTTTCTGGTAAACATTCCCTGATTGTATAACATTACCCAACACCAGCCAGCCTTTGATACTGAGGGTCCTTATACTGTTGTTTTATCTTATTATCGATCCCAGCTTTTCACACCATGACACCCTTCTGTCTCTGAAAGGTGAAAGTAATTCTGTTTGCACACCTTTCTGACTATACTCATTTGTGACCTGATTAATTTACAGTTCTTTTTTTTTTCATTAAGTTGAATGTCAAAGTCTACCTGATTTATTTAGTATTTATTTGTTTGTTTATTTATTTATTCCTCTTCTTCCACCACCACCCCCACTCCGGTTCAAGCTGTTGATTCTCAGTCTAGTTGTATAGGACACAGCTCTCAGCCCATGCTGGTATTTTGAGCCTTGCGCTCCTCCCCGCTGAGACAGTCGGTCCCTGGTCGTTGGTTGGCCACTCTCAGCAGCGCACGGCAGCCCTGCTCCAGGGAGAGCTGTTGTTCACAATCTTAGCTGTAGAGGGCGCAGCTCACTGGCCCGAGTGGGGATTGAACTGGCGACTTCGGTGTTAGGAGCACGGCGCTCCAACCACCTGAGCCACCTGGCCGGCCCTTAATGTTTATTTTTTAACTTAAATTTTTATTTTCTGGAAAGTAGAAGTTATTGTGTAATTTTTAAAATTGTAAATTAAAAACTGGTTACATGCCCATCATATTTGGTGCTTTAATTCCATCTTATAATTACTACATAAGAAATGAAGAGGGACTTAAGGAAGTAAGGGAAGACAATTGACATATTTTAAGTGCCTACTCTGCACGAGGTGCTTTATTTATATGATCACATTTTTGTCATGACAAGAACATCCTGAAATAAATATTACCTTAAAAAAACCCCAAAAACCTAGGAGGTGAAACTAAGACCTAGAGAAATTAAGAAACTTTACCAGAGTCTCAGAACAAGTCTATGGCAGAAGTATGATTTGGACTCTGGTCTGTCTAACACTTGGCTTGAATGCATTTAGTCCTAGATGGGGTTCAGAGATGACAGCTCTCTTCAAGTAATGTTTAGTCAGCACCTACAGAAACATTGTGTTATGCCAAGTGTTACACATAGTAGGTTACTAGCAGACTCTCACTGTTCTCGAGAGTTGTGTTTTATGTACCAGTGGTACTTATGCAATAGCAGAGGGACAAGCATAGAGGTGGAATCCAGATGGCTGATTATTTGATAGAAATTTAATATTGGGTCAGTCACTTAACCACCCTGAGACTCAGAGTTCTGTCATCTGTGACATGAAGGAGTTAGACTGAGGGATCTCTACAGTCCTTTCTTCTAAAATTCAATGACTTGCTATCAGCAGCAGTTAATAATTTCTTGAAACATTCAGTCTATTGAGAGTTGATAATATAATTACCACTGTTGAGCACCTGTGTTCTATGTACTTTACATATATGTTGCTAATCCTGATCGCATTTTTGCAGGATACACTGTATCTCTCTTATAGCTGGGGAAACTAGGCTCATGGAGTTTGCCAGTCGTCATGCATCTGCTAAGGGATGGAACTGGAGGCGAAACCCACAGCTTTCAGGTTTCAAGGCCAGTGCTTTTTCCACACCACTGCTTACCTAAAGCGTCTCTGGTGGCCGTAGGCTCTCGAGATAAGAGGTTTTCTAGTGTGGGCAGTTCAGAGGTGTGGGCTTTCGATGGCTCTAGGCTAGTTTATATGTCAGGATCATGGGTCAAATCTTGTCATTCTCACCTACTACATGAAAGTATGATTCAGAGCTTCTGGACATTTCTATTTAAGGAAACTGAAGCTTACTACAGAGGATTCACTAGGATATGAAGATTTCAGCTTTGCTGTTCTAATTATATCACAGAAGTCATAGGAGAAACACTAATTTTTAGAGACAGAGTCATCTGGATATTTAGTATGAATTGTATGATCATTGCATTTTTAACAAATTGGACTTGAGGGGCACGTGTTTTGTTGCTCTCTCTGCAGTTATACACTAAATCACTACCTTTCAATCCCCCCCCCTATAGCTTCATGTTAACTTAAAAGCATATTTTGAGTAGAGTTACATAAGGCCCAAGACCACAGTGGTTTGGAAAGACCTTTAAGCTCTGGAATTTAGGGAAGATATAGAGGCATTCTTTTGGGTTGGAAATAATACATAATCAAGCAGATGCTAATGAAAAAATGAAATGTAGGGAAAGAGAAAAGAGAGTAGGGCGCCTGTGAGAAAGCTGTATAGAGGCGAGTACATTGCCCCTTTATTACAATAATGTTTCTGCACTATAATAAGGTCTTTCATTGCAAGTTCAGCTTTTTTCATTCATTTGTTTTGTGCTCTGCTTCCTGTTACTAATTGTCAGCACAATAGTCTTCCAACTATGAAGTCTCAGTGTCCTTTTGGACCAATTTGTCATTGTCTTTCTCCCTCACCCCCAACCCATGCACTCAGAATCTATTACTATGGTTACATTTTTAGACATTTGAAACATGCCAGAATTGTTCATGATAATTGAATCATCCAACCAGCAAGTTACTGCTTCCAAAAGCACGCCAATAAAGTTCCTATCTCTATAGGATACTCTTAGAACGTAATTAAAAATAAACTTACAATATTCTCTTTATAACATTATTTCATATACATTGTTTCCTTTGAGAGCTTGACAATCCTCCTCTGGAAATAGGACATTTTGTTAAAATATTTTTGTTAGCCTGTATTGTTTACAGATTCACAGTTTGCCTCATAGATTCTTTGGAAATCTGTGCCTTTCAGAAGTTACATTTTTTCCTACTAATGACTATTCTTATAGATGGTTTCAGTATGACTAAGGAATCAACAAGGTTGGCTTAGATTGACAAGCGTAAACAAGTCTGATACCATCCTCCAGACAACTGTAGTAACATGTTAATTAATGTTAGATTTTTAATGTTTTGACCAATAAAAATTTCAAATGTGCTCTCAGATTTGTACCAATAATCTAATATTTAACAGAAAGATATATTTTCAAATGTAATTTCTGTAAAGAAATCCTGAAACTGTATTACTCCTTAATAACTTATCTGTCACCTAGAACTTTCCCTCTCTTGTTGTCATATGATCAAAGTGCGCTGGGGCTTTTGAATGTAATATTCTCACAAGCCATGGCAATTATTCCTAATGCACGTATGCAAAACAACAAGCTTGGTCAATTTTCTTTGGGGAAAACTATTTCAATACTCTATATTTTGCCTCTCTATATCAATTTAATTGCAGAAAACTAGTGAAGTATATAAAGCTTGTTATAAAGAAGCATACTTTTATTACTCTTTCTTGTAAGCAGCTAGCATCCTTTAAACAGTATGTGACATATTAAGAAGACTTTAGAGCTAGAAAACCTGGACAAGAGACTCAGTTTTACAATCTTAATGACTTTAATGATATTGAACACGTGACTTAAAAATCACACAGCTTCTATTTTCTTACTTGTAAAGTAGAAATGATGAAAAAACGTTAGAGCTTCATTGGGAGGATTACATGAGAAACAATGCATATAAAATCTTTATGTTCTGGCGAAGCAACTGATAATATGCAAAAAGAATCACTTAGTTGTAATTTTAAAAAGAATAAATTTCGGGAAAAAACGTAATGGAAAGCAAAGTTTCCCTACTAACCTAATTGGGCAGAAGATTTAAGATGAGATTTTTTTGTTTGTTTGTTTTCTTTTCCTATTCTGTTAAAGGTGAATGAGCTGATTATTCCAAAATATGTTCTTGCAATCCATCATGAGGTGTTTTGTACTATAATAAAGACCCAGAGACCTCTTTATGGTTGTGGTTGAAACCTTTTAAAGTCAGGATAGCTTATTTGGTTAAGGATTGTGTAGCACACACCGTTCTTGTAGATAATGGTTTCGAGTGACTGGAAGTTAGGGAGTTGGGAAGGCAGCACTCAGTGTGTTTATTGTTTATTCACCATGGTGTCATTGATAAGCGACTATGAAGTAGTAAATACATAAGCAGAAATTGATGCAAATAGTTGTAACTTTGAGTTGATACAAAATAAACTGATTATTTTGCAGTGATACCTTTAAACTTCAGTGCCCAATGAAATAGTCTGAATTTAACTTGTGATAGTTTCTTTAACTAGAACTGCCTTTATTTTAGATATTTGTCTATATATTTTATATTTAAAAAAATTTTTTCACATTCAATCATTTAAGCCTTCTGTAGTTTATTTTGGTACATACATGGAGGAAATAATCTAGTGTTATTTTGCAGCGGGCTTCTGTATTTGACTTTTTATCATGAAAATTTTCAGACATGCATACAGATAAATAGAGAAAGTAGCTTATTGAATCCTTGTATATCCGTTACCTAGACTTAACAGTAAGCATTTACCATATTTGCACCATCATTTTGTTAAAATATTTAAATTATGATATCATGACCTTTTTACCCCTAAATTCTTGAGTATGAATTTCTGAACAATGAGGACATTTTCCAACATAATCACAGTACCACTATCTCACCTAATAAAATTTTAAAATCTTCAATATTATCTAATAGCAATTCATATTCAGATTTCCCTGGTTGTTGCCTAAAGCATCTTTTACAACTGGCTTATTTAAACCTGATACATTAAGGACCAAACATTGCATTTGATGGGTATGTCTCTAAGCCTCTCTAGTCTAGAAGAGTTTTGTGTCCTGTATCACCTCCCCCATCTCGGTTATATTCACTTATTAAGGAGACCAGGCTGTTTGTCCTGTGGATAGTCCCCCTCTTCTGGAATTCTCTGATGGTTGTTTCTGCGAGGTGCCATTTAACTTTTTCCTCTACCACTGTATTTCCTGTAAAATGGAAGTTCGATCTAATGATTCCGTTAAATTCACGTTCAGTATTTCTGTCAAAATGATTTTCTTGATGATTCTATGTGCTTCATATCACATCATGTCGGGAGGTACTTCATATTTGGTTGCCCATCTATTAGTGATGCTGTCATTGTTCGTTGGTTTCAGGCAGGGAAAGCTTGATCTCTCCATTATAAAGTTAGGTTTCCCCCTTTGTGGCTGACAGATAATCTGTGGGTTGACACATTGGCACCGTGCAACAGTCAGTTCTTCATTAGTTATTTACGTAATGATTTTAGCATCCACTGATGATCCTTGTCTGAACCGATTTTATTAGGTCTAGATTATCTTTTAGCGGTTTTTGAAAATGTGGTGTTAGTTAGCCAAGACACAAATTCGTTACTAGATGTGGCTAATGTTAGTCATGTATTCTTTCATTCTGTTTACTTATTTATTGGAGATCTGCTCTGTCTAGGCACAGTACTAAGTACCAAATGATAGGAATCTTGCCCTCAGGAAATTTTCAGTCTAAGATACATTCTTGTTGGATTGTTTAAAATTTGTTATCAAATTCCAGTTTCATCATACTTCAGTTATAAATTAGTTTTTCTTATTTAGGTAAAGCAAAAATAGTGCTCATGATTATTTTTCAGATTTCAACACAGCATTCAATAGTAAGCTATGTTGAAAGTGGTTAGATATCATCCTGTTTATGTCTGAATAATTCACTTCTATGTGTTTCATGGATTATGATCATAAATGAACTGCTTACTCTGGTTTATGAGTATAAAGGAGTGCTATGTTCCATTAAATCCGATGATGTGTATGTCTAATGAAATGAAAAATATTTACAACCTACTAAGTGAGCAAAGCACTTATGTAATAGATTCCTGATAGTCTCATTTTAAAACAATGCTTAGAAAAGAGCTGAAATCTATATAAAAACATTAACAATGGATATATTTGTGTATTTTTATTTTAGTTTTACCTACTTATGAATTTTTCTACAGTAAGCATGGGTGATTTGAATATGCATTTATGCAATGAGAATAAATGAAGAAATATGTTTAAAAACCAACTTGCCTACACAACACTGTGAATGTATTTAATGCCATAGAAATGTGCTCTTTAAAAATGGTGAACATGGTAAATTTTATGTTACGTGCTTGTTTGCTTCCTCCCTCCCACCACCAAAAAAGTCCAAAAGGCCGCGGCTATTATACGGCAACAAATAAAACCAAAACTAACTTGCTTGATCATGTATTTTGAGTCCACTCGATGTTTGCTTGACTCTTATAACTTTCTCTGTTAGTAAATGCCTCATTTATGTCTGTATCCTAATTATCCCACAGTGAGCACAGTATATTTTTAATTGAAATTTGAAGTGTGCAGAGAGTATGTACAGAACAGTTGTTCTAGGAGACTCTTGAGGTGTGTGGTTGTTTATGTAATCTGAAGGACAGACAAGATGGAGAAATGCTGATGGGGAAGAGGTTGGCTTTGAAATGTACTTTTGGTAAATGGTGGTATGTGTGGTGACCATATTCATTAAAGGAAAGTGTGTTAGAAGTTCACATTAACATATCGTGATACCAAATTTAATTTTAATCCACAAATAGTAGCCTATGGTAAAGTTTATGATAATTAAGTCAAAATTTGAAACGTGTATCATAAAGTGAAAAACATCTTTTAGAGTGAAATATAACTTTAGTAACCCAGTCTTACTCTTGTCGTTTGTAGAATATTTTATGTTATAAAATGTAAGAACTTGTGTTCTCTCCTGTTTCCTTGGACAGAGAAGGGTATGTTAATTCTGGGTAATAGGTAAATGGTTCTGACACAAATAGCCAGAAACATGGAGCTGGATCGATGCAGGTTTGGGAATCACTTTGCCATCATTAGTAACTGGAAACTTTTATTATCATTGCCTTTATTTGTATTGCAGGGGGTGCGACCCAGCAGTGAAAGGACCCAAGGCTCTGCTGCCCTCCTTCCTTCTCCTTTCTCTTCTGTTCCTCATTCTAAACCACTTCCCCCCACATGCCTGCTTGGAGAAGTAAAAGGTGCCAGATCAGGACCCTGCTAGGGGACAATCCTCATCCCTAACCATCCCTATGCTGTGTTCAGAGCCAGGAGCAAACACATCTGGGCCCTCTGCCTCCTCAAACATTGTTGACCGGTGAAAATTATCCCGGATGTTTTTGTAGGAGAAAAGGTGTCATAGAAGCACGGGGAAGATACTGGAAGCTGTAGAAGAGGGAATGCACGGTCCCATCACTTCGACAGATAAGATTCCTGATTTTTTTTTTTAAGGCGATTTTTGTAGTGTATATTCTCTCCCAAAGATCATGGAATTTAAATTCACATAGACTTGGGAGTCAATCTTCTATACTTACTTACAAGCTGTGTATTTTGGAGCATGTGATTTAACTGGTCTCAGTCTCTATTAGCTCATTTATAAAATGGAGGATAATGCCATAACACCTCTTAGATTTATCCTTCACATGAAATGAGTAACATTACTAACCACCACCACCAGCCTGGATCCACCTAGGCTTGCTGTCCCCAGGGCACCTGCTACACCTATGACATTTGCCTCTCAGTGGATTGAATGAATCTCTTTAAGGTTGATGTGTTGAGGCTTAATTGGGCACTATTCCTTTTTGTTCCTGGATAGTAACAAAAGAAAAGAAATGCCTTTCTTTTAAACAAGAGAAAAAAAAGAAATGCCTTTCTTTTAAACAAAAGAAAAAAAAATGCCTTTTGCCCCTTTAAAGAATATCCACAATAATATTATAACTGGGGTCTTAAAAATAAACTCTGTTTATAATTAGAAATAGGACCTATTATTATGCCTTTGTTTTTCACATTGAATGTTAGTAGGATTTATTTTTAAAAGAATGAAGTTAGTACTTAAAACAGGTAAAGAGGTTGAAATAAAATTTACTCGTTTAAGTAAAATCCGAACACTTGATATCCAGAACAATTCGTTTTGGTATATAGTTTTGGATGGGGCATACTGTAGTTCCTTTAATTGACTTTTAGGTTTACAGAGAAATTACAGCTCTGAATAAACTTGGCTGTCTATGGTTCAGAATGGTGTAAAGTAAACAGTAAGTTTGAAATTTAGCTTGTAGTTTAACTTGGTCATGTGAGTTTAACTCATATAAGTATCTAACTTAAATACTGGTGTAACAAATTACTGAAAAGTATTCATGGGTTACGATATAATGAAAGTTAGTTACGGGCATTTTATATAAGACGCTTGATTTATTCACGTGTATTAAATGGTTCCAGAAATCACAGATTATCATTTGATCAATAGGTTTGTAGAATCCCAGCTGAAATTTCCACTTTTGTTTTTAAATTTTAAATTTGCCTAGCTTTAATTGGGAGTCTTTATATAACTAAAATGAAAATATTCTTCTGAGAAAGTATTGACTATTTATTAACCACCATCCACTTTAAGAAATCCCCTTTAAGAACAGGAGTCCCCTTTAAAAAGAAGAGTTTTTAGACATGAACCATGTTCTGAGAACTTGCGTGGCATATTTTTCTTCATTGTACAGAGAGCTGTGGGGTGTGTTCATGGTTCCAGAGTCCAGCTAACATAAGAGAACCCATGTTTTTATGTTTACCGGCTCACTTGTTTTAACATGGTATTTTGAACTTTCAGCTGTTGTGAATTCGGACTCAGGTCTTTAGTTACCTTTGTGTATGTGTAGCGGTGAACCTGAGACATGTGGGAGACTCTTCTCTTGGTTTTGACCCAACTACCATTGGAATATCCCGAACCAGCTTTAGGTAGCTGCTTCTCTCTTCTCTCAATCGAATGGGTATTTAGAAATTGGATTCATTTGTAGAGTATTTTATACTAAAACCTATGAAATTCATTTGTAGAGTATTTCATACTAAAACCTATGAAATATGGGTTTATTTCCATTATACTTCTTGTTCATAATTGCATGTAACATTTTTGTTGAGCTGGAGGACCTGATGAAAACCTTTATACCATGAGTGAAGTAGTACTTTATAATTACATGTGGAGAATGATAATAATAGAGTTTGGCATGTGCTGTGAGCTTGTAGAATTCCTTACTGCGCCCAGAAGCTTGTATAGTGAGTGCATGGCCCTTAGCTGTCATTTCGTACATGTGGTTGAGTCCATGAATACTTAGCAAATTTAATCAAAGTAGCCAAGCTGTGCATAACTACTTATATTATTTTAATATTTTCCCAGGCCATCCTATATAAAAATACAAATATTTTTTTCTAAACAGTTCCTTTTCAGTGGTCTGCTTGGGAATGGTAATTAAAGTAATAACCTTTATCATTTTTTAAATCACAGTAATTGGTAATCACTTGGAATCTCATATGTAGTAATTTAAATAGCTCTTAAAATGATAGGGTTGGGAAGTTCTTTAAATTATAGCATTTACACATTAGGTATAGTGTTGGAAAATGCTTCATTTAATATTTAACTTTACTTTCTGATAGTGCTTGTAAAGATGAGAAACGTGGGGGTGTAGAGATATAAAGTGTTTCGCCTAGGATCACACAGCTGAGAGTATGACAGAGGCGGGATTTGAGTCTGGTATTGTAATTTTAAAGTCTGTTCTCTTAGTTACCTTGATACCACCACAATGGGAACCTTAAATAAACCTCAAATAGGTGAACCTTAGATGGAACATTCCTTCTTTTCTTTTCTGTTTTTCCTCTTTCCCTCTACTCCATAGTTCATTCTTGAGTATTCCTGTCAGGCCTGCCCCTCTTTTAAATGTCTGTCCTCTATTCTTTACATTAAAAGCCAGTTGGTCAGATGTTCAATCATCAAACATTTACTCTGTACCCTTACGTTCTGTCACTGGCTTAGGTGCCATGAGGAAGAGTTATGCACATAATTCCTAACTTTGAAGCAACTTACCTAGCTAGGACATCAAATGAACACATATTAGACACCTATAAGACAGTGGCGTTTTATAAAGAAGTAAATGGGAAGGAACAGTGGGCTTCAGAGACAATCACATTAGGTCTGGTTTTAGGCATTGGGCAGTGAGAGTCTGAAGTAGATTTTGCATCACTGGAAAAGCCAGGTAATAGCAAATACTAACACTATCAGAAGGGAAGATCTTCCATGTTTTCAGTCTGGATGATGGAAACATTAGGAAACCAGGAGGAGGAACAGATTTAGTGGAAAAAATTCCTGTGTTTGGTTTTAGGTGTGGTACCAGTAATTCAACGATGTAGAAATATCCACTGTATAGTTAGGTATGTCTGTTATAAAATAGAAATCCAAGAGGGAAAGAGGTTTGGCTTTTGATATTGTTGAGCTGAGAGATGATGGCTGAAACCATGAAAATTGTTAGAAAAAAGAAGAAACCTAAGCAGAGATCCTTGGGTGAATGATCTCTTTTAGTGTTGTGTCGATAAAGAATTAGTTCAACGTGGTTAATGACTTGGTCCTATAAACACATAGAAATTGTAGTTGCCAGTTGCTAATGATGGAGATAGGACAAAACAGCACCGAGAAAGCAGTTGAACTTTTCAACTAAGGGCAAGTTAGTTTCTTTCAAAAGAGCAGTGTCAGCAGACAGCGCTACTCTACTTTCTCTGGTCCAATACCACGTATCCTCATAAAGTCTGGCTCAGTCCAGTCCTAATAATAATAGCTAATATTCAAAACTTAGTGTGTGTCACACCCTATGCTAAATGTTATACTGATTTATTAATCCTCATACCAATTTTTTTGATGTAGATACTCTTATTGTTTCTCATTGAATACTTGAAGGCCAGAGAGGTTAATTAACTTACATGATTGCATTGGTAATGGTAGGGAAAAGAAACAATGAATTCAGCCAGACACACTGGTGTTAGAATCCATACTTTTCGCCACTACACTGTTGTGTTTTGGTCCTTTTCTTTGAAATCTCCCTAGATGTTCCCTGGCAGAATTTATCACTTTCTGGCTGACTGGCTCTAGGGGCTGCGATTACTAAGAGTTATAGGTGGCATGTATTGTCAAAGGGCTCATAATCTAGGTAGAGATAAGGACACCTTCTTAAAGTGGTAAATAATAGAAGATAGTCTATTTTTCACTTTGCAGTGAAAAATGAGGGATACAATAATAAGTTATGAGAATATGGCAGTGGGGGTGAGCAGGAATGGTCAGTGTAGGACCAGGTTGTCATAAAAGGCTTTGTGGAAGGAGTAGGATTTGACCTGGATCTTAAAGAACAGGTATTCTTTTGACTGTTGGTGATTGCGTATGGATAGGAATAAAACAAATGGAAAGCATTCCAGATAGCAAGAACAGCTGCAGCAAAGATATTGCTATAGGAAAGAGCAACAAGGTGTATTTGGGGAAGGTTATGTAGTCCAGTTTGGCTGGTTCGTAGGGCACTTGGCTGGAATGGGTGACGGATTGGAAAGGAGTACGGAGGTCTGAGTGTGACAGCCTGGAGGGGAGAGCCGTCGAAGGCTGTGAGGTCACAGTGGTTTTGGTTAGGATAGAACTCTATTGTTTTCAACTGTTTATTTCTTGGTTTAAGTGTAAGTATATTCAAAGAGACATTTTATTTTCTTTTTAGAATGCCAGTTAATGAAAACAGAACGACCAAAGCCAAACACATTTATTATCAGATGTCTCCAGTGGACCACTGTCATAGAGAGGACATTTCATGTAGATACTCCAGAGGAAAGGTAAGAAACTCATTTTTTTCCCCATTTTGTGAAAAAGCAACAATAGTCTAAAGATGGGTGTGTACCTGACGTCACCATTTGTAAATATATGTAAATATATTTGTAAAATGCTATAGTCCCTTAATTATTACTCTGGTATAATAAATAACAGAGGCTTGCAAACTTCGCAATCACAACCTCTAGAAGTTCTGTAAGATACACTTCTTAAAAGAAAACAGAACATTAAAAAGTTAAAATACGAATTAAAAAACACATTTTTATAACCAAACTACCTTTTAAAAAAGAATTGTGGATTGATTGTGTTCATACTTGGAATTCCAAGGGTAGAGATAGCAAAAGATTTTAAGTATCATACCACTGGGCTAGTGGCTGCCAGGATATTACTGAGAAGGATGCTGAGATTGGGTCTAAGCTCAGTGAGAAAAAAAATACCAGGAATGATTGGCACTAAAGATGGAGTGACAGCACATTCCTAACCCGCTCACCTGCTTCACCAGCACCACATTTTCAACCTCCTGATCGACTACCAATTTCTACAACCCTCCCCACCCCCATGTTCTGTTTAATACCCTTTTATCTGGTAGCTCTGACAGAGTTAGGTCCAGCAACCACAGCCACAAAATCATTTTCCTGCACATATGTTATCATATTTGATCCAAATCAGCAACTTGGTGAAGTTAAATATTATTAGCCTTATTTTCCAAATGAATAAATTAGGTCTTAAGAAACTTGTGTAAGATTAAAAAGAAACCAACAAAAACAAACTCTTCCAAAAACCTAGTAAATAGTAAAGTGGTTTTTTATGAAGTACTTTTTTGATCAATAAACAGTAAATGGTAATGTATGATTACTTTAGGGGAAAAAAGAAAGAAAAACAGAAAAGAACTAGAAATTACTCATAATTCTAATTCCATAACCAGAGTTCAGGACTGGTATTTTCTTTTATGCACTTCCAATCTTATTCTATGAGATGTATTTGGGTAATTAGTATGCATTGAATTCTGGGTGTCTTCCCCACGCACCCCATCTTCCCTGGGCTTTTGAGTATGCTGAGTCCTCTGTTTGCTTATACCTTAACCCGTGTGGGCTAATTCCTATGTGTATTTCCTATGTATATTTCAGATCTGACCTTAAAATGTCGTATTTCCTCCAGACCTTCTCTGACTCGTGTAGACTAGGTAGGCGCCCCCTGCTATACATTTAGCTGTCTCCTTGTATCTTTTATATCAGGTATATCACTACTATAATCTTAGTTTTCCTTGTTCACTAAACTATAGATTCTTGACTGGCAAGGATGATGTCTTCCTTGCTGATTATTTTATCTTTAACACACAGTTCAGGGTCTGCCATACTATTTGTTGACTTGTTGAATGAATGGAACTTTTCTCATGTCAATATATATTCTTTGAAACTATTAGTCTTCATAGATTCATAACACCCCATGAAACATGATTCATTTTGCCATTTGTGTTTGCAAAGCTGGACTTAAATCACATCTTAAGACTTTAAAAAAGTTTGCTGTCCCTGCAATATCCCACTATTCTGAATAGTCAATCATTTTTGATTTTCTTTTTTCAGATCGAATGATATTCCATTCTATGTTTATGCCATATTTTCTTTATCTGTTCATTTGTCCATGGACATTTGAGTTGTTTCCACTTCTTGGCTGTTTTGAATAATGCTGCAGTGAGTGTGGGAATGCAGATATCTCTTCGAGATCCTGATTTCATTTTTTTTTTCCGGATAAATATGAGCCCAGAAGTGGAATTGCTGGAGGCTACGGTAGTTTTATTTTTAATTTTTTGAAGAACCTCCAGAATGTTTTTTATAGTGGTTGCACCAATTCCAACAGCAGTGCATAGGAGTTTCAATTTCTCTACATTCTCACCGACACTTGGTATTTTCTGTTTCTTGTTTGTTTTTATGATCATCCTAACAGGTGAGGTGGTATCTCATGTGGTTTCACCTTACATTTTTTCATGTATCTGTTTATCATTTGTATGTCTTCTTTGGAGAAATGTCTATTCAAGTTTTTTGGCCACTTTTAAACTGGATTATTTGGTTTTTTGCTATTGAGTTGTACGAGTTCCTTACATGTTTTCAGTGTTAAGTCCTTATCAGATATACATTTTCTCTCATTCCATAGATTGTGTTTTCACTCTTGATTGTTTCCTTGGCTGTGCAGAAGCTTTTTGGTTTGTGGTGGTCCCGCTTGTCTATTGTTGCTTCTGTTGCCAAGAAACCAATGCCAAAACCAATGTTAAGAGGCTTTACCCCTATATTTTATTCATGGAGTTTATAGTTTCAGGTTTTGTGTTTAAGTCTTTGGTATGATGTAAGATAAAGATGCAATTTCATTCTGTTGCATGTGGATATCCAGTTTTCCAAACACCACTTAGTGAAAAGGCAATCCTTTCTGTATTTTGTAGTCTCAGCACTCTTCTTGGAGATCATTTGACCATGTGTGCATAGGTTTATTTCTTGGCTCCCTATTTTCCGTTGGTCCATATGTCTGGCTCTATGCCATCACCATACTGTTTACATTACTGTAGCTTTGTAATGTGTTTCAAAGTCTGACTTTGTTCTTCTTTTCTTCTTTCTCTTGATTTTTTTTTTTTTTTTTTTTTTTTTGCTATTTGGACTCCAGATTAATTTTAGGATTGTTTTTCTATTTCTGCAAAAATGTCATTAGGTTTTGATAGGGATTGTATTCAATCTGTAGATCACTTTGGGTATCATGGGCATTTCAACAATATTAAGTCTTCTAATCTGTGAACACAGGATGTTTTTCTATTTCTTGCTTTCATTTCTGTTTATCAGTGTTTTGTGGTTTTCAGTCTACAAGTCTTTTGCCTCCACTGGCTCCTTGGTTAAGTTTATTTCTAAGTATTTTATTCTTTTTTTTTTTCTTTTTGATGCTATTGTAAATGAGATTGTTTAATTTTCTTTTTGGATGTTTGTTGTCAGTGTATGGAAATAAACCTGAAATGCATGTTAATTTTGTGTCCTGCAACTTTGCTAAATTTGTTTATAAGTTTTAACAGTCTTTTTGTGGAACTTTTGGGGTTTTCTACTCATAAGATCCTGTCATCTGCAGAGATCATTTTACTTCTTTCTGTCTGATTAGCGTGCCTTTTGTTTCTTTTTCTTGACCAGTTACTCTACCTATGACTTTAAGTACTATGTTGAATAGAAATGAAAGGAGTGGGCATCTTTGGCATGGTCTGCTATTAGAGGAAAGCTTTCAGTTTTTCACCACTGAGTATGACATGAGCTGTGGGCTTTTTATGTATATAGACTTTATTGTGTTCAGGTAATTTCTTTCTATTCCTAGTTTGTTGCGTGTTTTTATCATTCAAGAGTGTTAAGTTTCATTAGATGCTTTTTCTGCATCTATTGAGATGGTCATGTAATTTTTTATCCTTCATCCTATTAATATGGCATATCACATTGATTGATTTGCATATGTTGAACCATCCTTGCACCCTGAGGATAAATCCCACTTGATCATGGTGTATGATACTTTATGTGCTCGTGGATTCAGTTTGCTAGTATTTTGTTGAGGATTTTTGCATCAGGAATATTGGCCTGTAGTTTTCTATTCTTGTGGTATCTTTTCTGGCTTTGAGTAAAATTCTAGGGTGATGGCATTTCAGGGTGATGCTGGCCTTATAAAATAAGTTTGGATGTTTTTCCCTCTTCTATTTTTGGAAGAGTTTAAGAAGTATTGGTATTAATTCTTCTTTAAATGTTTGATAGAATTTGCCAATGAAGCCATCTGTTACTGGGGTTTTCTTTGTTGGAAGGTTTTAGACTGCTGATTTAATCTCCTTATTTATTTTTCGTTTTTCAAGCTTTCTACTTTTTCTTAATTCAGTCTTGGTATGTTTTATGTTTCTAGGAATTTACCCATTTATTCCAGGTTATCCAGTTTATTAGCATATACTTGTTCATAGTAGTCTTTTATAATCCTTTTTATTTCTGTGGCATCAGCTGTAAGGTTTCCACTTTCACTTCTGATTTTATTTGAGTTTTCTCCCTTTTTTTCTTAATTATTCTAGCTAAAGTTTTGGCAATTTTGTTGATCTTTTTTGAAAAAATCAACTTAGTTTTATTGATTTTTTTCTATATTTTTCTATTCTGTATTTTGTGTGTTTCTGCTCTAATTTTCATTATTTCCTTCTTTCTGCTACCTGTGAGCTTAGTTACTTATTCTTTTTCTAGTCCCTTGAGGTATAAAGTTAGGTTGTATGTTTGGGATCTTTCTTCTTTCTTGAATGTAGGCATTTACTACTATAAACTTCCCACTGAGTATGTTTTAGTTATACGCCATCAATGTTGGTGTGTTGTATATTTGTTTTCATTTGGCTCAAGGTGTTTCTTTTTTTTTTTTTTAATTTCTCACTTGCTTTCTTCTTGGATCAGTTGGTTGTTCAAGAGTGTTTTAATTTCCGCATATTTGAGGATTTTTCCAGTTTTCCTTCTATTGAATTCTAGTTTCATTCCATTGTGGTTGGAAAAGATAGTTGGTATCATTCATTCTTCTTAAATTTGTTAAGACTTGTTTTATGACCAAATGGGTGATGTCTCCTAGAGAGTGTTCCTTATGCACTTAAGAAGAATGTCGGTTCTGCTGCTGTTGGGTGGAATGATCTGTATATGTCTCTTAGGTTCATTTGATTTATATAGCATTGTTCAAGTCCTCTGTTTCCTTATTGATTTTATGTCTGGATATTCTATGTATTATTAAAAGTAGCATTCTGAAATCTCATATTGTGTTGCTGTCATTTTTCTCCAGTTCTGTCAGTGTTTGTTTCATATATTTGAGAGCTATGATGTTCAGTGCTTAGATATTTATAATTGTTATATCTTCCTGGTGAATTGGCCCTTTTATCACTGACAGTTTTTGATCTAAAGTCTATTTTGTCTGATATAAGTGTGGCCACTTTTGCTGCTTTATTTTGTTCACAATTTTCATGGAATATCTTTTTCCATCTTTGTACTTGAACTATGTGTGCCCTAAAATCTAAAATGAGTCTCTTTGGACAGCATGTCATTGGATTTTTTAAAAATCTACTTAGGTACTCTGTGTTCTTATTGAGTTTAATCCATTTATGTTTAAAATAATTACTGGTAGGTAAGTGCTATTGCCATTTTGGTCATCCTTTTCTGTCTATCTTATTTCTTTATTGTGCTTCTTTTTCTCTTGCTGTGTTTCATTGATTTTTTTTTTTTGTAGTAATGTGCTTTGATTTCTTTCTCATTTTCTTTTGTGTATCTTTTATAGTTATTTTCTTTGTGGTTACGTTGGGGCTTTTATAGAACATCTTAAAGTTAAAACAATCTATTTTAAGCTGATAACACTTCAGCTGCACACAAAATGCTACTCTTTTATTTCAACCCCCGTGCTTTATGTTCTTGATGTCACAAATTATCTTTTTATATTGAGTACCCATTACCATTTTTACAGTTATAGTTTATTATTATATTATATTATTATTCTTTCTTTTATCTTCTATACGAGAATTAAAAGTGATTTACATTCCACTGTTAACAGTATTGCAGTATTCTGTATTTGTCTATACATTTACCTTTACCAGTAAGCTTTATTCATTTATATCTCTTATGCATTTCTGTCCTTTTGTTTCGACTTGCAAGACTCCCTTTAGCCTTTTTTCTAAGGCAAGTTTAGTGGTAATGAATTTCTTCAACTTTGCTTTACCTGAGAAAGTCTTTATTTCTCCTTTACTTTTGAAGGATAGTTTTGCCAGATATTGTATCCTGGGTTGGCAGCTTTTGTCTTTTAACATTTTCAATATATCATCCCACTCCTGTCTAGCCTGCAAGGTTTCTACTGGGAAATCCACTTAAAGAGTTTTATGGGGCCTCCCTTGTAGGTGAGGAGTTGCTTTAATCTTGCTGCTTTCAAAATTACCTCTTTGTGTTTAGCTCTTGACAATGTGATTATAATGTGTCTCAGTGTAGACTTCTTTTGATTCATCCTAGTTGAATCTGGATGTCTGTTCTCTTCCCCAGATTTGGGAACTTTTTGGCCATTATTTTTTCAAATAAGCTTTCTGCCCCTTTCTCCCTCTCTTCTCCTTCTGGAACTCCAATAATGTGTAATGGTCCATTTGATGGACCCCATACATTCCTTAGGCTTTTTAGAATTCATTTTCATTCTTTTTCCTTTTTGCCACTTTACCTGGATAATTTCAAATGACATGTTTTTGAGTTTGCTGATTCTTTCTTTTAGTTTATCAAGACTGTTGTTGAACCTGTTTAGTTAATTTTTAATTCAGTTATTGTGTTTTTAAGCTCCAAAAAACAAAAAAAAAGTGTATATTTTTTTCTTTCTGTCTTTGTTGATATTCTCATTTCGTTCGTGTTTCATTGTACTGAGGTTATTGAATATCTCTCTGATGGTTATTTTTAATTCTGTGTCAGATGAGTGACATACCTCTCTTTAGAGTTAGTTTGTAGAGATATTTTTGTTCTTTCTATTGGGCCATGTTTCTCTGTTTCTTCTGGATCTGTGCCTATAAATCTCCAATTACAGGGACTTGTAGGGGATTTTTGTTGTTTTTAGGTGTGTAATCCCTTGTTCTCTCTAGTGCCTGTTCATGGTACTGCAGATTCTCAGGAGCTACTTCGAGCCCCTTAGGTTTCTTTTGTTCTCAGTACCACCTAGGCTTCTAGCTTATGACGTGTCCCGTCAGCGTTCTGAGTCTCATGAGACAGAAATCAGAATTAAAAGTCATTTACATTCCACTATTAACAGTATTTCAGTCCCTGAAAGTTGAGAATATTGGACACACACTCTTCTCTTCCACTCCTCCCTTACCCCCTGGGGAGAAAGGCTGCTGAGCTTTACCATCCTTCGTACTTACGTCCTCAGGAGCGGCAGCAAGTCACCCAACTCTGCTTTCTTGTCAGTAGCCCTCAGACATCTATAATATACCAGGTCTTGTCAGCGGTTCGAGATAGGCAAGGGAAAATCCAGTTCTTTGGGCACCCTATTGAAATGCTAGAAATTGGATATATGCTCCAGCTCTTTCCCTCCCCAGGGAGAAGCTGCGAGTTACAGGTTTTCTCCTACTAGTTCTGTGCTTAGCTGGGAAGAGGAGCTGTGGTAAGTATGTGCTAATCCAAACTGTCACCTTTGTTCTCTTTGTATCTCTAATTTGTCCTTTACTGTCCATGCTTTGATTAAGGCAAGACAGAAGCCAGTCTCTCAGGCAGCCTCCCAGACAAGTCAGAACATTGGATGTGTGGTCCAGTCTTCTCTTTCCCTCCCCAGTGGGGAGCTGGGAGTTTCTTTCTATCCTTGCCATGCGGAGCCAGGGGAGGGACTGTAGTCATTGAGTGTCACAATCTCCTACCGGCTCTGATGCAGCTGGTTTTGTACTCACCTGGGAGGCAGGAGCCTCTTACCTGATTTTTGGATTTCTCACATGGGAATTAATCCACGTGTTGGTGTAGATTTGAGTTGGTGTTTTCATGGGTGAAAGGAGAATCTCGGGCTTCCTATTCTGCATCTTGCTGATATCTCTAGGGCATTATTTTAGGTAAACTTTAGGTTTTATTTTTAAGATCTAAACAAAATTCCTGTTAGTATTTTGAGTGAACTACCTTAAAATTATAAATTAATTTAGAAAACATCGATACTTTTATAATATTTAGCCTTCAACTATATTACATGCCGTTTATTCTTAGTTAATTCCTTTGGTAGATTTTTTTCTATTTAAAAAAGTTAATAGTAAGCTTATTTGTAGCTATTTCATATTTTTATTGCTGTTATGATCAGGATATTTTTCATTATTTTTCTTATATTTCTTGTATTTAGAAGGAATGCTGTTGGTTTCTGTTTATTATGTAACTAAAACATTTATTCTTTTGCAGGCGTGACATCTACAGATAACATTTTTGCCTCTTCCTTTCTGATCATTTTATCTATTATTTTTCTGGGTTTTTTAGCAGTATTTCATAATTTTTGTGATAGCAGATGTATTTGTTTTTTCTCTGATGTAGTGAATGCACTATTTCAAATAATTCATTCTTAAATATAATTTTTATATGTACTGTATTATGTCATGCAGGAATAGCCACATTACAGGCCCAGGTGATTTTCCTTTCTTACAGCTGGTCACCTGCCTTGTCACTCCCATGGCCCCATCACACTCACACCTACGTGGGTGTGCACATGCACTCCCCTTATGTTACCGCTGTACTGAGCTGCTTATAGTCTCCCAAGTACTAATTCTATGGTGGGTTCTCACATCACCTATGGCTCTTTTTGGCTCTTTCACCCCTATGCCAGGAATACCTTCCCTTGCTTGTCTCTTCCTCTTGCTATTAAGTTTCAGTTCACTTTGTACATCTCCATTCACAAATCACCTCCTTCTTTGGTCACCTTCCCAAATTTACTATTTTTATTAGAACAGCACTGTACTTAGTGCATTGCTGTTCCCGCTTTACCTATAACACGTAGTTAAACTTACTCACAATATCAAGTTTTCCCCTGCCACTGTGAGTTCTTACTACTCCATGGCTTGTTTGTGCTTTAGTAGCATACACATTAGACCTTTTAGTTAAATGTTTGTTTTCAAATAAATGATCAGCTTGTGAAAATTAAGTTTTTGTATTAGTGGTATATATATTTGAAAAATGAATTTATTTGCTTCATAGTGGTATCCGTTTTGTTTTCCAAACTGACTATATTTTCAGCATTACTTAAGAATCAGAAGAGTGGAAATCCTTTTTCAATTAGTGAGACACTTGGGCCCAACACTTTTTAACAATACTTTTTACTTGATTCACCATAATTTAACTACACAGCATATACAGTTGACCCTTGAACAGCACATGTTTGAACTGCAAATTTTTTCAATATATGCTGTAAATGTATTTTCTCTTCCTTATGATTTTCTTAACATTTTCTTTCCTCTAGCTTACTTTATTGGAAGAATACAGTATACAATACACATAAATACAAGATACATATTAATTGACTATGTTATCAGTAAGGCCAACAGTAGGCTATTAGTAGTTAATTTGGGGGTGAATTAAAAGTTATATGCAGGTTTTCAACTATGCAGCGGATTGGTACCCCAACCCCCGCATTGTTCAAGAGTCAACTGTATATGCCTATGTAGTTCAATTATGGTGAGTAGGTAATTTAGGTCCACCTAAGAACTACTAGAAAAACAGGATGAAATGTTTAAAGAATAAGGCTGCCAAGAGCCAGTAAGGGTATGAAGAATTATGGGGCCGAAAGTATACGGAAAAAAGAAACCCAGGGAGATGAGCCCAGTCTTTCACTAAAGGTGCCTACCGATTTTAGAAGCTGTGTCTGAGATGTTGACATTTAGAGTAACTGTCAGAACTGACAGTCACATTCTGGAATCCAGGGCCTGCGGAAGAAAAGGCGTGGTAAATCACTATAGCTTAGTCTGGTACTCTAAGGGAGTATACCCTAGAAGAGAGGGTGAATGAATATAGACTTACCTGTTAAGAATTAAAAACCTGTTAAGAATTAAAATAAATTATTTCAGGCCTTAAATTTGGTTAACATGATCCACTTTTTCTAGGTTCTTAGGAGGCTCTTAAAAGCAAATATAAATAATCTCTAATGGAAGATTATATCTTCCTAGGCCCCAAACTATTTCTTTGCTTTTTCATGTACATTGTTCAAGACTCATCAAAAAATAAACAAGTACACAAAGATACAAGACAATGTGGCTAAAATCACAGAAACAAAACAGACAACAGAATCAGAGTTATAAGGCTCCAAGTGATGGAGTTGTCAGACAGTGATTTAAAAAATTATGATAATGAAAATAAGGCATATCAAAATTTGTGGGATGTAGCTACATGAGTGCTTAGAAGGAAATATATAATCTCAAATGCCTATATTTGAAAAGGAGGAACTTTTCAGGTCAATAATCTATGCTTCTGTCTTAAGAAACTAAAAAAGTGGAGTAAAATTAAACCCAAGACAAACAGAAATAAGGCAACTATAGAGATCAGAAATCAGTGAAGTAGAAAGCAGAAAAATAATAGAGAATAATCAATAAACCAAAGCTAGTTCTTTGAAACCAAAGCTAGTTCTTTGACAACACCTTGGAAGACTGCTAAGAAAAAAACAAAATAGAGAAGACACAATTTACCAGTACTACTCCAAGAAAACAGACAACTTAAGCAGCCCAGTATCAATGAACAGAATGGAGTTAGAAATTAAAACACTTTTACTCAAAGAAAACTCCAAGTCCAGAAGGCTTCATTGGTGTATTCTATTAAATATATAAAGAAATATTACCAATTCTACACAATCTATTTCAGAAAATAATGGAGGAGAGAACACTGCCTAACTTATTTTATAAAGCCATTGTCACCCTCTTTCCAAAGACTAGGCAAAGCTATCATAAGAAGAGAAAACTATACTTGTGAACATAGATGCAAAATTTCTTAACAAAATTTTGACAAATAGAATTTTAAAAATATGTAGCAAGGTAGAACATCATGACCAGATGGAGTTTATCCCAAGAATTCAGGTGCATTAACATCTGAAAATCATTCAGCTAAATTCACTATATTAATAGGATAAAGGAGAAAAACTACATGATCATTTCAACAGCTGCAGAAAAAATATTTGACAAAATTCAGCACCCTTTTATAACAAAAACACTGTTGACTAGAAAGAGAAGGGAACTGCCTCAACTTGAATAAGGGTATCTACAAAAAATGCTACCGCTTACATAAACTTAAAGGTAGAAGGCTGAATGCTTTCTCTGTAAGTTCTGGAACAAAGTAAGAATGTCTCTTCTCACCACTTTTATTTAACATTGTAGTGATGGTATTACAAGGCAAGAAAAGAAATTAAAAAGCAAACAGAAGGGAAGAAGAAGTAAATCTGCCCTTATTTGTAGAAAAAGTGGTTACATGTGTAGAAAACCCAGAAAAATAAAAGTTGCTAGAACTAAGAAATGAATTTAGTAAGGCTGCAGGATACAAGGTCAACAAACAATAAGAAACTGTATTTTCTAAATACTAGCAAGAAAAGTTTGAAAATGAAATTTAAAAAAAATCTCTCCACAATGTCATAAAAGAATAATTAGAAATAAATTCAATTAAAGATGTGCAAAACTTTCTCACAAAAAATTAAAAAACATTGCATTGGGATATTAAAGACCTATATAAATGGAGAGCTATGCCATATTCGTGGATTGGGGACTTAATTTGTTACTATGGCAATTCCTTCCAAATTGATCTATAGATTTAATGCAGTGTCATTTAAATTTCTAATAGACTTTAAGAAATCAACAGGATGATTTTAAAATTTATGTGGACATAAATGATCCTTGATCTGATGGGACAGCTATAAAAAATAAAAGCTTTATACTGGTGCTCAAGAGACTTATTTAAGCTACAATTTATGCCTATCATTTTTTATAAAATGAGACTTACCTATGATCTGGGAACAGTGAAAGGTTTGGGTTTTGAAAACCTTTTCTTATAATAGAACTTCCGTTGGACCACAGTAAAGATCTTGAGTATGTCCATGATGGGCTTAAAATGGCTGAACAAAACATTTAAAAAATGCAGCAAACTCTTGGGGGTCAATTTACTTTATAGATAAGATGTATACAGACATTTAACTGCACTTCTAAAGGGTTTTAACTGAACTTTCTTATAATTCTTTTCTTCTTTTTCCCATTTAACATAGCTCCAAATGAATACTATGACAGACTTTAGGGATGTAATGTTAAATGTCTTTGGGATTAATTTCACCTTGGAGTAAGGGTGAGAGAATATGTTTGTGTGTGTGTGTGTGTGTGTGTGTGTGTTATCTGTTATCCTGGAATAGACTTTCTTTGTATACATTTCACACTTTATAAAAAAGGAAATATTTGAATTATTTACCATCCTTTATTAATAAGAAATTTTGCCTTAAAATTCTTGTTATAATTTTATAGGGAAGAATGGACAGAAGCTATTCAGGCAGTAGCAGACAGACTTCAGAGGCAAGAAGAGGAGAGAATGAACTGTAGTCCGACTTCACAAATTGATAATATAGGGGAGGAAGAGATGGATGCTTCTACAACCCATCACAAAAGAAAGGTAGAAAATAATAACTTACTCGCTCACTTGGCACACTTATGTGTATGGAAGAAATATGTTAAACACTGTCATATGGAAAAAATGGCGGGCAATTACCTTATGTGGGTGTGGTCGGTTTTGGGGTGTGGTCAGTTTTTATTCAGGTGTGTCTGGCATACCTGTCCTTGTTCAAAATCAAATAATTGAACCATCAGTTCATTTCAGTGGTTCAGCACTGAGAGCCTAGTGCTGACAGGGCTTGCTAGGGAATTGTGACTGGTGTGCCATTAGACTACTTTGTAACTTGCATTTTCCCCTTCTGGTTTTTAATACCATTTTATAAATTTGGAAATAAAATATTTTCCCTAATGATTCGGTCCTTTTCCATTTGGCATCCGGTGTGCTTCTGAAAGAAGCAGCGCAAATGGCTCTGGTGTACTTCCTGCTTGGGGCCCCAGCTTCACTAATGTCAGCAGGAAAAGTGAACAATCTTGGAAACAATCATTTTTTATTTTAATGGCTGCCCCTGAGCCAATGAGGGAAACAGACTTTTCCTTCCCTCAGTGCTCCAGAATAATAAGCACCAATTTATATATTTATAAGCATTGTAAATTATGTATTTCAGTGCTGTGGAAAATTGAAAAGCAACTTCCTTATGTAAGAAATGGTATTTTACGGTTAATCTAAAGATGTAAGTGTTCAAATAGATGAACATCCCATTTATCATGTTAGAATATATTTGTTATAATAGATTATAAATTAATCTTCAGGTAGGAAAACACTAATTTTTAAGGTAAGTATCCATGTACTTTCTCGTATTAGCACAGTGTTTCAGAACTCTGGAGTTAGACTGACTGAGTTCAGATCCTTCTTCTATGTGCCAAATGTGTGAACTAGGTGAAGTTATACACTCACAGCTTAGAGTTAATTATCTTTCTCTGAAATTCCAATTCTAATTAGAGTAATATTCTATGCTTGCTCTTAGCCAACTGGCTGAGAACCCTTTGTGTCTTCCTTAAAGATTTATCCTTTTATTTGTTGGTTGAACTGGAGCCCTCTTTTTTTTTTTTTTTAAGTCACCCCCCTTGGTCCTCAGTCATTGCAAAAATAAAAATACAATCTAGCTTTACCCACCTACTCAGAGATAAGAAGGCTTCTTTTCCAAGTGTATGTACACATTACACAATTAACTTGAAATTTAGCTGTGCTTATAATTTAAAATAAGATTCCAATTAATCTTATCTTTTGAATTATAAACTATTCCATTCAATAACAAGTTATACCAGCTATACCCTGTTTAATTCTGTGGAATTCCTGAAATTCTGCTTAATCACAAAGATTAATAATAAAATACTGTTGAGGTAGTTAGAGGTTGAAAGTGGGAGTCTATAACATCCTAACTAGAAATATTGTTATTAATGGATGGGAGAATTTTGGAAAGAACATGGAAATTTACCAGAAGATGCTGAATGGAGACAAAAGATGTAAAAATGGAAAAGTATGGGAGGATTATTTTTTTAAGTCTGGTTATATATAATTACAAAAACATAATACGTTTTCTTCTTTTTACATTTATGGATGTGGATTATCTTAGAATTCATCACCTTCACTAATTAACACTCCTAAGCATTTATTATGAGCTTTTTTGTTCTAGGCTCTAGCAGTACTTTTATATATCTTATCTTATCTAATTCTCATAAGAATCATCTGAGGTAGGTACTGTTATTGTCCCATGTTACAGTTAAGTCATCTGACATTCAGAGAAATTAAATATCTTGTTCAAGCATATAAGGATTTTCAATTATACACTGTACAACTTCAGTGTGCAGCTTCTATTTACTGATTCATATATCTTGAGCCTCACTAACCTCTTTAATTGTTACACTCATAACATAACCAAGTTATATTAGAAACAAAACTATACAGATATTGTCTCCTGTGATTATACTCTATTTCTCAAATTATTATGTCAAACTGTTGGACTTAAACAATGTTTGGATATTACTTAATTTCATCTTATATTAGAGTACTCTTGGAAAAAAATCAGAATTTTAATATTACAGAATAGTGGTAAAAAAATGAGATCTTTGGGTCCTACAGCCTGGGTTCAAGTCCTGGGTCTACCATGTGTGTAGTTGTGTGGAAAGTTTCTTAATCCTTTTGTTCTTTGGTCCCTTCATCTATAAAAGGGAGATAACCATGGTACTTAATTCATATAGTTGTGAGAATTAAAATGAGGGAATACGTGTAAAGTGCTAATACGCTAAGTGCTCACTGAATATTAACTCTTTGTTAGCTAGTATTCTACTCATCCACATAAAGGTAGTTAAAAACGTACACATCTCTTTAAAGCCGGTTCTCTGAGAAGTCTCACTGAAACTGAGTCTGGAAAATGAAAACTTGATAGGAGCACTTTGAATTTGGGGGGTTCATTGTCTTATTTGGCCTGTATCTGATTTCCATTTTTTTTATTTCATTTCATTTAAAATTAAATAGCATAAAATAGTTTTAAATGAACAAGTGTTCAGAAAAAGTTCGATCATTGTACTACTACCTGTTCTATATTACGGTCACTTCCCTAAGAGATGCCAGTGGCTCTAGAACTGCTTGCTTTGTGTGTCTCAGTTATAAACAGGGCTGTAGAAGTTCAGATTAGTTTTCATTTCAGATTGTGAACACAGAGATTCTGAAATAAGAATATCCTTCTCCTAATTTACAGAGCACATTTTCTTGTTCCCTTTTTGAAAATTGAGCAGTAGAATGAAGAGAATGGTCCCTGATGATCGCCTTGCTTAGCGTCGCCTTCACTCGGTCTCTTGCCTGGAGCAGGCAGATGGTCACTTCCCTGAGCGGTGGGGTGTAGCCACAGTATCTGCTCTGCAGGCTAAAATCTCTCTTGCAGAGGGAAAGACACTGAGTGGTGGAGGAAAGAGGCACAGGCCTTGCAACTCGATTTAAGCGCTGTTCTGTGTTTAAATTAAAAGATGTTTCAAAAGGTTTTCTTAGAGGACTCAAGTGCCTACTCATGGCTGTCAAGCTGCCATTCTCCATATCCTGTCAGGGGTGTGAAGAGGCACCGCATAAAGGGATCAACAGCCAACTGAGACTCCATTTTGCTTAATTTTAAGTGACCATGTAGGCCTCTCTGGGAGCAGCTGGTTATCGTCTCACGCTTTTATTGTAAGCCATACCTCCTGTCTTCCCATTGATTCTGACACCAGTTCTTGGAATTTTATTACCTACTGCCTGGCTACAGTAACTCAAAGCAATGGTTAGTTAGCATTGGGAGAAAGAGAGAAGGGAAGAGATGGTGGGACCTGCTGAAATCATGTCCTCTCTCACTGCCTGCTCAGAGAGGGAGGAGTGGCATAATCAGTGTAGGAATTGATGGATTAGATTAGAGTTTCCCTTTCCCTTGGGAAAGAGAACCGAGGAAGTGGGAGGAGGTGTGGGCAGAGAGGTGAACTTGTTGATACTTCCCTCCCCACTCCTGCTTTTTACTTAAGTGTCCTACAGAGCTTTATTTGGTTTAATTCTTGTATTATAAATGTATGTGGAATTTATCTTTTTAAACTAAATTTACTAAAATTTCTGTATTCTTTTCCGAGAGATTCTTTGTATTCCTCTTCAATTATATATTCACATTTTAACCTAATTTTTAGACTAGATGGTCTTTTTTCTAGTGTATGTGATTTGAATATATTTATTGTTTGTTATATATGCACATGTATTCTTAACCTAAAACAGCCACATTGATATGTAGAGATTATGTAAAAGAAAGAGTATAGTTATGTGAAACACTTTCCTAATAAATTCTTAGGATTGGGTTTTGGAGGATTAATTTTTCTGGAAAGTATCTATGCTCTCATTTTTTATTAATATTTTGTATCTTTTCCCTTAACACCATCCAAAAGAGGAAAACATTTTGTAATAGGTTACATTTCATTTGTAAAGACTAGATAATTACTGTGTATACCGCACTGAACATGAGCATTTGGTATCAAAGATATTCTTTAAAATGTTCTGAAGTTTTGTCAATAGATGTGAAATCTGTTTTTGGTTTTATTACGTAGAATGTTTTTTTAAAAACTAATATCAATTTCCATGCAAATTCCTCTTTTTTTAAGATTGACAGTCAGACTGACAGAAGCTGTGAAATTTAGAGTTAAGGCTGTCGTACTTTTAAAAAACCTCCCTGTCCCTAAGAAGTGCAATCCTAAAGGACTATAGTAATATTTTGTAGCTATGTATTGCTTTTTATCTGAAAATTTCAAAAGACAGTTTACAATTTTTACCCCCAAGAATTCAGTTTGAGTTTATGTGATATTTAGTAATAGGACACAGCAAGTATCATTTTCCAGTGCTTTTAGATAAAAAACAAACAAACAAACAAAAAACAATGAAGAGGGTACTGTTCAAATGAAGCTTTAAGCAATAAAATTACATTATGGTTTATTGATGAGAATAACGTCTCTCTCTATTGCCATGGAACAAACTACCCAAGTTTAATGTTTTAAAACAATAACAGTATATTATTTCTCCTCATTTTGTGGTTTGCTTGGGCAGTTCTGCTGGTCTCAAATGTATCTGTCAAACAGCTGCATTCAACAGGCACACAGGCTGGGCTGGAAAAGGCCAGAAAGCTTTTCTCACACGTCTAGCTTCTTGGTTCTCTTTCACATGCTCTGTCTCTGCATGTGGTGCCTCATCTCCCAGGGCCTCTCTCTCCTGCCTGGACTTCCTACAGCGTAAGAGCTGGCTTTTAAGAATGACTCTTTAAGAGGGAGAAAACCTAAGCTGACAGGCGAAGGCTAGGTCTGGAAATGAGACAGTGACACTCTGATCCTATTCTGTTTTCCAAGATGGACACCATGGCAGCCCAGGGAGAGGGAAAGTTGGCTCCACCTCTTAATGAGAAGTGGCATGTGCACACAGGGAGAAGGGGAATTAGTGCCATCCATCTTTGGAGACTACATAGCATCAATGGCTTTCTAGTTCTGTAGTATTCCTTGATTTTAAAATTTATTAATGAAAATGAAATTACCTAGTATTTGTTCAAATGACGCTAGCTTTGTTAACTATTTTCTGTATATTTAGCCCTACTCATTTGATTTTTAGTTGAATTAATAAGTGTACTTTGTTATTTTCCCTGATATCTTTTGCTACTTTTCTTTTGAACTAGAGATATTATTGAATGGCTAAACACATTATAACTTGCAATTTGGGAAAACTATCAAAATTATAGGTTGCAAATAATGTTGAAAATGAACATAAGCATCTGTAAAAATTTTAAGAGTTTTTGTGTATATTTACATGAGGGATTTTGGTCTATAGTTTTCTTTCAATGTTTTTATCTGGTTTTGGTATCATGATAATGATGACCTTGTAGAATAAATTAGGAAGTAATCTCTCCTTTCCAATTCTATGTAGGAGTTTATGTAGAATTGGTATGTTCTTCCTTAAATGTTTATTGAATTCACCAGCAAAACCATCTGGTCCTAGAGTTTTCCTTGTTGAAAGGTATTTTGTTTATTTGTTTGTTTTTTGTTTGTTTGTTTTTTTACCACAATTCAGTTCCTTAATAGACACAGGGCTATTTGAGTTATCTACAGCAGTTCCTCAAATAACTTTTTGTTCATTGTCATTTCACTATAACATTGATGAGATTCTGTAGGATTTCAACTTGTGTTTATATTAGTTAGCCTACGGTAAAAATTGGTTGTGTTATAAGTCATTTCATTTAAAGTCACAGAACCTGTCAACAATGTTAAGTGAGGATTTACTGTATTTGTTCTTCAGTGAGCATTGATAACTTGAGATTTTCAAGGAATTTGTCTATTTCATGTAAGTTGTTGATTTTTGGGGTATAAATCTGTTCATAATATTCCCTTGTGATTCTTTTAATATTTGTAGAATCTGTAGTGATGTCACCTCTCTCTTTCCTGATATTCATAATTTGCATCTTCTGTCTTTATTTTTCTGACCATTTTCACTAGAGGTTTATCAATTTTATTATCTTTTCAAGGGACCAGCTTTTGGTTACATTGATTTTCTCTACTGCTTTTTGTTCTTTTTAAACATTTGATTGATTTCTGCCCTGATATTTATTATTTCATTTCTTCTAATTCTTTTGGGTTTAATTTGCTCTTTTTCTAGTTTCTTAAGATAGAAGCTGAGGTCACTGATTTTCTGACATTAACTTCAGATGGGTGGTAAACAGGAAAAAGTAGTTTCAAAAATCTTCAATAACTTCTCATTGCCTTTAAGATAAAACTCAGATCTTTTCACTTGTTATTCATAAATCCACCTACCTAAACTGAATTTAAATTTAAGATGATAAACTGAGCATACTGATTTACCTCCCCTTGCAGCTAAAAGCCTATTAAAATGATAGTACAGGAATTTTTAAAACGGATAGGTCCACAAAAATGAAAAGCTGGATGTGGGAAGATCATTAGTGGACAAACAATGTGAAAATTTTGGAAGTTTCTGGAAGGATGTTGATAGAACAGGAAAAGCATACATAGAGGGAGTTGTAGAGAGCAAATAGCAGGTCAGCTTGGCAAAATCCTTGGGAATCACTTGATTTAGAAATGGGAATGAGAAATGAAACTAAAAACAGGCAGATTAATTAAAGACATTCTTAGAGCTTCCTGACTTCCTGTTCTGAATTGTATTAATTGCTTTCTCTGAAGTCGTACTGCTATCTGTTTTAGATTTCTTTGCACTGGGCTTCAGGAGATTGTTTTCAATATTTCTTACATACATACCTTTCTCTTTATTGGATTCCATCCTCATTTTACTGGAGTAGATTTTCAAGTATCTCTCTTCAAAAGTACTGTCCCTTTGGATGTATTTGGAAAGCTTTGTGGGGGCATTTTTGAGTATTACATTGTCTGGGGGTAGTAGCACTACTAAATCCTTAAAAACTCAGATCCTTGAAAGTGAGTGAAAATTACTGTTCCCTTTACCCTTGCACTTGATTGGTAATTTGAGTAGCTGAAGAATTCTTGTCAAAATTATTGTCCCCAATATCTGAGAATTGCTTACATGATTTCCAGCACCCAGCATTGCTGCTGAGACAGCCAATGCCAGTCTGATTCTTATTCATTGAAGTGCATAAAAATTGGTAAAATTTGCTTTTGAGTGGATTTTGCGAATATATACATATATGTTTACAAATAAATTGTATCTAATATTTCATATTATATTTTTAAATTTGTATTTTTCAGACAATGAATGATTTTGACTATTTGAAACTACTAGGTAAAGGCACTTTTGGGAAAGTTATTTTGGTTCGAGAGAAAGCAAGTGGGAAATATTATGCTATGAAGATTCTGAAGAAAGAAGTTATTATTGCAAAGGTAACTGAAATTTTTGTTTATGCTCTGCACATGTGTGTGTGCTCAGGCATGCACATGATTAGTGTAGAAATTCCATTACATAACCAAAATGTTGATTGGAGGCTACTACTACAGTAATATCTGTATATTAATATTTATATTAAAGCTTCAAAAGTTTATAATGTTATCAGGCTATTATATAGTGAAACTATTTTATTCCCTTGAGGAGGTATAAATATTTATTGTATATGTGTTTGGGAGAATGTTTTTACTATATATTTGTGACATATATCACTAATTATACTAATGTTATTTTTTAATATTTTCACCCAACATTATGAATTTCTTATTAAATAAGAGTGATTAGAATAACATAGATGATTTGTACCCATAAATTATACAGCTTCTGCACACTGAATGGGAAAGCATCCTTAATAGATTTCAAAATACAGAAATAATGAAACTAAAAGAAATGATAGTCTTTGAAATTCTTTCAGGAGGTCTTACCCTCTCCCCTGTAACTTTATTCATCTTAGACCTATACAAATCATTAACATGTTAATGATGCCAATTATCATTCAGGGTTCTGAATTGAATCCCAATTCTCTCAGTAGAAAAATGGTCCATGCTTTTTGTCTTGGCTTAATTCAACAAGTGACATGTAATATTATTGTTATACTTTATAGGCTACTTTAACTTGCAGTTATTTGCGACAATAGTTTCCTCAACTGGAGTGTGTTGCTCCACACACTTTATGAAGTTATGCTCCCCCATCTTTGTACATTTGTTTCAATCTCAGATCCTTCACAGTCAGTGTCTGGATTTGGAAATAACACTGACCTGAACTCGTACAAGCCCAGGTTCATATCCCAGCTTTGCATGTTATCACCTAATGACCTTTAGCAGCCAGCTTTGGGGGACAGGGGTACTACTCCTTTGGGGACATTTGAAAATGTTTGTGGAGGAGCATATTTGCTCATCACAACGACTGGGTGCTGGGGGACAGTTACCAGCTAGAGGCCAAACATACTAAATGTCCTGCTGCAGGGTCTTTGTGTCTTCATTTGTAAAAATTTTATTTGTGAAAAAAACTATTCCTAGAAAGGAATATTATGAGGATTAGGATATATAAATTATTCAGCATAGTATCTGGGATGTATTATAATTAAACTGGTGTTTTGGGGGGAGTAGTATAGTAGTAGGTTCTGCGCTACATACTAAATGATCCTAAACAAATTACTTAACTTTCCATGCCTTTGTTTCCTCATCTGCAAAGTGAGGATAATAATAGTGACCATCTCCTAGGGTTGTTGTCAGGATTAAATGAATGAAGAAACTTAGTTACATGTTATTAAATAAAATTGAATTAAAATTAAAATAGTGTAAAATAAATATATTATTGTTATAAATATTTGTTGTGATTATTAATATTACCATCTAGTGTGTGTCACATGAGTAAGTATTTCCATTCTGTTTTTCCTTTTATGCATAAGCCTCACTCGCATCCTGTCTTATCTCACTAATTATACTTTTCTGAGTAACTGTACAGAATTGGGTGTATTTCACAACTGATAAAATATTCTGATTGATATAGATCCTTGCTGCTTTCCCCAGCAAATCTATTAATTAATTTCTCGAAGGAAAATACTCATACACTTATTCACAGCAAAATGATTAACAGTGTGACGTTTTAGAGTCTGACAAGACCTGGGGTTTGAATCCTGAGGTGCCCTTCTCAGAGCATCATATCACAGAGCAAATGATGTCCATACACCTTATTACTGTTGACAGTAACCTCCAGCACTTGATTAAACTATTGTCTACCAGGTTTCTCTGTTGTAAAGTTAATGTTTTTCTCTTTGTAATTAATAAATGTCTTACAGGAAATACTCCTTGAGAGTATGCAAGTATCTTTTTCCTTTTTAAACTTTTGCTCACTATTAAACATCGATCAGTGGATATTGTCTACAGTAATTACTACTGTGGTGATTTTCTATTTCCTCATTCTTTATACATTTATTTTTAGTCAAACTAGAAGTTTGTCAATTTTGTTAATCTTTTCCGAGAACCAACTTTTGGTTTCATTGATTTTTCTGTTTTTTTCTATTCTCTTTTTAATTTATTTCTGCTCTAATCTTTATTATTTTCTTCCTTCTGCTACTTTAGATATAGTTTGTTCTTTTTCTAGTTCCTTAAGTTGTAAAATTATGTTGTGGATTTGAGACCTTTTTATTTTTAATGTAAATGTTTAAGGCTATAATTTCTCCTTTGACACTGCTTTTGCTGAGCTCATAAATTTTAGTATGTTGTATTTTTGTTTTCATTTATGTCTCAGTATTTATTAATTTAATTTCCCTTGTGACTTCCTTTTTCATCCATCGAAAATTTAAGAGTGTGTTCTTTAATTTCCACAAACTTGTGAATTTTCCAGTTTTCCTTCTGTTTTTGACTTCTAACTTTATTCCATTTTGGTTGGAGAAGAGACTTGGTATGATATCTGTCTTTTTAAATCAATTGAAAATTAATTTGTGGCATAACATGTATTGTATCTTGCAGTATGTTCCATGTGCACTTGAGAAAAATTGTTGTGAGATAGTTGTGTGTGTCTGTTAGGCCTCGTTCATTTATTGCGTTAAGTCTTCTATTTCCTTGTGTATTTTGTCTGGTTTTTCAATCCCATTATTGAGAGTAGGGTATTGAAGCCTCCAACTATTATTGTACAACTATTTTTCCCCTTTAATTCTGTCCAGTTTTGCTTCATATATTTTGATGGTTTGTTCTTAAGTACATAAATGTTTATGGTTTTATTTCTTCTTACTATATTTATCCTCTTTTAATACATAATGTTTTTCGTCTCATAACCTTTTACTTATTTATTCATTTGGGTCTAATAATGCGATAGCTGCCCCTGCTCTATCAAAATGTTTTATTTTACTGTACTCACCCTTCTTGTGATGATGTGAGATGACAAGATGCCTGTGTGATGAGATGCAGTGAGGTGGAGGCTGTAGGCACTGTGCTATAATGTTAAGCTATATTGACCTTGTGCTGTTGATGATGTGTCAGGAGGCGGATCATCACGCCATGATGATTGACTTTGGATAACTGAAACTGTGGAAAGTGAAACTGCAAATAAGGGGGGACTACTGTAATGTGGTTTGGTGTGGGTTTCTGTGAGTTTACCCTGCTTGGAGTTCATTGAGCTTCTTGGATATTTTTATTTTTGTCTTTTATCGAATTTGGGGACCTTCAGCCCCCCCGCATATATATACGCCTCATATATTCTTTCTGTTTCTTTCCCCTTCTAGAACTCCCACAGAGCTTATGTAGGTCCACTTGATGTTGTCCCACAGATGCCTTAGGCTATGTTTGCTTTTGTTCAATCTTTTTTCTCTTAGTCACTCAGACTCTGTAATTTCAGTTGTCCTATCTTCAAGTTGGGTGATTTTTTTCTTCTGCCTGCTGAAATCTGCTTTGAATCCCTCTAGTGAATTTTCCTTTCCAGTTATTGTACTTTTAAGCTCCAGAAATTCTTTGTGGTTTCTTTCAGTGTCTTCTGTCTCTCTTTTTTAAAAATGTAGATGTTTTGTCATTGGATTAACCTTTGATTTTGCCAGTCCTAAATATTGAACAGCTTATACATGCTCTCAGATTCACTCACTCACTTCACTCACTCACGCTCTCTTTCTCTCTCATTCAAACATCTATAGAATGTGTGCTGCATGCTAGGCACTGTGCTTACCAGCCTAAAATAGAGGTCACATCTTCAGCCTAAAAGAAAGCTCACAATCTGATTGAGATGACCAACACATAAATAGATAATTGCAGTGAAGTGGTAGAACTATGCAAAAATATAGTGGGAACATAAAAGAGGGCTAGCGAGGGTAGCCAGTGATGGGTCAGGGAAGGTTTCCTGGAAGAGGTGGTTTAACCTTAGTCCTTTTTTTTTTTAAATTCAAATATAATTGACGTATAATATTAATTGCAGGTATACAACATAGTGATTCGATATATGTATATATTGTGAAATGATCACTGCAGTAAGTCTGGTTAACATTCATCAACTCATAATTACACTGTTTTTTTCTTGTAATGAGAACTCTTAAGATTTGCTCTTTTAGCAACTTTCAAATGTACTATACAGTATTAGTAACTATAGTTACCATCCTATATATTGTATCCTCAGGATCATTTATTATTTAAAAATTTTTAAGAACCTCCATACTATTTTTTCCATAGTGGTTGCACCGATTTACATTCCCACTAACAGCTGAAGACTTACTATCATCACTTTGTTAATTACTTTCTGTTTTGTAGTTCCTTTGTTCTTTTCTTCCTTTTTGAATTGATGATTATTCATAGTGGTATACTTTGATTCTTTTCTCTTTATCATTTGTGTATCAGTTTTTTGCTTTGTGATTATCATAATGTTCATAACCATTTTACAGTTATAACAGCCTAGTTTAAGCTAATAACAACTTAAGTCCAATTACATAAAAAAGTTCTACACATTTATTTTACTGATGTCCCAATTTACATCTTTCTATGCTATGTATACATTAGCAAAATAATGTAGCTATAGTTTTTTTTTAACACTTTTGTCTTTTAACCTGTATGCTGGGGGTCAAATTAATTTACACACTACTATTACACTACTATTACTGTTACTCTAATAGAATACAGTATTAGTGATTTTGACTATATATTTACCTTTATGAGTGAATTTTATACTTTCATATGTTTTCATGTGACTAATGTGTATCCGTTTATTTTGGCTCAGAGAACTCCCTTTAGCATTTCATGCAAGACAGGTCTACATGTGATAAATTCCCTCAGCTTTTGTTTTTCTGGGAAAATCTTATCTCTTCTTTTTTTTTTCAGCTTTATTGTTAAGTGACATTGATGGAGAATAAAATATAATGAAAAATAGGTGTCATAGTACTTTAGAAACAGGAAAGTAAAAGTAAAAAATATTCTAAGTAAAAATAGGCCTCTGTTAAGAAACACAGCAAAAGGTACAAGGACAGTGAGAAGCACATAGTTCAATTGACTTCTAAATGTCATCAGAGAGGTGGATTGGAAAGAAACCATCAGTCCTCCTATTTTATAATTACACGATAATGAAAGGACCTCACAGTGTGACCCCATTGAGGTTTCTGGGTAGGCAGCTCCCTAAGATGGTCCCAGGGGAGGCCCTGGGCAGGAAGTTGGGTGGAATCTTGAATAGGAACAAAGGAAGGAGTGTTTTATGATTATGCATAAATATGTAAATTCAACCATCAAAATCCACACGGGTCTGAGAATTTCTGGGCCACCTCAGACTATTGCTTTTCTGCAGTCCCTAGTCAGGCCAGCATGGCAATCAGTCATGCAACTACCTATCCAAATTGCCTTTGTCCTGATAATTGGTTGACATTAAGGAAACCAGGGACCAGGAATAATGACACACACTTCTCCAGTGCCCTGTTCAAGTTGGCCAGTTAAAGAAGAAACCATAGTAGATTGCATGTTCCTTGCTCTTTTCACCTCTCCAGAGGCATCTGACTATCCAGAGTGGAGAATACACGTTACTATTTTCCTCTTTATGTCACCCCAACAGTGTCCATCTTGTTTCACTGATGGACTCACTCACTTTGAGCTCCAGTGCTGAGGCAGCAACTCAAAAGGTGCAAGAGACTTACGGGGAGGAACTGAATTGTCTGGCTTCAGGGCAAGGGTTCGAGGGGCAGCTTTCTCACAGATGGATGTGCTGGCAGAAGCCATTGTTCCTTTGTTGAGCCCGCCCCCCACCCAGCCTGCACATTTCTGAGCCTCCATCAACCATTATGGAATGCCTCACTGAGATAAAATTTCAGCAAACATTTGAAGGATGTGAGGAAGCAAGCCATTTGAGTATTTGGGAGGAAGGAAGAATATTCCAGATAGAGGGAATCACAGTTGAAAAGGGACTGAGGAAGCAGCATACTTAGCAGGATCCCAGAATAGCTAGGAGTCTAGCATGGCTTGTGTAGAGTAAGAATAGTGTACGATTATTTAGGTACTTGTAGATGTTGTAAGGATTCTGAATGAAGTAGGAAGCCATTGGAAATTTTTAAGCGGTATAATAACATGATCTGATTTTTGTTTTAATGGTATAACTTTGGCTGCAGTATTGAGAATAAACTGTGGGTTGGAGTCAGGGAGCTTGTTAGGAATTAATTGCAATAATCCAGATAATTGATGATAGTGGCTTGCAGTAGGACAGTAGTCGTGGAGGTGGTGAGACATAATCAGATCTTGGGTATATTCTGATGAAGAGCCAACAGGACTGCCTGACAGATTGAATGTAGGGTATGAGCGAAAGAAAAGAGTTGAGGATGACTGCCAGGTTTTGGGCCTGAGCAACTGGAAGGACTGTAGCCATTTACTGTGAGGGAGATGATATTTTCTCTGTGGGAGAAACAAGCTTTTAAATGGCAGATTAGAAATTAGATTTTGGATATGTTACATTTGATATTTTCTGTTAGATACTCAAGTTGAAGTCATCTATTAAATATCTATGTCAACTAGGCATTTCTGGAGTTTAGGGAAGAAGTCTGGATTTGAGAAGTCCCAAGTTTGGAAGTCTGTCACCATGTACACTGAGCCACCGTCTGAATGAAGTCACCAAGGTAATGAGTGTACCTAGAGAACAGAAGAAATCTGAGGAGTGAGTCCTGGGGGCACTCATAGAAAAAAAGATTCAGAGATAATGAACCAGAAAAAGACTGAGAAAAGGTGACCATGAAAGAGGAGGAAAATTAAGAGATTGTGATGTCCTGGAAACCATGTTTTTAGGAGAAATGAGTCATCAAATTGTCAAATATTATTAATGACTTCTCTTCTGAGTAGGATGTAAGATCACATTTTGAAAGTGGGAGGGAATGAGGTTGAGATAAACGAGACAAGTTAATGAAAAGCTTCTGGATTTGAAATCAGATAGATCTGGGTTCCAACCCCAGCTCAATAGCTTAACAAGGGAAGGTCACCTGGCAGGGTTGTGTGTACATTTCAGCATAAATACCGAGCATTCTAGGAGAAAGTTTTTTTTTTTTTTTTTTTTTTTCTGAAAAGAAAACATGATTTTAAGTACTCATATCTTACTATTTTTCTAAATGTCAGAGTTCTCGGTCAGACTTGAAAACACTTTAAAACAAGTCCTTGGCAACCTCCAAATTATTCTTGGTGACCTTGATATCCTTCTGGCCATAATCTTGGGACCAGAAGGGCATACAAAAAAAGTCACCTTCACTAGGAGAAAGTTTTGAAACAACCATATGAGGAATGGAAGAGTGATCTCAGTAGGGATGAGTGAAAGAATCCTCACAAGATTCAGCTGAGATCGGAGAGGGGCTTATCAGCATGCTAGTCAGTATGTTTACGGGATTTCCGCCTCCTTTTCATGTGGAATATAGAGGTGAGAATGTAGAGATTGATTTATTCCAATACGGGAATTGGAAGGGGCTGAGGGAAAGAAGGGAATGTAGTAAAGGGCAATAGAGACACGCGCCATACTCTGCAATTTAAGACAGCCTAGCTTCTGAAGTGATTACATCATGGTTGCAGTCAAAGGAGTCCATGCAGCCCTCCATCCAAGTCATAATTTGGAAAAGGACCGTCAAGAACAAAGTATCAAATGACAACACTTGAGAAAAGTGATGTAGTGTTTAGACAACAGAGAACAATTGCGCTTTCATTTTTCTTCATCAAGGTGAAAAAAATCTTCAAAAAAAGAGAATAGAAATAGAAATCAAGGACCAGTGAGAAGACAGTGTGACAAATGGAAAGTGCGAGAAGTAGTGGAAGTCTTCATCTGGACAATGCCCAAGTTTTCAAAAATGGGGAAAGTTAGAACCCCAAATTTAGAGCTTGATTAGTGTGCTATCTTTCCTATGGGGAACAAAAATATACATTGTGAACATACGGCTTATTAAGATAGAGAACAAGTAAATAATGACCACTGATGTCATTGTGGTGTAATTAAGAATAAGTATGCCAAAGTAGTAGGTTGGTGCAAATGTAATTGCGGTTTAAAAGGTTAAAAATAATTGCCAAAACTGCAATTACTTTTGCACCAACCTACTAAAAGCTTCTACCCTCTTCTCTGTTTTCCCACCTGCTCCATCTCCTCCACTAGGTATCATTTATTCCTGTCAATGGATGAAGGAAATGCTTTAGACAGAATGTACATTGATTTGAGCTAGCTTCTGATAGAGTCAGTCATGATAGCCGTGTGTTCAAGATGGAGAAAATAATGTGAATAGAGTTAAAGCACCTAGTTAAGTAGATCCTAAGCTGTTTGTAGAAGATGGAAGGCAGTGTTGTGAAGTGGAAATGACCATTAATAGTGAACTTAGGTGGGATCAGCTGTGATTTTCTCACCTGCTCTTGGGCAATTTAACTTCTATGATACCTACCTGCTGAGATGCTACAGGAATTGACGGAGATGACACCCTTGGTGTCCCTGATAATGGAGTACAGATGTTCTCTCCCTCCACTTCTGTGCCATTTCCTACTTCTTATGCCCTCCATCCCCCCAAAAATCCAATTAACGCAAAACAGCAAGTGGGGCAATAAAGAGAAACTTTTAGACCATGTGTAGTAGAGAGGGAATGATAAATTGGAGAGGATTGGGGAAATAAAAATGTGGAGGACTATTATTCTGCATCATGTCCTCAAGAAATAAAATCCCATTCCCCCTAAATCTTCACTCTATAAAAGCAATTATATTTAAAAATTCATTATTTGGTATTTTACTGCAGATGAATATACAGTCATGTACCACCTAGTGCCGTTTTGGTCAGCAATGGAATGCATCCAAGACAGGGATCCTATGAGATTATCATGGAGCTGAAAAGTTCTTATATCCTATTGACATCATAGCTGTGTGCTGATGTCATAATGCGAGACATCGCTGACATGTTTGTGGTGACAAACCTACTGTATTGCCAGTCATATAAAAGTATAGCACGTGCAGTTAGGTACAGTACGTAATGCTTCCTGATGATGATAAACGACGATGTTACTGGCTTAGGTATTTACTTATGTACTTACTTATACAATACTTCTTATCATTATGTTAGGGTGCACTTTCTAATTATTAAAAGAAGATTAAAACAGTGTGCTGTGTTATGCCAGCAGCAGCGTCATACATGTTATGTTACTGCTTCACCTGATTGCATCGTTTTCTCTTGTACTTGATTTAATCTCATGTTCTGTTCATCGTGGCCCCTAAACGTGCAAAATCCACTGCTATGGTTGCCAGTAAGATACCACATCGAGTGATTGACCTGGAAACGAAATTAAAAGTGATTAAGGATTCGGAAGCTGGGAAATCAGTGACGTCCCAGTCAAGCAGGTCCCATTCCACCATAGTTACGATCTTAATAACAACGTGATGGAAGCTTCATCGAAACAACGAGACTAACAAAAATTTGAGGAGGGCCATATATCAGAGGTGGAGAAACTTCTAGTGACCTGGGTTGAAGACCAGACACAGAACGCGTATCCCACTCAGTACCATGAAGATCACGGCCAAGCAAAAAATTACTTTGCGATGTTGAAAGGAAAGGCTGGTCCCCACTATGATGTTGGATTGATGCTAACTCTAGGTAGTTTAAACAATTGAAGAATTGTTATTCATTATATAATGTGAAAGTGAGAGGTGAGTCTGCGAGTGCTGATGTGAGGCAGGTGTAACATTTTTGGAAACTCGAGAGAAGCTGATTGTGGAGGAAAATTAGTTGCCAGAGCAAATGTTCAATATGGATGAACCTCCCTATTCTAGAAACAGATGCCTTGAAATACTTCCGTCCACAAGGAGGCCAAGGCATGCCAGGTTTCAAGGCTTTGTAAAGGACAGGGTAACAGTCTTGTTTGGGGGCAGTGTTGCAGGCTACAAATGGAAACCTATTGTCATCTGGCCTGGAGCGACCCCGGGGACTCCCAGCATATCAGTGAGCACACACTGCCAGTGTACTAACTAGAGGAGCAATCAGAAGCCACAGATGACCGGCTCCTCTTCCAAGATGCCCTCCTGAATTGCTGTGCCAGCGAAATGGAGAAATACCACTTGGAGAATAAGAAACCTTTCAAGAATTTGCTTCTTGTTACTAATGCTCCTGATGTCCTCCCTTTTTTGGTGATCTTCATCCCGATATCAGAGTGGTATTTCTTCCTCCAAACATCACCTCCTTGATCCACTTGGACCAAGGTGTTGTAGCAGCTTCTATGACCTGCTGCCCAAGGAGGACCTCTGACCTGGCCATCGCTGCACCTGAGAAGGGCACTGAGAGACACTGATGCAGCTCTGAATCATAGTGACAATATCTATGACCGCATCAAGACCCTTGCTTGGGCTTGCGGTGATGTCACCGAGGAGTGTATGTGTGGCCCTTGGAAGGCGACACTCAAGAGGTTCATTCGTCCATGACATCAAGGGATTTGCCGGAGCTGTGGAGGTTGGAAAAATCCACAAGGCTGTGGGTGAGATGGCAAACAACTTGAACCTGGGTGTGGATGGTGACATGGAGGAGCTTCTAGGGGGGTTCCTGAGGACTAATGAGGAAGTGACTAATGAGGAAGTGTTAGAACTGGACCAGGAATGTACAGCTGAGGAAGAGGCAGGAGAAAAGGAAATTGAAAGAGAAGAAAAAGAAGAACAACTCCCAAGAAAATTCACAGTGAAGGGGTTAGCAGAAGCCTTTGCAGACCTCTCTAAGCTTCTTAGAAGGTTTGAAAACGTGGACCCAACAGCGGCATGTTTTCATTAATGGAGAGGAACGTTCATGGTACATTATCTGCTTACAAGCAGATCTGTGATGAAAAAGGAAAGAAACCAAGCAAACTGGCGTGGACATGTTTCTGAAAAGAGTGACGCCTCCTCAAGGAGAGCCTTGGGCAGCGCCTTCAGGAGGTCCCGGAAGAAGGCACTATTGTCACCGGAGATGACAGCCCTGTGCAGGTTATTGCCCCTGAAGACCTTCCAGTGGGACAGGAGGTCATGGAGGCGGGAGACGGTTGAGGCTGATGCTGCCGACCCCGGCTTAGGCACGTGTCTGCGTTAGTATCTTAGTGGTAGCAAGAAAATGTAAAATTTAAAAATAGAGAAAAGCTTATCAAATAAGAAGATAAAAAAAATTTTTGCGTTTTTGTGTTTTAAAGCTAAGTGTTATTACAAAAGATTCAAAAAGTTAAAAAAAATTAAAAGTTCATAAAGTAGAAAGGTTACTAAAGTAAAAAGTAAGCGAAGGTCATTTTATTGCAGAAAGAAAAATATTTTTATATATTTAGTGTAGCCTCTGTGTGCAGTGTTTGTAAGTCTCCAGTAATGGACCGTCATGTCTCAGGCCTTCACACTCATTCCCACCCACTCCCTGACCCACCCAGAGCCACTTCCCCTCCTGGAAGCTCCCCTCAGGGCAGGTGCCCTGTACAGGTGGACCATTTTTTTTATAGCGTATTCTTCCTGTACCTTTTCTGTTTAGATACACAACTACTTACCATCGTGTTACAGTTGCCGACAGTATTCAGTGCAGTAACGTGCTGTACACAGTTTGTAGCCCAGGAGCTGTAGGTTGTACCATGTAAGCGAGGTGTGTAGGCGTCTGAACCATTTAGGTTTGTGTAAGTGCCTGTGTCATGTTCACACAACGAGGAAACTGCCTAAGGGCACATTTCTCAGAACAGCATACCCAGCATTTCCTGAAAATGTGTTTCAAAACTTTTTCATGAAGACGTTATTATACTAATGGTATACCCAAGCATTTTTAGCACTCTTCATTTGCATAACCATGATCAACAAATGGAGTTTTAAAAAACATCACTTTGTTTTAGCCACTGTTTTATCACTGCTATTTTTAACTTTTGGTTCTTACATGTTGCTTTTGACTGTAATTAAAAATTATTGGCATCTGTGTTTATTTTGTAGCTTGTGCATACCTTATCCTCATAGCAGAGACTAATTAGTATGTGAAATACAGTACCATTAAATTTGCATTAAAGGGGAAATTCTAATCTGATCAGATGTAAAATATGGTAGAAAATACATTTAAATATATTAAAGTATGTACATGGTATCAATTGTTTCATTCTTATAACAAAGAAATACTGTTTTAGTTTTTGTGTACATACATTTTTACTTGGTTTTTTCAATGTGTTTAGGCAGATTACAGAATTTAGAAAAAAATTAATCTCAAGACAGTTACTAAGTGATTTAGAAAAATAACTATTATATGTGATAGCCTTATTTTAACAAATTAGAATGAACTATTTCACAGAAATATTTTCTGAAGCACTAGAATGTCTTTTCTGGTTCCAAATGGGTTTCATACTTACCCTATTTACTGCCTCAAATTACTTAACATCCTAAATCATAACAAGTTAATGTTCTCGTCTGTGAATCTTTCTGACCACCTATAAAGAAGTATTTCTTTTGCTTCACGCTCCTGTTGGAAATATATAACTTTTATGTTACTACTGTTAATTTTATATGTTAAAAATATTTCAAAAGTGTCCCCTTTTTTTCTGTTCCTACTGCTGTCATAGTACTCCAAGCCATCGTCACTTCTCTCTTGGAATACTGTAATTGTCTCCTAATTGATCCCTTCTATTTTTGCTGTATTTCTTCTCAGAGGACCCTGAGTAAACTTCTCAAAACAGAAATCAAATTGTGTCACCCTCCCCACCCCATCCCTCTACCTGCCACAACATCCCATTAACCTGATTATACTCTTCCGACAGCATTGGTTTTCCTTCATTACTTCATTTACAGTAGTAGATACCCCTCATTTTTTCTTAATACCGTTTATCAGAATTAGTAATCATATATTAAATCGGATATTTACCTGTTTTATCTTTTCCACTAGCCTGTGAACTCCACGAGTGAAGGGATCCTGTCCTTTTTTAAAAGCAGTTTGTACCTGCACCACCGTTAGCATTTAGTATGTGCACATCAAGGCTTTCATTTTGTAATGAATGAATTTGATTCTGTACATCACAAAATACCCACTTGCCTAATCTTTACGGACTTCACATTCATTGTATTCTCATAAACTGCAATGTCCCCTTGGCTTGGTTTTTTTCCTCTAATACCGATCACCATATGATTAACTAATGAGCGTTTCCTGAGGGCAGGACTCCTTTCTGTGGGGTTCACTGTCGTCTTCAGTGGGTGGAACAATACCCAGAATCTATCTGTTGCACATTTGTTGAAGGAATGAATGATTGAATAAACGAAGTTGAACATACTTGACATCTTGGAATTCATTCCTATGGTAAATAGTTCAGTTCAACAAACATTTATTAAGTGTCTACTGGATGCTAATCATTATGTTACACACTATGGGTATAGAAATCGGTAAGTTATCGTGTCATTTCTACTTCTGATTTATTTGTATTAAGATATTTGCTATTGTTCTAATTAATTTAGTAGTTATAGTATGACGTGATGGGCTTGTTTGAGCATTTAAGCCTGACTCTTATTAAATAAGACTGGAGTGGTTTCTTACTCATGCTTTGTTTCACTGGTTTTAAATACTGCGTCATTAGTTACACTTTATCCTTTCTGTTCAGACATAATTGGTCTCACTCTCTTAGAACGGTTTTTGGGTCTTAGCGTCTTTGATCAATCTATTGTTTATCTTCTAGGTCTAACTAAGGTCAGATGCTTTAGTAAAGACAATACAGTGTCCTAAAATTTTGCTCTTCACATCTTAATTTATAATCTAATTGTGAGTCGCTGACAGTGGTAAGAAATGAATCCAGCTAGGGTTTTGTTTAGGATCTTGCCAGAAGCAGAGACCAGAGATGCTGTGTTGGTTTCAGCAGTTATCTTCCTTTCTTTTTTAAGATGGAGTTATTTTTGCAATATAAAATGTTTTCCATTTCTCCATATGTTGAAGAAAATCTCTCCTAGTTCACTTTTGATGTCAAGATGAGATTTATATACAGAATTGGGGTAATGCGCTCTTAGTGTATTTTTGGTTTGAAATATACCTAGGTTTTAAACTTGTCATTTAGACTAGCTTGTGACCTTTTTCTTTTTAAAGAAGCATGTTAAAAAGCCCCAAGCAAAAGATGGAATTTTTATACTATGTTCCTATTTCTAAAAAGTATAATTTGGAGTTTGGTCTTATATGTGTATTCTCTGTTCCCCTTTCCAATAACTGATTTTTCTTTTAATTAGGAGACTTACAAATTCTATGATCTTTACCGAAACGTATTGTCTATATCCCCCTGAGTAAAATGTTTCAGTCACAGAAATATTAATTACTCCATGCCTAAATATTAGTTGAGAAGGCATTCCCTTCAAGGGGATGCCTTACTCTTTAATTTTCTATGTCCCAGATAATTTTTTGGTGATTTTTGTTTCATTATTGACATACTTTGATTAAGTATGTCTGAGTTTATATGACTTCATACCTTATAGCTATCTGATTTAAGTCATTAAGTTGATCTTTTTTTCTGGTGCAGGGGAAGCTTACCAATAAATGGGGCATGTCATTGCGTTCTAAAATCTTTGTCTGTCTATAGGTTTTGCCTCTTCTGGTCTTAGAGAAATAGTGAAAATTTTATATTATTAGTGCTTAGAACGTATATTAAAGGTTTGCCTTTTTCTTTTGTAGGATGAAGTGGCACATACTCTAACTGAAAGCAGAGTATTAAAGAACACTAGACATCCCTTTTTAACAGTAAGTGACTAGAGGACAGATGTTATAACATTTTAAATTTAAGGGAGTTTTATTACAGAAACTAAGCTATGAAAATAACATTTTACATAACATTCATTTAGACACGCCATTTTCTGTGTGGGAAGACTGTAAGTCAGATTTCTTTGAAGTTATCAGAATGCATGGATTAAGTTTATAATATGCATGCATTAGTAATCTCTCCTATTGTACACCTATTACTCTTTTGAAATTTCACTGCCTTAAAAAAAATCAGTAGAGCAAATAAATTACATGTGGCATTTTGAGGATGGCATTGTGAAAAATAGCGGACTTAAAAGAGGTTCTACTGAAAAGCTTTGGGATTTTATGTTGCTTTTGTTTATTGGCTTCTAGTAAATATATAAATTATCAGGCAGCATTGTCTTCAAATATGAAAGGCAGAAATCTTTACTGAATTTTTATACAAATTGAAACTTCTTTTAGTTATAGAGTACTTTAAGAACTAACAGGAATACTGAATACATTAAATTAAAGATCGAATAAGTCATGGTATGTTTTCTTCACTCGACAAAGCATAAACTTATTTAGTTGTTATGAACTGAGTTTTTTAGTCCTGTTTCTAAGTTGCTTGTAATCGAGGTATAATTTTGATTTCTGTATATTTCTGATTCCAGTGAAGTAATTAAGATAAAAAATAACAAAACAGAAATAGACAAAAATAACAAAAATAGACTTTCAAAAAGGGGCAGCTTTTAGAGATTTGGGATTACTTAAAGTAGGAATTTTTAGAGGTATCATCAGATACCTAGACTTATGTTGTTACATTGCTGTGTGTTTTTTTGTCCAGTGTATTAAGATAGCTCTAAAGTTCTGATATTTTTATAACTAATAAAATTACATGAATCAACTCTGTTGGATTGGGTCATGTTATGCACCCAATATGCAGTAATTTATGTTGTAACTATAGTAGATCTCCAAATATAACTATTACAACTATATTCCTAAGACTTCCCCTAGAGTAATTTGTAGGCCTCACTTTAAGGTTGCATTGGTCCCCAAAGGGGACCAGTATGAAATACATTTCATACATTTCATACTGAATACAGCATGAAATGGATGGCACAATAAATTGGGAAGTGCTCATCACACAATCACTAAGTTTATTTTATTTAAAATTTTTAGTTTTCCCGTGACAATACCCATTGCTGATCTAAACATAATTTGTTTTATGTCTCATAAACTCTTACTTGAGTATGCACCCTTAAGGAGTAAACAGACTCTTCAACAACAATAACAATTCATTTCATCAATCATGCTTACTGTTTCTAAGTGTTCTGTTTTGGTGCCATTATAAGAATGTAGGATTATAACATTTTTTCTTTTTCGTTTCAAGTCCTTGAAATATTCCTTCCAGACAAAAGACCGTTTGTGTTTTGTGATGGAATATGTTAATGGGGGAGAGGTGAGTCACGAAATGAATCCCGCACTTGCATTTGCATGGTAATATTGTCATTAGTTTAAAACAGCTATTTAAAATATAAGTCATCATATCACAGTTCTCTACTTCTTGACGGAGATCGGTGTAACTCTTTTCTACTATTGAGTAGATGGAAGTGTTATAATTCCTAATGAAATGTAATGATTGTTTGTCTTTCAATAACTCTTTTATATACTGGGAAGTGTAATCATATTCTCCTTTTCTGTATTTTTCAAATGTAAAAAAATTGTACCAAAAGTAAAATCATGTTATTTCATTTTGAAAATCTTCATATAGGATGTACGATGCTTTATGAAGTTCTTCCTCAAGTTTTTGTGAAACTTGTAAAAAATTATTTTACTCATTTTAAACTCAGTTGAACAATAGTCCATAGGCTCATTGTGGCTGCATGGTAGTTAGAGTAACCTTGGCTGTAGTTTTTTTATTTTTAGGAATTTTAAGGGATCATATAGTTTTGAGGAGAAATTCAGTGATTTTAGTAATACATTTCCTTTATTACTTTATTTCTTATCTTTTCTCCTCCCTATTTTGATGAAAATTAATGTGGGAGGAAATGAAATTTATTGGAATAGTTAACTGGAAATAATTTATGTTGTGGGCTTTCTAAAATAAATTTAATTATTAAACAGGGCTTGTAGCTCACGGACTTCAAAAATCTTATTTTCCAAAATAGATTAAATATAAAAATCCTCTATAAAATATTTGCTGCTATTGAATTATCTGACTTGGGATTAGTTCATTGTGAAAATTTATTCATTTGGTAAGCACATTTGGAATACCTAGGCAGTGTGGGTTTATCAAAGTGTACTAAGACAACATCCTTTCTATGAAGGAGTTTTTAATTTATCTTCTAAGTGTATTACAAATTAGAATATGTAGCGAAAGACCCAAGTGCTAATAAATTCATAAAAGAAAATTCTTTATGCCTGATCTGGCATTTAGAGTAGGCCTTAAATGAAATCTCAGCAAGGGAACTGACTTAAGAAGACATTTCAGGCAGAGAGGATGATGGGACCAGAATCACTGGTGGGTGAGCAAAGGGCAAGGAAGGACCTGAGCAGAGTGAGAGAATAATAATAGCCCAGGCGTTCAGGACTGGGCCCTGGCAGTCAGAGGTTCTCTGAGAAAATACAAAGAAGACGGGTATCGTGGAATCGTATAGGGTTGGTATGCCTTAATGACTGGTTAATCGGATGCGGGTAGAAAAAAAGAAGTATCAAAGGTGGTTTTTGGCTGGAAACAGGGAGAAATAATAGATATAGTGAATTTATGAAGAATATGTTGAAGGTAAGATTGTAAACTTGGTTTTGAAAAGGTTTTTCCTGATGTTCCAAGGAAATACGTATGTGGTGATATCACAGAGAATGAATACAGGGTCAGAACTGTGGATACAGATTTGGAGCCATTCCCAGAAAGGTTATAATATAAGTTATGGCGGTGGATATTTTGTTTCATGGGAAATTAAATTGATGAAACTTCTGTGTTAATATCTATCAAAATTAAAAATGCACATATTCTTGGACCCTGCAATTTCACTTCCAAGAATATACCCCACAGATATACTCACAAATATGCCACGAAATGATTTATGGGTAAATGTATTCACAGCAGCATTGTGATACCATAAGTGAACATTCAGTAAGGAGACTGCTTCAATAAGTTGCATCATATGTATGAAGTGGAATACTTTATGTCCATTCAAAAGAGTAAGGCAGTGCAATATGGGCTAATCCAGAACGATTTCTGAGGTACATTATGAAGTAGAGAAAATAGTGTACAGACAGAGTATAAAGCATGCTACCAGTGTGTTGAAAGAAAGGAAGACCATACATGGAATATCTCTGCAATGACACACTGGCCATTAGTGCCTGCCTTTGGAAACATGAACTGAGTGGCTGTGGATAAGCTGGATAAAGACTTATTTTTGACTTATGGTCTCTAGGGCAGCTTTTATACTTTGTTCCACAGATTTTTTTTACTATTTAAAAAGTTGAAGGAAGGAAGATAGGCAGGTGGATGGATGGATGGATGGACAGACGGACGGACGGACGGACGGACTCTTACAGAGTATCACGTATTTACATCAGCTGTAATAACTATCACAGTGTTTTATAATTGCCTATTTACTTGTCTGTTTTTCCCACTGGACTCAGAGTTCCCTAAGCGGCTTGTTCACTAATATAACCCCCGCGCCTTACACATTACCTGGCACATATTTGACAAATATTTACTTGAGGATTTGAACTTCACAAATATTTACTGGATGATTTGAATGAATTAATAAGTGAATGGATGAACAAACTCTCTCAGGGAACAGGAGTAAAAGAAGCTGGCAAACGTGGTCAATGGGAACTGCTGAGGGGTAGGAAGAAAAATAGGAAGTAATGTACTATGTAGTTTATTTTAGAAAAAAAATTGAAGATTTGTTTTCAGGAGGAAGTATCTTTGAGTGTGTTTATAAAATACATATTTATTGAGTCTTTGTGTGAGGCACTGTGGTAGGTATTGTGGACCTACAAATCTCAATGAAACATAGCTCTTACCCTCAAAGTTATAGTTTAGTGTGGAAGATAAGGTACAAAGTTTACATCAAGTGTAAAAGTGATAATTATTATTTGTTATTATTATCAGAAGTGCAGATTAAGGGCTGTGGGACTTCACAGGAGAAAAAGAGTTTTGTGTGGTGGGATGAAGGGAAAATTTCTAGAAGCTTCCTAGAAGATGCTAGCTAGCTGGCACCTGTACTTTTATTCTAAACCTAGAAGACTTATGAGATTAATTAATTGATGATTGTTGGAAAAGTTTACACATAAAAGTAGATTTTAAGACTAGCCAGATGGTTTTCTTTAACTTTGAAACTCCTACATTGTTTCTCTTGTTTGGCATTTCTTTTTCTGAATTTCTGTTTTGGGAGTGTGTTCTAGATAAAGACTGAATTGCTTGATATATTGAAGCAGATGAACTGATTCTGCATGTGATATATAATTTTGAAATGCATAGATAGTAATTCTAGCATTGCCATATATGTGTGTGTGTGTGTGTGTGTGTATGTATGTATGTATATATATACACACCAGGGTGCCAAAATTATATATATAAGTAAACACTTTGATCAGTGTTGCTCAAGCAGTAGTTCGCCATAATCAGAAGTGTCTGGATGCTGATAGTAACCACTTTGAGCTCCTCTTGTTATTGCAGAAGTCAAACGTGACTTCAAACGTGTATTCATCTTTTGTTATCAGTATATATTGAATATTACAATTTTAATAGTTTTCCTTTCTTAAAATGTGTATACATTTTTTGGCACCCTCTGTATATATATTTATGAAAATTTAATTATTGACATTCACACAATTTTAGTAAAAATGAAAGTTTTGTATATGTAATCCCCCAATTTTTTATTCTTTTAAGTTATCAAATGTACTTTTAAATAACATTTTAAAATGTATTTTATAAATACTAGTGGTTATTTAGTTCTTGGGACTTAATGGGATTGTTTGAATTCTTGAATTTATCATTTCTGGGAAAGAAATCTATGTTCAGTATATCCTTATGATGATTTATTTAATGTCGGTTTTGCTTTAGGTTCATCGTGTGGTTTATTCTGCCCAGGGATTTTTCTTAGAAATGCAGAAAACTCAATTGCTGTAAACAAACAAACAAACAAACAAAAAAGAACCTAAACATAGTACTTATGTTTTTGAATAAGATTGAAATAGAAAGAAGTAAAGTAAGGGAAGCTATGAATTCACACACACAATCCACAGCAACACTTACAGATACTCCATGGGTTACCCAATGGGGAATATCTGTATGATATGTAGGAGACTTGAGCAGGAGAATGCTATCCTGTAGAAAAGCACGCTCCGGTAAATTGACGGTACTTACCCAAACGGCAGCACCCTCAAATCTCTACATCCAACCTTTGCCGAGATCAGCTCCTATCGTGGGCCCATTGAAGTAATTTATTATAACTAACCCAGCTTTTATTCAACTCATTGTTGATTTTTAATTAGCGATAGCATCCTTTTACCCTATGTTCTAGAATGTTTATCTTAAAATATAAATACAGCAGTTGAGACATTCCTTTTCTTATACTTTCTTCACGTGTTGTGAATATCTGGACTTTTTTCAGCCTCATATACTGCACAGGACTTTAGTATGCTTGTGGCTATGCTTGTTATTATCATGCTATTTGCCGGTATTGTTTAAAGCACTAAATAATCTTGATGAAAGTGGATCGTGAGATAAATACTGATTGTGAAAAATCAACAGTTGCTCTTTATAGGCCTATCAGTATAATGGACTCATATCATAATTGCACTTAATTTTTATGAATTCAAAGAAATAGGTTCAGCAAGAGATTCGATGAATGGATGGATGGATGGATGGATGGATGGATGGATGGATGGATGGATGGATGGATGGATGGAAGGAATATGGTGATTCTGTTATTCTTGATGAGTGGACTCAAAGAGTGACCTCAAGATGAGAGACATATAAAATTTGCTGTTCTTTACTCCATGTCAGTTCCTACTTGCCATCCTTAGAGTTTCATGGGATATAAACTCTGGAGCTTAACAATACATAGTTTTTTATAAAACATTGTCTTTAAGTACATTGTCACACAGGAGTTTATCTAAAGAAACTATATTATTTCAATGCTGGGGGAAATACTGTGCTGGTCTTAACTGTATTGAGCCAGTATGTTGGTCGCCAGTATAGTACTCTCCTAGAGAATGCAAAGGTAATTTTGATTATACTTGATAATTTATGTGTTAACTTTAGAACTCACTCCATTGTGGTTCATTTGCCTACTAAATACTTAATGAGCAATTACTTAATGAGCAGTTACTTCTACACTTAGGACTCTTCCCAAAATCTTATAGCTTTATTTCTTAGAGACCTACAGATTGGACCCTTGTAACTCTATTTCAAGGCTGAAATCTCCTGGAAGTTGAAAGATTCATTAAGGGGCAAAGGAAAAATCATTGTGTAGAAATATTATTTATCCTTTATAGTTTTTATGTGGGCACAAATGAACCTAACACTTTCAGTTATTTACTATTCTTGTCCACATTTAGCTCATTGTATACTCTATATTAATTTCTTTGATGAAAGTTCATTTTATATTTTTGCATATGATTTTCAATTTCATGCCAGTCTTGAGATCCTCTCATACTTATTTCAGATTCTCATTATTTGGCTGGCATTTTGTCTTCAGTGAACCAAAATCATCTCATTTTAAATTTACATAAGGCAGAAGAGCCGGCAGTCAGCATTCTCGTTCTACTTACTAATTTATGGAGGTGTGATTTGGGCAATTTTTAAATTAAAAGTATCATTTCATATTCATAGTGATGATTTTTTTTAACTTGACTAAATTTATAAATATATAAATATCTTTATTGTCAGGAGTCGGACAAGCTAATTTCTTTGCTAACTATTTTCGTTAATATACTACATAGGTTATATCAGAATTCTATTGCTTTCACCTAAAGCTTTTTCAAAAATTCCCAAGTCAAGAAGGATTATAATAGCCATATTGGCATATAAAGTTCAAGGCAAAATAAATGTGGGAATATTCTTAGTGTATACTTTTATAATATTTCAAGGTTAGTTTCCTAAAATAAACCATTAAACTAATATATCAATGCATCTACAGTCGTAATGCAAAGATGTGAGTGACTAGCTTCAACATCTAAGATGCGGACTTTCTTATCCAGAATCTCAAATGAGGTGACTGGAACTGCAAGAACTAACCAGGCATTTGTCTATTTCCATGATTCCTCTCCGTGTGGTTCTGACACAGCATGGAAATTTCAGGGTAGTCAGACTTCTTACACAAAGGTTGAATTACCCCAGAGTGAGCATTTCATAGTGAAAACAAAAGATACAATGCAGTATAATTGGAGACCATGAATACTTAAGGATTTCTGTATTTCTCTTTCTTTCCTTCTTTCCTTCTTCCCTTCTTTCCTTATCTCTCTCTCTCTTTCTCTCCCTCCCTTTCTTCTTCCTTCTTTCCTTTCCTTTCCTTTCCTTTTTTAAATTATAATTTACCTGTGTTCAGAGAATATACTGCATAGTTTACATCCTTTTGAATATATTGAGATGTGGTTTTAGGCCCAATATATGTTCTATTTGGTCCATGTGCTATGTGTTCTTAGAAAGGATATATATTCTGGAGCTCTGCTGTTCTATAAATACCAGTTGGTCAAGTTTTTTGACAATATAATGTTCATATGATCTATACTCATACTAACTTTATGTCTACTTTTTAAAAAATCAAATATTGAGACAGTGCTGTTGAAATCTCTAGTCATAATTGTGGGTTTATCTATTTTTCCTTTCATCTTCTTATAGGCAGCCTAGAGTTAGTTCATATTTCTTTTAAAATCCAATCTGATAATTTCTGCCTTTTAAATTGGGAGGGTTTAAAGTGATCATACATATGGTTTGGGTTAAATATTGCTATTTCTTTTATTTATCCCATCTGTTCTTTGTTCCTTTTTTTGAAAAAAATCTCTTTCTGCCTTCTTTTGTCTTGACTGTTTTTGCTGTTTTCCATTTTATATTATATTTTGTTGTTTTCCATTTTATATTATATTTATATTATATTGGATTAGTTCTGCTGCTTTGTTTTGTTTTCATAATGGTAGCAGTAACAAAGATTTGTTGAATTCCTATCCAGTTCAAGCCCCTGAGAAGGCAACTGTACTCATACAAAGTTCTTTCTCTTACACAGTTCATATTATGCAACTATAAAGAAGACTTACAAGTGAAAATTTTTGTTAATGGAATAATTTATACATTTGCTATCTCAAATTAATAGAAACTGTACTTAGTATCAGATAGATGGTATGCTTTAGAGACAGGTGACCTAAGTTGGAATCTCAGCTCTACCATTTCATAGCTATGTGATGCTAGGCAATTTTCATAACATCTTTAAGCCTTAGTTTTTCTATCTGTATGATGGAGATAATAATTGTACCTATTTCATAAGGTTGCTTTGAGGATTAAATGATACAATGCATGTAAGTTACCTAGCACAATGCCAACTAATAGTAGCAGCCCTCAAAAATAATGCATAATATAATAGTAATAGTAATATAACATACATTTATTATATTTAAACATGTGTAATATGGAGATAGCATTTTGTAACTTTTATGATTATTGTTAGATTTAATGCTCAAAATGATAATGATTATTATTTTTTATTGTATTGGTATTAAATATATTTCTTAAATAACCTAGATATTTCACATATGTGCCAATAGAGTTAAATATTTAAAAATAGTTACCTTGATAATTTGTGCCCTTTTAAAAGTATATTTTATTCTCCAAGTTAAGAATCTATTAATACTTAATGTGGTGGAGCCAAGTAGTCTCTTTTTTAAATCTTGTTAATTTCGTTTTAATATAGTACTTCAATAGAAATCATTTTAATTATAGAAGTAGATTAGGAATTAAAATTGTTTTTTAAAAGGAATTATTTTTTATACTCATCACTTATTAAATATTTTCATTAGCTGACTTTTAATCCCAGAAACTTTCCTTAACTTTTCTCTTGCATTACTTCTTTAAAAATTGCCACCTTACATCTACTTTTTCAGATATCAGAGACCTAGTTGGTGATCTAGAATTGTTTTTACATTTTCAGACTTGTAAGAGGGTAAGAGGGCAAGAAGTAGAAGAGTAGGGCTTGGGGTGTTGAGCTGATCATTAATAGCTGACACAGTTACTACGAATAGCTGTTTCAGGGTTCAGTTGTCCTGCAGCATCCTAAACGTTTAATTTGTATTTTAAGAAATTTTATATTGAACTATCTTATTAAAATATGGCATTTTTATATTTATATCTCATGTCTGTATCACTATCCTTTCTGAAAGAAATGTACTTCAAAAACTAAATGTGAATGTATAGTACTTTGCATTAATTTTTCTCTGTGAAATGCATGCACACTGTGAGCTCAGCTTGTGAAAAGAATAGCCATTATCTGGAAGATAATTAATACGAATTACCTGCTAAGTGAAAGAATACACTTGCTTGTTCCATAAAAGTAAGCATTAAATGCTCATTTTTTAGTGTAATTAATACTTTTAGTTACAGTATATAAAGTATTAGTATAGTATTTGTTTTAGACTGAACATCTGTGTCCCCCTAAACTCATATGTTGAAATCAATCCACAGTGGGTTAGGGCCTTTGGGAGGTGTTTGGGCCATGAGGGTGGAGCCCTCATGAATGGGATTAGTACCCTTTCACAAGAGACCTCAGGAGAGGGCACTCTCCCCTTCTACCACATGAGGACACAGCAAAAACACAGCTAGCTGCCATGAACCCAGTAGGTTCTCACCATACTCCCAATCTGCCAGTGCATTGTTCTTGGACTTCCCAGCCTCCAAAACTGTGAGAAATAAATTTCTACTGTTTATAAGCCACTCAGTTTATGGTATTTTGTCATAGCAACCAGCGCGGACTAAGACAGTTTGTCAGTTAGTTTCCTATAGGTGAGCTAGAGCCATTCTTTTAATCTTGGGTTTTTTTGCAAACCCAAGGGATGGGCTAAGCAACATGATTGAACAGACTGCCATGTCTTAGTGCTTAATTAATTAATTGTCTTTAGGATACTCAGGTTCCAATTTCAATTAATGTTATGATAACAAATGTAATCATTTACATTAACGAGACCTGTATTGAGCATATTTTGTAATTCTCTACTTAATCTTTTACCATTACAGTGGAATAACTGAAAACTCTGTAGACAGTATTTGCAAGAAGAAAAGATATAATTGAGTTTAAATTCTAAGATTGCAGCGGTAATTCTCAGGACTTCTTTAAAGCCCAGATCTTTATTTTGGGGGAAGTTTGTTGCATTAAGAATATAACTGTTGTTCAAATATAGCAATTTATTGTCAAAATAAGCATTCTGAGTTTGTGCTGAAATATAGACTGTATATTTAGTAGGTTAAAATAATCTATTTATATTGCTGTGTTTCTAAAGTATGGCTAAGCACAACATGCACAAAAAAACATGTAGTCTTTGCCTAAAGGAACTTAAATGTCTAAAGATAAGCTCCTTGTTTGAGCAGCAAATAACATTATTTTTTAAAATAAAAACAAGGTTATTCAGTTATTGCATATGGTTCATTTTTTGTTTGTTTCTAATAAAAATACTTCACTTTCAGAACCTTGGGCCTTATTTTCCTTTTAAATAATTCTTTGGGATGTAGTTTGAATTTAACTTTATTCTTTACAATACATACGTGTTAAGCACATATGTATATGCCACATATCAGGCGTAGTGCTGAGAATGCAAAACTATAGAGTATTTGTATAGTCTTTCTTTTTTCCCTGTGTCTCCGCCAAGAAAATAAATATTATAAAGTATTAAATTTGTCATAAGCCTAAGTCAGTACAAGGATCAATAATATATTTATTAGAAACCTATACATAATTTTTTGATTGTAAAAGTAACAGTAGTACATACTCATCACAGAGAACATCAAAAAGCCAAAAAGCTATTTCATTTCAATTGAAACAAAAATTTATTGGCTGCTTGCTACAAACTGGTTACTGTGCTGTATGCTTAATAAGTACTTACTATATGACATGAATGAGTCAGGGTCTCTGCACTTAAGAAAAGCCCAGTGTTCTGGGGAATAGATATTCAATAATTACAAACAATTTTCAAGGTATAAAACAAGATAGAAACCACTCTAAATCTCACCATCTAGCACTAATTACTATTACCATGTTAACATATTTTTCTGTTTTTTTTTTTTTTACTGGATGTATATTTTCCATTCTATTTAATATTGTAAAATATATACTTGTTGTCTACTAATTAGTTATGTAGAAATACTATTATTTATTAAATTTACCAAAATTGTAAACATTTAGGTCGTTTGCATTACTTAATTAACTTTACTTGGGTACAGTCTACATAGTACAATAAGATGGACTCTCTCTAGGTGTACTCTTACATGATTTGACAAACATTAATACGCATAGTCCCCAGACACAGAACATTTTCATTGCCTCTGTCAAGTTCTGCCGTGCCTCTTTGCAGCCCCATCCCCATACCCCCTCCTACACCCACACGTGGCACTAGGCAACCATCAGTCTGCTTTCTGACCCCCAAGATTTGATATACCATTTCAAAACTTCCTTAGAAATGGAGTCATACAATATGTACTCGTTTGTGTCTGCTTCTTTTCCTCAGCCTAACGTTTTGGACAGTATGCCTTTCGTTGTGTTTCTCAATAGTTTGTTCCTGTTTTTGTTGAGTCATGACCCACACTGCAGGCCTCTCTCCAGTGTTTGCTGGTCGTTCCACACACCAGTGATGGGCCTTTGCATTGTTTCCAGTTACTGCCTCATGTGAGAAAAGCTGACGTACACGTCCATGTCCAAGTTTTCTTTTCCCTTGGGTAAACACTGAGGGGTTTGACTGTTGTTTGTAGTAAGCACAGGCTTACATTAAGGAATTCAGAACCTGTGTTCCAAAGCGGTAGTGTCGTTTTGCCTTCCCACTGTCAATGTGACGAGAATTCGAGTTGTTGTACACACTCACCACACGTGGTGTGATCAGTCCTTTTAATTTTAGTCATTCTAGTGAATACAGAGAAGTATATTATTGGGATTTTTAAGCTGCATTTCTCTGATGACTAATTATATTAAATATCTTTCCACATACGTACTGGCTAGTCACATACATGTTTTGTGACCTGTCTCTTCAAATGTTTTGCCTATGAATTAATTGGGTTGTAATTTTATTTTTCAACATGGTTAAAAGGCTGTTTTCACATTTTTGTCATTGTCTATATGACTGCAGAGAATATCCTTGTGTAGGAGACTTCTACAGTTCCTTTTTTTAAAGAAATTTCTAAAAGAGGCACTACCGTACTCTAAAAATTACCTTATTTGTTGCCTATTGCCCTGCAAAGAATTTCTATCTCTTTCTATACCAACCGCCAGTATATAAAAATACTTATCTCACTACACTTTCACTGACAATGCTATTTCTCAATGGGTTAAATTCTCGTATGTTTTTATCTCTACTTCATTGATATGGTGGGATGTTTTTATATACTGTAATTTATATTCCTTTGATGTTAATTGTGTGCTTTCCCCCTTTTTTCCTTTGTTTTAGTCTTTTCATATGATTTCTTTATATATTAAGCATATGGACTTGGTAATATTTATAAATATTCAGTTTTATTTGTATTTTTCTACTCCATATAGTTAATACCGATTTTTCCTTTTATGATTTGTTCGATTATCTTTATGCTTGGAAAATCCTTTGTCCTGAGATCAGATAACTGTTGATTCATATTTTCTAATTTTTTAAAAAAACTAGTGTCATATTTTATATTTACCTGTTAATCATATCTGATATTTTTTTGTTGTGATGTGAGATGAAAAGAATTTTGCTTTTCTCCAAAGTTAAACATTTATTATGACATCATGCATTAAACAGTCATTTTTTTCTTGGATACTTTGTCACATGTTGTCATCATCAACTTTTATCATATATTAAATTCTTATACAATAACCTGTTTCTGGCTGCCTCATTTCATTGATCTTTTAATTTGTGTGCCTATTCCATATGAATTGTAGCTTCACAGTGTCTCTCAATTTCTTCAAGCAAAAGTTTTCCTGAAAGCGTTTTTAATATGTTGCAGCAGAAATCTTCTGTTTCAGTAACCTCTTGGCTCATCTCATTCACTTTTTGCTGAAAGAGTCATGTAGCATTTCTATTTTTACTTTCTCTTCTGAGCTTATGAAAGTATGACATCTCTTTTCTGAAAGGTAACAAATGACCTAATTCCTATGCCCAGTAAATGTTACTTCATTCCCGAAACTTTCTCTTTAAAAAAAAAAAAAAATATATTGGTGAATATTGGGAACGGTGTGTTTTTCCAGGACCTATCAGCTCCAAGTGAAGTCATTATTTTCACTCTAGTTGTGGAGGGCGCAGCTCACTGAACCCGCGACCTTGGTGTAATGAGCACTGTGCTCTAACCACTGAGCAAACTGGTCAGGCCCCCCCACCCACCCCGAAACTTTCTTTTCCTTCATTCTTTAGATATATTTTTCTTTCCTTTTGTACTTCTCTTGGGACTCCATCACAATATCCTGTTCTGCTTTTTTTTCCTGTCCTTATGTGTAGTGATGCCCTACGATTCTGAGCTTCATTCTGTTTTCAGTCTTTACTGAATTCCTGGGCAATGCCATGCTTCCTTGGTTTTAACAATATCCTTTATGTAGAGGACTCCTATATCTACCTCTATACCCTTGGATCCCATAATTTCAAAGCTGTGGTATCAAATGCTTATTTGTCAACAGGTCAGAATAAAACCCGTTGCTCCCCTGTCCCCATTCCCATTCTTTCCCTCTGCACCACCAGCTGCAGTATCTACTCAGCCATCCACAGGGAAAGCCCACCTTCGGTGTCCTCTCCTTGACCCAAATAGTTCCCTTTGGGACATTGACTTTCTTGAAATGCCAGTTACTGTCACTCTAGTTGAGGTCCCCCAGAAGATCTTACTTACCTCATATGTAATGTCTGATATTATCAAACATACTAATTCATTTATTTAAATGTGCTCTCTATTTTATAACTGCCATATATTTAGTAGAATTGTTTATATACCTGGTTTTTCTAGCCAAATAGTGATGTCCTTGCAGATTGGTACCATCTCCCCTTGTTGTGTCTGCAGCTCTTCACAACAGTTGACCTAAGGAGGCGCTCAGTGATGTTTTTGTTGTACTTCATGTACCGTTTACCTGACTGTCGTCTCAGATCTTTTTAATTGATTCTCTAATTGCTGCCAGAGTTGTCTTTTCAAAATGATGCTAATTTTTTTAATCCAAAACTCTTTGACACTTTGTATCTACAGAATAAATCTTAAAGCCACATCTTGGCAGTCAAGGTCCTACACAATGCAAACTTGTCTTTTTTTGCTTACATCCTACCAACCATTGCCCTGAATGTGTATTATTTAGCTACATGTGTTCCTCGCTTGTGTTTCCTTGCTGTTGCTGTTTTTTTCTCTTTAGAATTCATTCTTTCATAAACATATTAATTACCTATTATGTGCAGGTACTGTACTAGGCTGTGTTAGGAGTATAAAAAAGGATAAAACTTGCATAACAGTCTTTTGTAGGCTTCCCTTATATTCTCCATTTGCGGGGGAAAAAAATCCCATCCTTCAAAACCTAAGTGAGATATTACCTTATGTGTGATGTCTTCTCAGATCATCCCAATAAAGATGAGTCATCCAAAGCTTTTTTAATATTTAATCTATGCATGTATCTTCTTCATTGGGTTGAGTACCTTGAGGTCAGAGATTATGTCTTAATCATCATTATGTCCTCTTTTTCTCTTCTGAGTACCCAACACAGTGACTTTAAAATAATTGGTGCTTATTAAATGGAAAGTTGGTTCAAAGCCAAGGAATATGCAGAGAGTGAGGTAGAAAATCAAGAGAGAATTGTATTACCTAAACCAAAAAAAAACCTGTTTTAGGAAGAAGAGTGCCATAATAGGTGGTGAGCTAAGCTCCAGAACAGGAAGTCGGGTGTAGACTGTAAAGAGATTGACAGTTAAGAGGTTCTTGGTTATCTTAACTAGAATAAGTTCCATCAAGTAGCAAGAGTAGACATCAGAGGACAGCAGACTGGGAAATAAATAGAATTATTCTCCTTAAGTATCGTTTTTTAGCTGATATATTTATAGAAGTTGGCTGGGAGACAAATTGAAAATATATGGTCTAAATAAAGATCTAGACTCCTGCATGTATTGTATTGATTCTGAGAGCATCCATATCGTTTTTACAGTAGGTGAGTGGGTAGTAGGCTTGGCATTATTTTAAGAAAGTTTATAAATTTAACCACTACTTTCATTCCATTAGAAGACTACCATAAATCATCTACATAGAAGTCACAAAGTTTCCTTCATCAAAGTTGGTGATATTTTGGATAAAGCATGGCAGAAATTATTTTGACCCAGAAATTATTCAGAATGATTTTACTGATGTTCACACTTCTTTCTACTTCTTGTCATTTGAATGGTCATGAATTGTGTGTGTGTGTGTGTGTGTGTGTGTGTGTGTGTGTGTATCTGTCTATATAAAATAAATAAGTTTTGAAAAATTTCCCTGAGTAATCGTATACATTGGCTTGATTTTTGGCATACTGCATTTGATCATTTGTCAGACACATTTAACATTTCTGCAATCAGAATGCCTTTTAAGTTATAAAAATATATATTTATATAAAAATATCAAATATGATGGTGCCAGTTTTAATTGGCAAAATTTTTTTTCTTATCTTGGTGTTAACGTAAAATGATGATAGAGCCCTAGTGATAGCATCTTAGATTTTATAAACTCTGACAGTGGAGTAGAGAGCATTAAAGAGTAAAAATTATCTGCCTAATATTTTAGTTATACTGTAACTAATGTTTAGCCAGTTTTTTTTCAACAGTTGCATGATATTGTCTGTCTCTCTTTACTATGACTATGGGTGATGTATAAAGTTTATGTTAAAACAATGGTAGACTCTTAAGCAGAGGTGAAGGTGGGAAAAGGGGAGAAAGAATCTGCAGGGAACCTCTTTTATGTACCAAAGTTACGATTTGGTGTGTGTGGATCAAATCTTGTTAACCATAATTGTTATAAATTTGTAGAAGCACTAAGAGTCAGTAATCCATGTGAAGGGTAGTTAATTTCTGATCTTGCAGTCAAGGATACGTTGACTGATCAGTTAATTTAATCGCAGACATGTATTGAGTATCTAACATGATACCTGGCAATGTACTCAGTACTGCCAGCAAACTTTCATGGTTCTTGGGGGTTTCTTAACTACAGTGAAATGAAATAGTACAACAAAGGTCAATAGTCAATTCATAGTACCCGAAATCTGCTCCTTCCTCACATATACTGTCCAACTGAGAGTTGAGGTAGGCAGCTTCTTAAAGAAAGAGCTGGTCTAGATGGAGAGCTGGATGCTCTCCCACAGGGAGCACCCAATAAATATTTGTTGACTACCGAGTGGTGATTAACAAATGGCTGGACTTATAGTTTAAGTGATTATATATGAGAAAAGAATGGTGGTGTAGTTTATTATTGAAAATAGAATATACATTGAGAATCATAAGGGGAATGGGCACTTCTCAGACCACTTTGGGCATTACTAAAATAAAAAGTTAAATCCTTACAGTTTCTCACCATAGAAAACATTGACTCAAACTTTGAAAACATTTCTAGATGTCTCACGATAAATATCATGATGAATCAACCAACGTAGAATAGAAAAGTTCCCATAAATCAGCTTCAGCAAATCAGTAGTCCTTTCTTTGCAATCAAATGTAAATCAAATAATTAAGTGGAACTATTGCATCTATGCTCGTGTTCATTTATTTTCATAATGTCTCAGTACCTTGAAAGAGGGAAGCCACCGTATAGGAAGGGGGAGATGCAGTCTGATGATGCATGCTCCTTTCCTCTGGTAACTGAAGGTTAAATGGGTAGCAAGCAGAATGCCTTAAACAAGATTGGTATATTGATTAAAACGCTGATTTAACAGCTCGCAGTCTCCCCTTGGAAACCTGGAAAAGATAAGCCAGCTGCTGTCTAAGAGTGCTGAGTGTCCACGGAGAGTACACTATCTATCATCACAATATGGTGATGAGAGGTGTTTTATGTTTGTGTTAATTTCCCCCACTAAATCAGTAATTATTACAATGGTGTCCCTGCTGTTTACCCTGCAGCTGTTTTTCCATTTGTCGAGAGAGCGGGTGTTCTCTGAGGACCGCACACGTTTCTATGGTGCAGAAATTGTCTCTGCCTTGGACTATCTACATTCTGGAAAGATTGTGTACCGTGATCTCAAGGTAAAAAGAAAAAAAAAGTAATCAAAATTTGTTTTTGCAGAGACTATAGGGACAAACGATGTAATTACAAAGTTACATGGTTTAGAGAAAAGCAGATTTATTTGGGAAAGAAAACACTGTTTAAGCTTAGTTTACGGCATTTGAGAGGAAATTTCATTCACTAATAATGTGTATAGTTCCTTTATGTCCGAGTTTTTGGTGTATGTGCCAATGAATTTCTGCGTGACTGCTCTGATTCAGTATGATCTACCAGAAATAGTTTCATTTTTCTGTAAATATTTTAAGTAACGTTAAACACCTTATTAAGAGTCAAGTCACTTTCAAGTGACATTTAAAAATAAGTCTCATTATAGTCTAACATCCTATGATACATTATGAAGAAACTTTTATAATAAATAATACTTTATTGGGAGGAAAATATGTTTTGATTTTTGTATTAACTTTTTGATGGGTTTAAGTACCTAAAGCATTTCAATATAGCTTTTCATTAATTTGATGGTTTCTATTTTAAAAAGTACTGTTTTTGTTTCATTGGTAAGAGTGACTTAACTTCTCAAAGTGCCTTTCTGACAATACCCTCAGAGTAACTCAGGGATTGACAAATGTTCTTTAAAGGCCATATAGTAAATGTTTTAGCCTCTGCTGCCTAGACAGTCTCTTTTTCAACTTGTCAACTCTGCCATTGGAGGGTAAAAGTCGCTCAGACAGCACATAAATGAGTGCATCTGACTGTGTTCCAGTAAAACTTTATTTACCAAAACAGGCAGGAGGCTAGATTTTGCCCGTGGGCTATAGTTTGCTGACCCCTGGGGTAGCTCATAAAAGATTGTAGTGATTCTCTGGACACAGTTTTGAATTAGATCGGCCATATTAAGGAAATTTGTGCCATGACACATTTTGAATAGATTCTAAATGTGACAATCTTACTTTCTCACTAAGTAAATTATATAATAATCTTACTAAAATTAGATCCAGAATTGCTTTATTTATCAACTACTAGGTCATTTAAAATATAATTTGATTTATAGAAATAAGTTACATAAATCTTTTATGAAATTCTGTTTGTATGAAATGAGGTATATCCACATTACAGCATAAAGAAATCACAACTACCCTCTTACTCTCCCAGCTCACTCATTTTCAAATGCCTGTGATTCTGTTATCTAATTATTTAAAGATGCTCCTATCATATACCTTTATGTTATAAATGACCCTAAGGAGTGACTGTCTCGCAAAGCATTATTGTACATGATGACCATGAAATAAGTACGTATATTTGCATAATATTATTACTTGTTGAAGTTTAACAGAAGCTATAAAATACTGTATTTAGGAAAAATGAGCTATGCAACTATAAAACATCGAGGTGAGGGATAGTCAACTAAGTGCCAAAGTGAACCAGAGATGAATCCAAATCAACAACACGATTATGTTTAGCCTGAAACTTTTTATAACCAGGAATGTGGCAGAGTTCAGCATTCTTATGTTTGATGTCTGCATGGCCAGATAATCCCATAATGTTTAAATGTCTTGAATCTAGAGTTTTAGAAAAGAAATTCATTATATGACATGACAAAACTTAGAATATAAGTTGTATGGCATTGCCAAATTTTCTTAGAAATATTAGCTCTTCTCTGCCTGACTCAGTTCCCCTCTCCTCCCACTTTACACTTTAAGGGGGAACTTAAAAAAGAGGGAACTTCCTGGAATTAAGGAAATGTGAATAATTTTGAAGTGCTTGGTAACATGTCCAAAATGTTTAAAGCTGGAAAGTAGAATTATTAGCCTAAAGAAACAAAAGAAAAGAATGCTCATTTGATTGTCAGCATTGATTAAAGAATGATATAATTGAGATGGTCTTGGTCCATGTTTCCCATTAACCATTTCTTATTAAATGAATTAACATATTGGTACATTGAAGTTCGTTAATATGAGTTTCATTACCTCATCCCTTCTGATGGAAATAGACTAAATTTATGAAACTGTAATATAAAGAACTTACTTTATATGTGAATACCAGTCATGCAGCTACCATCTGCATAGACCACTAACTTTACTAGACAATTAGGTGGTCTCTCCTTGTTTTAAATATAGCATTAACTTAAAGGTCTAACTAAACGTATACAGCATGGGACAGAAACGATATGAATATACTTCAAGAAGAATACATACAATGTAAAAAGCCAAACATTCAGAATTTATACAACTTATTTGTATCCATAGTTCACAAGATTATGCATGATAGTGAGATCCTATAAGTGGTATCACAGAAATTTAGAGCTGACCCACAGTTTACAAATGAGGTCTTTGAAGCTTCGAAGCCTAGGAAGTGACCTGCTCAAAGAAATGGACTAAGTTGGTGACATAGCCAGGATGACTGGAGCCCACGAACCTCGCTCCAGGTCTCATGTTTTCCCATCACACCATTCTTTCTAGAGTTGAAATGACATCTAGATAGGAGAGGGCATTGAGAACTCTGGGAGATCTTCGTAAACCTAAAATTCTAATAAAGCTGCTGAAGATAATGTTTTGAATATGTTTGTACCAGACGTATTAAAAACAGCATCATCAAAGCCTGATCTAGGTATCCACCTTGACTGATCAGTCTCAGATTTGGCTCTCTCATCTCCTTACCTTGTGTTGACTCAAACGCAAACCTTTTTGAGATGCGTGCGGCAGCTGCGCCTCGCAGGAAAATCAGTACCCATTCTCCTGTCCCCCACTTATCACTGGAGGTAACGCCTGACTTCATGTGCCATTTAACAAGATATTTTATTAGTACATGGTTTCTAATAACTTGATGTTCGTAACAGCTAAATTAGCACAACTTTCGTTGCATCTTAAGAAGTAAGTTTGCTTAATTTTTCAATACATGTCATAATGAGAAGTTTTGTGTCAGTAGCACCCAAATTCCTTGTGATTACTTAGGAAAAACTGTATTTTTCCTAAGTAATCGTAAGAAATTTTTGAAGAAATCTCTTCTAAGAATTTGCACTAGTGCAAAAGTGTTAAAATTTTGAAGAAATCTAAGAATTTGTTCTAGTGCAAAAGTAGTAAAAAACTTCTTTTCTGCTTAGTTCTTATTTTGCAAGTATAACCTTTTTTTTTTAACAACCCTGACCATCCAACTACAGAGTAGGCTGAATAGGGACATTTGCAAAGTGCATATAATGATACTGGAATTCATTAAGAATCAGTTTTTCCCAGTTTATGACAGGGTGGTGGCGGGGGACAGAAAATAATACATAAATTGCTACTATATTCTATTTCTGGAAAATCTAATCTTATTTTCTACCTAATCAGAGAGTTAAATGGTTAATTTAACCACTTACGTTATTACCACGGGAAGCCACTAAATAGATTTAGATCATTTCTAAAACTCGGTGATGGCACAAAGGGATGGCTTCAGTGTTTCACCGCAGCCCTCCCTGTCTTCGTCAGTTCCCGGACGTTCACCCCAATGAGCTCACAGCTCAAATAAAGACAGCTTGCTTGTGTTACACGCTGAGTCTCCTGGCACGTCCCCCAACTCCTGCTTCTAACCAGACCGTCACTCTGCATTCCCTCTTTTATAGAAGCTTGAAGCCACTGCTATGACGACCCCCTCCATCTCAAAAATGAAATTGTACTATTGGGCTATGTTCCTAATTAGTAGTAACTTCTTAAATAGCCTAGTAACCTCGGTGAGGGCTTCGCTATTGTGCGTGAGGAATCCTTTTCATTCTTAAGTAGGAAGGGTGAAAGTGAAGAAATGTGATCTTCAGTATTTCAGCACACCTCTTAATTAAGTTCCTGCAGGCCAGCGTGGGGGACATTGTGGCACTTTGCTACCCATAAAATAGATTACGGAAACTGTTACGCGTCTGTGTAAAATTTTATTTCCTTTGCTCCATTCTTGGGCCTGAGGCAGTCTTAGTACCCAGCACTGAGTTTGATGACTCTGTGCTAACAGGGGGCATAAGAGTGAGTGACGGAATCGTTTCTTTATTTTTGATAGTTATCAGATCCCTTAGGAGCTGCTAGTTTCATCCCTTTGTTTAATAGCAATGTCAGCCATTTAAATAAAAGATACATATGTAAGAATATTTGCCTCTATTAGAATATTATATTAGAAAGTTTAAAAGCTTTTAAAAACTTTCCGATAGCTAGCGCGGTGTGTGTTAGAGCAGGGCTTCCCAGCCTGTGTGTCACACGTGGGTTACAGATGTACTCAAGCCCACAAAGTGGTGGGAGGAGCCTCCGAGCCAGTCAGGTCCAGCGCCAGCAGCCTAGCCACCCATCCTGGTACTCCCTACCAATTTCATTTTTTATTGTCCTACGAAGTGTAGTAAAAGTTTGAGAAGCACTGTAGTAAGCACAGCTAGGAGTTTTAGTTTAATTTTATTCCAGGTACCAGCAAGAGCAGGAAGGAGCATAATACTTTCTTGCTATAATTTGTTCTTCACAAGCACAGAGGAAAAAAAGATTGCCAGATAAGATTGCCAGATCTAACATTTGTCTTATATAGACACAGAATCCAGACCCTCTATCAGATAATGCCTATTCACTTCAACTGGGTAAAAAATGTTGCCTTTTTCCATGGATTCTCTGTGAGGTATATGTCTAATATTTTTCTGTCTTCAAAGCGTGAACTGTTGACAACTACCCTCTGATTCTAATATTAATAGTAAGCACTACCCTGATTTTTAATATATCATCTTTTCCGTCACACGTCCTGTTTGACTCCATCATTGCTTTCCGCCAGAAGATGCATCCATTAAAGCCTAAGCCCAATGTCCTGCTCTCCGTCTTGGAAACTAAGATTGACTGGAGGAGATAAAACAGATGCATTTCAAGTTTTACAAATAGAGAGTCCCTGACCAGTCAGTGACAGTTGTGCATTTTGCGTTTTATGACTACAGAAAAGGAAGGAAAACCATGAGAGTTAGGACAGAGAACCAAAGAAAGACCGTTTGTAAATATTTTTATTCCCCTTTACGTAGTGGAAGCGTTCCTAAAAACGTTCAACTAAATCCTCTTTGTGTTAGTGTTCAGTGCACTGAGGAAGTGATTGGCGTCCAGGTGGTCTGCTATGTCTGGACCTATGATCTGCTTTGGAAAGACTTCCAGGTGATATTTATGAATCACAACACTAATGGTTCTTACATTTTACGGAAACTGTTACGCATCTGTGTAAAATTTTATTTCCTTTTTAACAAGACTAGATACTTAATTACTCCCTGACTTATCGTTATACACATTGGATTTGGGGATATTTTTTAAGGTGATGGATCTCTGGCTATCACTTACAAGTTGCTTTGTCATTCATGCTCAGCAAAATGGTATTTCAGGATGCTGAGAGAAGAAAAAAAGGGAAAATGGACACCGTTGTTAAATAACTGGCTTTAAAATAATGAAATATTTATGCTTTTCTGTTTTATTCAAAATAAATGATTTTATATTGAAAAATGTTTTTAATGAAATCACTGAGCTGACAAAAGTGTTTTATAAGGTTTCATGCTTGAACTTTGTTCTTTTCCTTTAACAGTATGTTGCCTAAAAGATCACACACCATTTTGATAACTTATAAATCAACCATTAAACTCTTTGTTTAGTAATGACCAACACATGTATTGAATGTTTACAGTGTATTAAGTTCTGCATTCAGTATCTCATTTAATTCTCAGAACAATTATATTGGGTTATTACTGTTATTTATACCTCTGTTTTATAGATGAAGTTGAGGCACACAGAAATCAATAGCATGCCCAAAGTCACACAGTGAGAAAGGGGTAAAGCTTGAGTTTACGTGTAAGTTTTCTAACTTGACTCCCCACTCTTACGCATTTTGCTTTTTATTGCCCCCCATGCAGTGTGCTCTCTCACCCGTCATCTTGACCCTTACCCATCTCTCATTTGTCATCCCTTAGGCTGACCTTATTTCTCACTGTGTCATTGTAATTTTTTTAAATTCATTTGTAATCAAGGAGGATGACCAACTGTCCTTGTTTGCCCAGGACTTCCCTATTACAGAACGTTTAAGTCCTGCATCCCAGGAAACCCCTCAAGTTCTGAGCACACTGGGACTGTCAGTTACCTCCAGCCTATACCTTACCCAAACCCCATCCGTGCATCTCATTTTCATTCCTCATCCTGTAACCCTTGGTATGAGGCTCAGAGATGAAGTCTGAGAGGAGAGAATTAGTTGCAAGTCAGGATTTAGAAATACACATACACACACACTCTCACACACACACACACACACACACACACAATGCTTGGTATTAAAAACAGTGTTTGTGCATTTTGATACTTCTGTCATTCACTTCAAAATAGTCTTGTCAAAATACGGAGAAACAGTGCATGATATCATGTTTCCATGAATATTTTCCCCATACATGTAAAGCACATAAGGAGGATTGGCATATGTACACTCAAGAATGGGAGTGGAAGTGGAATGGAGTAATAATGCATCCACATTGTATGTCATAGTATTATTTGAGGATTTTTAAAGAATTTTTATATATTATGTTGGCAAAAGAGGTTTATTAAATATTTTTAAAAAGATCATACAGCATTTGAAGAACTTAATTTAGTTTTGTTTGTTTATATTATAACATATTCCTATAGTAAAGCCATCAGCATATTCTTTAAAATTAGGAACAGGGCATATACATTTTTATTCAACAAAAACAACAGACCTTCCAACATACATTTCTTTCTCATTATGGCAAGTGAGGAGAGGGAAAAAGAAAGGAGGTATTGTTTTGAAAGAGGAGACAAAAGAAGAGACAACCAGAAGCATGAAGAAGGGAAAGACAAACCAAGGCAGAGAGGAGGAGATTAGGAAACAAGAGAAGTAGATGGACTCTTTCTTGATGTTTCTGATTGGTTTCAGTATTCAGGGCTTCTTGTCAGTTGTGTAAATTAGGCTTTATTTTTAGGTTCCAGTTAGTAGAGAAGCATTACGGATAATGCGGGATATCTGAATTTAGATAAAATAAAAGAACTTTTCTTTTTGAAAGGTTCAACATTATATCTAGGGTTCACTCAGCTTTCTGTAGACTGGTCAAAGATAGACTCGCTTCTCTGAAGTAGATGCAATAAATACGACCTGTTTTGCGTGTTTACATCAGCGGGGTAGCACATGGAAGCACTGCAGCCAAGGACTGGTGTCTGTCCCGTGTTCCCTTCAGTGAGCACAGCTTGCTTCACTGTATTTAGTTTCTGGTTTATAAGACATTGGACAAGATGACAGTATGATATCATTGCCTTTTATTTTACATGATTGGTATCTACTTCTGTTCTTACATGGAGGTCTGTTTTGAATTTGCTATTGACTTCAGAATTCAGGTAAGCACCTTCATGTATCGTCACATGAAGGAACAGAATAAGTATCTACTTCTTAAATAAGTTAATTATCATTCATCCTGCTAGTATATTTTTCACCTGTGTTTCTTGTGTGTGTATTTCTCATGTGTACCTTTAGGTTGTATCTACATGAGTGGGTAAGGTTAGGGCCCTCGTCTGTGTGAGGCTGAGGCACTCATGTATCTTGGTGTGATAATCTGCATAATTTTGGTTTCAAAAGGGGATAAAGACATGATCCCGTTATTGTTGTTATTTTTCATTGTACTGGCTTTGCACAAATCCTTTGCATTTCATAATTTTCACTTGAGGCGGATAATCTTGCTACTTGGTTTAATCTTGAAGATTCTCTTTGGTGTTTTTTTAATTAACGGCTTCAAAGAGATTCCAACTGCATAATATTTGTGCTATATATTTTCATTAACTATTGAATGTTTGACTTTGATATTCTTTTTCTCTTTATGTTTAAAAGGGTTGGTATTTCTTTATTACAAAGAACTGCAAAAGAGGATATCGCCTTACCTTACAAAATAAGATTTAGGTTTGATTTACAACCACCACCAAAACACATTTCTGTAAGTGAATATTTTATAATAGCAATAGATTCCCAAGAGAAATTGTTGAAAACCATCTATATATATCCAGAAGAAGATGCCCATCTCTTTGGGATTGTTTAGATCACTATTTTTTTAAAAAAAGAGGATTGATATTTGCTTTGAAAAGTTAATTAGGCTTTAGTCCTCAGAACTTACACAATAATGGCTCTTACTTCCATTGGTTTAAAATCAATCATTTTATCATCATGAAATAATTGATAAGAACATGTTTCTTTTTACACGTGAGTCTGGAAGCTACAGGGTTTGTAAGTACTGACAGTTCTATTAACTACAACCACGTCCTCGTTCCAAAATACCTTACTCAACATTCAGTTTTTCAAAACAGTATTTTCCTATATTTGAAGACTATAGAACAAACCATGTCATTTTTCTTACTATGCAGTTGGAGAATTTGATGCTGGATAAAGATGGCCACATAAAAATTACAGATTTTGGACTTTGCAAAGAAGGGATCACAGATGCAGCCACCATGAAGACATTCTGTGGTACCCCAGAATATCTGGCTCCCGAGGTACGCTTGCTTCCAGTCATAGGAAAGAATAACATTGACGTCATGTTTTACGAAGTACACTATTTAAGTATTAAAAAAAAAAACATGCAGTATCTACTACCCTTACCTGGACTTAGACATGAATGAGATCTGTTTTGCTCCCCTTTGTTTAATGTGGTATTATAGGGCGAGAATAGATAGAAATTGAATTTTATAGACTTTATGAGCACAGAAGTACAACTACAACATATAGTCGGTCAGTTATGATGTCTTGGCCATATACATGTTACTTCTTGAGTATGCTCATTTTGATTCATTTGTTAAAATAGAATAATTGAATGACTTCAGCAGGAATATTTACAGTTGTATAAGCCATTTGGATTTTCCTTAGACACAAAGAAATAATAATTTGGGTTTGTAGTATTAGCATTGTGGGTTTTCATACTTAAGTATTGGAAAGCATTTCACTGGGAAAGTTAATGAAGTGGCGGCAGCTACATTTTAGAATTCATACCAAAGCAAACTCTATCCAATGACCATCCATGCTGAGGGTTCCCAGGAATTCATTTATTTGTATATTCAACAACTATATATTCTGTGTCTACTATGTGCTGGGTATTTTTCTGGATGAAGTGGTTGCAGAACCAAGACATGAAGGACACTGCTCTCAGGGAACTTAACTCCTGGTGGAGGGAAAGAGAATTAAAATAAATCAATGCTATAATGTGACGTATGAATAAGTGCCAGGAAGAGAAAAAAGCTAGATAAAGGGAAGGGTGTGGTGTGGTGGCTATTTTAGATAATGTTCCAGTTACTGTTGCTGTGTGAAAACCACTCCAAAACCTAATGGTGAAAAACCACCATTTTATGTGATCGTGGATTCTGAGTCAGGAAAGCCGACGGGACAACAGGAGTGGCTTATCTTTGCTCCACAGTGTATGGGGTCTCAACGGAGAGCTTTACAGCGGTGGGGAGGAGCGAGGGGGCTCTACAGGCTGGAGGCTTGGATGTGGCAGCTTCTTCACTGACGTGTCTCACAGTTGACTGGCTGTCAGCAGGGGCTGTGACAGGACGGTCCACAGGAGGGCTTCTGGGTCGCCTCAGCCTTTCCTGTGGCCTGGGCTTCCTCATAACCGATCCGAGGGGAGTCACACTTCCTTGCCTCTGGGTTCTAAAAGTGGAACAGGTTAGGAAACCATGAAGAAATGTTTTATTCATTTTTGAAATTTTCTTTTCATAGTCTGTTTTTTATAATTTTATTGGAGTACAAAGTCACCATAAGATTGAGCTTTTTAAAGTACACAGCAGTGGTTTTTAGTACGTTCACAGAGTTGTGCAACCATCACCATCATCTAATTCCAGAATATGTTTATGACTCCATCAGAGAAACCCCATATCCATTAGCTCCCTGTTCTCCTCTCCCCCTTGGGCAATTACTGATCTACTTTCTGTCTTTATAGATGTGCCCGTTCTGGACATTTCATAGAAATGGAATCCTACAATATGTGGCCTGTTGTATCTGGCTTCTTTCACTGAGTCTATGGTTTACAAGGTTCATCCACTTTGGGGCATATCAGCATTTCCTTTTTATGGCCAAATAATATTCCACTGCATGGAGAGGCCGCATTTTGTTTATCCATTTAACAGTTGCTGGATATTTGCGTTGCTTCCAGTGTTCAGCTCTAAAACTGCTGTGAACATTTATGTATACATCTCTTTGTATGTCCTCATTTCGGAAACCACACACCATCCTTCTGTGCTGTGCTCATTGATGAAGCAGTCCTAAGCCTACACAGATTTAGGGTGCGCTGTAGACCCCATGTCTCTGCCGTAGAACAGCGTGTGAGATTGAGATATTGCTGCAGCTGCCTTTGGCATATAGAACCTTCTACAGATAGAATGTTCAGAGAAAGTGACGTGGGACTAGAGATCTGAAAGCTGAGAAGCAGGCAGCTGTTGGCATAATTGAGGGGAAGAGCTTTCCGAATATGGAGAGCAGCTGCTGTAAAAACCCTGAGTCAGGAACCAGCTCGGTTCTTCCCTCAAACTCCAGGGTTAGTGCGGCCAGAGCCACAGGGAGGCGTTCATCTTTGATGGATGAAGATTACTATTTATTGAACATCTTCTATGTGCCATATGCTAAATAAGTATATTGCATATTTAGAATAACCTTTTGTGATAGCAAACCTGATTTGTTTTAAGGTGAGGGAACTGAGGATCAGAATTTTTTTTTTTTTTTTTTTTATGTAAACTGTACCCAGCTTGGAGGCGGTGGGGATAGAATCACGATTCTGAGTAGGTTCATCTTATAAAGCCCACTTGTACTTCTTTTACTGAATACATCATGGCCCCAAAAAGGCACAATTTAAAAGCCATTTGAAGATGTCAAGAATTATCATTTTTTAAATAAATGCTTTGCAAAGTACTCAAAAGGAAAAGGTAATCAAAAGAAATTAGCAAGTAGGAGTACATCCAGGATGATCTTGCATTCCCTTTTACATACAGAGTAGAACTCATGCCAGCTCATTACAACAGTCCTTTTCGAATAGGGATTAAATTTACATTTCAAGAATGTTGAACTATTGTAAATAAGTACAAATAATTTGAAATACAGTAGATTTCCAAATATTATTTTGAGGACTGCTCAAAATATCATTTTCTCTGTTACAAAATCTAGAGTTTAAAACTGTCCATTTTTGTGGCTAAATTAGGAAAAATTTTAGAAACAGTTCCTTGTTTATTCAAATACAAGATCATATTTTCTAGAATAGGATTGTTTTTGTGAGTATCATGGAAAACAAATTCTTTGTTTCTCTGAAGTTTAATTACCCCTGCTATACATTTGCCATAGATGATGTTATCCCATATTTAGAATAACAAAATTAGTTGTGTTACAATTAGGGGAAATTATTTCTGAAGAAGATAAGTACATCTCATTTTGGAAGCAGATGATCTTCTAAGAAACAAAGATATTGTTCTATATGCAAATATCATCAACTGAAGAACAAAACCAAGAATTTAATTCAAGAAGAACCCAATTGTTTCTAAAGGGAAAGTTTACAGTTCACAAGAAATTATCAATTTCTATTTAAAGACAAGTAAGAAAACATTTCTTCATTTATATATATATATATATACATATACATATACACGTATATATACATATACACGTGTATATATGTATATAATATTCATATATATATATGTATGTATAATATTGCAGAACTTTGGTCTCTAAGAGCAGTTTATGTTCCCATGGCTGATACATGCTGATTCATAATTAAAATCTCGACACCTCATTTTTATAGGGGAGAGTGATCACTGTAGTAGTTACTGTTTGAGGATGATAAATCTTGAAACAACTAACTTCTCAAGCAATTTTAATTCTTATATTTTAAGTACTTATATCAAACACTGCATGTATGTTAAATCAGGGTAACTTTGAATGTGTGTACTTTTACTTTTAAAAACAAGAAGTTAAGTCTTTATTCTGGTCTCTGAGATGGACCATTTCCCTAAAGAACATTGATTCTTTCATTCACTAAGGACTATTTATTAGGTGCCATGCATTATGTTAGGTGCTGGGAATGCAATGATAGTAAGAAATGGTTTTCATCCTCATGTATCTTACTGTTTACTAAGGTGATAAGATATGGAGAGTAATTACTACTGTGCAAACAAGAATTGTTTTATTGGAGTTACGTGGAGTGTAGCGGAAGAAACAGGAAAGGTGTGAGCCTGCAGGGAGGATCTGGTGGCAGGAAAAGGAAGCCAGGAGAGGAGAGGCTGGACACAGAGAGGGGATGGGAATGCACATTTAGATTTGACCTCATGGAGAAGGGAAAGCCACTTTGGAGTTGAGAGAAAGATAACACTGATCAGAAATACATGGTCAGATTTAGGGAAGGACTGGCAAGAGCAAACATCAGCCTCTTCCCTTTGCTTTACACGGTGTCTCTGACTTTTTCTGAACCCCCAAATTTCTGGTGTGTACCCTTGTTAAATGCCAGACTTCCCCTGATCGTATATAAGTGGTTGTCTATCAGACCTCTGACTACTGCTTTCCTGGTGAATTTCTCAGTGTCAGAATTTCCCTTTCTCTTCCTGTAGAAAACTTGTTTACACGTTATGGAACGGTCTTGTAGTTTCTGCTTCATCTAGCAGTGGTCATCCTTTACTTGTTAAGGTGCTTGAATCTGGTAGAAACAGCAGTTTAAAGATAGGTGAAAGATGACTACACAATGCAATATACAGGTGAAGTATTACAGAATAGAACCCTTGAAATCTATCATTTTATCAACCAATGTCATCCCAATAAATTTAATTTTAAAAAAAGATAGGTGAAGGGCATTTAAAAGATGCTTCAAAAAGACTGTTAGAAATCAGTTCAAACCCTATTTAACTGTCCTACATATCAGATTCATAGCCGATTTTAAATAACCTTCAGTTTTAAATGACCTTAAGTTTCTTCTTGTGGCAAAGACCACCAAAAAAGATAATTACTATAGTATAAAAATGCCATTTGTTGAAAAATGAATATTTTAAAAATATTTGTTCTCTTACCTCTTTTGATGAAGAATTATATACAGATCTTTAGTGTTAAAGGGGAAAAAAATCACGTATTTTTAAAGAGGTTGCAGAGGTCCAGTCCTCGCAGGCATATAAACTGTGCACTTAGTGTGCTACAGCTCTAAAAATGCATTAGTATGAGAGTATCTAGTTTTAAACGAATGTGGTTTTGCTCTTCCTCACATGAGAAGGAAATAAACTTGACCTGCCACACATTAGGGACCATAAGATATTTTGACGGGATTTTGTCTTTGTAATCTATACTATATTTTCACACCTAGAGATTATAAAAGAAATTAGAAATCACATATAAAATCTTACTGTTAAATTTTATTTGATTTGGCTCTCATTGAATCCAAACCATTTTATGCAGTGCTAATTATTTAGTCTCAGCTTTGCTCTTGAGTTAGCAGTACCTGATCAACTTTCCAACTGTAAAACAGTTTGAAAATCAAATGTAGCTTACATGCAAGACCCAACAAAATTAAAAGTGTTAAGTACGTTTTGGCAGTTCACTTTTATTATGCCCAGTCCTCAAATGTACCAGCAGATAATCATCTGAATGTTAGTTATTTTTCACATGCTTATGTGATCACACAAAAAGTACATGCTAAAAAGAAGCAGATGGTGACAGATGGGGAAGGTTGAATAAGGTGGTTTTGGAAACCTAGAGAAATGCACTTCTGTAATAGTGTAAAAATAAAAATTATTTGATAATCAAGTTAGAACTAACGAAAAGATTGCAGAAATGACTTGATTGTTGGAAAATACATAGTATCTTGTTCTGGTTCCTATTCAGAGAAAAATGTATATACTTTTGTTTCATATAAGTGTAAAAATTATTTTTTTCAGTGGCTGAAAATGTGTTTTTTTTTGGTGCATTCTTAGTTTTTAGAACCTCATTTTTAGAAAACATTCACTTGCTGTCATTTTATTCATTTTTCTTTTGAAACCTACTATCTTTAGTATCTTTTTATATAACACATACTCTGAAAATACCTGAAATAGACCAGAATATTTTGATAATTATTTTGATACAAAAAGTAGCTCAATCATTGTGATACTATACAAATAATAGCACAAATGGAAATGAAATTCTATGTAAATTTAAAGCCAAAGATATACATTAACTTCTTGAGAATGAGTTGAGAGAATCGTATAATGTAAGGATAAGAGTAGTTGCTAGCATGGAGTGGTGTAGGCGGGGGAGTAGCTAGAACCTAACTTGATTTAAATAATTGAATGGAATCTTATTTATTTATTTTAAATACAACAAAGAATAAATGTTGAAGATGTCATTTTATTTTCTCTTTAGGAGAGCTGAAGATAAATGAATGAGGCCAAAGTTACTTATGTATGCACATTTAATCTATAGGTTAAAACAGTAGCACACAGTTACATTTTGCTTAGCCCTTGGACAGAATTCTGCTGTTTCTACCAAATTGCGAAAATAAGTCTTAAAATTTGTGAGCTTTTTATAGAAATAGAAATCTGTTTTAATAGCCTTTCTAAAATGTGTACATTCCTAACATTTTATTTAATTATTAATAATTCATGAAGCACCTATCCTCTTAAGGTATCTTTGAAAGCCTTCATTTTTCTGATGGTTTTGAAAAGGTCTCCTCACCAATATTAAGGGGAAAATTACATAAAGGATCACAGTGATTAGTTTGGGTAGAAGTTGTATGCTTTATAGTCAGAATTCATATTTAAGAACTTCTGTCGTATATGTTGGCTTAATACTGATATTGTTTCTGGATAGTACTGAAAAACATCCCATTTTGTCCCCAAATTGGACATTTTTAAAACATGAACTAAAATAATATTTTTTAGTTCGTGTTAACGTCTATTTGTGTTTATAGGTAGCGGCTTTTACTGGCTCAAAAGTCCGTCAGTTCTTGTAGTAACTGTTATTCCCCTAAAGATTTTTTCATTGTTATGTGTTTTTTTTGGCTTTAATAGTCAGAATATTTGCATTCAGTTTAGAATGACTCTAGTTTAAGCACAAAGTTTGATCTTAAATACTCTGAAGCATAAGAAAGTAACAGAACTAACCCTAACTGGTAACACTAGTGATAACCTGTAGTATCTTACAGTGGCTATTTTCACTTGGGTTACAAAGATCAAGTTTCTGGGAATCTCATAATGTCTGCTGCTTCCGGTTAAAAAGGAAGTATAGAACTCTCTGGGAAGATATGTGTAAGTATGATTTAGTCACCAGTGTTGTATCCACTTAGCTTTTCTCTTGTTCAAGAACATTGCCTGTTCTAGCCACAGCCTGCTTTTGTAAGTACGATGTTAGCTGTATCTAAGAATTGTGTGTGAATGCTAGGAACAGTCATAGGCTTACAGCATTCTAATTCACAGCACAGGGCAGCTACGGTTTCAGTTTCTTAAGAATTATTAGAGCACTTGAGAATATATATGTGTGAAGAAAATACCAAGAATCCATGGAATCCGTACTTCTTATGAACATACTTTGCCTGAAGCTGTAATACATTTTAGAATTTGAATTAGAAGACTTAAAGGTCTTTTTTTTGGAAGTAATTTCCTATGATGTTAAGAATATATAAAGGGTTTCCATAAATGGTAAGGTATATAAGTGTGTGTTTATGTATAAAACACACATATCAGTTACCTGAAATACAAGGTTACCAGAAAAAAAAAATTTTTTTTTTGAATTAACGGTAAATTGGTTCATCCAAGTTCGCAGTTTACTTTCACAACATAGGTGTGCAGAGAGTTTGTTTGGATGTTTAATTTCCCCCCCATCTGTTCTGTCAGGATTATTGATCGAGCAGTAAGCCATTCTAGGGCACACGTAGCCTCCTTGCAATTGCTCGCTTTGGTGCATTGTGTAGCCTTGGCGAACAAGCCGAGAGAGGTGTGTCTTCACCCTTCCAGTAAATCCTGATTGGTAAAAGAATATTGGAATATGGGTTTTGAAAGTGCCCACTAGCCAAATACATATTTACACTGGTAATTTTAATTCGTGATAGCATTTTAAAATGCATGGTTTATTATTTAATATCATTCTTTTAAATTAGTAACCAATCATGCTATCCATGGTGATTTTTTAAACTCACATGGTTGTCTTATAAATGAAAGTGTCTATATCAAACATTACCAAGTATTAATCAAATATTATGAGAATATTTAATAGTAGTTGGTACCTGCTGTGACCTCCTTGAGTCTTAGGTTTTATTATATCAGAAAGTGAAGCAATGTCTGGCTACTGGTGAAGAAATTGAAACCATGCCTTGTTCCCTAGAGTCTGTGCACTGTTTGGGTATTGCTTTGATGTGACTTCCCATGTTTCCCTGAAAATAAGACCTAACCGGAACACAAGCCCTAGCATGATTTTTCAGGATGACATCCCTTGAACATAAGCCCTAATGCGTCTTTTGGAGCAAAAATTAGTATAAGACTCTGTCTTATTTTCAGGAAAACATGATATCATCATTTTTTAACATTTACATCTTCTGTTGTGCTTTATCTGTATTTGGGCATTTGTAGTAAATGTAGTTATAAAGTAAAACTACATTTATGGTGACAGAACAATAGGAATAGAAGAAAAATCCAAATGTCTATATCCATATTTAAACCTTGAGTTTTGTTTATATCAGTAACATTGATTTTTATGGCAAAGAGATACTTTCTTTAGATTAATTAAGTTTCTTAGTGGATTATTTCTCTGGGAGCAGGTTTCGTACATTCATATCAAAATTGTATGATAAATTGCATTGTAATGGAGTTGAAATGTACGCTACCCTGTTGTACCTGCACGTTATCATTTACCATATCCTCTGCATCAGCCCTCAGGATAACCATGAAGTAAATTAGCCTTTTTGCTAGGGAAAAAAAAAAAATCATCAGAGGTAGCCAGAAGGAATTACAACTCTTAGGTTAAAGAATGTAAATTTTATGTTACTGCAATTTTGGAAAAAGAAGTGCTTTCAGTAAGGGAGAAAATTATCTTCCAAAAATAATATAAAAAAGGCTGTGGATTTTCATTTCACTCTGGAATTTCTAGAGTATTTCGAAGTATTGCGTTTTGAAATAATTTATATTTAAGGAGAGAAAGAAAGGATTTTATATGAATAATGGTAACATGTTTTATATTATTATCCACATGTAGAATATTATAACCACTTTTATTTTCATTTCCTGTGTATTTCATCTTCCAGCTGTTTGGAGGTAGGAGTTGAAGAGAAGTCTTTCTTTTTAATTGACAGCAAAGACTCTTAGATAAGAAGGGTGGCTGAATTGTTAGGGTATTTTTCAACATTGCTTTAAGTTTACATGTCAAAAAAATACTAACTTGCGTCAGAGCTGTTCAGTACAAAGTGATACAGTATACAGATCTCATTGTGCATTATATCTGTAAATTAAAGCACATTATGTTCAGAAGCAAAGCCACTTAGTTTCAGAATCAGTGTTCATTTTACAAAGCTAAATAAAATGCACTTTAGTTTATCAAACAGATTTTTTTACAATGCAGTTTTATGTTTCGGATGCTTATTTCTCTTCAAAAATAAAACCTTTTTTTTTTTTTTTTTTTTTTTATGTACTCACTTTCCCTCTGGCTGCAAACCAGGTATTTAAACAAAAATAAAGGATTGCCAGTTTTGCCAGCTGGGGATGAGAACCCGGCTGGTGAAATGTGGGTTCGGGAGGCAGTTAATCCAGCTTTTATGCTTTTTATGGTTTTATGGGGGGAAAAAAGAGGTTGAAAACCATATTTGGCTCTTTTTTCTGTGTGCCACTGTTTTGTCGGTGTTGTAGGAATGCAGTGAAAGATTACTTAGATTAAAAATTTTTTAGGTAGTAGGTAAAAGCCTGGATCTCTAAGATAAAGGCCCCAAAACAGTACATTTTACTAATTGGACATGAGATAGATTCTTAAATAATCAAAACTGACTGGTATTTAAAAATTATATATGCAGCATTTCCTTTAACTTAAGTACACAAGTAGAATTTCTCTGCTTCTTTAGGTTATTTCTTGTTTTCTGTATGTTCTTACATGACTTATTTCAAACAAATAGATATTTGAAATATTTTTGGCTAAACAAGAATTTGTTGTTTTTTTCCCAAAAATATTTTGCTTAGTTTGTGATTTACAAAATATTTTTGGAAAAACATGGGAACTGGACTCGTATTCTTATCTTGCCAGTGTAATTCCTAGTACTCTTTAGCCACAAAACAAAAAAATGAAATGATTGAATTTAAAATGTTTTCATAGCATTTAAAAACACTACTAAATATATATTTAAGTTTAACATAGTTCCTTCTTGAAATTATATGCTCCATCTTTAAATACCTTCCTGCCAAAGTGCCTTAGCTATCAAAAATATCACGTACAAGTCTAAGAAATTGAATTATTGGTAAATTTTAAATAAAAGTCACATAAGAGTAATCTTCAACAGCATTTTTACTTATTTCAAACTAAGACAGTTTGGATCATGAGTACTACTACGTACTTTGTTCTGTATGAAATTCTCTTACGTAATCAGTTATAAGATTTTTTAGTTGATAAGTTTCATGTGTATGGTTTTCTTGATCTGTTTATCCCAAAGCTGAGGATCAGAAAAAGTAAGCATTAAGATGATTCAAATATAGTAGCTTAAAATAAAATATTGAAAGTTCCAAATAAATGCATTGGGTTCCATTGGATAAGGAACACGTCTAATAAAAAAGTAGAATCAAAGTTTTCCTGAGATATAACATAAGTTATCATGTTTTGATTTGAACAGGTTGCTCTAACCTGAACATAGCCTGATACTTTCATGTCATTTCTTACTAAATTTAATTTCCATGTAATGTAATTTGGAAAACAAATTTAAGGGCACATTACAGGTAATTGAATCCATGATTTTTGTTTTTTGCATTTAACAAAACTTGTTGTGAGGTTCTAAAGCTTTGGATACCAAAGTTTATTACACCCCAGACAATAAATCTTTATATTCACTTTGTTGACTAAATATTTCCTGAAAGAGTTTAAACATGGAGGGGGCTGCACAATTTTTCAGATTTTTTTGCTTGGTGGTCATGCCCTGTACTCTTTTCTGTGACATTGTGTGTGTTTACTCCTATCTTTCATTCTTTGATTTGTGTTATTTCTTCTTAATACAGGAATGTGTAAGGCACATTATAAGCCTTATCATCAGCATGTCTTAGTTCTAAATTGTAACTTAAAGTACCCATTAGTAAACCAGAATGAAAAAGGAAGTAGGCCTAAGAAAAATATGCAAATATACTAACGTTTTTCATTTGATCCTTAGTGCACTCATATACTCACTTATTTGGAATTGCTTGTGTGACTTAACCTCTTTCAGTGTATACTCTTTCAGTGTATAATGTATATAATACACACTGAACATTTCTGGAAAAATGGAAAATTTCACATACCGTGTTTCCCCGAAAATAAGACCTAGCCAGTCAATCTAAGTTCTAATGCATCTTTTGGAGCAAAAATTAATGTAAGACCCGGTCTTATTTTAGTATAAGACTGGGTCTTATATAATATAATAAATATAATATAATGTTATAATATAATGTATGTAATATATAATACCTGGTCTTATTTTGCTATAAGACCGGTCTAATATGATATAATTCCGGGTCTTACATTAATTAATTTTTGCTCCAAAAGACGCATTAGAGCTGATTGTCTGGCTAGGTCTTATTTTCGGGGAAACACGGTGTTTGGTATGATTTATATTTTTCTAGGATGCTTCATAGTTTAAATGTCAAGCTGTAAAAATAGCCTACCTAAGCTTTGAAAATTAGGATTAATTTTTTTGTAAATAATGCTTTAAAAGTTAATATATAATAATTAATCTTTTTACTGGTTTCACTTTTAGGTATTAGAAGATAATGACTATGGCCGAGCTGTGGATTGGTGGGGCCTAGGAGTTGTGATGTATGAAATGATGTGTGGGAGGTTACCTTTTTACAACCAGGATCATGAGAAACTTTTTGAACTAATTCTAATGGAAGACATTAAATTTCCACGAACACTCTCTTCAGATGCAAAATCATTGCTTTCAGGGCTCTTGATAAAGGATCCAAATAAACGGTAAGCCACAAATAACACTCAGTGAGTTACTGATGAATGTGGTTAGAAATTGTGATATGGAAATTAATTCAAATATATATATATAACTAATTCCAAGAAGCAATGTATTTGGTATAGACGTCTTCCCACTGAGATCCTGACTTATTTTTAGCTGCATAATATAGAACATTTAAAAAATTTCCTCAACTGTTTCTGACTTGGAAATTTTATGCAGATTTTACCAAATAAGGATCTTGAGAGTTGTATTATCCCTAGTATGAGTGAACTTTCTTAATTTCCCTGGTGCTTGCTTTTATGAGAATAAAAGGACCCCTTTTGGTCTTTTCAGTCTCTGGGCCTTTATATTTCTGCCGATTTACCTTATAAAAAAGGATAGGCCTGCTCGTACTCCCCTCCTACCCCTACTGTGTCAACATATTTAACTACCTTTTTTGCTTACCATTTGAAGATACTCTTTTCCACGTGTGGCTGAAAGGATTAATGGCAAAAAAGTAAATAAATAAATCTTGATACAATTTGTCTTTCTATTTCAATAACTACAGCTATGACCTGGAGAGTCCTACAGCCCTTTGCTTAATGAGCTCTAGGATTCTCATTTTCATATTTATATATTCATTTACACATGCATTTTATAAGTCATGTGAAATGACTATTAATTTTAACATCCCTTAATATCTGTGTTTGCGTATATATCTCCATCCTTCCATCTAGATATATATGTGCATGACAGTATTTTTCTGAAAATCTCTTAGATCTTAAGCATCCTGAGGACAGACCATTTCATATATTGTTGAATATTTTTCGTAACACTTCACATAGTGTTTTTTGTTTTTTACAATATTCTGTTTATGGTTGATGATCAGTATGCATTTGTTGATAGACTGAATGAATGAGTGAAGGAATAAATGAATCCTAAAATGTGGGCTTTGTCTACCTTTGAGATGGTTTCCATTGCATGCTTCTAGCTTTTAAATTAATGAGGAATGTGATTTTACCTTCAGCAGAAATAAGCAAACATAATATGAGGTAACATTTTTTTTTGCTTTGTGAAGAACCATTCAAAAAGGTACTTCATAATTCTAGTAACTGCGATTTTACATTTGTAATGTGATTGTTTTTATTCAGGACATTTTCATATCTATTGTCTTCATTGCCTTTTCAGTTCCCCATAGAGAAATAGGATAGCTGTTATTCTCATTTCCATTGGATTGGGGAGAAAACAGAGGCCCAGAGAGGCTTAAATAATTTATCTTAGGTCTCACAGAAAATTCATATAAAACAAAAGTAGAAATCAAGTTTCTTGGTACCTACTTGATATATTTTTATATATCTTTATTACAATGCATTAATTTCTCAGTTGGTTCAGGTTTAGAAATGTATTCCATTTAATGTGATGATTTTACATTTAGTGTAACTGGTAGTACTTGGTGATAGGTAATTTTTAAAAACAGCTGAGATTTCCATTTTATCTACTTGATTTTGGGATCTAATATTTGGCTATGGTTTCAAGGGCAGGGAATTTTTATCCCATCCTTTCCTGGTTTCTCCAGGTAACTGTCCTTTGTGGCCCCTCTATAAGTGGCTTGTAGAATAAAATTGTACTTGGGTTTTCATGTCTATGTCTTATTAATTTTTTTGTTTTGGTCATCCCTTCTCCCCCCCCCCCATTGGATAGCACCCCATTGGATAGCACCTAGTAGGTACTTAATAATTGTTCAGTAAATGTAAGATAAGTTTAGAATGTTGGTGGCCAGCCATGTACTCAAAGGTTTGTGCACCCAGAGGCTCCTATTGTCTAAACAGAAGAGGTATTTTCAATTATCTGCTATTTCCTTTGATAGTAGATGCGTCAAGTCCCTCCACTGCTGCTTTAAAACATTGGGAATGCAAGGATGAAGAGAATACTCTCTGCTCTAGATGTTCATAGAATAACATGGGGCCCCAAACATGTATTCACAGACGCTCAGGTTAAACTACATACAAATTGCTGTTGAAATTATTAGCTCTGTCTGGGGGAGTGGAAGACTTGAGCTGGCTCATGAAGGAATTGGAATTTGCATTGGCGTTTATACAGAGAAATTTACATGTAAAGAACAGCTAGAATTGCAAATGAACATGGCATTTGAGAAGTTCAGTGACTAGAGTGTAGAATATGAGTTGGGTAACATTGGGAGATGAAGCCGATATGTTGGATTATAAGGACCTTATGTTTCTTAGAAAATATTTCATCTTTATTCAGAAGGGGATGAGATGCCACTAAATTATTAAAAGTAAGGGGTGGATAATCAGATGTGTGCTTTGAAAAGGTAATTCTGGCTGCTTTGTCCTGGATGGATTAGAACAATGAAAGGCCAGAGGCAGGTAGGCAGAACAGGTAAGAATGCGAATGCAATGAGCGATGGGGTCCTTCCTGAAGCAGTGGAAACAGAGCGATAAGTCGAACTTTGTGAATGATTAAGTGGAAATGGTGAGGATGTGGAAGGAGTCGGGGATGCCTCAAGTTGCCAGCTTGGATGACTCGTTTGGAGAATGGAGTAGTGTTAACAGACAGGAAGTGGAGGCAAAGGAAGCGGCTTGATGGGGTGCGTGGAAGTTGATGTTAGCTCTGGCTATACCAAGTCTGAGGTGTCTATAGAAAACCTAGATGGAGAGGTCAAGCAAACTGCTGAAAATAGTACCAGTGAGTAATTAGGAGAAACACAGTACCTGCATATCTGGGTTAGGGATCCACAGCCACCTGGGAGGTAGCTGGAGCCAAGTGAGTGGCAGAGAGAGCAGCGTATGGAGAAGAGGGCCCAGGACAGAATCCTGGGGAACCTAAAAAGTCTTTGCAAACACTCTCAAAGATAGCATTAGCATATACCGCCTTATTCCTAGTCAGCCATTTAAAACACTGCCTGCGTTTTTCTGATCCTCTTTCCTGCGTTTTTCTGATCCTCTTTACTGTTGTCAGTTCTATCAAATGGTCAACTGTCATTTTGCTTTTATTTCATATTCTCCATTACTTTATGATCATTCTGTTAGTATTACCTTTATCCTCTGCAGAGTTTAGAGGAGAAGCACGACCTCATGATGCATTCAATAAATTAGGAAAATAGGAATTCCATGATGTTTCTAATAATGAAGAATCCATAGTAGCTGGGGATTCCGAGTGGCATTCTGATACTGGAGTTTGGCATTCTTAGACATATATCTCAGTGCAGATCCTACTTTGATATTATTCTGAAGTCTTCAGTGGTGTATTAGGGAGCCATTGACATTGAAATGTTTGACAGCTTCACACTTTGAGGAAACGTGTGTTAAAGAGTCTCTCCCAGCTTGTACAATGGCAGTCTAAGATTGTCTTCTTAGACTTTGCATGGTATCCATGGCTGACTTCAGTTGTATATGTATTTGATAAATACAGATCAAGTCCCAGCGATGTCTAACGCTGACCTATTGCCAGAGTACTGAGGGGTGACACGAATATGAAGAAGTGAAGCTGGATTAAACCTTTTCTTTTACAAAACGATTGTGGTTCTCCATCGCATCTCTTACCTACCTCATCCTCCATCTCATATATAATTCAAAATGAAAACATCGAAATACACAGGAACATAAGTATAAGAAAACACAACGAGCTTCTGAATTTTCTCATGCAGACTACTTTGATGCATACTTTGAAATGTTAAATTCTTCTCGGAAACGTGTTTTGGTGCTTGCTTTTCTGGCTCCTTAAGCACAAGCTTAAAATGCTTTTTGGGTAATCCAGTACTGATTCCCGCTCTCAAAAGAATTCCCATCTACGGGGGTGGGAAGTGGTGGGAGAGACACACGCAGCTTGAAATAAAATGAACAAGAGTGAGGCCAGGAAGTGGAGTGCTGAGTGTTAACCTAAATACACATGGCCATTCTGAAAGTTCCAAATGCGAACATGGCTGAAAGTTCCAAATGTGATCCAATCTAGAAGTTCTATATCTGGGGTGTGGTTTATGCTATATGGATCTGGGGCTAGGGGACCTAGATTGTAGGAACCGCTGAGCATCACTAAAGATGTTCAGATATCAGTTAATTCTATTATTTTCCAGTCTGACAATGTGTCAGACGATCTTGGATTCTTCCGTCATGTATTTCTTATACCTAATAACAACCAGAATTCATTAGAATAGTATAATGGTTAATTTCCTGCGACCTATTTGTTTTCCTTCCTACTCAGTGATGTGTGGAAGTTGGCACGTACCAACTCATAAGAGCCAGTTGTTACATTTCAAGAATTTTGTGAGCTGATTAATACAGTCATTATTAAAAATTAAATTATGTAAGTTTATAAATTAAAATATTAAAATCAAAAGTAAAAAAACCCTCAAAACTCATCACTCCTTAATAATTTTATTATATTTTGAGGTTACTCATATCTGCTGTATCTGTATAGAAATACTGTATAATGGTTTGCTTCTGGACATCTCTTCCCATTTCTCTGTTGAGTGACATCAGGTTAATAACTTGAAATTGTGCATGGTGGGAGTATTTACATCACCAGAACTGGGAAACCCTGTAAGTCAGGGCTTGATTTATTGTTTTGTGAATTGTTTAGTCTTAAGAAAGTGATAGATAAAATGTTAATAATACAGATTAAATCTTAAAGGTTTTTATCTATATCCATTACGCTATGAATGGCATCAAAAATGAGGAAATATTCTTCTCCTGTTCCCAAACTATTAATCATTCAGCAAAGAAGTCACTCGTGTAACTGACAAACAAGTGAAGTTCTGACATATGTCTCTGTTGTATGACTCTCATCTTAGTCTTTACCATAAACAAAAATATCAGCCAATATTCATGTCAGAACTACTCATAAATCAGTTGGCTTTGGAGTTCAGCATAAAGTAACAAAAGTTTTGTGTGAGCACCAATTGGTTAATTTATAATAAAGGACATTGTGTGTTTTTATTATTCTTTGTAAATTGTGTAATTCACACCCTTTATATTAGTACAATTCATTATAAATACATATATTCTGTGCATATTATATGTGTGTAATTTCCCCCAGAGACCAGGTTGTTAAGAATTTACCAGGGCCCATCATTCCTAACCATGAACGAGACCGAATAAGGCTTGCTGTATCAAATTGTGATTTAAATAGGTTTCCTTTACTTTGTTTTCTTCATTCTTTTCCTGTTCTTTCTTTTCTCTCTCTCACATTGCCCTCTTTCTGCCCTCTCTGTTTTTTCTGTTTCTCTCATTCTTCCTTTGTCATGACTAGTATGTACTATATGACCTGAGGAAGCAGAAAACACCTGCATTTCATATTGTGTCAGGTAGCAGTTAGATAAGAGTACTGCCAAAGATGGAGATGGGGGCGGGGGGTATTTTTAAATTATGAATTTATATTGAAACTTGCTTAGCAAATTCCATTGTAATGATTTCCTAGATTAACAATATCATTTCTGTGGGAACTCATTTGAGATATGAAAATAGTCCATGAGTTTCTATTAGAAAAGTTCTGCAAATTGTTCGTCTAACCAATTTAGCCAATTCAGAATTTATGTTAACAAGGGCGCATTTTTGACTTGAGTCATTCTGCAATAAATTTGGTTTATAGAATTGACAATGATAATAGCTACCATTTGTTGGGCTACATGCTTAACTATGTTATTTCTAACCCTTGCCATAATCCACTAGGCAAGTATTATTATTCCCATTCTATAGATGGGAAAACTGAGATTAAGCAATTTTTCATTGTTACACATCTTGTAAGTTCCAGAGCTGGTTGCCTATTTCAGGTTCGTCTCCAAAGTCTATGCTCTTTTCAGATACCATACTGTTCTGAGGCTCGTTCTTATTAATAATATATTAGAGAAATTAGATGTTACAGAAAAAGCTGTTAATTTTTAATGGGTATTTATCAAAAACTATGTGTCACACAGAAAATCACATTTCACAAAAACTTTTTGTATGCATTGGGCTTATCTAAACGTTTTACACATTTAATTTTTCTTTTTATCCTTATAGTCTTGGTGGAGGACCAGATGATGCAAAAGAAATTATGAGACACAGTTTCTTCTCTGGAGTAAACTGGCAAGATGTATACGATAAAAAGGTAGGTTATCTTCATGGCATCATGGTGTTTGTATACTTTGGCTAAAAAAATTTTTCAAGTGACTGAAATTTAATGATACAATGTAATTTTTTGTTTTTACTCTATTGTTTAATTGAATATTGAACTTCTCAGCACAAAGTTTTATTGATAATTTTGACTCCCAAAATGCATCTTGCAATTGTATTAAATATGGTAAAACAGTTGATTTTTCTTTGTTATTTTTGCTTTGCATTGTTTCCTTACTTCAAAAAAATAACTAGCCAAAAAAATCATAATTTTAAAATTTGTCCTTATGCCTTTAAATTTTAAAATGAACTCTTCAGGTATATTTATACAAACCTTTATTTTAAAAGGAATTTAAAAGCAGTTTAGTTTTAAGATTTAACAAAGTAATAAATTTATTTGTCTTCTTTTGGACTTTTCCGTTATTTGAAACAGAACTTTAATACCTGCAAAATGGATGCTACAAATTATGTAACTGTATTCTTATTGTGCTGTGATTATTACTTGTTTTTAATACTGAAGTTTCTGCTTCAATTCGGGAGCAGGGTATTATTGTGTCGGTTCTATCTTTTAAATTTTTGTTTATTTTATTTTTACTACTTCAGATATTGTAAGTATAGACACTGATTTTGATTTTTTGATTTTCAAATGCTCATATAAAACTTTTATTGTGAAATTTTTATGTAAGCCAAGATTTGCTAAGAATTTTTATCCGGTGATTTTGTGTAGTTTGTCCTTCCATTTCAGTTTATTCCAGCTTTTCATATTTTCTCTGAAAGATGTATCAGTCATCATTTATGTAGTGTCTGTTTTGTGCCGAATACTCTCTATTAGTCCCTAAAGCAAAGGTAGAATGATATCATATGAGTTGTAAGGAAGTAAGACAAGTACTAATTTCCAGTATTATGCTATGTTATGATAAGAGGGAGTGTGGTGATTTTCTAAGCATTTCTTGTAACGAGGTGTTTAAAATAGTTGCCCCATATTAACTGCTTTTATTCCAACTTCAATTAAACTTTCATCTCTTGACTTTTGTACCTTGTATAAAGCACTGGGGTGTGTTGGATCCTTGTCAACCCTTACGAGAAGCATGACCATCCTTAAATGCCCTCAGTATTTATTCACTTCCTCAGGGCAGTTCTACATTCACTTTATAACGCTGATGATGTTCCTTATGAGTTGTACAGTCTGTAGCCCTAATGAACTATGTACTGTTGTTATCATGTTAGTCCACTACAGAAGAACCTGAAAGAGATCCAGGTCTTGTCATGTCTCCCAGAAATAACACATGGTCAGAGGTTTTCCTTGGTGCGCAAGCCACAACTAAACATCCCTGTTGAAGAAAGACTCGATCCCAAAAAAAAAAAAAAAAAAAAAGTAGAAAACGAAAGAAAAATTCTTTTAAGAGATAATTGTGAAGCCCTAGTGTGACACTGCTAACTTACAGAAGAGGCAAAACATGGACGTTCTTCAGTCCTGTTAGGAGACGATACGCTGCAAAGATTTCCGCATGAGTTTGGCTCTCCTGTTAAATGGTAGTTTGGGGTCACCTGGAGAAAGGTCTGAGACCCCAGCTAGCCCACCAGTGAGAAGCCAGGCTTACCTGTCTCTGCTCCACTAGACTAGACACGCCCAGAGTGGAGGTGACATGAGACACCCAGGCAGCGGCCTTGTGGTGAATGGAATCACAGGAGTCCCCAAGTAGGACAGGGAGGGAGAAGGAACTGCCAAAATATAGCTTTAGATGATGTGTGTGGTGAAATGAGTTTAAATTATTAGAACTGATAAAAAATAGATGGTACTTAATTTGAGCAAAGGTTAAGTATCTTGCACAGAGAAGCACACCACAAAAATTATAGTTTCCATGAGCAATGGAATTAATCATAGACTGACACCGGTTTCCTCGGGTCTCCTGGGTGTCAGAGAGGCACCATGTTTCCAGCCATCCTCACGTACGTGGACAGTAGCGTGAGAGCAGCAGCCTGACATTTTAAGTCTCTATGTAAAATGCTGTGGAAATGGGATTTGGATCTATTTAGGGTTGTATTGTATCACTAATAAACAAGGAAATAATTATGGGAATGTTCAGTAAAAATTCTAGTGCTTTGGACAGTACAAATTATAAAATAATTTATAAAATCAGGCATTTTTATAGGACCCTTATATCCTTAAAATGTGCAACTTATTCATAAGAGGTTAATTCATCCCTAAGATCAGGCATTTTGAATTACAGTTTTAGTATGCTTTGGGAGATATTTTATTCTCATGTGATTATTGGCCATTTTTCTATACATTGTGGCAAATCTAGAGATGAAAACCCAAGCAGAGATGCTGGTATCTTTAGAGAAAATCTAGATCTCTCCCTAGGCAAAGTAAAACATGAATTCATCTTAATTATGACTGGCTGATGTGGCTGGCTGAAGAGGATAGCACTGAAACGTGGAAGGCCTTGTCCTGGGCTTGCTTCTTCCTTCCCAGGGTGGAAATGGACAAATCATTTTACTCACATGAAAAATTAGGATCTCTGAATGCCTTTGACATTGTCTGGCAGGAAGTCCTCAATATGAATTTATCGAGATAAATTTCTATATGGGTTTTACACTCAGTTTGTCAGCTTCTGCAAAACAAGTCTGCTGGGGTTTTGTGTGAGATTATGTTGAATCTGTAAATAAATTTGGGGAGAATTGACATTTGAACAGTACTGTCTTAGATCCATGAACACAGTGTATCTCTTCAGGGACTTAGGTCTTTCATTTCTCTCAGTAATGCTTCATAATTTTCAGTGAATCTGACTCATTTTTTAAAGATTTATCCTTAAGTATTTCACGTCTTCTGATGTAGATGGTATTTTAAAATTTCATTTTCACATTGTTCGCTGCCAGTCTCTACAGTTTATTTTTGTAGATTGACCTTGTATCCTGCACGCTTGCAAAACTCACTTATTAGCCTTCATACCTTTTTTCTGTAGCTTACTTAGGAGTCTTTTCATGGATAATCATATCGCCTGTAAATAAAAAGTTTTCATTCATTTTCGATCTGTATGTATTTTTCTTTCTTTGGCCTTATTATACGGGCTAGGTCTTCCACGACAGGGTTTAATAGAAGTGATGAGAGGGGGTGTCCTGGCTTTGTTCCTGATCTTAGGGAGAAAGTGTCTTTTACTATTATATGATTTTAATGATCACAGCTAGCACCAAGCTCTTGGATTCTAAATATCATTCTCCAATAAGAGGAATCAAGACTGCTTGGAGATGTGTTTGATTCCAGAGCTGAAATGAAGAAAATAAAAGATGAGCCCAAGGAATTTCTTAGAAAAGTAAAAACCCAAGAAAGATAGATAGAAAAGGGCATGTTAACAGGCCACAGGAGCCAACCTTAAGGAATTCTCAGTGGTGAAAGCTGGAATAATTTCAGTAACTAAATAAATAAGATACCATCTTTATAATGTTTGTAGTGTATGTAATGATGACCTTTCTTTTATTTCTGATACTGGTCATTTATGTCTTCTCCCTTTTTTCCTTGATTAATCTGACTAGAGGTTTGTCAATGTTATTGAAATGTTTTAAAGAACCAACTTTTGGTTTCATGGATTGTTTTGTATTGTTTTTCTGTGTTCAAATTTATTCTGCTCCATATTATTTCTTTATTCTGCTTCTTTTGAGTTTAATTTGCTCTTTTTTTCTATTTTCTTTAGGAGGAAGCTAAAATTATTGCTTTGAGACTTTTCTCTTTTTCCAATATAAGCACTAGTGCTGTAAGTTTCCGTCTAAGGACTATTAGCCATGCTTTGCAAATTTTGATATGCTGTGTTTTTATTTCAGAATATTTTTAATTCTCCTTGTGATTTCTTCTTAACTCAGGGATTATTTTGAAGTGTGTTGTTGAATTTCCAAATACATGGATTTTTCAGACATCTTTCTTTTATTGACCCCTAAGTTAATGGTCTTGTAATTGGAAAACATAGTTTATATGCTATTAACCCTTTAAAATGTATTCAGATTTGTTTTGTGGTCCAGAAAATGGCTTTCCCTTATGTTTGAAATAGTTCTTTTTTACTTTTTGACTCAAATGAAAGGTGAAAGAAATGGAAACACCAAGCACTGGCTACACAGAAAATTGAAGAATAGAAAGAAGGAGGAATAGCTAAATGGAACACAGCCTATAGATTTCCTTCAGAAAGAAAGAGAAAACTTGCTTTTAGAGAGTAATGTAGGTACTGGGTAGTTAATTTTGGTCACTTGGTTAATATTCATTTCAATGGAATGGCAACTGTTTAAAAGATAATGCTTTTATTACTCAAGTGCAAGGAACAGACGGGGCTAAATGAAATAATGGCTCTTCTGAAAGGGTCTAAGCCAATTTTTCGTACATTACTAATTTAATTTTAAGTCTTTCAATTCATTCATTAAACTCCTGTGTTTCTACTTGAAGATTGATCTTCATGTTTGTCCCAGATTCTAAATTAGAACTTTTAGTATTTGTATAAAACTGCATGTTTACCACTTAAAATGCTCTTCATTCTTTTTTCAAATTAATTATTTTTTAAACTGTGATATAATTCACTCTATAAAGTATACACTTCAGGAGGTTTTAGTATATTCAGAGAGTTGTGCGGCCATCACCACTGCCTAATTCCAGAATATTTTCATCTCTTCATTCCTTCTTGAAGATGCAGGTTTCTTTCTGGTATCATTTCCTTTTAGCCTAAAGAATTTCCATCATCATAACTTGTAGTGCAAGTCAGCAGGAAAGGAATTTGTTTTCTTTTATCTGATGTCTTTATTTTGCCTTCATTCTTGAAGGATAGTGTCACTGAATATAAAATCGTGAGTTGATAATTTAGTCAGTGCTTATTCAATTATTTGTTCCCTTATAAATTATGTGTTGTATTGCACTTGCTGCTTTGAAGATATTTTTGTTTGTGTGGTGGCTTTAGTCAATTTGACTGGGCTGAGCTACATTTCCCAGAATTCCCTTTGGTGTGTGCGATTCTTGTAGGCAAATCTGAGGCTAGAGTTGAAGCAACAGCCATTTTGTAGCTCCTCATGTTGTTGCTTATCTGTTAGTTCTCTTCATTGGCCTGAGGCAGTGGTCAGGCCTGCATTGGCTCCATCTCCCCCTGGATTCTCTTTTAGCTTTTCCCACTAGTATGCCAGGGAGTACGTTCAGCTCCATGACAAAGGCGCGTAGCTGTATAGGATATCCACATCGAAGTCCGAGACAATGAGAAATGGCATGGGTTTCAGCCTGTCCACGCAGGCTCCAGCTCAGGCTTTTTGAGGTTCCACTTTGTTCTCCTGCTTTACATACATCTTCTCTTCTCCTCTTCCTGTCCTATGGACACCAGGCTCTGGCATTAAACGTGAAGACAGAAGCCTTACAGAGACTGCATAACCAGCTCTCACAATTGAGTAAAGTCAGGTCTCCATAATCCATTCTCACAGGCACACACACACCACACAAACATGCACGCATACATTCATGCACACATAAACTACTGCTACTACTTCTGTGCACCTGCTAACAAAAGTTAAAATACATAAAACAAAAACTAATACAACTGCAAGGAAAAATAGACAAATCCCAAGAAGTAGAGAGAAAATCATTAAGTTTGTAGATTTTAGCAATACTATCAACCAACTTAATCTAATTGATACTTAGGGGGCACCACCCAGTAATTGAAGAACACTCATTCTTTTCAAGGTCATCCAGAACTTATGGTACATATGTTATACCATATTTAGAGTAAAACAATCCTATAAAAGTAAAAGGATTCAAGTAAGTTACAGTATGTGCTCTTTGAATGAAAGGGAATGAATATAGAAATCAAAACAGAAAGCTACATGGAAAATCCCCAAGTATTTGGAAATTAAATAAAAGTTTAAATAATTCATGTGATAAAAAAGAAACCAAAAGGGGAATTAGAAAGTATTTTGAACTGACTAAAAAGGAAAACAAAACATGTTTAGCTGTGGGATACAACTGATGCAATACTTCAAGTGAAATTTCTCGTTCCAAATGACTGTATTTGAAAAGAAGAAAGGTCTAAGATCAGTGACCTTATCTTTCATCGTAAGAAGCTAGAAAAAGAAGAATAAATTAAATCCAATGGCCAGTGTGATGAGGCAAGAAAAAAAATGCATGCAGATTAGAAAGAAAGAAGTAAATCTTAGTCTTTATTCATGGACAACGTGATTATCTATGTAAAAAATCAGATGGAATGTACAAAACAGCTACTAAAGTTTAACCCATAAATAGATTGATATAAATATGTAAAAGAATGCAGGGTACAGCAACAACTGTAATTTTTTATACAGCAGCAACAGACAATCTAAAATGAAAATTAACAAAAAATATTATTTACAATACCAACACAAATATGTTTACTTAGGAATACTTTTTACTTTGGAATATGAAGTACTTAGGAATATTTTTGGCAAAAGATGTGAAAGACTTTTATACTGAAAATTAAAATATATTGTTGAGAGAAATTAAAACGACCTAAAGCAGTGGAGAGATATGTACCACGTTCATGAGTTAGAAGACTCAATATTTTAACGATATCTATTCTCTCGAAATTGGTAAATTTAACACAATCCTAAACAAGATCCTAGAAGGCAATTTTGTAGAAATTGTTAGGTTGATTCAAAAATTCATATGGGATGCAAAGGGCCAAGGATAGCCAAAACAACTTTGACAAAAAACAAGGTTATGGGACCTGTACTACTCAACTTCAAGACTTATTATTAAGTCACAGTAATCAAGACATTTTGTTATGGACAAATCACGTCCTAATTGCCCATAAAGATGGGTGAAGAGATCAGTGAAACATAATAAAGAATCTGGAAATAGACCCACACATACTGGGGGTTCCAAAAAAATGTATACACGTGACTTGTATTCATCTTTTCTTATAAATATATACTATTACAATTTTAATAGTTTTTTCCTTTCTTAAAATGTGTATACTTTTGGGGGGGTAACGTCTGTATATGGTTAATTGAAAATAGTTCAAATTCAACAAATGGTGCTAAAATAACTGGACATCCTTTTTTTAAAAAAAAAAAACACGAATTTGCAGCATATAAAACATGAATGCAAAATGGATCATAGTCCTAACTGTAAACTTTCTAGAAGAAAGCACAGGAGAAAATCTTTGTGGTACTAGGTAGTACAAAGATTTCTTAGATAAGGGCAAAAGCATGATCCATAAAGAAAAATTAATAAATCGCACTATCAAAATTAAGAATGTCTGTTCTTCAAAAGACATGCTAAGGAAAAAGCCACCAACTGGAAAAATACTTGAAAATCCAAAATCTGATAAAAGACAAGCATGCAGAGTATGTAAAGAACTTTGGACTTAACAACAAGGGCAGATATTTGAACAGATACTTCACCAAAGAAATAGACTCATGGAAAAGATAATTATTCATTAGGGAACTACCACCACAGTGAAATAACACATATTAGGATGTACGGTTTTGAAGACTGACCAAACCAATGTTGGCAGAAATGTGGAAACAGCTGTATAGCTCTCAGGCACTGTTACCAGTGACCTAAAATGGTGCAGCTACTTTGGGAAACAGTTTGGCAGTTTCTTAAACAATTAAACGTACCTCTCACGTTTGACCCAGCCATTCTGCTCCTTGGTATTTGTCCAAAATAAATTGAATCTTATGTCTCTACAAAGACTTGGACCTATAGATTTCAAGCAGCTTTATCTGTAGGAGTCCCAAACTGGAAGCAACCCAGATATCCACTGACAGGTGAATGGATATACAAGTTGTGAAACATCTGGAGGATGGCATATAGCCCAGCAATAAAATGGGTAAGCTATGGATACATAGTGACATTGATGAAGGTCAAAATGATCATGCTAAGTGAAAGAAAACATACAGAGATTACATACTATACGGTTCCGTTTTACATAAAAGTCTAGAAAATACAAATCAGTTGTGGCGGAGAACATGTCAGCCCTTGCTAGCCGGAGGATAGGAAAGAGGACGGGTTTACTTAGGGTCATGAGAAAGCGTTTGCAGGTGATGGTTATGTTTACCATCTTGATTGTGGTGATAGTTTAATGGGTAAATACATATGTCAAATGTCAAATTGTATACTCTTAATATGTACTGTTTATCGTATGTCATCATACCTCAGTAAAACTTCTTTAAAAGCCCTTGCCCTCATTGAACTTTTATTGAGGATGAGGTGTAATGGTAATTACATTAAACAAATGTATTTTGTGGGGGAGGGCATATGAGTATGTAAGTGTATATTTGTGTCAGATGTTGAAAAGGCTTTTGAAGAAAAATGAAGCAGTGTGGGGATAGAAAGTGATGGGGCGGGCAACTGTTTGAGAGGGGAGGTGAGCTCAGTCTTCTGTAACATCCAGAGACATTTGAACAGACTCAGTTCCCCTGTGATCGTTGGAACACTGTTTTTAGATCTGTTTCAGTTTTTTAGTTACAAGTGACCATTCTCTCTCTCTCATCTAAAAGGATAGCAGCCTTCCCCTAACCTGAAGCTTTGCAGATTTAAGTTTTTGCCATCAGACGGAAGCCGAGGGGGAGGATGGGGAGAGTGAGCAACACCTACCCTACCTACGCAATAGGAGTCCATTTCTGCTGAAAGAATTTCTTGTGGTTGATTTTTGATTGGAAGGATGAAGGCCTATTTCTTTGAGCATGTGTAGGGTGGTGACTTAGTAGACAGTTACAATCAGAATCCCAACCTCCCATTTCCTGCCAGATAAAGGCTGTTATCCCTCAGTTTCTAAAAGGAAAACCCCCAATTCTCCAGTCTCCCTCACCTTTGGTGTTGCTGTGGGCAGAAGCATGGTGCTGGTGAAAAGACTGCCACGTGTCTGAATGGGAGAGGGAAGGTTCCCATCAGTGGAGTGAATGGCTTGCTTGTGTCCAATGGACCTATCAGAGCCACTGGAGAGAAACTTGTTCTGGCGCTATCGTGGGCGTCTAGTCCCCACAAGGAAAGGAGCGTGTTCCACAAGGTTGAAAATGCGAGGGAGGAGCCACGCTGTTGTAGTAGCCAGTACCAGCTGACATGGAACCTGAATTTGATTTGATCCCCAAAGAGTGCTTGCTAATAATAGAGACTTTAGAATAGCTGTGTATTGGAACAAAGAAAAAGAATGATAGAAAAGAGATTAAAAATGCCATATAACATGTGCCGTAAGCTGAAATGTGGTCCTTGATTTTGAAAAAGTGTTTTTAATTCTAATCATGCCCTGGTTTTTTGTTGTTTGCTTTTTTAAAAAAACGTGGTCTGTCTAGAGAATAATTTAAAGCTTTTTGCCTTATTATTTAACATAAATTTGGTGACAGTAGGAGTGGGAAATGCATTGATCTAAAGCCAATTGTGTATTTCTGTTTCTGTAAATTTTTGATAAAACATACTAATTCCTGTCATTCTATTTTTCTGTTTTCTGTCCACGTGGGAATTTTATTGTAAAAGCAGCATGTCGTGTTCTGAATGGTAGTGATCGGAACATGTGCTCTGACTCCAGGCCCTGGGACTGGCCTTCCTTTCTTTACAAGAACCTGTAGGCTCTGCCTATGAGGAACGCTGCCAAGCAGGATCCCCATCCTGGCTCCAGCTCCATCCCCCATCCTGGCTCCAGCTCCCCCTCCATGCTGGCTCCAGCTCCATCCCCCATTCTGGTTCCAGCTTCCCCTTATCCTGGCTCCAGCCCTCCCTCCAGCCAGAGGAAGTTCTCATTGCTCAGGCTTCTGTAACCTGTAGCAACCCCAGACTCCCCACCCTCCACCTGCTGCGGGTGTGAGGCAAATGAGTCCTGTCAACCTCAGAGTAGTTACTTTTCATCTCTTTTGGGTCACAGTTCCCTTTGAGGATCTGATAAAAATTAATAAAACATTTGCACATATCTTGAGGGGCTGCGTAGAACCCCTGTTCCAGAGCAGGGGCAGGCATTAATGCCCATCTCAAGTCAGCAGAGTTATGGTTCTTTGCCAGGTACCAGGGCAGTGCTCTCTGTGGCCTGGGGAGTGTTTCTGATAATAAGCCATTGGGCCAGGCACCAAGAAGGGAGGTGACGGGGTCCTTTCACTGCCCTGGGAAGAGCCTACGTTTGCTGCCACACTCCATATCCACGTGGTTTTGTTGTGTGTTTGTTGTTGGGCAAAAGATTAGGACAGACTTCTCAGTATCCTCTCCCCCCTATTCTTTGGTTCTCCTTTGTTCTGTTTCACATAATCCCTCAAATTTATACAGAACGACCAGCGACCTGCTCTCCTGCGCTGAGACTGCCTTTGAGGAAGCCAGGACGTCCTCTGCCTCACAGTGACTCAGCAGCCTGGTCTCTCCCACTTCTCGTGTAGTTATTTGCTCTCGAATTTTATCCTAGAAATCAAGCTAAGTGGAAACCTGCTGACAGTGCTTTTGCTTTCTCCTTACAGCTTGTACCTCCTTTTAAGCCTCAAGTAACATCTGAGACAGATACCAGATATTTTGATGAGGAATTCACAGCTCAGACTATTACAATAACACCACCTGAAAAATGTAAGTAAATCTAGAAGGCAAATGATAACACTCCAATAGAACCGAAGAAAACAGTCACTTTTTTAATTAGATATTTTCAAGATCAAATTCCACAGTGACTTACTCCATTCCATTTAAGAATGGAGTTCCCAGTGTGGAAATATAAAGACCAATAGTTGAGAGAAAAGTTTCTTCAGGTGGGAAAAATTGCGTATGGAAAAATTGTAAACTGAGAATTATAGACTGAATTATAGAGTAATTAGCCCTCACTGTTCTCTAATAGATTCTTTTGATATCAGCCGAAAGGATTCTGAAATAGAGAGCCCACCTATGTCTCCCATTCACATATCTCCTTCAGAATTTTGCTAATTCTGGTCTTCCACTTAATAGTTTTAAAATTCACTTGAAACTGAATCACTCTTTTTTACCTACCTTTGTCTTGAGCAATAATATCTGTGAAGACTTAATTTAGTTTGCCAGCCATTTTTGATGCATGTAAATTAAACTACATATCTATTAAAACTGTATGTTCATGTACCAGTTCAAATCATTGCACATACACTGGTATATGCCCCACAACTTTGATAAGTGTCCTAAGTAAGTGGGATTTAAGGGAAGAACAAGTTATTAAATATAATTTATAAACATTCTCATATGCTGACATAGGTCTGTATCCGTCATCATTAGTTTAGGAATGAGAATAAAATTGAGTTGCAGGGACATATTTGGGTAGCTAAGAGATTTCTTCAAGTCACACATCTTTTGGCTCACACGGTAATATCATGTTGGTTTTCCCTTTTCCTTTGTATCATTTCCTATGTTGCTTTTCCTCTCTTTCCTTTCTAAAAAGCAGAGGAGCTGATCGTGCTAAAACACTGAGTATCCCCGAGAGGGCACCCTGAAGCGAGTGCTGTTCCAACTATGGACATAGTCAAGAGGTTACAGCATTGAAGGGCAATCTAGGAGTCATTTGTCACTTAGGCCCAGAGGTTTTAACCTGGGGCCCATGGCCTGACAGCAAGGGACTGTGAACACCCTGACTTGAAAAATATAATCACATGTGCATAAGTGCACTTTGCTTTCTTTGGACTTGCAAGAAGTTAATAACCCCTTAACTTTCATTTTATAAGGGAAGAAATTGAAACCAAAGAAAAATCGAGCTTCCCCAAGTCCCACAGTTAGTGTCAGCCGTAGCCAGAAGCAGGACTCACCAGCCTGGCCGAAGCCCAGGTTAAGTTGTGAAACGTCTGTTGCCGAATGCTGCTCATGGTATGTCAAGAGTGCTGAGGCAGTGGGCTTCCTTTCTGTCTTGTGTGCCACTGCTAGAATCTTCGAACCTCTGAAGCATTGAAGACAGGTTAGAAAGTCTGTGGAGTTGTGGGCGAATAGCTGAGCATTGTCTGAGTAGAAACAGTGGGCACTGGTCTTGGCATAGTGTCCCCCTGGCCTCAGCAAGGACTGTGGTGACAGAATTGTCTGAAATCCTGGGCAAACCAGTGAGCTGTGAATGAGCCTGAGTATATTCCAACATAGAGCGTTTGCTAGGCCTCATCGTCTAGCTATAACCTTCATTGTAGTAGTCAGACCACTTCATTGCTCTGCTTAAAACCTTCCAACTGCTGCCCATTGCTCTCCACATCCAAACTGTGCACACTGGTTGTCACAGCCCTGCCTGATCTGGGTCCTGTCCCCCTCTGTGACCTCATCCTGTTCCGTGTCCCCCACTGTCCCTGGGTTCCAGCCACACCTGAACACACCATGCCTCACCGTGCCTTGGGACTTGGCTCTTTACTTGCTCTCTGCCGGGAGTGCTCTCTTCCCACACATTTGCGGGAGCTGATCCTGCTTGTTCTCCAGAGTCAGCTTACATGTCATTTGATCAGAGAGCTTCCTGTAACCTTACAACCTAAAGAACCAAATGCAGCCCATCGAACACCGTCCCCCCCACCCCTTAATTCTCTACACTGACCTTTACTGGATGATGACTTTGGTTTTTTGCTTACTGTCTGTTTCTCCAACTAGAATCCAGTCGCTCTGAGAAAGACTGGGTGTCTTACTCACTGCTCGCCCCAGCTCTTAGCTAGGTGCCTGGCCCAGGATAGGTATTCAACAAATATGTATTAAATGAACAAAGAAATGATGCTGAGGGCCTGGTGGTTTCAGGGCCTGAAGGAGGCCCAGTTCCTTCCAGATTGCGCAGTCCCCCATCAGCGTGCAGAATTTTGTGTGTTTGGCCTCCCCAGGTGATATCCACACTGGGCATTGGAAGGTAAGCTCCTAACATGTCTCTGTCTCGCCTTCAGCCTCTTTGAGACAGTTTCCTTTGTTGAATGGAGCTTTTGGCATGGGTAGACTCCTTTTCGGACAACTGAATGTTGTTTTTGAAGTTATAAATGTAGGTGGGCTCTGTAGAGGCAAAACCATGGGTCCATCCATACGTTCCTTCAGAAAGCTGAAAGTAAAATCCCAGTACGGACGAGGGTGGTAGGGTTGCAAAGCTCGGGACTCAGACCCTGCTTCGTATCCTGGCTCTGCCACTCACTGGCTCTGGAATATGGCAGGTGAAGCCACCTCTTTAGGAAAGACACTTAGAGTCCTACAGGTTTGGATAACCCTAGTTTTAGGTTGTATTTGAGCCCCAGATTAACCCGTCTGTGGTGTTCTTCGGTCATCCACTAAGTGAGGAGCTATGACTGGCTCAATCCAGGAACGCTGAGCAGAGAGAGTGGGCGTGAATGGAGGGCCATCGGGAAGGGACTGACTGAACACGAAGCTGGGAAGTGGAAGACTACAATGACCACAGCGAAACAGTTTTAACATCTATCTGAGTAGGAATACGTCAAATTAAAAGCTTTTCAACATATACCTCGTTAGCCATCAGTTCCTATTTTTATGATTGACTTGAATTTCAAGGGCCTGTCAAGAAACAGAATCTCTTGGAGATTCAGCTTACCTGCCTCACTACACTCTCACGTGGTGGTCGTCATGATGAGAACATGAATAAGTATTTTGAGAACTTCTCAAATGAGACTGAAATATCAGGAGTTTTAAGTCACCCGGCATCGTTTCTCGAATATAATCCAAACCTAGTGACTCAGCTCCTTGATCAACGATAGAATGGAACTGAATGTTATCATTGAAGGTTTTTCCTGGCCTGTCACATTTTGTCACTAGCAGCTAAACTCTGTTCTTGAAAGAATATATATCGTGTCAGACATGGGTAGTGCTGGGTAAGCCCAGTGACTCAGTGTGTTTAAAAGCTAATACAGCTGAGACAAAGATGGAGAACAAGCCATACGCTGTGGTGACTCCAAGGTGGTGTCGGAATCCACCTAGTTGTAGGTCTGGTCGGTCTGGTTTGTGGGTGTGGCCCTGAGGGGCCCCAGACTGTGAGTCCAGCAGCGTCACCTGTGCCTGACAGGGCGCACCAATCTGTGGTCGGGAGGGCACTGGACGTGCCATCCTGTCTCCCGATGCAGGGTCCAGAGAGGAAAAGCAGATGGAATCGCTCAGCAGAGCAGGTGGAGGCCAGGCGGGCCCCACGGCCTGTCCTGTGTGGCTCAGCTGGGGGCTCGCTCGGCCCGCTGGCACCAGGCTGCAGCCTGCGCTCCTGCCAGGGAGGGCCTCGGTGGTAGTGAATTCACCCCTGGGTTCTTCCAGGGCACAGGGCAGTGTTTGTAGTTTGATGGTCCCTGGGTATGTGTTTCCTAGATTCCCTTAAGAAGCAGCTCCAAGGAGAATCCGTGAAACCTGGAGATGTGGTTACATTTCACATGCTCTTCCTTCCTGCAGCTTTGAGCTGCGCCCCATGAGGAACCACCATGCTCCTGCTGCTGGCGCAGAGGCTTCGTTCACAAGGCCACGGTGGTACCATGCGTTAGCAGTGGTCTTCCCCCCACCACCTTGCTTTTCTAAAACAAAATGGAGTTATTTCTTAGAACAAATCAGCAGTTAGAAAGGCAGAGTATTCCTTTTCTACAAACAGCTGCAGTAACGTGCCAGATTGTCCTCACTGGTGTTAATTAATTGCACAGATTTTGGAATGTGTCGTCTTGCATTATATCCATTAATGATCCTTTGCCTTCCCTCTTACAGAGAAAGAGGATTTCTTTGAGATCTATCTAGTAGCTTTTCCTGCCATATAATTACATTTGTTAAATGTTCTAAGAAAATCAGGCAACTGACACTATTTGGATCCACATTCAGTCGCTGAGCATTCTCTTTTCTTTTTCCAGATGTGTGTTATTTGGGTTTGGGGGGCATAGTTCATGTTCATTATCATCATTGTCCCCTGTGAACCTCCTTTCTGAGCAGGAATGTATAGATGTATAGTCAGCTGGGTGTGACAGGCTCTGGCCGGGCTCTTAGCTGCCATGTCATTGTCATTGCCATCTAGTGCCACCCTCCACAGCCCCACCTGCCTGTGCAGCATGGAGGGCCCAGGGGAACCCCTCATTCCTGCTTCTCCAGACTCACAGTTCTCACAGTGACCAAGTGTGAAAATCAGAAGGGAGAGATATAACTGGCTTTAAAGAATATTGAGGTGGGGGCCCTCATATCTGTGAGATTTAGGTTTCTTTGTATTCAGAAATGTGATGAATTTGTTAGTGACGTGACTCTCTCTTAAGTCTCAGCTACCGTGTAATAAGTCCTCCTTCTCAGAAAGGACCTCCCGCACCTCCCCCTGTCCTGAGCCTGGCCCACCTGGCGTGAGGCCTGGTTGTGGCCCAGAAGCCAGACAGCTTCTGCCCATCTCTGGCTGTACAAGCACCAGGCGTCCTGCCCGTGCCGTCCAGGGCTGTCTGCACGTTCACTGTGCAGAAACACACTCAGCCAAACAAAGCTGTTAGTGGGGAAAACTGTTTTTTTGAAATATGATTGGCACATGTCAGAATATGAACACTAAAATTTCAGCTGCCTTTTCTCGAGAGAGTTTTTATTCTTTGTGACTGAACAACAGGTATGCCATCTGCAGCTCCTACCATCGTTAGTGGAGCTGAGAATACTGTGGAAAGTGTTTCACCTAAAAGATGCATGTGATTTGCCTGGTGCCTCACCAATATTTTCTAATCAGGAGGCAGAGATTTCCCTAAATAACACTCTTCTTGGGAAATGTGTAGTTTAAAGGAGAGAGGCCCTCGGAGGTTTCCAGGGAGCCGGAGCCAGAAATGCTCCCTGATGGGTTGAGTCACACCTAATGCAATGATATTTTCTAATATATTCGAGGCCACAAATTTTGATTAGCAACGTGATCCCATTTCTAGAATCTTCTGTATTAAGAACAGAATGTCAAAAAGAAGCACTGTGAGAAAAGAGCAGAAAAGTTCGCTATTATTCAGAGGACTGCAAAGCATCATCCTTTGTTGTGTGCCTGGGTCAGTGCCCCACGATACAGCGGGGTCTGGCCTGTGTTTTCTCCTAGTACATGAAATTGATGATCCCTGGAGAGGCTGGAAAATGGAAGAGTTGGTAATGTACTTCCTTTATGTATTTGAGGAAAGGGAATGGTTTTGCTTGAAGAAGAGAAGCCTGGGCATTTGAAAGACTCCCTACTCACTTCACTGTAGGACAGCATGCAATCAAATGTACTTCAGTAGAGCGGGAGGTTTCAGGGGGTGCGTCCCCCACAGACAGTGCCCCTGGAGGGCGGCACCAGGGCCTTTGCCCAGAGGCCAGAGCAGAGCACAGGGAATAGTGTAGATTGCGCGACGGAACGCACGAGCACATACAAGGAAGAGCGTCCTGTCATCATGGGAATAATGATGGGAAAAGGTTGGGAGCCATTGGTAATCTTTCAAACACAGGAAAAGAGGAGATATGAGAGACAGGAGCAGCTTAAATGTAAACAGCCTGTTTCCCTTCTTTCAAGTCTCTTGTCTCTTCTTGCTATTTGGTTCCTCATGAATTAGTACTTAGAAGCTGACAACTTTCCCTCTTTATCTATTTTCTTTATTATAGTTTAAAGTTTTAACATAGGAAAACTGGGAAGGGTGAGTGAAGGCAGATAGTAGATAAATAATGTAAAATCTTAAACATGTAATCAAGGACGCCAGTGAAATGGAATCATATGAAGCTTTATTTTTCAATCACACCTAAAGCACCATGAAAAAGAAATACAAGCATTTGAAGACAGTTGATACTGGATTCCAGATAGACAGCTCAGGTGCCTTTGAGTCATTGACTTCTGTCATTTTGACGTGCAGTTTGATGAAATTCAGGGTTATTGAAGATTGTTCCTTCTAATTTTAAAAAAATCTTGTTTTCTTCAATAGTATTTTTTCACAGTTTTTTATTGAGTCTTACAATGTTAGTGTCTCAAAGGTGATGATTGGATAATATTATTTCTTCATAGACCATGGGTTTGAAAAGAAGATAATTTTGAAATAAGTTTAGTGACTGTATGTTTTGTTCAGGATAAACCAAGTTTCTGAGCGGTGGCGTCGGTTCATCTTTATTATCATAGAAGTTAGAACTGTATAGACCAGACAGAATGTTGTCAAAAACAAATGTAACATTAAAATAGCTGTTTCCTGCCCACAGATGATGAGGATGGTATGGATTGCATGGACAACGAGAGGCGGCCGCACTTCCCGCAGTTTTCCTACTCTGCAAGTGGACGCGAATAAGTCTCTCTCATTCTGCTACTTCACTGTCATCTTAGATTTATTCCTGAAAATGGTTCCCGGACACCACACCAGTCCTAGCTCTCACAAACAGCAGCAGCGCCTTCAGACATCCCAGACCGATCCAGGGTCTCCACCCCTCACCACCTCTCACCCACATGAGAACACACATATACGCAAATACACTCCACTTTTCGTTTGTGCATGAAATTGTATCTCAGTCTAAGGTCTCATGCTGTTGCTGCTACTGTCTTAACTATTATAGCAACTTTAAGAGGTAATTTTACAATCTTCAGAAGTCATGAGCCCACCATGATTCATTTGTGCACCGATTGTCATCTTTTGATCTTTTAGTTTTTGTTTTTCCCTAACAGTGAAGGATAAATGAGATACAAGGATTCTAGGTACATTTTTTTTTTAACTTTCTAGAAGAGAAATCAAAAACTAATTAGACTAAGAAGATTTAGTTTATAATTCCGAACAAGCGATTGTGGAAGGGTGGTGATGTGCATGAGTTCAGGAAAGCGTATCAGAGCAGCGCCTGAAGTAGGTGTGTGTCAGATCTGGCTGAGAATCACTAGGAAGCATTTGAGAGAAGGACTGAACATCTGTTGAGATCCGTATATATCTAAGTATATGCATATGTAAATGCCTGTTGGGTACCGCAGAGGAAGCCTGGTATTATATTTGGACGTCCAGATTTCATGGGCAGTCATGGGCAAATGGACATGGTTCTACCAAGGAAGGAAGCAAGCGTGTGCACAGCAGACGAGCTCACTGAATGGGTCGATGATAGAATTTGCACCAGAGAGCATTTTTTTCCCAGTGCTTGGCAACCTCTTTTCCATTATTAATATTTATCGCCTCTGATGGCTGAAGAATGTAGACAGGTATAATGACCCTGCTTTTCACCAAAATTTGTACACCAAGGTAAACAGGTGTTTGCCTTCTTGTTTTAATTTTTACTTTCAGTTCTATGTGAGTTAGCTTTTTCTCAGATGTTAAAACTTTGAATGTCCTTTTATGATTTTGTTTATATTGCAGTAGTATTTATTTTTTAGTGATGAGAATTGTATGTCATGTTAGCAAATGCAGCTCCAACTTCACATAAACTAGACTTACTGCAGTTTATTTTGACCCATGTGCGAGGAATGTACACACCGATGAGAATCACGCACTTTTTCTCCTACGTAACAAATTTTTGATGAGGCTCTGAAATTGTACATATTGGTTAGAATTTGGCTTTGGGAGAAGACATACAGTCATCTAACCCCTTGGCACTAAACATGAGAAAATCCCCAACTAGCCATGCCAAGGGGTTAATGAAACAAATGGACGTTGGTGTTTGCTCACTTGAGAATTGAGATGTTATGACAGCCCGGCAACTTAATGGAATGAAGACAATTGAGACCCGAATGATGATAAAAGTGAACTTTACTTGGCAAAATGAACACATCTTGAGTACTTGCGAAGTAGGCAGTAAAGGATAAGAACCGGGTGTGTTTATTCTGATCATGGTACATTAATCGCTGAATTAAGCCATCAGGGAAACAAAACAAAACAAAAGAACACCTCCAACTTTTCTTTTTCTGTCTATACTCATGTCCCCAGGCCCCACCATTTCTCACTGAAAGGGGACATGTATGCAAACCTCATCTTCCTCCTTCCTCAGTGACGATCTTCAGATGAAACCCTTTGGTGCTAGGAGCTGACATTTCCCCAAGCAGCCGATGAAGTCCAGGGGCTGGGCGCCTTCCTGCGGCGAGAGGGAGGCTGTCTGCTCCGTGGGGTGACCATGGAGATGTATTGTAGTTACACTATCTGACAGCTCCCACATGGAAGACTACAGTATGACGTAGTATTCTGATTGCATTGTCTGAAAGAGCAAGTGACTTTCTCAGTAGGACGAGTCCTTCATCTGCAGATGTCTTAGCCTCTTGATGCTGGAAGTGTGGATTTATAGGTGTGAAACCACTGCTGGCAGTGGGCGGACCGCTGGGACCGACGGGGGGTTACAGGGCATTTTACTAAGGCAGCTAAGACATATTCAGACATAGAGTTTATCCTAATTTTTCATATCTCCACCTGAGTGAAGTTCATCCTTAGTATCCAATAGGAAGTTGTGGTAGCAAATGGTAGTTCATTCTTAAACTTACACATGTTGCTCAACTTTTTTTTGTTTGTTTGTTTTCCATTTGGAATTATGTTGAATGTTTCACTTTGACAAGAAAGTAGACTAAAAGGTATGTCTCATAAGTTGTCTTGCATTCATTTTATAAAAAAGAAACAGGTGAGAGGAAGAGAAGAAAGCTGAGGCTAGCTGATGATCACAGCATTCATTCCTTTAGGAGGAAAGTGTGACACCGTACACTAAGCACATCGATAGCTTTTTTTTCTTCCATATCTTAAGGTGTTTTCCGTGACCTTGGCCAAGGACTCATGCGTCCTAAGGATTAATGGCAGAGTTGACAGTGCCCCGGGCTGGCCACTCCTCACAGCTGGCTCTCAGTCCCCAGCCAGTGTTGGGGCTCAGTCACTTATCCCCTCCAGGATTCCGTTAGTGTCACCAAGGTGTTTTCTTGGCTTAGATTTTGAGGAACCCTTACTTTCACTCCCAGATGTCAATCAGCTGGCATAGCGGAATAATAGAAAAACAGGAATAGGGGTAGGGGATAGCTAAAACTTCCCTTGTGTCTGCCCATAGCTGTAGCTTTGGATTCTGGCAGATGGAAAGGCCTACAACCTGGAATCATTTTATCAGAACGCAGTTCAGATATTGCGGACTCCATCTTGAACTAACTGTCATGAAATCTGCCCTCCTGTCATCTTGGAGGAAACTGGCCATTTCTGCTTGGAGTTTTGGCATGGTCGCTCACAGCTTTGCTTTCTACACTAATCACATAGCATTATTCCAGTATTGTTTTCCATCGCCCATACCTGATTTCTGGCTTCTTAAAGCTGACTGTTCTTGCAGGGGCCACTTGCTTCTCCTAGAGTACAAAAGTAAGGGTCTTCCTTACTAACTGCAGGGTCTCTATATCACACCTCAGTGTACACACTTTGCTGCTACTGTTTGTACTGTCTTCAGTAGAATTTCCTTATCTTGCTCCTGGTAGTGCATTACAGGCAAGCATGAAATGTAAAGTATTTATTTAAATAAAAAGAAAACCTCTAAATTGGTAATTGAATTACCTCCCTGTAGCTTTATAGTTTGTGACATTTCTTGACCTTGCTAGTTCTTTCATCAGATCCGCGCAAGATCTAGTCATCTGGTTAAGGATTTTAAGCAGACGCAACTACAAACCCAAGAAACTGTATTACTATTATTGTTGGTCATACGAAAACTGTTTATTTCCTTAAGTATATGACCCACAAGGATGTGAAATAACTACAAGAAACTGTTTTTGTACACTGTACATCCTTAGTATTTTTACACGTATATAATAGGGGTGCACATTATTTTCCTTCGTACAGACAGCTTAAATAAAGCACTATGGCAATCTGCTACTTCTCTGTTTATTGTTGTGGGATGTGGTTCTGTAATCTCAGAATATTAAATACTCTTTTCTGAAAAAAAAAAAGATTTTTAATAGCTCCACCTCGTGTTAACTTAACCCTGTAAAAAATGTGACAGGAAAATATGTAAATTTCTTGTAGCTCAAAACACATGCAGGATTATTTTATTCAATAAAATGGCAATGGTGCAGTTGTACAAATTCTGATGAAGGGCTACGTCCACAGGGGGAGACGCTGACCTCCCAGCACTGGGTGTCGGACAGACCTGCTGTGAAGCCCGGGACGGCAGAGGTCTCCTGGGAGTTTTCGTGAAGACCCTAGTAACCTTCACACCAGATGGTTTGCACCCAGAATTCTGAAGGAGTGTAGCTCACTAGTTATGTCTTCCTGATGTGTTGCTCTGCATACTTCCTTTCTGAGAATATATTTTTAGAACTTCATGGCAAATTAACAAACTTAGACGTGAGTGATAGAGGAATAGGATGGTTGGATTACGATCTGATGGACCTCGAGTCATTTTGGATGGGGCCTTTTTCTGATTTTACCTCATAAACCTCCTATTGTAGAAACTTGGCTTTGCTCCTGTGACTAAGCCAGAGAGAGGAGTGGCTTTGGGACCAAAGTTAGTCAAGCATGTATGTGTATGTCACACAGCCAAATTCGAGGGCATTCTTACCTGTGCTCGTCTCTCAAAACCACTGGGGTTGACAGATGCAGGAGACTAAAATAAAGTGACCTCTATAATTCTTTCAAGGTGCTATTTTTAGAATATTGTATAATTTATTTACTGTATTCCTAAAACAATTAGGGACAACTAACCTATCTTATGTGACAGCCTTTATGTCTAGCACATTTGATGAAATCAAAAACTTCTGAGTCAGAATAGAAGTTCTACTCTTTCAGGCTTGAACCTTTTCATGCTCCAGAGACTAATGGTCTTTGCCTGTGTGTCATCCCGCCGCCTCTGAAGCCTCATCCACAGGCCGTGATGCTGAGAGGCCTTCGTGGGGATGATGGTGACAGGTCGCTGGCCAGGGACAACAGTCTGAGGTCAGGGAGGTGCCCCCAAGGCAGCCCTGCCTTTAGTGTTCCATTGTCATCTTCAAAGAGAACGCAACATTTCAATGCCCGTTTTTATTACTTTTAAGCATCTGAGGGCTTAACTGTGTATAGTCAAAATACTATTTTAAACTAAAATGATCTGTGTACAGATATCCGATAGAACTTTGAGAAATGTTGTAATTTCACTAAATACGTTTTTAGGTTCCTCTCAAATACTGCATATTGAAGAAGAAACGTGACACCACCCAGCCAGAGATGCTGTTTCGTCTGTTTTTTGTTGTTGACAGAGTGGAGAGAATAATGCGTCATGCTTCCTGCTGTCTCCTGACTGTGCACAAATTAGCAGGACAATAAATAACGGAGTCTTATCGGACATTGATTAAAGGCAAAGTTGAAGGATGACATGTAGATCAGAAAGAGGGAAAGAAACATGAATGGCAGGGAAAAAAAGTGTGGTTCTTAATACCCTTTGGCCTAGTTGATATATGTGCCTTTTTGGTGTGTTTTGTTCATCACTACAAGGTAAAAAGTAAACATTGCAATTCAAGTCTTTAAAAAGTTCATTTATTGGAATCCATATGTGTAACATAGCATACAAATGAGCAGATTTAAAAATATAATAACTTCAAGCCATTTCTGGAAACATACACCAGGAGGTCTCCTCGTCTAGTGTCAGACTTCAGCTCCAGCTCGTCTCTCGTGCAGGGACCGCTCGGCCGCAGACGTGGCGATGACGGCCCAGCCCAGTGCCGTGTGAGGCGGGGGCCACCGGAGTCGCGGTGCATTGTGACATATTACGTGCAAATCAGATGAATGTAAATATCTCTTTGTAAATCATTTATTTCACTGTTTCATCCAGGTCAGCAATCAGATTGTGGCATGCTGGGTAACTGGAAAAAAAATGATAATAAAAAGTACGTTTAAATAGATCATCCTCTTCCATGTGATTTGTCTTCTCACTGATTTAGTTAACTCTTCATTTTTGGAGAAAAAAATTCCTTTGCCTAAAAATGTAGAAATTGTATGTAACCCAACTGTATGGAAAGTTTATTCCTGATCTTTGCCGCAGATCCTATGGGAATAGAAGGTGAACTATGTTGTTTTAATGCGTTAAGTCTGAAAACAACGTGTATTCCAGACATCTGTGTGTCTCCTAAAAAGAGCAGTCTGGTGACAGGAAGTGGCGAGAGAGCCATCTCTTCCCCCGTCCAGTTAAGGAGACACTTGATTCTTGCCAGTGACTGAAAATCACTGACATCACAGCGAGTGCAGCGACAACAGTGGGAGTTAGGCCGAGTGTCCCTAAGAAATTTGTTGTGAGACGATACACACTGAAACCTCCAAATTTTTTTTTGCAGACAACTTACTGTAACATATAAAGACATTTTCTGCAATTGAGGATTTGGTACACGGGGTCTCTTAGTTTTAAACAGGTAAAACTGTTTCAGAACTAGCTCATGACTGTTGGGTTGGGGAATCACAAGTTAGGAAAGCACTGGCTGGTGGGCTGTTCAAATTAATGGAAACCACATCGGGAAGGGATGTCAGAAACTGCTGGGAATAGTAGTAACGTTCCACAAAACATGTCTGAAATACCTGCTCTTTACTTTGTGGAAGGATGAGTAAGACCACAGGCCTTGCCCTCGAGAGTGTAAAGTCCCTGAGATGAAAGGGACTAGACAGAGGGCTAAGACAGTATCTTGCAAATCCCAGTTTTCACTGCAGCAGATAAATTGGAACGCGACATAGGGCCACAGGACCAGCCTGGTCTCTGTTTAGCGGGGCATGGTCTTCATGAAAGACAAGGGGGCCCTGCAGGCCCCTGAGCTAGGATCAGAGGGAGGGTGCTTGTCAACCCAGTTTAAGCCATGATTTCTTGTTGAGGATTTCCAAGGCGGGACAGTGAGTGAAACCGAGATCAGAATTCATGCATGAAAAATATGAAAATCAGCCTGTTGCCGTTTTAAAAATGAGACCTAGTAATGTTACATTTCAAGTAGATTTCCCAGTGTGTGTGAGACACTGAGCATGACAATGTAATGCACGAGTCTGAGTAAAATGGTTTTGACACAGAGCATCGTAATATGTGGGCAGCCCCATCTCACACTGAACACGGGGGGGTCTACAGCAGGAACCACTGTGTCGCGGGAAACGTGTGGTGTATGAGTGCTGTCCTGGGAGAGCTGGAGGTGGACCAGACGTGGGTACACCCTCTTCCTTCGAGCCCACAGGGGCTTGTGTTCTCCAGGCCCCTCCTGACGGGGCCGCAGGGAGCCCCCCATGCCCCAGGGCCCTGCCTTGGCAGAAAGGGTTTCCCTTCTGTCTTCAGCACAGAGGCGGCACAGCTCGATTCCACCCTCAGACGCCGGGTCTCCATCTAGAGCAGCTCTGCCTTCCAGTCTCCATGGAACTGACCCAGTGCAGTTTCACCGAACGACTGGCTCCCATCACCCTCCAGCTCCAGGCTCCTGCGGGCGGGCTGCCTGGTGACCTGGCTGCTCTAGACAGAGTGGCTTACTTTCTGACTTGAGACACTCAAGGATGTCTTTGAACGGGAGGATAAGCATACACCGCACCGGGTACATTTCAAATGAAAAATGTAGCGCACCCGTAACTTGCACAGTACAGAACAGTGGGAAGGACGTGAAGGTGATGGAACTGGGGAACAGCAACATTTCCCGTGACGGGTCTCGGTGTGGGTTCCAGGCCATCCAAGGCCAGCGTCAGCTGATCTCCCTGCTGGCATGCAGACCACTCGCCGAAGCCGGTGACCCCCAGCTCCCGTGTGTGAGGACTGACAAACGGACAGGCAGGAGTCCCCCGAATTTCTCTCCTGTAGCAAATCAGCTATCATTTCCCCTCTATAGTTTTATATTTTATTTGGTTTGGGTGCAAAGCCCTCTATTCACCCCCACTTTTATATTATATACTCACTGCTCAGTCTCCAGTGCCTACAAGTGCCCGACCCCTGGTGACATTCAGTAACTGTGAATGAATGAATGAATGAATGAATGAATGCATGAACCTGTTAGTCACTGTTTTGTCTGCTTCACACAGTATTATGTTACCCTCGGCCTGCTGAATCTTTATAAAACATTGCTCAGTGCTCTCTCTGTCCTATTGTATGTCAGAGACAGAGAAGCTTTAGTTACTGCCCAACTCTGGCTTTTCTGCCATCACTTCTCGGGGATCCTGGCCTCGCTTATTTCCAGGAAGTTGGTTCCTTCGTCCACAGCGCGGGGTCACAGTGTGGCTGTGCAGGAAAGACGAGGATGCGTGTGCCAGTGGGACATCAGCCGTTTGAACTGTGGCTTGAACCCTGACCTACCATCTTCCCTTCCTTCTGCCTTTCAATTTGCCACTAAGGCCCCTGGCTGTGGCCCTGTGGTGGTATGGTCACATCTGCAGTTGTCTGCAGCTGCCCTCCGGGTGAGAGGAGAACCCCCAGGGCACCCGGGCAGCTGCTCTGAAACACTGTCGACAGATGACATAAAAGCCCCCATCAGCAAGCCTGCCCTTGCCTACCCACTTTCTTCATTCTCGTTTTAAATCCTAACAGAGCCTTCTCTCCACAAACCCTGACTTTTGTATCTGACTTATTTCTGAAGTTTGACTTTAAATTCAGAGTTTCAAGAAGAGGTCCCTTTCAATGACCTCAACTGCTCCCCAAGTGACCACCATGCTGTGAGGTCCAGCTGAGTCTTTTCTGCTGCTTTGTCCCCAGGCCCATGCCCGGGGCATCATGGCAGCCCCTGGGCTGCTCACAGGAGGAGCTCCCAGCCTCAGCCAGAACAGGTCTCCACCCCAGCCTCACAGCAGCCCCTGCAAATGAAATACCCCTCCTTGCTGCTCTCCCCCTCGCTCATGTGCAGTTTGTTTCTGTGTGGCCAGCTCAAAAATGGGCCTTGTCTGTGGGCCTCTGGCAAGAAAGCATCTATTTTTAACCAGAGAGGGCAGGACCCCTCCGCCCACCTCCATCTGGGGCATTTCAGAGCTTGCCCTGGGCTGACAGAGCTCCGGGGAGGCCCAGCACCGCCCTCGCTGTGGCTCCCCCAGCCCAGCCCCGCGAGGGGACAGAGAAGCCTCCTTCCCATCAGTATGGGCAGCTGCGCCTTCCATGCAGCCTTGGCCCAGGGAGTGAATACCAGTCTCTCTAGAAGTGTCTTTCCCTGCCCACTCACTTCTCAGTTCTCTTCATCTCACCTTTCTGGGCCTTATTTTTCTATCGGTACAAAAAGGATGTTGTTGAACGATTATCCAAGTGGCCCCTTCACGCCTACAATGATCTCAGTGGGGACGCTGCTGGCTTCAGGTCACGGGTGATGCAGGGAGCTCCTTCTTAAAGGGAAGCTGGCTCTATTATTATTTTTTTTTAAATCAGCAATCAGGATTTGAACCTAAGCAATTGGACCTCAAACGTCCAGGCTCGTGAACGCCGTCCTGACCAGCTTCGTGAAAGAGCACATGAGCAGGCAAGTTTGCATTTGTGGGGTAAAGCAGGAGTCAGACTGGGCAGGCAACCTGGAACCAACAAGCCAAGGGAATGACGGGTGGTCACCGACGTATTCAGGAGGCAGGTGCCCACACCAGCCCTCTAGAGAACCCGTGGAAGCGTGGCCTTCGGATGGGACTGCTGACCTGTGAGCCAGTCTTTCCCCGCCCACTGCAGGGCGTGGGGTCCACACCTGTGAGCCAGTCCTTCCCCACCCAGGGCAGGGCGTGGGGTCCACACCTGTGAGCCAGTCCTTCCCCACCCAGGGCAGGGCGTGGGGTCCACACCTGTGAGCCAGTCCTTCGCTGCCCAGCAGTCCACACCTGTGAGAAGGCAGTCCTTCCCCACCCACAGTAGGGCTTGGGGTCCATGCCTCTGAGCCAGTCTAGTCCTGTGACCCCACGAGACGGAAACTCTGGCTGAGCCCCTCACCTGCTCTGGGCACAGCCTTTCTTGGAATCGGGCTGTTGCCAGCTGCAGGGCGGGCAGGAGTTCACGGCAAGGGCACAGGCCCCAGCTATTCACTCTTCCCTCCCAGCTGCCGGCTGGGCCGTGGACGATGAAGACCCTGTGGCAGCTGGAGTTCAAAGTCCCGTGTTCCCCAGACTCCTGGCCCAGATTGGCTGCCTCTGGGCTCCAAACAAAGAAAAGCACTGTAGAAGCCAGAACAGTGAAAAGGTAGAGGCAGGAAAACAGCATCTTGGGACCTGAGACTTGGGACTGGACCTGGGGCTGTGCCTTGAACGGAGGCAGGGAACCCAGTGCCCCGACGGGAGGGGTCAGAGTGAGAGGACACCCACACCCAGGGCTGGCATCTGCTGCCACCTCTCCTCCCCAGAGCTCACTCAAGCAGAGTTCCCTCTGCAACTCGCGGGAGCCCAAGTGTGTAATCTTCCAGCTTTCTTGAATCCCAGAAGTCATCGGAGCTCCTCTGCACATGGGCAGGTGTCTGTGTTTTACATGAACCATGTTTCCATAGTAAATAGATTTTAAGAATTCCCAAAGGACAGACAGTGTCACCAACAGCAGAGAGTGGAGCGAGCCTCTGGCTGCCTCATGTTTGAAAGCGTTAAAAATAAAGACAACATTGACATTTGGGGTTGTAATGTAACGGAATTACAGTCTTTTAAAGGCAAGAACCACTTATCTACACTACATGTAATATTCAGTGTTTTGTTCACTTGTCTAATTGGATTAAAATATTTAGCTCCCTTTAAAATCTTGATTGTGAATTTATATTGCAAAATGCAATGTCTGACTCGGGAAGCAATAAGTGCAGCAAATGTATCTGAAGCGATATAAAATTCCAGTTTATTTTTCTTCCATGAGTCTTCTTCTGAAATTATTCACTCTTGGACAAAGTGAACTGTTAAGGGAAGAGCAAGTTTGGCTTAAATGAAGCCGTGTATGCTTTTCAATAATAATTACGCACAGGACCTTCAGTTAAAAAACAAGTCAAACCATGCTCTTTCAGTTGCTTGGGAAGTTTCTCTGAGGTCGGAAGACCCATATGTTAGAAACGCAGCGCTAGAGGTCTTATGTCATTCTTTAAAAACACTCAGGCAACGGGGAGTTAATGGCATTTTAGCTGCATATGTTCAAGTTTATTTAAAAAAATATGCAAGTCACTTTGGTTGACAGTGTCTTGTACACAGTTTTGAAAGAATCAGGGCAAACTTTAACAGAGTCAGTTTTTATTTGAAAAATATTTTCTGGGAATGTATCAGTGTTTATTTTTGAGACTGACAATTCGGGTGAAAATCAGGATAAAAACAAAAAAACAACAATTTGGTTGAAATCAAATTGTTTGTTTTCCTCTATTTGGAATTCTTTCCAAAAAATCTTGGTTCAGGAGGACGCTTTTTAATTTATTTTATTCAATGTATTTCCTGTTCTATTTCACCATCTGTCTTCCAGGTAACTGACTTCGCAGAAACTCCTATGTCAGCTGAGCGAAGGCCCCAGGGTTCGGGGAGGAACCCAAACACCCTGCAGCACCTCTAAGACCCACCTTGGGCAGCTGCAGGCCTGGCGTGCAGGAGCTCCCCCTCCACTGGCTCCCAGCCCCACAGGGCACTTTGAGTCCCTGTTTCTGAAGCCACCTTCTTCCCTTCGCTCCAGGTCACATGCAGGCCTTTCCTCCCTTGGTCATCTTCTGCGTCTTTGTTTCTTGTGGTTTGCAGCTCTTTTCCACGAGTCCTTTGGCGCAAGGAGACGATGTCCATGATTTTGAACATAATCACATATGGCTGCTGGATCCGCACACAAGTTTAAATCAAATTAGAAAGTACATTCACTGCCAAAAATGCTCAAAAGTCATAGGGCCAACAGATTAATCACTGGTAAGTCAGTTTCAGATGCTGTTTTTTAAACCGTAGAAGTGAATCATCTGAAGGGACTAAAAAGGAACCGTCCCCAGACTGAACATGTGACGGGACCAAACAGCCTGTTGAAACGGTGGCTATCAGAAAACGCAAATCAGCTGAAACCATATTCATCGCCAAATAAACACATAAACGAAATCAGATTGATGTATAAACCAGTCCTCTAAGTAGACAGATAATTTCCGTTCTTTTTCATCTCCCAGATGCCATTTTCCCCAAGGAAGACACTAATTCCCTCACCAGCTGGCACCACCCTTCCCGGCCAGATGTTAGAGCCCCAGGCGCTGGGTCACAGACCCCTGACCTGACTCCCAGCTGCCAGGCCTCTCCTGACCTCCCCGGGGACCCTGGCCACCAGTCCTGTGCTCCCCCTGCTGGGGTGCCTCCCAGCTGCTGCTCAAGGGAGCCCCCACACAAAGACACTGGCCCTGCAGACAGAGGCAGGGGAGTCGAGTAAGACTAGAGTAAGGCCGGGTTAGTGCTTCATGTCTCCGTCTCTCCACAAGGACTAGGGCACCATCTCACGAGTGAGGCAGGAGATTCATAAAGCCATTGTTTTTTAGTCTTAAACTAAGAACAAGTCAAAAAAGGAGACGAGCTTAGTGGTCAGCGCCCTGAGCAATGACCACGGGGTCAGGCCCGGGGTTGGCCTGCTCTCACCAGAGTGGCTCTCACCCCAGCAGCTTTTAAGGGCAAAATGGGAATTCTCACGGCCAAAAATATCACTGTGGCATAGTTACAGCGATGACCAGCTCCCTCTGCCAGACATGTTGTACATGTTTCAGAATTTAAGCAGAGACAATTTAGGAGAATAAAGCCTTCTAAATGGGCTCGATGCTTCCTGTCAGAGGCCACAGGCCAGCCCCAAGCCTTGTCACCTGCTTCAGGGCACAGGCTGGGTTCACAGGAACACATGAAAGGGATGTGACTCAGCTTCCAAGCAGGTGCCCAGGCCAGAAAATATCCATTCTCCTTTGGGTATTAGGTAGACAGAGCTTTTTAGAGTTTGACATGCAAAATTCAGTGACTCTGCTTAATTCATCCAGGCTGAGAACATGGAGGCCTGCAGGTGAAACATCCCTCAACCACGACGAACCAGGGAAACCAGGAGTGTGGCTGATCACTCTAGAACCCTCAGGAGGCCGTGTCCTCTGAAATACCTGCGGGATAAACAGCCCTACCCACAGCAAGGGCTCATTGTGAGCTAAGCTCACAATTCAAGTTTATCCCATGGCTGAAGTAGGTCTGACGCCAGGTTGGGTGGGAAGAACAGGCCTTTGGTTCAAGCAATCAGCAGAGAGCTTGCAAACCTGGGTCCCTGCCTCCTCTTTGAACACTAGTATTTGCTACTGAAAGCCAACAGTTGCTCGACCAAACTTATTTTGTTGTGTTCATACTAAAATAACTCCAAATGTAACATGTGCATCTGAAAGACCCCTTTAGAGATGAGCCAGATTGGCCCATATCAGAGAGCAGAGGATGGTCCAATCATTTATGTCGCTTCAGGCAAAGGAAGAAAGGCCTGCTCGTTTTTCTGAGGGTTTTCTGAGGTTTGGGTTTTTTTGGTTTTACTTGTATTTCATGAAAATTTTGCAATCCATGTGGTAATTATCAGATTTTTTTTCAGCCCTGGAAGAGGCTGAAACGGTCCAGGGTAAGATCTGACTGGGCTGTAAGGTAGGCAGATGGGGAGTTAAAAGGCAAACCCCAAATGAGAATGATCTGACCCAGAGCTGAGAGGGAACCGCCATGTGCTTGGAGCTTGTGGAGAAGACACCCCACAATCCGCTCCTCAGTAGTTCCCGGCTTACTCACGTCATGTCCCTCCACCATACGTGGCAGGAGCCCGGTCCCCTGCCTGGAGACCCACCCAGTGGCCCTGACCTTTGGTTGGCACCACGTACGCCGCCCACAGGACCTGCCCAGTCAGGTTCCGGCCCAGGTGAGGGAGGGGTGCCTGAGGGTGTCTGCGAAGCAGGGGAGAGCGGAGTGGGCACTGCCACCCCGGAGCTGGCTTCTGCCTTCCAGGGGCTCCTCCCGGGGCCTTCTCAAGTTTTAGGAGGAGAGAGGAAAAGAAAACCCTGACATTTCTTCAGCAAGAGATCCTGCCGAGCGCCTCACAGCTGTCCTCGTTTCACAGCTCCTGCAGCCCCTGAGTTAGGCTGGCATGACACCCACTGTGCAGATGTGGAAACTGCGCGTAGAAGAGACTTGCTCAGGCCTTACGCCCATGACGCCGTGCGTTAGAATGTGGACTCCTGGGCCTTGATCCCCGAGAGGCTGCCTCAGGGTGTGTGGAATCCACGTTCCTTTTATCTGCTTACAAGCGTCCGGATGGCTGTGGTGTAGAGGACAGGGCTCGGACGGAGGGCAGCGTGCACCATCCCTTCCCTGTGAGCAGCTGCAGAGGCACTGGGGACAGGACAGGTGTGTCCCCATCGCCAGGCATTAGTCCAGTGACTGGCATGGGGCGGCGGGGTGGTCACTTACTATCTGTGGAACAAATGAGTACTTTGCGAAGGATGTGGTGGGCTGCATGGGAAAAATCACTCAGGAGGTAATGGCTCCCCGATACCCACTCAGCACGTGGTCATTTTAAAGGGACAATGAGACACAAGTGCTCATCCTGTTCATTCCAGATGCGTTTTCCCATGACTCATTCCAGGCACTCACGGGCACCTGGGTGCAATCCTAATTAAAGGCTAAGGACACGCAGCCCAGCACCACCTCATTATGCTAACACATTGCTTCCGGGGGCAAAAACTGCATCCTCTCTGACAGGAGGAGAAGCAATTAAAAAAAAAAAAAAGGTTTTATTCCATATTCCAAACTCACCTCGACCCTGTCTTTCCTCCATCATCCCTGCTTATGGCCCCAGGTCTAACCCGAACAGAGAAAGCCTAAGCCATGGAATGAGATTTAGGTTCCATTGCAGTGTCCCTATCTGCCAGCTATAAACACTTGTTTGAGCCTCAGTTTCCCTATCTGTAAAACGGAGACTGATCAATCCTGAAGGCTTGTTCAACGGTCAAGGGAGTCACTGCATGTTATTTATGTGACACAGCTAGGCTCTCTGCAAGAACTGAAATCTTAGCTCAGCTGTCAGGCAGCTAATTTAGGACAAGACTCCTGCCTTCCAGTCACAATGACTCCCCTCACTGGGAGCCTCTCGTTCCTCAACCAATTCAAACATCCAGGGGTAGTTCAAAGCCAGCCTCGCAAAAGCCTCCTGGGCACCGTAGTCCACCCCACTTCTCCCCTACAGACCCCTCCTCCCGCACCCCTGGCTGCGGTGTCTGCCGGACACAGCTCAGCTCTCGGTGTGGCTCTCTAAAGAGGACAGGCCCGCAGCCCACAGGTCTTGGTGCCCCACTGTGCCCAGTGGTTCTCAGGCTTGCCCTCCTGCCTTATGAGGTGAGGAACGTGATCACTCTTCTAGTTAAGAGGCAGCTCTGCAGGCAGCCACATGCGGACCCCAGTGTGTCCTCAGCGAGGGAGTTCGCCCGGAGGTCTTGCACCCCAGCCCTGGGTTTGCACAGTACCTGGGATCGTAGATGTCCCACCTCTTCCGACAGACTCTGCCTCTCCAGCAGGAGCTGGTTCTGCTTGTTGAGCAGCTGCACCAGTTGCTGGGCTGTGGCCTGGCTGTGCTTGTCCAGCTGTTTCAACCTGGAGAAAAATCCATGGCAGAATGAGACCCGGGTCCTGAGAATTGGGAACAACGGGCTTCCGAGTGAAGGATGATGGCTCACTTCAGCCCTTTCACCGTGTCTCTTTGTTGGTGTATCTGGGGAGTGCCTGACAGTGAACTTCAGGCTGTAAGTCTAGGGCGATTCCGATGTATGAGGCTTCGCTAGCAGTGGCCCTTGGAACACATTTGTTAAGTTGAATGGGAAAAGAAATCAGCAGCCTTCGTCATCAGAAAACACACAGATAGGGCGGATGGGTGGCTCAGTTGGTTAGAGCGTGAGCTCTGGGCAATGGGGCTGCCAGTTTGATTCCCACATGGGCCAGTGAGCTGTGCCCTCCACAACTAGAATGAAGTCAATGAGATGCCGCTGAGCTCCCGCATGGCTCACTAGTTGGAGCATGGGCTCTCAACCACAAGTTTGCTGGTTGGACTCCTCAATTGCCACAAGGGATAGTGGGCTGTGCCCCCTGCAACTAGCAATGGCAACTGGACCTAAAGCTGAGCTGTGCCCTCCACAACTAATATTGAAAGGACAACAACTTGACTTGGAAAAGTCCTGGAAGTACATACACACTGTTCCCCAATAAAGTCCTGTTCCCCTTCCCCAATAAAATCCTAAAAAAAAAAAAAGAAGAAGAAAGAGAGAGAGAGAGAGAGAGAGAGAGAGAGAGAGAGAGAGAGAGAGAAAGAAAGAAAGAAAGAAAGAAAGAAAGAAAGAAAGAAAGAAAGAAAGAAAGAAAGAAAGAAAGAGAAAAAAAAGAAAGAAAGAAAAAGAAAACACACAGGTAAGTTGAATAAGTAAAAAAACTGAAAACTTAAACTCACAGAGGTCAAAGATGAGGGGCCTAAATGCCACCATTGTTCAGTTGGAAACGTCCGGAGCAGACGCCCGCCCTGGCTGGGGAAGTGGGTGAGGGATGATGGAAACACTAGACTAAGGGTTTTCCATTATTAATCTCTCAGTCACAAGCTCCAGCGTCGCTGACCAGATGTCTTTAAAGATCCTAAATTTGTCATTCTACTAATGGGCTCTCCTCTCCAGACTTGCTAATTCACTCCAACTATTATCCTCATTTGTCCACAGACGGCTTCCTACAGCCGGTAGCACACACGCCCGTGGAAATATAGGCTTGAATTATATTTAGAGTTGAACTACCCGGAACTAAGTGTTCTGGAAAGAAGTTGGAAGTGTCCTACGTCCTTCCTCACAGTTCTTTCCACCAAAAGCACCAACAGTGAAATTAACTTGTATTTTCCCAAGATAAGGATTTGAAAAGCACAGGGTGCATTTCAAACTCCAGGCTCAGTGTCCACTAGCTAGCCAAAGACCTCGAAGCCAGTTCTGCACACACCGGCCTTAGGCTGCCCTCACTTCAAGTTCAAGTTCCCCTGCAGGTGTTTCTGGTGGGCTGTGAGTGCAAATAAACATCTACCAGCACAGAGACCGGAACCTTCGGGGTGGGCAGGCCCATTTACTGAGAATGACGCAGCATCAGGAGACAGGTAGACCTGCTTTCTGGGAAACCTAACAGGCTGGTACTTTACTCACGCCCTCCCTACATTCTCTTGCCAACGGCTTCCCAGATGGCACCCACCTCCTACCCCTGCTGCCCTTCTCAACCTCGGAGGGATGGATTTTGCGGGTGTCTCAGTTTAAACTGCCCCAGAAGGCGCACTTGTTGCCACTCCCGTCCCCACCTGTCCCCTTCTCCGAGTACTCTGTGGGCTCCCGGTTCTCAGTCACACCCGGGGTTTTCCTCCCCTTCCTCTGGTTTGTTCCTCACTTGCACCAGTGAAATGCGAAGAAACTGGACCCCGCGGCGGGCACTGAGCAGGCCCCCCAGTAGGAGGGCTCAGGTTGGCCACGTCCTCAAGCCTGTTGCTTCCTACTGGTTCTGGAGGAGGAGAGTTAAGGACCAAGGGCACGACTCGGTTCTTCCTTCCTGTGCCTGCGCCTGTTCAGGTCGGCTCATGGGCTCCCGCACCCCGAGCCTGGGCTGCGGTCGGCCCTGCCCAGCCTCCCAGCTCCCCGGGTCAGGCTGGGGCAGAACCACACAGCAAGGATGTTCCATCCAACTGAGTGTCCTCCAGCTTCTGTCCTGTATCAATGACAGTAATGTCCGCCTGGTCCCCGTTACCCATCCTCTGATCTTGGAGGAAAAAAAAGGCAGTTTCCTCTGGTGAAGCCATGGCATTGAAGCTCTAGTAAGCCCAATCTGCCCCCACCGCCGCCCATCACAATGTCAGCTGGAAATCGTTTATCCTGAGAGCACAGTCTCAAAACCACCCCACTGGCATCAGACCAAAGAGAAGTTTTCCTGCACTACCTCGTGGGCAGGGAGCACCTGGGAGAGGCAAGCACATCCTGAGCAACAGAGAGGCTGGGCCAGCGGCTGGTGGTCGAGTGGAAGGCTGGGGGCCTTTCTGCCCAGGTCCACCCCCTGACAGATGCAGGCAGCCACCACTCACCTGCACAGTAGTCTGCTGTCCGGCACTAGAGTGCGTCCCATTGAAGATGCAGAGATGAGAACAGCCTGTTTCTTTCAGAAGCAGACAATCTAATGCTTGGTTTTTAAATCGGGTGAAAAGCACCCTCATTAGCACTTTTTTTTTTTAATTGAGCTCCCTTAGGTACCTTTCCTCCTCCAATAAAGTTGTGGGTGTGGAGAGAGCCACAGGCTCAGAGCTACTGAGGCAGCAGCCCACTGCCTTCGAGCTTGCTCGAAACAAATGGAACAGAATCATGACATAATTAGATGATCCCGTGAAGGCTTATAGGTCAGAAGGCGCTGGGCGTGGCCATTCTCCATGGGGTCCCTTGCTCTGTGCCCTGACGGATTCGGGGTAAAGGTCCTGCAGACTGATGGGTTCAGGGGTTGTGGGGCTCCTGAGAAGAGGCGGCTATCCAATCCAGAGCTATCGCTGCCTCAGAGCCTGCTCACGCAACACAGAAAGCTGACTGTGGGCTGGCCGCACCCGCTCACCACTACACAGTTCCTGTCTAGACTCTCTTCCTGTGGAGCCCTCGGAGCTGAGATGAAGCTCAGTTGATGGTTTGCAAACTGTGGGCCTGGGGTCGCTGCAGCAGTTACCAGGCAGCACGCAGGCCCCTCCTGGACCCGCTGGATCATGTCCCTGGGTGCCGGCCCAGCATCACAGCAGGACACCAGCTGCCCAAGCTTTTCCCTGCAGAAGCAGCACTGAGGTGAGGAGTGAGCCCCTTGGGAAAATCCTGCCTTCCCTTTGGGACGCTGACACCCTCACTAGCCTCATGGCAACAGAGCTAAGGACAGATTCACTCTGACCCAACTTAAGCCAACTTGAACACTTAAGCAGTCCCTCTCAACAGTGGTTTTCTCTCTAAAAAATACGCGCATGCTCCCTCCTTTTTCAGGGTCCTCCTCTATTCTGTCACTCCACGTGCAGCAGTGACGTCAATAAGAAGCTCAGAAAAGGTAAAAACAACACCCAAACTCACATTTGCTGAAAAAGCTACTCAGATTTTAGATAAAAGGGACTTGCTAAAGAAATATATTTCAGTGGCAGCTCTCTCAAGGCCTATTCTGAATATTGGGATAACAGACTTTCTTTTCTTTCTTTTATTAAAAAGTTAATTTTAAAACAGACTTCCCCAAATGCTGCATACCCCAGCCTACACTCTGTTCATAGATGTTTGATTACCATCAGTGAGAAGATATTTCTTGGGGTGTGTTGCTGACACATTAGTTGTCTTTGATTTTCCACTGTGGTTATTGCTCTCATTTTTGTTGTCCTAAGTTCACGTCTGCAGCCAACCACAGCGGCAGGGACCACCACTGACAAGAGCTAACACTTACTGAGCCCTGGGCTTATTCCTCCACACCGACTAAAATGATTAACAGCTCACTACAGGGCCGGCCCGGTGGCTCAGGCTGTTGGAGCTCCATCCTCCTAACTCCTAACTCCGAAGGCTGCCCATTCAATTCCCCCATGGGCCAGTGGGCTCTCAACCACAAGGTTGCCGGTTGAACTCCTCAAGTCCCGCAAGGGATGGTGGGCTCCACCCCCTGCAACTAAGATTGAACATGGCACCTTGAGCTGAGCTGCCGCTGAGCTCTCGGATGGCGCAGTTGGTTGGAGCGCGTTCTCTCAACCGCAAGGTTGCTGGTTCGACTCCTAGACTCCCGCAAGGGATAGTGGGCTGCGCCCCCTGCAACTAACAACAGCAACTGGACCTGGAGCTGAGCTGTGCCCTCTACAACTAAGATTGAAAGGACAACAACTTGACTTGTAAAAAAAGTCCTGGAAGTACACACCGTTCTCCCATAAAGTCCGGTTCCCCTTCCCCAATAAAATCTTAAAACAAAACACTACAATCCTATGAGGTAGGGGCTAGCATCCCATTTTACAGATGAGAAAACTGAAGCTGAGAAGTTTAATTAACTTGTACAAAGTGACACAAGAAGTAAGCAGTAAAATATGCAGGCAAATGTAGGCAGTACCAAGGTGTTTTTAACCTTTGTTAATGGTTGGCTAATTCATTGAGTTAATTCAGCAAACCAACCAAACCTTGGTAAACACCTCTCCTGGGTCAAGTACCAAGGTGGATACTGGGAATACACTGAGAATTACAAATGGTCCCTGCCCTCGGGGGTCCCCAGACAATTAGGAGAGATGAGCTTGGAAACTGAAAGTTGCTTCACTGCAACAGGATATAAAAGTGAAGGCATAAAAGTGTTTGGTCAGTGGGGCAGGTACGAGGTCCAGGAAGGTTTATCTGCTCAGGAAATAGACCATCATCATCATCTATTGAGAGCTTACTGGGTGCCAGGCACTGTGCTAAGTACTTATCACTTATTAACTCTGTAGTGCTTATGACAATCCCACAAGGCAGGAACTATAATTGTGTCCACTTTCAGGATAAGGACACTGAGGCATAGACAGGTTGAATGACAAATCCAAAGTCAGCCGGCTGACAAGCAGGGTTGTGAAAAGATAGATAGGTGTTGGTCTGACAGGCGTCAGAGGCCAGGGTCTTCCCACAGGGAGGCAGCAATGCCAAGGTGCTGGTGTCTAGAAACTTCACGTGTGCAGTACAGCTCAGCCAGAGCCTGCAGGCTGCTCAGAGAGGGTGACGCTGGGATCCAGTAGAGCTCTGCAGCCCAACTAACAAATGTGGACGTTGTCTTTCAGGCAATGGTGCCATTTACCAAAAAAGAGAAGATGGGAGAGGGACAGGCCTGCGTAGAGGTTCGGGGGCCAATGGAAGTACCTGTGAGCCAGCCAGCCATCCCCCCGCCCCGCAGGTACTTGTTTTGGGGCCTAGGAAGGGTCCAGCTGTATCTCCAGCTTTGTGGCTCAAACCTGCGGACGTGGGGCAAGAGTCACCCAGGAAAGCCTGGCAGAGATTTTCAAGTTTGTTAAAAATACAGCTATCCGAGCAGCACTCCGGCCCACAGACCACTGGCTAAGAACCCCTGGTGCTGTGAGAGGGAATAAGGCAGGGCAGGGTCTTGGGGAATAGCCACATTTAAAGGCCCACAGGGGACAGAGAGCCAGCAAGATGACCGGGAGGTAGGAGGAAAGCCTGGACAGAAGAAGAACCTGCAGCTAAGGAAGAAGGGGAGTTCAACGAGAGCAGTGGGCATGTGTGTGACAAGCCGCCTGGCGGTGACACGTGGTGCGGATGTGCTTGTCCTTTCAGTCGGAGGTGGGGCAGAAGCCTGATGCAGGAGAGGCAATTCTGGAGAGGGGCTTGGCTGGGGGAAGGCAGCAAGAGGGGTGCAGACGGTAGGAGAGCCTTGTGCTGGCAGACAGGCTTCCCAAGGCAGGAGGGCGCCCTGGGCAGAGACTGGGGCCCTCCTCCCTGAAGCTGAGCCTGGGGGACCTCCTGCTCAGCAGCCCCCATATTCTGCTCCCATGGAGGGCACGTCTGTTTGCTGAGGAAGGAGGCAAGGTGGTGGCCAGGGAGCTGCTTTGAAGGACGCGGGTGCTCGCGGGGGCAGGGTCATAAGGGCCAAGCTGAGGGTTTACACACAGGCCCCAACTTACCCTTTGGATGATTCCACCCCATTCTCAGACCCCAGCAAGGCCTGGACCAGTGGCCGAAGCTCCTGCTGTCCATCTACCCAAACGCCCCTCTGCTCTTCCCATCTGTGACCTTTGCAGTGGGGGTTCCCTCTGCTGGGAACAGACTCCCCTTGGTGCTCACAGGGCTGGAAACTTGCCAGTGTCTCAACACAATGGTCATACTGAGAGGATGCAATTTGTGGGTTGTTTGGGTCCCTCGCTTTGCTCCATTTCCTCTACAAGGCATGAGGTAATTAAAGGATGGGGTGGGCCGGTGGTGGAGTCTGTTTAGGCCCCTCCTGCAAGAAGGAGCCCCCACAGCCTGAAAAGCACACAGTGCTTCTCACAGTGGGAAAGAGATGGAATCATCACATTTCAGAGCACATCCCTAACTGGGACCCTTCTCTCCCATGTATCTCCTGTCCGGGATAGGCAGGTACTCTGTCCTTTCCCAGAGACACCTGGATGGGCTTATCGTCTGCATCACGCTGTTATGGTGCCCAGGGGAGCTGTGGCCAGGCCCAGCCCATTGGGGTGGGAGGCCCTCCATGCCCACGAAGTGCCTGCTGCTCCCCTGCTGTCACAGGGCACAGCAGGGTCAGCCAGCTCACGAGGAGGCCACTTCCATCCACTCTGCACCAAGGCTGGGGTCACCTGCTCACAGGTCCATTTCCTTAAGTCACCGCTGGGCAGTACTGGGGCCTCTTGGGGAAGAAGAGCGGCTGGACCCATGCTGGGTAGAGCGGTCAGCAAAGGCTCCCCAGGCATTACAGGCGGCAGGGGCAGCGGTTACCATGGGAACACGCCTGTCCTCCTAAAGCCCAGGATGTAGAGGCGATGAAAAGGGCTGGTCAGTGTGCTGGGCCCCACACATCTCTATTGGTCCAACAGCCGTCCTCTCCATCACAGCCCGCAGGCATGATCAGAACCAACATTTCTTGTTTTTTTAATATGCAAGACTTCAAGTAAGATGGAGCAAGTGGTGAAATACAAAACAACTTTATAGAGCTGAGCGGAATCTTATGCAAAACAGAAGCGGTGCAAGCTGCCAGCTCTGGTCCTATGCTTCAGACACTCGTTTGCAATGAATACTGTGAAAGCAAGTGAATACATATATTTAAATTTTTTTATGTTGTATGTGATACATACAAAATATATGCAGTGTATACATAAGTTATGAGGTATAATAATCAAATGAACACTTGTGAACCTGGTCCCCGTACTGCGGGGCCACTCCCTGTGTCTGTCTCCAGGACAGACCCCTTCTTTCTCCAGAGACGGTCCATATCCTCATGCCTATATGTGTTTGGATTAGAAGTTTTAGTTTCACTCAACAGTTTTAGCTCTTGGGAGCTTCATACAGACTATAGTGGGGTTTTTTTGTTTGTTTGTTTGTTTTTTGGGTGGTAAAATGTCTTTTGTCCTGAAATATTTTCTGATCAGAAACCTTTCCTTTGGTCATTCTGGTTACAGTAAAGATTTTCTTTCCCCTTCTTTGATACGTGTTCTCAAAATGCTCAGACCCACAATTTCCCTGGGAGAGGGGGCCTCCTCATGGAAATGAAGCACATGTTTCAACCAACACATGGATTTAAAAGGTGCAAATATTCCCACTGTAAAATAGGCACTCCGTTCTCTGCTACTCCCAGTAGAATGCTCTAATATTTACTGAGCGTGTACTATGGGCCAGGGAGCATTGTAAGCACTTCATATTCATTAAGTGATTTAATCCCAACAATACCGAATGGTAGGAGTTACTGTCGTCTGCATTATTATCATCTGCACCATTCCTTACACGAGAAAAGCAAGACCCAGAGGAGTTAGACGTTTTCCCAGGCTCAGACAGCTAGGAGGGGTGGAGCTTACCAAGCCACTATGGCACACTCCTCCCTCTGCGTCCCTCTTGCATGGGAGGGGGATCCCCAGTCACCTATCTCCCACTTCCTTGCCTCCTTCCTCTCCGTAAACATAGCCCGGCCTCCCAGTTCTGTACATCAGTCCCTGAACCTTCTGAACCCTTTGCAGCCCATCCTATCCTCCCATCCCCCCTGTGCTCCCACCCACACCTACTTTGCCTCTCCCAGGAGCTGTGGGTTTCTCAAGGATGGGAGCGGGCCCTTGTTCGGCATTCAGCAAGGAGCCTGCCACTTAGACCATGCTGGATTATGTGTCCGAATGAGTGAACCCCTCGCCAAAGGACAATATTTACACCAGATATAAGACCTGGAATTTCATCAATAGCATCGGGATGCCTTAATATATAACAACTTTGTTCCTGAAAGAGCATAATGTATAAATTAAATAATGTCAACTACGCCATTGAAATTTGGCTCTTCATGAAAAGAATCCTAGGACAGATGAATGAGTGTTGAACTAGGAACCAGGAGACATGGCTGCAAAATCTCACCACAAATCACCTACTTTACTTGGACAAGAGGCTGGATCTCTCTAACGTCAGCTTCTTCATTTCTAAAGCTGAGACGAGAAGACCACACTCCCAAAACAGAAGCAGAAACTGTGGGCGGGGGCCCAGCGGTGCATGTTTCAATAAGTCCTCTGGGTGATTCTGGTGAATTCTCAAGTATAAGAACCCCTGATGTACAATTCCCAATGTTAATCGTACATACAAAACGAGTTCTTCTGGAGAATTTTTGTGTGTGTGTGGCTCCAATTCTGATCACCAAAACAGCCAACTGCCTACGTGAAAACTATTCCAATCTACTCCAAAGTTCTGGAGTCAGTCATGAAAAGTTAAGCAAATCAGGTAATCGCTGAATCACAGTTTCCTCACGCGTGAAATGAGAGGGTAAGCTGGTGCTGGGCTCAGCACACTTCACACCACATACCAGACCCAGCCTGGTCTACTGTGAGATAAGGATGGTTCTTACATTTTTGAAATGATTGGGAAAAAATGGAAAGAAGAAGAATATTTTTGTGATGTGAATATTGTATGAAATTCAGCTTTCAGTGCCCCTAAGTAAACTTTCATTGAAACCCAGCCATGCTTGCTCCTTTGAGCATACTCTGTGGTGGCTTTCGTAGTCTTACGGCAGAGTTGAGTGGCTGCGACAGAGAACATATGGCCACACACAGAGCCTAACACATTTATTACTTGACCCTTTAGAGAACAAGTTTGCCAGCCTCTGGGTTAGAGGATGACTAACTTATCTTTCAGCTCCAAACCTGTACAATACTGTGATTACAGAATTTTACCATGTTCCTGCCTTCAAATACTGTCAGCTCTCTCCTCATAACAATACACCTAGGCGTCCAAGTTGAAGTTTGAAAACCCAATTACCGTAATTACTGCTCTTGGTAATTAATTTGGGTGAATAAGCCATATTAATTTAAAGTTGTGTACTTTGTTCCAATACCCTCGTTAATGTGGTCACACAGAATCAGCACGAAGAAGCCACGTGACTAGGGATCTGGTACACATTCCAGCCAGTTACCCTCACTTAGAAAATTAAGGCAGTTTCAATGGCTGGTTTGCCATTTAGATTTCATTTGCCCAAAGCCATCCTATTCCATCATGACTTCAATAGAAGTAATTCACTCTATAAGGATCATGCGATTCTGGGGTGAATTTACATTTCCAATAAAGAGAATTTACGTTCTTGTTCTACCCCTTTAATTTTCCATTCTCTCAAATTTCCAATCAGCCTTGGCTGCCTGTGGAAGTAGAGCAGGGCCATCGTGTTAGAGCTGAGAGGCACCTCGGAGGTCATTCAGTGCAGCCCTTTATGGTGAACCTGAGGCCCAGAGAGTACAAATGACTTGCCCAAGGTCACACATCCTGTCTGTGGTAAATCTAGGATTGGAACCCATGTCTCTTGACTCTAAATCCAGTGCTCTTTGCAGCATTTTAAAATCCTTTTTTAAAAACGCCTGACTTCTAGTCCATATGTAAAATTAAGGATTTCAGGCAAGGACCTGGACAAAGGTAACACAATGGCCAACTTCCTGGGAAACGGCTGACACAGAATCATTTTCTGAGGCCTAAGGATGTGGGAAAAAGAAGGAAATTCTCCAGACAAGTGCTTTTCCACTAGCTCATTAAAGAGAATAAGTTTGGTTCTGTTTTTTTGTTCTTTTTGAACTTCCACTCTATTGCCGACTGAGTTTTGTGAAATACAATAAAATGCTGTTTTCACCAATTGTTATAAAAATGTCTAAACACTCTCCGTTTCTGTCTCCTATCATCACTGATGAGTTTGCGGACTGGATCTGGACCTGGTCTGCAGACAGGTGTTAGCAGGAAAGATGGAGAAACGGGAGGGAGGCCGGAAACCCCAAAGATCACCTTGAGAGACTTGGAGCTGGTCGGCTCCCCTAGCTGCAGCGCCCTCAGGGAACAGGCTGCCAGTGCACAGGGACAGCACCCTGAAGCCTCCCCCAGTGTCACCGGGGCTCTCAGATCCACTGCTTAAATCAGAGCTTCCACTGGAAAGCAGGCAGTTTTACCTCAGCTCATGTGGGAACATCTGCTGCATGGCGCTACCTGTAATCTTCAAGTGCCAGTGCTGTCTGGCCTGGGAGGGCTGGGCATGAATAAAGGAGCCTGGTACCACGGAACAGCAGGGACAGGCGCTGGCAGGTCAAGAATCTCAAGGTTTCCTGAAGAACCTAGGAGAGCATTTGCCTCAAGCCTCAGCTACCTTTAACCAGCTCTTTTTAAAGCAAAAGTAGAGCAGTGGTGAGGGCAGCACCCTCCCATCCCCCCGCCCCGTGTAAAGAAATATAGGGCAGAGGAATGAAAACTGCTGAAAATCACAATCTTTGCAGAGTAGAATCCAGGCCACATCTGGCTCAAGGCCATTTAGAAGCACTTGCAGAAAAAAACACACTGCCTCTCATCACCATACCCTACCTAAATGTAAGCACCCTCTTTTTTCAAAACTGTTTATTTGGAAGTAATTTCACACTTATAAAAAGTTGCAAGGATAGTACCAAGAATACCCACATACCCTTTATCCAAATTCACATATTGTTATTGTTTTGCCCCATTTTTTATTCATTCTCTCTCCAATGTTTGTTTATTTGTACGTACACACATATTTTTTTCTGAATCATTTGACAATGCATTGTGTACACTGTTATCCTTTGCTCTCAGGCCTCAGTGTTTATTTCCTAATGATAAAGATACGGTCATATGCCCATAATATACTCTCAACTACATAAAGTTCATACATTTATGTATCAAATATATAAAGTTGCCACAGTAACTTTAACATTGCTATGATACCTTCATCTAACTTACTGAATTCCAGTTTTGTCAGTTGACCTAATAACGTCCCTCTTCTTCCTTCCAGAAAAGATCCTTTGCATTTAGTTGTCACATCTATTTAGTACCCTGTCATCTGCAACAATTAAAAGACCCATTTTATTTTGATGAGTGCTAGCTGCCATGAAAGCAGCCACACTCTTAGAAGAGGACATGGAACTATCAGGACGCATGGGGGTCTTGCCCAGACGCCTGCTGGGTTTTTTGCAGCATGGGGTGGTGTTTTCAGGCAGATTCTGTTCTAAGGACGGCCTCCTGGTGTTCCCAGGGCCGAGACCCCTTGGGAGTGGTCCTGGAGGACGTCAGGTTCTGCACCGTAGTGAGGTTTCCCTCTGTTTCCTTCATGTTTGATCATCCCTGAGGTAGTCAAATTGGTCACAGAGATGTGATGGAATAAGAGGGAGCCCATGGCAGCTAAGTCACCAGATTCAATCACTGCAGTGCACTTACCTGCACACATCTTAATTAGGTTTTAATGCAAGTAATTTGATAACGACTCCTGGCCATCCACTACAGAACTGTCAGTGCTGCAAGCTTTTTATTTAGCTCCTCTGCCGTCTATATGGAGGCAGCCTCCCCGCTGACCCTTGTCAAAGAACCCCATCTGCTGGTTGCCACGGTAACTGAAGGCGACCAATTGAGCTGAACAGAGTGACTCAGAAATAAAATCTGCAGCCAAAGGAATTTTGCTAAGAGTAATAAATCATTTAGTAAAAGGGGGTCCTCCACACGGTGATGAGTGTTGGGATAATATGATGGCATAACTCTTCTAGCTAGAAGGTCCACGGCAGAGCAGTGCTTAGGCCTGCTGGAGGGCTCATTTGGTTTCTAGTGGGCTCCAACAGCAGGAGAGTCCGATCCTGCCCAGTTACGTGCCATCGTGGGGGACAGGGAACCAACAAAATCAATTGTTTAATGTTTGGGCTTTGGGCTTTTGAATTTTAAGAAGTGGCAAGAGAACCAGTCTAGGCTTCCAAGCCTCCTTAGTCTATTTTAAAAAAAAAAAAAAATGGCTCAAGTAACCAAAATGTTCCATGTAGCCTAGGAGACCACTGTGGCCTTGAGGAAGGTGACAAAGAACAAATATTAAGATTGCTTTGGAATGAGAAAGCCTAGCCCCACATCTCTGTCATCAATCAACTCGTAGGTGCTGCCAGCAGAAACCGTCCAAATACAAGACCTGGAGATGGCGGGGAGAAGGGGTTCACTCTGAGGGCTGGGACAGTCACCACAGGTCATCTCAGAGAGCGTCAGGGGCCCTTCCTCTTACAGGCAGGAGCCGTCAGTGTTCCTAACTGAGCAAAACAGATGTCTTTCTGAAATTAGGGTCTCCTGAGTAAGAGCGGCCAAGGGGCCACAGAGGGCAGGCCCTGCTGGGGCTGCTCCGGGTGATAACAGGCGTCACGCCAGGGGGCACCCCTGGCAGGGGGCTCAGCGCTCTACCCGTTGTACCCCAGCCCCTCACAGCACAGACCACAGCTCCCAGGCATGGACCCCACTCCGGGTGAGCATCTGCTGTGTAGACTAGGAATCCCCTGCAGGCAACAGTGCCCAGATTTTAAGAAGAAAAAAAGCCTCAGACATGCTAACACCATCCATACAGCATTTAATCTCTCCTGCCAGCTCCTTGGAGATTGCCATGGGAGAAGGCAGGCCTCCGGCAGTGGAAACAACTGCCCTGACAGCCAATTACAACAGCGGGGTGAGGGGCTCTGGCCATCAGGGGCTCTGGGGTGCGTGCCCGGGGGTGGGGGGTGGGGGGTAGCGGGAGGGCTGGGGACAGCCTCTCCGCCCAGGCTGCCTACACCATGGCCAGGGGTGTGGGGCAGGACAGCGCCATCCTCCCAGCCCCTGACCCACGGGCAGAGGAGGGCCCCGTATCCTAGTCACCCCAGAGACAACTCCCTGCTTTAGAAAAGAGCAACTGCCAACCAGCAGGTACTTATAGGTTTCCCGCCCACGCCACCAACACGAGGCTTGGGCTTAGTGCTTCAGTGAAATCCCGTCCACGAGCTGGGAGCGGTTGTGCGCGCTCAGGACGAGCCGTGGCCGCTGCCCAGCTCCTCCAAAGACCCCACCCATCACAGGAACAAACACCTCCCAGCGCGTGTCCCACCCCCTCGAGGGTCGCAGCGGCTCAGAGCCCCACGCGCGCCCGCCCCTGCGGCCCCCGCTGCCCCGCGGGGAGCCCGCCCCGGGAGGCAGCCCCGCGCGTGGGGCCGGGCCGCGGAGCAGCTGGCTCCGGGCTCCGCGGGGGCTCGCGGGGCCTCTGGACTTTGGCCGGAGGAGAGGATTAAACCGAGATGGCAGTTGAGGGAAGGTGATGGGTGAAAGCTTCATTAACTCCGAGCTCGCGTCCCAGTTTCCTTCCCCAGGGAAGCAGTGAGAAAAAAAAAAAAAAAATGGGTTTCCTTGTGATGAGAAAGGTGACGCGTGCTTTTCTTTTTTTTTTTTTAATTTCTTATTTGTAAACAAAAATATTAATCATTGTTTGTGGATGATCACGGAGGATTCAAATTTTAATTAAACAGGAAAAAAAAAATCTTGGCTAAATGGAGAGGACAGAGAACTATTTCGACCCGTTTTAATTTCTATGTTAGTGATTAAGCTTCTCCTGGGACATAACTGAAACTGGCAAAGGTCTGAAGAACTCAGAGACGTGAAAATTAAATGGTGCTGGGAATGACCTTTCTTTATTTTCTCCGATTCTCGTCCAATAACTGAATTGATTGTTTATGATCAATCCTTAAACGTGCCCCACAAAACAGGACTTCCTAATTCCATAAACGTGTTTTGAGTGCTGCTTTAGGACACAGTTGCTTATACTTGAATTGCCCCTCGTTCCTTAAAAAAGTTACCATTAGTTGCACTTCTAAACCCCCATCCTTTATCTCTGCTCACTCTGTCAGTTCTCCATGTTTCAGTTCCCAGACTCTCTTGAACTGTGGCACACGCTGGGAGGTTGAGCCCCCACAGAATAATCAGTGTATTAATTTCGCTAGGAGACAGTGAAATTTTTCTAACACAGTTTGCCCAACCTGAACTCTTTCCTTCAGAAACACTTTGCGTTTAAAAAGAAACTCCCAGCGGGAACTCATAAGGAGAGACATGTAACAGACAGTACATGTGGCCGTTGGGCATGCAGCTCAGAATTAAAAGAGAATTTCTTATTTTGTTTCTTCTGTGCCATGTGCATAATGTACATGTGGATGAAACTGACATCAGACATTTAAAGCAAAAAGGGGTAGGGGGAGCAGGATGTGATAGTGGCGGGAAAGAGAGAGAAAAATATGTTGATAAAAACAGTAACTTCTGTTAATCTACATTTTTCAGTTACTGTCTTAATTAAGGTTGTTAGGAAATATGTCGCAGTTTAATTGCATTGTTTCAAGAAATTCTAATGCTGACAAATTTAAGCCCATGTACACTTGGAAGGTAAAAAGGATTAAAGTGGTAATTTCTTCCAACTGGTAGATGATCAAAATGATGCTTTCAATAGACACTGCCCCTCCAGACCCCAAATTCGGAAGACAAAGGAAGAATACCCTAACAATGTGTTCAGAATGAAACAAGCTCTGAAAAAATAGAAAAAAGGAACGTGTCTTTGACCTATGTATATACAATAGGAATCGTTTTTTTTTAATACCAGTATAAAGAATTCACAAAAATGAAATAGCACTTTATCTGAAATTTCTGGGTGACATCATTATCCCTGCAGAAAATAGTTATTGATGAAAGAAGTTGGAACCAATCTTTAAATGATTCTCAGATGACTTTGTTTAAGACAGTACAAATCATGTGTCTCAGCCACAAGTTCATAAACATTACAGTTTGAAGATACATTCAGATCTCCAGGCCCTGTGCCCTTTTCATCTACTGGGATCCAGCCACACTTGCCCTAGGTTTCACTTATTTCTCTTTTTGGGGGAAGCCTTTCCGTGGTTACCCAGCAAAATAAATTAGAATGTATTTCCATTGCTCAAAGTACCTTGGATGAAAGTTGTAGCAGACACATAGATCCCTAGTATTTCCTCTGTTGGCCACACCTAACTCACTTTTAACCCAGGTGCTGCCTTTCTTATTGGATCCCATCTCCTGTGGCTGTTAAGGTGGGCTCACTGCCTGTGAGAAGGGAGGTGGCCACTAACACCCTCCAGGAGGCCTTGCTATCCAGTGCCCTTTTCCCCTTGGTGTGCAGCACGAAGGAGCACTGACCAGCCACTCCCACTGACCCAACTGGCCGCTGCATTCAAACTGGTTGGATGATTTGGTCGGATAAATGGACCAGTTCTTTGACAGAATCAACTGCTTGCTTCACCTTCCGCTAACCAGCATTTATAATTCACCTGGAGCCTCGGAGTTTGTTATCTATCCCACTGAGCAGGGGGACCTAACTTTTCTAGCAGCTGCAGATATTGACTGTATGTGCAATAGCTGCAGATATTGACTGTATGTGCAGGAAAAAATATCAGCTTGCCCTCAAATGTAGCTGAAATGTCCAAAGAGCTTGGCTACGAGAACAGACTTGAAAGATTTGCTGTCACTGGGGGAGGTCTCAGGGCTCCTTCCGCCTCAGCTTCTCAACACACGAATGGTCAGCGCACTTGCCCTCTGTCTGGAACATCACCGATGTGCTACCAGGATCACAGGGTCTCAATTATTAAACTCACATCTGCACTTTGCATTGGGGAGTGGCATCATGGGGTCTCAAATCGCTGAGTAAATGGCATGCATGACCTAAAAGTCCAAAGAGTCCACTGGTACACAATTAGTATAATTTAGTTTAAAATGCCACACACAGGGTCCCATATAGCAAAGGGGACACATCTCTCAAGTGCTCACCACCTGGGACCACATAAAACTCTCAGAGGGCTCACTGAGAAAGAAAAGATTTTCCATCTGCTGGGGTTTCTGAAACTTCTGGTGGGAGGACACATCCCCCCCACTGCTGGGCTGCCTCCCGGAGAAAGGGCTTTGCCGAGCCTGAAGCCCTGCAGAGGGACAGGGAGCAGGAGAGAGCATTCCTAATTACCAGATCGGAGACAGACAACAGGCAGGCCGACCCAGAGGTGGGCAGAACCCACGAGCGTAATTAGAAGTTGAAAAGTTCTGAGTCAATCTCAGAGTTCGACGTTACAAGAAGAATACAGAACACTGAGGGGGGAGGGGGGGAGGGAAGCAGTACCCGCCTGAGGGCCAATTGCCTCTCCAGCAGCGGCAAGGCTGTTCCTGGGCTCGCAGGAACATTTGTTCCATTACACAATCTCCTGAAGCCATTTAGAGAGAGCTCAGACAACTGCCTGTACCAACACGACACATGGCTTCCCATCCCGACTCTTTGCTAATCCAGACGCTCCAACCATCTTTCTTTAAGATGCCATATGGTTGGCAGAAGCCTGTAGATCTAGCAGCACATCTGCTTGTACGTTTCTTCTTCCCTCCATCCCCCCAACAAAAGAGGGCGAGAGAGGCAGCCCGCGAGGAGGGCATGCGTGTGTGTACCTCTGCCTCTGTAGTGATTTCATTTTCAGCGTTCTAACTACACAAAACTATTACAGGGATGACAGAAATGATTCAGGGCTGGATCATCTTTAACTAGACAACCTGGCAGTTTATTTGCTTGTCAACGATTTAAAACCAGATTAGAAAAACAAAGGATGGATGGTGTCCTTTCTCCAAAGGCTGATTACTTTGAAAAACCACTTCAAAGCACTCCTCCTGAGTATCCTTGTGATGCTTTCTTCCTGCAGGAGAGGGCCAGCACCCTTGCCTGAAGCTATTTTTCCTCGTTTTGGTCAAGGAAGAGGGTGAGCTGAGAAGCTAGCAGATACCCAGAGCCTGCTTTGTTAGCAAGCACTGCCGGCTGTATGCTAATGAGTCGGCACGACACACTGCTTTTTTGGTATGATGAGCAAAGATTGTTGACACTGTTGAAATCCTGGCTCTCCTGGCCTGTGAGCACACGGCTGCCTCCTTGGAATCCGGCCCCCAGTAAGACAGGCTGCAAAAAAATAATACATTCTACTCTCCTGATGACTGAAATCTGGCCATTTGTAACTTAGAGCAGTTGGAGGTGGGGGGAGGGTTAGAAGAATATTCTAAAATAGTCTATCAGGCCAGGAGTCCAAAAGACACAGGTGAAAATGATGTGTTTCTTCCAAACTGAAAGTTAAACCTGGTAGACACATGTACGTGCTCAGGACCAGAATGCTGACTTCAGGGGCAGCCTCGGCCTCATGGGGCAGCGGGGACGTTTGCTCCACACCTGGCTGGAGGGCACTGCAGATGGGACAGCCCTGTTGATGGTACTTCTCCATCACAGGTGAAAAGCTAAGTTTCTGATCTTCTTGTCATATTCTTCAAATTATGTGTTAGTTGACCCTACATGGCTTCCCAAGTCTGTGGGAATATAAGACAGCAAAAACGCAAAGCAACCATTCTGTTGTTGCAGAAGTAGGCCTTTTTTTTTTTTTTTTACCCCCCAAGACCAAGAGTGGAAAAGGAAGCGGCATATTCTGAGCGCTGAGCACGTTCAACAAAATATCCCTTTACCTGCTTAGTAACTCTGAGAGATAGGTATTATTATTCCAATTTAACAGATGAGGAGACAGGCTTAGAAGGGATTTTTAAAAAGAAGAAACCCCCCCAAAAAAAAAACTTTAACAAAGCTATGCAGCTAGGAAGCGCCAGACTCAAAGCCCATGCCAGTGGCCTCCTGGTGGCGCAGGTACACGTACACAGGTGCATTTCCTCCTGGATACGCGCAGGGTCCTGGAGGTCAGCCTGAGCAGATCTCACTGTTAGCTGGTGAGCAGTAAGCCAGTTACAATTTGTATGTGGGCAGGGGCATCAAAACGTAAATTTCGTTTACTTATAATCTACAGTATGAATGAAAATTCATGTAACTGAAGTATAAAAACATGAGGAGTGACTAAAGAAGCACTGAACATCACAGTGAAAATATCAGAACGAGTCCGTTCAGGTTATTCACCTTGGGGACAGCGTATATATTCCAACCACTCTGCCATAACCTAGGACTTACTGACACAGTCCTTCTCTTTGGCATTTCCTTCATCGCCTAGGCCTCCGTGAGTGGGTGTCAATGTAAATCTGTGAATGAGTATTAAATGTATTTCAAAAAAATTGTACGTTTTCATATAAAATGCGTACAATGTATGCCATATTACTCACTGATGACACAACAGCCCAGAGTAGGTGATATGAGCTCGATTTCTATTATCAGCAGGAACAACAAACTGTTATTAACAATTCTATTCTTATGATTGAGATGTGGCTAAGTAGAATGATGAGCTTGAATTTAAAAAAAAAAAATCTAGGTTGAAATCTGAGCGTGATTACAGGTAAATTCTTCCTTCCAAGCCTGTTTCACTTCCGTTATAAAAGGGTACTACCCACCTCCCAGGATTCTTGTGAGACCTGGAGAGCGTATGTGAAGTACCTGGCACTGAGTCAATTCTCAATACATGAAAATACAATCATTCTTGTGATTATTTTTAATAGCGTGTCAGAGCATTCACAAAGTGTTTCCACACACATTAGCTCATTCAACTCTGACAACAGACTGGGAATGTAGGAAGAGTTTCTTCTATCCAATGAACAACATAATTGAGATTCAATAATAAAATAAGTAAAGCAACCTGAGCCATTATTATTATTTTATTTTTACTATTTATTGAGCCCTTTGTATGTACAGTTACTACACTAAGTGCTTTTCCAGACATCTTTTAATCAGAACAGCCACCCTCTGAAGAAGGCATTACGATCTTCATTTTATAGACAAGAAACTGAAGCTAAGAGATGTTACCAATATCTTTCCTGGATTCACAGAGCTAGTAAGTGGCAGAGCTAGACCGCGGTTCCAGGTCTGTCCCCCGAGCCCATGGTCCTCACAACAGCTGTGAAATAGTGAAGACAGGCCCAAAAGCCAGATTTCTCTGTTTGAAACCTGGTACCCTTTTGTCTACACCACATAGGCTGCAATGTATCAAAAGCTACTGGACACTTGACAAGGAATTCCTAGCATGAAAAGCCTTGTCCTTCCCGATTTCCATGCAAGCTGCCGCGTTCTCTCAGGGCTCCGGGTGCAAGTATCCTGCGTGCTTATGCACACGCACGCAGAGCTTCATGCTGGGTACTCCGACTGCACCGTCAAACATCAAAATGTTCTTCTTAAGATGGCAGGACATGACATACGTATCTGAATGCATCACACACATAAACACACACCAACAAAACGGTCATTATGTATTCGGAATCTAATTGAACATCACTGAGGTTGTCAGAAATTTCTTAATCAAGAGGACAGTCTTTCAATAAAAATTAACTACCAATTGAAGGCTTCCAAATCAAAATGACCTGTGAGGGACTCTAGAACATTTAGAGGTGGCTGATCAGATGCTGACATGAGGAAACCGGAGACGGGGCGACCAAAATCTGGATATATGGTGCACATATGTGCTTATCCAGACAACTCTTCAAATAAACCCTCAGAGCTGCTCTTATGAACTCTAGCTTCTGATGCAGCTAGACAAGGGGCAGTAATCCCAGGTGTGTTTTCTCAAGTCCTCAGCTCCATTCCAACTAGTACCCGGCATCTTTTTTATCTGATTGGACCTGGACTCATTACTGAGGGTCAAGTGCCCCCCACTGGTTCTCTCCTCTACTCCCACAGCTTCCAGTCCCCTCATTTCATTGCTGACTCCAACCCAGTTCACAGCAGAACAGGACGTCAAACAAGCAAATACATAAACCAGCAGACGAAAGCCGTGGCTATCTCTCCAGTGACCCCAAGTTCATAAACCCTTTCTCGCATTGTTAGTCGTTGGTCAACAGCAGTTTCCAGGGGGATCTGAGCACAACAGACTGTGAATGGATGTTTTCCTTGGAATTTAGTGCTGGGTTAGTGCCCCGCTGGTTTCCAACTTAAAGGACAGAAATCTCGAAGGCTTTTCCCGAAAGCATCATTGGGAGGCACCTACCTATTAACTGTCCGACTGAGAGTGAGACGAGGTTCGCCAGAGGCAGCTATTTTAAATTATTTGTCTTTCATTAATTTGATAGGCTGGAATAGTCCTGGGCTGTGGCACTAGAACAAAAATACTGTTTTATTCTAACTTTGCTAAAGGGTAAGATGCCCTTTCGCTATCAGATTTGAGGATGCTTTCCTGAGCCAGCTTATCCACTCTGAAAAGTCCTATTTAACACTCGCCTCCTGGAGCATGATAGGAGCCCTGATTTCCTATGACATGTTGTTTCCCGTGCCACGCAACAGTAGGAACTCACACAGATAATGTTTGTTGAGCACTTACTATGTGCCCGACACTGTCCTGAACATGTCTGTGTAATAACTCACTCCGTCCTGTGAGCTAGACAACACAAGTGTCGTAATTTTATAAAGAAGTTTAGGCCCACGTTAAGTGGTTTGTCCCAAATCGCACAGTACGGAAGAGGTAGAACTGGTGACTGAAGCCAGGCCATCTGGGATCAGAATGCACACAATGCCCAGCCTGCCAGCCATGGGAATTTGGTGACATTTAGCCTCTCTGATCCCGAATTTCTTCAGAATAAAATCTAATTTTAACAATACTCGTCCCACCTATCTATCTCATAAGGTTGTTAGGAGATTATATATATTTTCCCCTCGCACACATGTTCCTGCTTTCTTTTCCCACGTGCAACGGTCTCTCCTAGGCCCAAATGGGTTGTGACCTGTTTGAGGGGAGGGGCCAGGATCTAACATATTTTGGTGGCCACTGTGGCCAAAGCTGATAGATAGTGATCACTGCGTCCACCACAGCCTGTAAACTTCCACTTTGGGTGCTAACTGTGACCCCCAAAATGAGAAATCAAGGGGGCTTTGCTTTGCCAATTCAAGACAGGGGCAAAGGATCACTCAGGCTGTATTTGGTGCTGAAGTGCCTTTTCCAAAGGGTCGCAGATGAAAGGAAAAGGCGGTGCAATTAGCCAGCCTAACTCACTAAGATGTGAAGAGATGGTCTGACCTGGAACAGCCTAGGGCAAAACAAGGGCATCTTGTCTTCTGGAAGCCTCTGCGATCAGGTTTGTCCTCTGCCCATGCTGCCAAGGGATAGTAGAAGCAAGACCACAGCTGACTGATCACAGCTAATATGATGAAAAGGGTGAAGCGATAACACATAAAAAAGAAATGCTGCCTTTCTAGAGACAGAGAAAATTGTTAATACAAATGAACAGCTGTTTGGGAAGAAAACATTATTTTCAAAACCCAGACAAAGCTCTATTTATTACATTTCACAGACACTTAAATTATAGTGTCTGAAAGCTATCCTTTCATGGGTATCTGTGATACCTAAATTATCCAAAAACCTGAAAGGTTAAGCCAAAAAAAAAGACTTTACTGTAAGAAAGACTTATACAGAGAAAGTTCCTCTTTTTCCTCAAGAACGGAGGTGAGTAAATCCACTGTGCAGCATCACCGAATGAGCACAAAGTTCCAGCACTAACCGTCATGAAATTCCAATTGAATATTAAATTCAAAATTCATTCAGAGATGTTAACATAGGCTGTTTTAAAATCTGAATGCAAACGGAGCTATTCCCATTGTGCTGTTGCTATTCTTATGCTCATGTGGGTTCTCTTGGCCCCCTGCTCTGCTCCAGGCCTCCCTGGGGGGTTCCACAGAAGTCAGGGGCAGCTCTCTGAGCTCCCAGTGCTGGGCCAGGCCTATGACAGGATGTGCTCCACGTACAGCCAGTGAGGCAGGCCTGGGCTCCACTGTGTTCCCGTACAGCCTGACCCTTCTGGAGGAGACCAGGGCTCACCAACGCCTTTCCCATCAACTAGCACGGGTCTGGCTGCCTCTAGGTATTTCCAGAGAATGGCTTGTCACACTCTGGTTAAAAAAAAAAAAAAAAAAAAAAAAAAAAGTTCTGGCTGAGGAAAAACAAAGAAAATCATATTTGGTGCGCTTAGGGGAAGTTAAATAATGAGTCAAGTGACAGATGAGGGGTCCCTGTCTTGGTCCAGAGTAGATTTCATTCTGCATCTTTTAAGTTCATCGCTCCAGTCAATTCAATTCAAATAAACTATAGACTTCAGTTCGGGTTGGAAAGACAACAAAACAACAGCATAAAGAAGTGTACTGAAATCCATAATCACCTGTGCTATTTACAGGTACTTTCAATCTGTTTCCTTACTATGGGGTGACCTGAGCTTGAATGCCGAGGATTTATCCAGCAGGAAGGAGCCTTTGTCACACCATGCAAGCACACTACCTTCCTCCCTTCGTCAACTTCTTGTTTATTGTTCTACCTTACTTCCTACACACCTCACCGGGTGTTGTGCAGTTTAGTAAGTTATGGAAGGCTTGCGATTTTTCTAATGAAAGGTGTTACGGTGTTATGTAAATACACAGTATTATTTTGTCTTTATTCCAGCTTTACTGGTTTGAAATACTTCAGTGTGTGTAAATATACTTAATAATGTGTATTAATTGGATTTTTTTTTTTTTTAGTAATTCCCTGGCATCTCAGTTAACTAAGCAGTAGCAGGCTTACTCGTACAAGGAAATATTAAATATAGTCTCAGACAACTATTCACTGGTCTTTGTCCCTTCCAAAAAATTTCTAGCTAGATGAATCCACCAAGCACCTGTAGTCATTTGCTTGAATGAACGCTAGACAGACTCAATAACTTGTGACCTCCCATGAACATAAACCCAGGCAGATGTCAAGGTTAAAATTTATAACATAGCAACAAACCCACCCTCGAGGATGGGAACAAGTACGTAAGCTCCCTGTAAACAATTAGCATAACTACAAAACAAGTGTACAACATTCAGACAAAAAAATTTTAAGTACCACCAATACCACACATGTTTTAAGTTGGAATCTCTAAAAATAAGTATTATTCTGAGGCTTGATTGTCACTCAGGGCCTTGTCAGCTCTTGATGCCCATTTTGGTCCAAGCATGTTAGCAATCTCAGGTCAGGAGGACCTGACCCGTGGCAACTCAACTTTCTTCACGAGGTTCTGAATAAATGGTTAGTTCTAGTCTTCTCTGTGGACAATAGCCCCCTACCTCAGTGGCTTTCAGGGGGACACCGAGAGTTTGCATCAATTACTGTTTCTATTTAAGCAGCCTTTATGGGCATGTGTCCCTTTGGCAGAATGGACTTCTTATCCTTTCTATCACAGGTAGCAGACAGTACCTCCCATGCAAATGGAGTCAAAAGCATAGGCTCTAGAATTATCATAAAGGTGGGGAGAAAGTATCGATGGAGTGCTGAGAAATGCACAAAACTCATCAATTGGTGAGTTTAATGGGTAAGGTTCCTAAATATAATATATTTTTTTTGTTATGTGTATTATTTCTTCCCTCCCCCAACAAAAGTCTGCCTGTAAGTCCATCCTGTAATTGGATTGTGCTGTAGAGCCATTACAGGAAATGGCTTGAATGGGGTGGGGGTGGAGGGTGGGGGCTGGACAGCCACAGGAGCACTCCAGGCTAGCTGGCTGGGCTGGCAGGGGCCCAGTAAGGGACGGAACCATGCCATGAATATAAGGGCGGTCAGCCAGAATAGTCTCAACTTGCGCTGCTTCTCATCTTGGGTCTTAAGTCTAAAGTGGTCTCTCCAAGTGTGGAATCCAAGGAATATTATTAAAGAGCCTTATTCTGTTCTCTGCACACACCCTGCATCTCTTTAGGAGTCAAGCATCACTCCTTGTTTCTGGTCTCCTCCTACCTGCTCCTGCTTCTGTGTCCCCATTATGGCTCTTATCACAGCGCATCATAAGTGATGGTCCGTCTCCTGCACTACGGGGTTTGCTACCTGCGAGCAGGGGCTCAGGCTCACCGGTGCTCGCAGCGTCCAGCACAGTGCCGGACACGTGTGTGTGGGTGAGTGTGCGTGTGTAAGATGAATTGTTAGGACAGTATCCTAGTGGACTGACTGTGCTTCTAAAGCACCTGTTGGCCTGGGACCAGATGACACCACAGCATAAATTTAAGGATTTGTTATCCTTTTTATAAAGATGGCTTTCAAAGAGCCACTGGCAAAAGCTGACATTTCCACCTTCAGCTGAAGTAGAGAGTTGGATGCATTTGTAGCAGGATTCTTACTTTTGCCTCCCAAAGAGCTTGGATCATATATATGTGTGTATATATATGTATATATATATATATATATATATATATGTGTGTGTATATATATATATATATATATATATATATATATATACACACACACATATATAAACACACACACATTTATGTATATTTATTTATTTTTTATTATTATTATTATTTGCTAAAAGAAAACTAGATGAAAGATGGCAATGCCTTGGTACATAAGTCCTTGGGGACTTTCTAGGAAAACCATTTCATTGGCAGCAGCTGGAAATGCAACAGCACTGTAATTTTGCTGAAGCTATTTAAATGCCATACATGCTGTATATGTTGGTGTTGTCTAGCTGACCCAGAGGCAGGGACTTTAATGCAATGTGAAGAAAATACCACAATATTCACTTGTACTATTATTCGCTCATTCATCTGTTCAACACATATTTGCCAAAAGATGTGCAATGTCTTTTCCACTGGGTATTGGGAAGACTGGGGAGCAAGACAGACAAGATTTCACTCCAGGGAGATGGTACAGTTGTTAACAGGATCCACAGTTGTGGGAATTTTGCAAAGATGCTTCTAGGAAAGTGCTAGGAGAGAAAAACCTCACTGGTGGAAAGGAGGCGAGTTAAATCCAAACTTTGGATTAAGGAATCACGTAATGGTCTCATTCCAAAGATGATTTGTTTCAGTCACCTTTGTTTAAACAGAAGTCCAAATACATTTCTGAGTTCTGGTCACAGTGGCCACCAAAATATGTTAGATCCTGACCCCTCCTGTCAAAGAGGTCACAACCCATTTGGGCCTAGAAAAGACCTTTGCACGTGGGAACAATACAGCAACAAATGTCTGTGAGGGGAATGGGCCAGGTGTGAGTGAGTGGTCTTAGAATTCAGAAGAGGAATTCATTCAAAAAAACTTCTCCATTGACTCTAGAACACTGTGTATTACCGATTTAAAAAGCAGTGCACAGGTACATTTATATGCACTGATAACCCAGAAGTAAGGAATGGGATGGAAATGAAATAGACTGTCTCACTGGTAACAAAGGTTTCAGTGCAATGTACTTCAAAACACTGTAGAATGGTAATTTAGCTCAGACCTAACTGGATGTGCCAAGAAAGAGGAAAATGTTTCCCATTAATGCAGAATTTTCTGGAGACTAAGAAAGTGGACTTTTAAAGCCTCTCAAAGACTCTGCAAGTCATGCCACAGACAGTTACCAGGAACTGGTAACTCCTGAAAACCATGAGGCAGAATTACAACAAAGGCTTAAGGTGCCTCTCTGACCAGCTAACACTAAGGGGGTCACGAGGTCAGGTACATACTGGAACAGTCAATCTGACCCAACGTGCTTTCTCTTTGATCAACCTTATATGTGACTGTATTTTAGTAAATTATCCATGTAGTTGTATTTTGACAGCTCTCTTTACAGCAGTAAAACAAAATGTGTGCATCGCAAATGGCAAAGATTCAAATTTCAGCTATGTTTATCCAAAATAGCACTGAACTGCTTCTGTACTTATGCTATACTGCCTACAGCTTTATGGGAGGGAAGACAGATGGGATGAATTTAGCAGGGAGACAGCTGTGGCTTGAAGAAGAGACAAGCAAAAGTTTTGCTATCAGGCTTCATTATGTATCAAGGTACCAGTAAAATCTGTATCTGGAAGCAGCCAAAAAAGCGTTTTTCATTTGACTAGTGATAATTACCTTTTCTCAACAGCTGACAATGTTCTAAGTGGCATTAACTAGGTATAATAATTAAGCTATGAGATGCAACAGGCAGAGCCTTTCTGGGAACTGTGGCTTCCCTCAGGTATGCCGGGGGCATTGGCGGAGGGGTCCGAGCTCCGGAGAAATGCAGCAAGCCCCGGAATCTGTGGGTGGGAGTCCACACGGAGAGAAAAAAGGAGACTGGACGCTGGGAGCTTATTCTTGTGACCATGACATTACTGAAAGAATGTTTTTTCTCCCATTTCTTACTAATGAAAGTGCATCATTCACACTTGGCCCCAGTCGGCTGGACGTGGGAATGGAGAGTTGGGCTATCATTTATCTTCTGACTCACCTTTGTCTGTGTTACCACGTCCAACTAGATGCCCTTCACGGCTGATGCTTCAACTTTCTGAGTCCATTCCCAGTGTTTACACTGCTGTGGGGCTGACCAGTGACTGCAAGTGAGGCCTGCTAAATGGCCACTCCCCGCTGCCACCGGTTCCTTTTTCACCTGTGGCTCAGGGAAAACGAACAAATGTGCTACTGCAAATCCTAGAGGCCCTCCTATGCAAAGTAGTGTTCACTGCACACACTGTGTTCAAGATAGGAAACAGTGTGCTCGGTGAAAAAATTGTGCCTCTTCCTAAACTACCTAAGTTTCTGTCTCTGTGTGTGTGTGTGTGTGTGTGTGTGTGTGTATGTATTATACACATTATTAACACCTGATAAATTGAATAGATTTGTTATAAATCTAATTTGTGTCACACTGGTGAATAATATCATGCTCTGCCCAGATCAATGCCATTAATACTGCATGGTACCAGAAAAAAGAAAGGCAGAGAAAGCCTAAAAAAGGAACAAACAAAATGCGACATGTATGTAGTAAATGCAGGTGTGACAGTGACACTTGATGGCATAAAGTTTTCCTAAAAAGTATGGGTTTACACATTGCCACTGAGTGGTAATAAATGGAAATCACTCACATACTCAAACGTATGTGTAAATTGACTGGAAGCTTACTCACTCCCTAAGTATTTTACCAACACTATTCCCACTCTTTCAAAGGTTGCACATTTTATTTCCTTTTATGTACAACTATTTCCGCCCCCTGTCCCCTCCTCCCCTCCTTAGCTTTTTTATAACAGCTCTAATTCTTCAGTGACTTTTTTTCCTGGCAACAGTTCCCAGACCTCCTCCAACTAACTGCGTCTCAACCAGACCCCCGATAGCTACTGATTTTCGGATGGTCCAAAAGGACCATCTTCTCTTCAGAGGCAGAGAGACAGTGAGGTACAGAAACGAAACTCAGGCTTTGGAGTCAGACAAACCCATGCACATTCTTGCTTTGACTCTTACGGGCTGCAACTGTGATCACATTTCGTTCCTCTGAGCCTCAGTTTCCATGTTTGCAAATTGGGGTAAACCTTAAAGAGCTGTTGTTGAGGACCCAGTGTAATGTCAGAGGAAACTGTCAATAACTAGGAAGGACGGGTTTTGTGATGGAAAGAGAAGATTGTACTAAATTGACTTTTCTGCCATTCTCTTATTCCAAATTATTGCTTCTCTTCTTTTTCATCAATCTGGCTTAAATTTAAGGTAACACACACATATTTGAAACTGTTAATATTTTACTGTCTCTACCACGTTTCATTGCACTGATCCGAATATAAGATTTTCACAGATAGACAGAGGCCTGTTTCTTAATGCTTAAGAAATGTATACAAGGCCTAGCTATGTCAGGCATAGAAATGTAAGGCATGAAGGTGGGGACTCAATTTAGAAAGATCAGATGCTCCTGAAGGAACACAGTAGCAGTTTAATGGAAGAAAAACAGCTCAGAGGGCACAGAGAGAATGGGAACGTAAAATAATGCCTATCTGATTGTCACCACAGGAGGAGCTCTTAAAAAAAATTGCTAATACGGGAGCCAAAATATTTCTAAGATTCTTCACATCAACATCCCCTCTTCATAGACTTGGGAACGACACTGCCTGGGTTCAGGTTCTGCCTCTGTCATGAGCTCGCTGGGTGACCTTGAGCCAGGTCCTTCACCTCATTATGCCTCATTAGTAAAATGGAGATAATGCTAGCACTCGCCTTTAGGGTCGTTTAATTCGTTGGGGTGACAATTGTTAGTAAATTTACATTTACTAACAATTATCACCCCAATAATTTTAATTAAAAAAAAAAGAATCAAACGTATTAACAAAGGTAAGTGCTTAGAACAAGAACGAGGCCTAATTCATAGCAAGCACTATCTAAAACTAGCTGCTGCTACCATAATAATGATAAATATTATTATACATTTATTATGTTTTATAATTATATACTATAGAGTAAGTATTGCTATTGTACGGGGTACCAGGAAATTTGTATATGGTAACAAGAGGTTTGATACAGTGTTCAGTGGCTGTCAAACTATGGAATCTGGGGGATGAGAAAGAGGACCCAGGAGCCTTGAAGCACAAAACGAGAGCAGAGGCAGGGTCCCGGCCAGGGCGGCCAATGGGGTGGATAAATGTCTCTCATAGCAAAGGTCCCAGCCTTGTCTTGGTGGAATCGTCAGAGTTCTTCACCACCAGTACGCTCCTCCATGGAGTAACTTGGTCAGACCCACACAAAAGTCAAGATCAATTAGAACTTTGTCTTGTGTGTCCGGAGCCGTCATTTCCAGATGGATCCCGAAGGTTCCTACAGGGAGATCTCTATGCAGACTAGGATACTTGGCGATTCTATTTCTGCCAGAGAGAGGTACCTTGGGTATTGCAGCCAGTAAAGAAGAGAACATGTATAGCAATAGCCTAGTCGCAATGCTGTCTCACAGTGTAAGTAAAAAGCTCCCTGGCTCTTGGTGTCCTCATATTGTAAATGATAACAACCACCCTTGATAACCACTTACAGAGGTTTTGGAGAGCACTCACTGAAATCCATAAAGCATGCTTGAGGTTGCAAATATGTAAACACAGAAATGCTCTCGCTTTTAAGAATCAATGTTGAGTGACTTAAATCAATGTGTTAAGGACAAAAAGTTTTTTAGAACTAATGAAAAATTGGCCTTAGATACTGTACTCGGACATCAAGCATCACCATTACAAAGGCCACATTTGTCGCAATGTTATAAGGACTGCTACCAGGAGAAAGTTCAGAAATAAATACACTGTATTTGAACAACTATTTATCACTGTGTGATGCCAGGCAACAACGGGAAGTTGTGCAAATATGGGCCAAGGAGAGAAAATACGTTTTTACTTAAAGGGTAGATTCTTTCCCTGTATTTTCTACAGGGCTTCTATATTATATTTAAAATTATTAGCTATAAAGTGATCATTATAAAAGGAAAAACTATGCCTTGGATCCAAAATCAACTATCAAACGATGTGGACATTTAAATGAACTATTTGTAGTTTTGTGATAATTCTCACATTGATGTGACACTCAGAATGAAATTTCTTCATGTTCTCAGGAACAACAGGATAGACACACACTGAATTTGAATATTTATGAGATCCTTTCCATAAAGAAAATCATGAAATAATCCAGAAACTGTTACAAAGTCAGGATGCATCTGACCAAAAATAGAAGGTCCATTTATTACTCACAAAACATTAATGTTTCTAGCATGTGCCATAGATACCTATGATTCCGCTGCCCGTTTTCCTTTTTGGAAGTTCATCTCTGTATATTCTGTGACAATCTGCTCCCCTAGAATTTGGAATTTGAACAAAGCCGATTTGGTTGCTTTTCTTTCCCCCTAGATGAATGCACAAAGACCCTTAAAAAACAAATGTTCTTTAAAAGACAGTGTGGTGAGTGTATTTAACATTTATTTAAAAATACAGTATCTACCCAAAGATTTTCAAACTGAACTCTCACTCTTCCAGCCCAATTCTACAATAAAAAGTTAAATAAGATCAGAGTAAAAGGTCCAGGAAAAGCACTATAAGAAGGGATAAAGATAGAAGATTATCCCTTAAAAGAAAAAGAAGAGAAAGAAATAACCTCCCCTCCCACCAAAAACAAACACGTAAACCCCTTCTCCTGATTTTTTTAAAATGATTTTTAATCATTTAACAATTAAATGAATTTTTAAATCATTTAAAATTAAATGAATTTTAATTTTAAATGATTTTCTCCTGATTTTTTCTTTTTTTTTTTAAATCCACTTTGACCTTGGCATGTTGGTGGAAAAATAAAAGCTCAAAGACTGGTTTTCCTTATATATTTGTGTGAAAACAATTATAGGCACAACTAACAGCTCAATCCCATTTCTTCTGTCATTTTCTCTAAGCAGATTCTCTCATACAGGTTTCATTACTACTGGAGGCATCCGTTTCTTAAAAATACTATTTAACTTGCCACTATGTCCCCAGATCTGTCATCGGACTATATTTCTGTAGGTTCGTTAAACTAATCCCCTGAAATGCCCCACAGGTTTTAGCTTTGAATAACCTGAATAGCCCCATGACCTTGGGTCACCTGCATGACCCAGGCCAGCCAGAGTCAAGAAGGGACCATCCCCACTGGCCAGGGTGGGATCAAGGACAATAAAATGTGACCACTCCTCTCAGACCTAATTATGCCAGGCTTTCCCTGTCAGTGAAGTAAACCGAAGAGAGGAAGCTGAGGAGCAGGGCTTTCCATCCACATAAACTCTGCTTGTTGCTGGTTGATCCGATGGACCAGCAGGTTGGGGAGACAGCAAACTAGGAAGACGAGGGCCAAAGAAGAAAGGTCGAGCTCAGTCCCCCAGCCCTGGGCAAGGTGATTACCCCCAGTCACCGGTCCCTGCCCCTGGAACATGCATACCTGGAGTGCAGAGACCACTCTGAACCACTTTTTGTTTCCTCTGGGCCCGGGACAGTGTCCAACCAAATATTGTGACAAATTTGAAACTGCTGGTTTGTTGGGTAACCATTATCAAATGTACTCTGCCCTTGAAATATGGCAGAAACAGAGGGTTCTAATAAACTGAATCACATTTATAAGCATTACAAGGGAACTTACCACCACGAATTACGTTGTTAAGTGAGGAATGACCACTTAACTAATCCATTTTTTAAATTTGGATTTAATATATTAGGTTTGCCTAAAGTAATGACAATAGCTTGGCTTTCTATCAAGCTGAATCTGCAGTAAGACATTTTGAATTAGGGTCATTTATTAAATTTCAGAGTCTCCAGTCTCTTCGCACACTGGAGTGTGATCAAGATAGACAGAAGTAAAGCAATTAACTGTTTAGCAGCTGGCCCACTTTTTCATGCTAGGAAAAAAATAAAACCTCAAAATTCCCTAGGAACTTTTTGCTACAGCTTCTAGTGCTTCTTATGCTTTCATTCTGAAATAGAAAGACTCCCATCTTTTAAAATTGTACTTTTCTTTAGACATGTGCCCTAGATTTTTCTTAGGACACATGAGCCCTAGATTAGCCTTAGGAACTATGGCATTTTTTTTTAATCATAAGTAGTGTATATCACTTTAAAACTAACATTAATTTTGATTGTTCAAACTACAATGAACACTGTTACAAAGTTATGAGATGGTGGAGTCTCTTCACCTCACTGTGCATTTATTTCCACCTCCTCTAGGAAGCTTTCCTGCAAGCAACCCAGACACTGGACATGCTGAAGGCACATTGTTTGTTTACTGAACTCCTGACCAGACAAATGGTCGAAGTGCCGTGTCGCTCACTACGTGAGACGCAAGAACAACGAAAGAACTCTTTTCTCAAGCTGCTCACCATTCCAGGGGCAACATAGGTCTGTGTAACTGGAAGTCAGAGCTGGTTACAGAAAGAGCATGGGTTGGTGATGGAAGGAGACCTGACTCTGTGACAATGTGATATATAGATGATGTGTTACAGAATTGTACACCTGAAACCTATGTAACTTTACTAATCATTGTCACTCGAATAAACTTTAATTAAAAAAAAGAGAATGGGTATTAGAAGTCTCAGTCATTTCATAATTTAACCTCTGAAAGACTTTCTCCTTGACCAAACTCTAATCAGGTTCCTCTAAGCCCTCTTCTCAACTAGGCTTTGACCTTGGGCTTCAGTGTCCACCCCTGTGAAGTCTGCATTGCCTAGTTTTAGCAAGAATCTTGTCAGTTTAGAGAGAATCCCCCACTCTGGACATCTGATCAAAATGCCTTATCCTTCACCGTCCCTGGGTAATACCTGATCACCCTGGCCTACCTTTAAGAAGGATCCTGTGATTTGGTTTACCCAGAATCCCCCCACCCCCGTACCCTGACGTTTCTTCTTATAATTTTCTATCCACTGATCCCCCACCCCCATCCTGCTCCTTGGCTCTAAATCTTCTCTTCTCTTCGCTGTATTTGGAATTGAGCCCTGTTCTACACTGAGGTGTCTCTCCCCCGTTGCAATAGTTCCTGAACGAAATCTGTTTTTACCACTTTAACTCCTGTCAGGCTCTGCTTTCTCCTTGATACCTCTCCAAGACTCACTTTGCTCCTCTGGAGAACAAGAGGATCATTATCCATAATAATAAATGAGATAACATGCGACACTTAGCTGGAGCCAAATCCATACTAGCCACTCAAAACACATTGCCTCTTTTTTTCTCTTTTTAAATCATACTTAAAATATACATTCTAACATTCCCCAAAGGTACAATAACATAGACTGTAGTGTGCTGGAATTACAGGGCAAGGAGAAATGTATTTAGAGTGGATGTGTCGTCTCCCACGGCCCCAAGAAAAGCACACGTGAAAGAGGCTTCCGCCTAGATGACATGGTGTGTGCCTGTGAACAGGAAACTCAGAATTTTAGACCCATTAGGATTAGCTCCCACGTGCTCTGCTTGGCACTCTGTGTCTCAGACTCATTGTCTCAAAGGGAAGACAATACTAATAATCCATCTCGCACTGCGTATAGGAAAAGAAGTATCTATTTCACGATTTAAAGGTCATTGAATATATAACAGCTAGATAGTTGAAGCAAAATACCATATTCATCAGCGAAATAGAAAAGTTTAGCAGCATTCATCTGTTCTCATTTTAAATTTACCACAGTATGTAAATGAGAGGATTTAAAAAAGCATCAGGCAAAAATCTGAGCTAGGTGCAAAGAAAAGCACAGTCAGAGGCAAATTTGTGACTGTTTGAAGTGTAAGAGTTTGCCAAACGGGCTGCTACTTAGATTTTACTACTAATCTGAGCGTATGTAAAGCCACTAGAAAGATCCCAATTATTGTTAAATACCCAGAGTAGAAATTTGCTGCTAAATGGCTGAATTTGCAGCATCGGTCTCAGGATGGCTTTTGTAAACATCTTCTTTTATGTACCAAAATTATCACAGGAATATCACGCACAAAGATGAACTTTAAATACACACTCCCAGTCATCGATGCAGCCGGAAGAAAATAAACCAAATACAGTTTGGATTAGAGACGGAATTACCTGATTTTAAAAATATTTTGCTGTCGTCGAGAGAATCTGCTTAGCCAGGAACAGCAGTTATTCTACCAACGTTAACATTTTAAAACACGATTGATGGCAAAATGAGATAACCTGATCATTCTTAACAGGATTTTCTTACATCCAGAACATTCACACTCTATCAGAAATGTACAGAGGCGGGTTTGTGATTCACACTCTTGTAGAGCTCAGTGGGCCAATATGTTACATGGAGACATCAGCCTACTATTTAAACAGCACCCTGTCTGGTTTCTATGGAACAAACTACCTTCAAAACCAAAATGAACCATGTTAAATGAAGCAAGTCAAACTCAAGAATACTGCACACACTCTACCCCAAGAGTCAGGAGACCTGGCCTTTTACCTGTGTTGACCCTGCTGACCGGGCCTGGGACCTCGAGGCAGCCAAGAAGAGTGTAATTTCGAGTCAGAAATGGCCTCGGTGACCATGAGTCCAGCTTAAGAGACAAGGAGACAGCCACCCACTCCAGCGCCAAACTGAACCCTGCTTCAAGACCTGTTTTTCAACAAGATAGCAGAAACCCCAGGATGCTTTTGATTATTTCCTGCTTCCTCAAGTAACATCACGATATTTAATCAACTCTGAAAACTGGGGATAATGAAATAAATGTCTCTTCTACCTCATAATGCCTAGTATTCAAAATGTCAGGAGCATTTGAGATCTTGCTCCCTGGTGTATGTCATCAGTATGGCTGAAATGAACTCTTATAAAAATTAAAAAAAGAAAAAGTCATCTGGGCAGTAGGAAATTTGTGACGAGCAGCACAGCCGAGGAAACAAACAAACAAGGGAAGTACAGAGAAGAGTGGTCAGGAAATCGGCAGTGTTTTGCGAGTCTGGTGAAAGATCATATCTAGACCCTTGCCTGACACAGGGAAGGCACCGGATGTGCTTCCCAGGAAAGTAATGAATACACGTTAAATTTTGCTACATTTTCTGGAGCGACAAAGCCCATCTGTGGATTTCAGTTCAAGGATCTCGTTGCAGAGAGAAGGGACAAGAAGTCAATGATGCTGATAAACTGAACAGAAGAAGGGCCTGAGACGGAGGGGGAAAACGTGCTAAAAACAGGTCATTCTAAGGCAATGATGGAAGTGACAGACGAGAGAAATCAAAAGGGCGAATTGAAAAACAAACGAAGGGTTCTAACCCTACTTGGAAGGGCTTAGTCAGGGAAGCTTTCCAACCAGAGGCAGAACCTGAACTGAGCCTTTTTTCTTTCTGGTCTTTCTTTCTTTCCTTTTTTTTTCACTGCTTACTTTTTTTTTTTTTTTTTTTTTTTTAACAAAAGTAACATACTCAATGGAGAAAACTCAGAAATTATTGGAAAATATGAAGAAAACACACCAATAACCCTATTGCATAGAGACAGCTAATGTATTATTATATTCTCATCATTCTCATGTGTGTCCTGGTGTGTGTGTGTGTGTGTGTGTGTGCACATGTACATGTACACACAGGTATGTAACGAGATGGAAGCAGTGATTCATTAAGTGTTTGGAAGAAATAATTTGATAATTTGAGAAGTAAGATTCCAAGGAGGTCACGCTGAAATTTTGTGGTCATTAGATGGGACTTCTGTGGCCGCTTTTCAAACTCTGGATCATCCACCACTAACAAATCATAAAATAGAAAATACGGATTGCAGAGTCCATAGTAAGGGTGGTACTGTTATTAACTTTCTCTGTGTGTATGTGCGTGCGTGCGTGCGTGTGTGTGTGTGTGTGTGTGTGTGTTTGTGCAATGTTAAACTTACTTTTTATTTGAGATCCAGGCTCATTTGAATGTATGTGTATTTGAGGCAAGAGCTGGGGCAGAGTTAGATTATTCTGCATTATGGAGGGGTAAGGAGTTTGTGGTCCCCAGAACATGACACACCAAAGAATTTGAAAGTTAAGGGGAGGGGAGAAGCAGGGGAAAGGAAAAAGTTTCCAGAATCAAAATAAAGCCTAGAATGGAGATTGTTACATTGTTTCTACGGGACGTGTGACGTAAGTGTTCTCCATCTTCTTTCTTATAATACTCTCAGTCCATATCCTCACTGCTGATCAGCAGTGCTTTTGTACATATGAAGTCCTTTGGAGAACTCAAGGAGTGCTGAGTTCCACACACAAGTTGGCACTGGGAAAAATTTGAGTCTACATGTGTGGGATACAAAAGCTAGAATGTGAAGAAGATATTTTGGGTACGTCTCTATATCTATATCTATATCATCTATCTCATCTGTTTTGCAAAAATGGAAACATGTAATATATACTAGTTTTATCCTATTTCTCCTTAGAAATATATTTTGAACGTCTGTCATGTCAATAAATACTTTTCTTCCAATAAGTGATTTTATTGGAAGTTTAGAATTCCACTGCAGGGAATTTATATAATCTGTTTAAGTAACGAATCTCCTGATGTCGGACATTTTGATGATTTAATATTTTGATTTGATTATGTTCCATATTCTTCTCTTAGAAATAATCCTACTGCTTGAAGTCATAATTAGTAGGACTGGCCAAAGAGAAGCAACATCATGCTTATTACATTCTATTACCTATTTAGGTGTCCCATCTGTAAGGGAGGACTCTTTTACCTTGTACCAAGGGCAGAGCTAGGGGTACAGGAAGTGTGCCGCAGGGGCCGGGCTCAGCCTGGCCTGGCTGTAAGGTGAGGCAAGGCTATTCATCCGCAGTGTTTAGCAGTCAGTAAGTCAATTACAATATCTCTTCTAATAGAATTCTTGACACCTATCGCTTGGGATTTAAAATACTTATGTAAAAGCTAGACGTCTACTTTATAGTTTAAATGGTCATAGAAGTAAGTGATGCTTGAATTTGAAAATAAAAATGCAGACTTGCTGTAGGGAAAATTTAAACTGAACAAAGATATGACCAACAGAGTTCCTTTTAAAATCATTGGCTTTAAGGCATTCTGCAGGTTCATTCCTAGAGATAGAAAAGACATCACTAGAATTTAGACCAAAGAAACAGGTACTAACAGTAAGAGGTGAAAAAAATTACTTGATACTCCCCTGTTCTCACTTGTCATATCCCATCAATTGCTAGCCAATTCTCCCTCCTAAATAGTTCTCCAGTCAATCCTCTCCTCTTCATCTCCTTTTCAAGCGCTCGTCATTTCCAACGTAGCTTCCCTGTCTGGCTCCCTTAAAATCCATCCTTCAGGCTGCCACCAGAGTGAGCTATTTGAAATGCAAATCTTCTCTATGCCCTGTTTAAAACCCCGATGGCTCCCCAGTCCCTACAGGGCAAAGAGTCCTGGCAAGGATCACCGGGCCATCTCTGCTTCCTACTTTCCACCCACGAACACTGACCCGTTTGTAGTTCCTACGCCACGGGAAGTCACTTCTCTCCCCAGAGCTTTCCTCCAGTTCTCCTCTCTGCCTAGCATGCAGCCTACATAGCCTCATAAGTTAAGTTCTGGCGTCCCTGTCTCCCAAAGGTTCCCCTAATGTCTCCCAGGCTGGATTTGTGCCTCTCTTCAGTCATCCTCTGCTGCTTCGTGCGTATCTCTACCGCCGTCTTTACCACATGCGACAGATAAGGCTGGAGTGAGGGCCTCTCTGTACCATGAACAAGAATCCCTGGGGGTGACTTCTAGCTGAATCCATCTTCTCTATATCCAGGACCAGCAGTTCCTATCACGTAATAGGGAGTCAGTCACTTTTGTTTGTTTTGTTTTGTTTTGAATGGACCAAACAATACTGTAGCTTAAAAGGGTTGAAAAATAGCTAATAAGGCCAGGTGAGTTTAAATCCTAATGGCCTGGTAGAAAGAAGACACACGTAGAATCGGCAAATATTAATCCTAACTGTTAGCTAACAGCTTTAAAATTAAAATAATTTCAGTTCCTAGAGAATTGTTCATTAATTCAATACATATTTATATATTGGGAATTCCGAGAGTCAGAACCCCTGGTCCACACGGAGGGCTTCACAATCTCATAAGACAGAAGGACATGAAATATCATGAATGTAGTACTCTAAGTGCTAGAACACAGAACCATTTACCACAGACCCAAGGGGGAGTGATTAACTGGAACATGGGGCTCTCAAGAGAGCTCAAATTTTCTCTTAGCTCCACCCCTACCCAACCCCCCAATCCTACCCTGAGAGTAGTTCTCATGTGCAATGTCTGGAGATCAGGTCCAAACACATTTTCCTTGGGGTCATTTACTCTCCATATTGAAATCGGGGAGATTTAGAACCCCACAATGGGAGTCTGGACCTAAGGGGAAAGGGCCAAGGAGGAGGCTGCCCAGTCTTCCCCAGCTGCAATCTCTTAGGCCTCCCTGCTCTAGACAAAAAGCTAACAGGGGTCCAGGACTCTATGATCCAACCAGGCCCGGCAGGAGAGAACCCCATAGGTGAGCACAGGGGCATAATTCAAAATAAGAAATGAAATGCAACACTAACACTGTGTTTTATGGGCTAAGGGGAAAAACTAGAACACTTCCAGACACAGGTCACAAAAATGGTTATGTTAAGGTGGGAGAGATGCAGATGCATATTTGGTCTGAACCAGAAATGATGACCTGTTTCCCAGGGCCGTTCTGCGTGGCCACGTAGAAGCAGCACAGTGTTTCCCAGCCTCAGTTCTATATTCTCTCTTTCTATGATACAGAAATCACCAGCATAATGGAAAATGGCAAACTTAGCTGAATAGAAAGACTCTTACAAAATCCGCAACTGAACAATCATTCTTTAATATATCAGGCCACTGGAGAAACTGAAAGCTTGGAAAATGCATAACTCATTCCAAATATATAACTCGTTCCAAATGACTGTCATAAAATTTGTAAAGTCCAAGTCATTTATGGAACTGCTAACAACCTTAACAAGCAGCTCCATTAAACATGACCTACGAACCTTGCAAAAGAAGGACCAACTAATAACACAATGAGTAGTTAAGTGGCCTAAATGAGTGAGGGAGCCATTTTGGCTTTAATGAGATCAAAGCATATTTAACAGTTGTGATTAATATTTATTGACTGCTCACTGGGTGTACATCATTATACAAAGGAGCTTAAGATTTATATTGCTTCATGATAGTAATTAGACACATATATTGAGTGGTTTCTCCAAATGTGAGGATATAGATGAGAGGTTATAAAATATTTTTTAAAAAGTTGTACATACGCATCAAATTCTATTATGGTCTCATTAGTATTTCCTTTCTACAGTTTTGAGACTTTAAAGGATGAGCTAGAAAATAGAAAAGACTACATATTAATGTGTTAAATGCCTGGCGCTGTGCTACATGCTAGCGAAACAAAGACGACCGGGATGTGTTTCCTGTTCTTAAGGAGTTCATATTCCAGCGAGTCATACATTCAGAGAGTAATTATGATGCCCCCTTGTGTGCTCGATCAAAGTGTCGTTTGAACAAAGTGTTTGGCAGGAAGTAGAGTTAAGGATCTTCACTGAAGCGATGACAGCTGACCTGGCTCTTGAAAGAAGAGGTCTCGAGGCAGAGAAGGAAAAGGCACTCTGGGCTCCAGAAGCACAGGTGAGAGTGTCTGGACTGTGAATTCTCAAAGACAAAGGCTGAATCCGAGCATCTTTCTAAACCCGAAGCCACAGGTCCCAGTTACCCAGCTGACACTCAGTAAATAGCTGAACAGTGTACGTATAAACAGTGAATGAACCAATGAATAAATTAATAAACACCCATCTTCTTTCTATATATATCCCGAAATGATTCTAGATCCCTGAGAAGAACGAAGACCATAACAACAAAAATTCCCTTTGGAGAGCCCATGAACCGAGAAAAAAATTGATGTTTACTCCCCTTGCTCCTCACAGCCAGATGGGGGTGATGGAGGTCACCAACCCTCCAGGGCCCACTCCTCTCCAAAGCCATCCTTGACAGTCTCAGTGACCTCAAGTTCACCTGCGGATAACAGGTCCCCATTGTTGGCAGTGTGGGTGGATGCCCCGCTCCAGCCAGGAGCAGCCCTTCCTGCCTGTGAGTTAGAAAGCAGGGACTTGGGAAGCATGCCACATACGTGTGTGTATAGAAGAAATCAAAGGGAAGATAAAAACCAGGATAGGACTAGGAGGGGTGAGGGGATGGAAGATGATCACAGAGCCAGGGAGAAACCATTCGGGCCTCCATGCAGGGGGACACTTGCAGTTAGAATGGTGATATGTCTCCAAACACATCCCTGCAGGGCAGTTTGTAGCCTTCATGCCGCATCCTCATAACCTTATCTGTGAAGTTTTAGTTTAGTATTTTTTATTTATATTATTTTAATTAAAGGCAACTTAAACTTTAAAATGATTAAGAATTTCTGAGACTCATCGAGGCTTTTAATGTGCCAATGTGCATTCTGACTCTCCAAAGAGTGGACAGTTTATGCAATATGTCCCCAATCTTAAAACATCCTGATTTCTTTTCTTAAAGACTGTTTTGTAGGACTGAGCATTCACAGACTACGTAGGGAAAACCCACCCCTTTGGGCCACAGCGAATGCAGCAAGCATAGAAGAGGCAGCTACATAGCACATGGCTTTGGTGAAGCAGCTGTGTGCTATCGTCACCATCTTGATAAATACCATGACCTACTTAAGAAAGGAAAATGGAATGGATACTCGGACCGAACCCAAGATAAAAGGAAGAAAAGTGGAAGGCTGATATTCACCCAATTGAGAGAGAGGATGGTTGTTCTCTGCTTGTTGATTTGTTCATTCATTACTTAGGAAGGAGAATTAAGGCATTCATTAGTGCCCTTTAAAAACCAGGCATGGGTCCTTAATCCAAGTATTTATCGAAACCCATTTTGAAACCATTTGCACTTTGAGCAGTGCAACCTCCTAAGAAAGCAATCCTTCAAGAACTTTATGCAAGGAACAGATCAGCTTCCTAAACAAACCAGGGCTGCAGCCCCAAGCACCCCGAAGTGCGTAGAAGGTCACCCAAAAATCTGTATACAAAGGCTGGTTCTGTAGCCTGAGCGGTGGCCACGTCTTTGACTGCCAAGCAGCTGTGGAAAGCCTGCTTGGCATTAGCTGGAGTGTGGGGTGAAGCTGACCTTCCTAACCCGGGGAAAGAGAGAGCAAAAGGGGTACAAAGAAGTGCCCTTCCTTCTACCTCCAGGTCGGTCCCTGGTACAAAGGGAAAACTTGGCGCCTGGAGAACGCAGCGCATGTTCTTACAAAACCAGTTGGGACATTGTCCACCTTCATCCATCTGCCTCTAGTCCTTCCAAAGGCCAGTAGAAGCTCCCCGAATGGACGGCCACATACCCTGATCACCTGAAACACCAACCCTTTCCTCTCCTCTCTGTCGCATGTACGCTACGATGTCCAGGGCACACGCACTACGTACGGCCCCTGACGGCCATGCTCCAGTGCGACTGGGCACAGCTGCTCCCGCCGGTCGTGTTACATTTGCCAAAGTCAGTTGTGGTTCTTCCCAGATCTGTTGATGCCACTTACAGAAGCATAATTAATTTTGAGTGAACTAAGAAATATGATTGGTTAAAAAAAGGGTTTGCTGATTCTATGAAAACGAAATAGAATAATTTAGAAAGAGCCAACAAAGCTGAGGGTTTTTTGTTTTTTTTTAAGTCTGTCAAATGAGGTGTGCATGAGAAAACTGGGAAAGCCTTGCAGAAGAGCCTCACTAGAATTGTGAGTTCTGCATGGAGGCGCCTTCCCAAGTATCTTTATGTCCTGTGCAACGTTGGTGTGGTTTACCTAGGAAAAACGACGTGGCACTCCAAATCAGGTGATCCACACACACGAAATATCTTGGTCCCACATATACATATCATATAGTCCTTGTTAGAATTTCCTAACCATCCAACTTCTGGCCTCGGGCTTGTGGGATAAGATGGCTTCTGCTAAACATCGAATTATTTACTTGCACTTCACATTTTCCTTTTGATTATTAGTACTGGCCTACCTCCTTACTTCTGGGAACACATAAATTATTGGGTGGGTACAGTAGAAAACACTAGACCAGAAGTCAGAAAACCTAGATTCTAGTCATTAGCTGAACTAGTAGACTTGGAAGTCACCTTATCGCTTTGGGCCTCAGTTTCCTCATCTATAAAGTGACTGCGTTAGGGGTAGGAAAGGGGGTGAGAGAGGGGTAGATGATAAGAGAAGGAGCTGTACTTTATAATCTTTCAGATCTCTTCTGATTCTTTAAAAATGACATTCTATGTGATTCGGGTCACATAACATAGGCAGGATTCCCTAAAACATTTATTAATTGTTGTTTGGAATATAAATATTTGAGAAAAGTATAAATTCATTCTTAATGTTAAGAATAAGTAAATTTACTTGAGAAAAGTAAAATTATTTAGAAATTGTAATTACAAAGAAGAAAATACAAAGGTATATACATAATGATTAAAATAAGATTTAAATTACCAACATAAAATTGATCATTGATAGCCTTATAATTTGGGACTAGGAAGAAAGTCTCTAAGATGTTATATCTCAAATGTTCATGCTTTCTATAATAAAATAAACTTTTGTAAAAAAATTATTGTTATTAATTTATAGTTCCAAAGTAGATTACAAAGCTATAGTTTTGGGAATAGTATGCGATATAAAATTATTCAAATAATGTCCCGTATTAATTTTACAAATACAAAGCTACAAATAATTACTGGAAAAATAAACTACTCACAGAAACATATGCTGCCTTCTTTAAAATTTTTAGTTTTGCAACAGAATTTCTTTAACAGCAATGAGACTTGACAGAAATATGTGTTTCTAAATAAAAATAAAATTATTGGAGAGCACTGCCTAACACATTGTTTTGATGTCTTTCATTTTAACTATTAGCATGTTGCCTGAATTACTCTTTGTGCTACAAAAATTACACAACCAGACTCACATACAAAGATAAGAGATTTAAATCTAAGTACACATCATCTTTTAAAATAACCGTTTGCCACTTGTGAGTGGGAAAAGTCAGCAGTGTGATATTCGCTTTATATGCTGCCTTGGAGTCAATATCAATTTCAAGTTTGCTTTTATGATTCAGCTACTCCAAGAGTCTGAAAATATTTCATTAAAAATTAATGTGTTATTCACACAAATGGCAAATATTGAAAATTAAGAATATAAATAAAAAATAATAAAAATAGTAAGTCTACTAATATTGAAGAGGAAGGAAGACAGGAGGGGGGAGGAGAGCATGTGAAAAGCAGAGAGATTTTAAACATCCGGTTTCTATTCTGGTCCGTTTATAGCAACAGACAGACACAGCAAGCGGAAGCCAAATATATTCTCAGGCTCCGACAGGATTTGTTTTCTATCTTGTCATTACTTTTACTGTGTTCTCCCTAATAATATTTCTCCACTGATCTAGTCTTCCTGATGGACAATACCAGTCTTATTCAGAGCTTACAAATGAGAGTGGTGGGGGATTCAGGCACATTCATGGAGTCCAGCTGCCTTGCGAGCCTACTGGGGGTGGGGGTGAAGCTTTCCCAGGAACCCTTCAGCACAAAGGCACACAACCATGGAAACTTCATGCCCCACCCTCTGCATCCTTCCCTAACCACTTTGAACGGTTTTCTTAGGACCCAACACACAATCCCTGGCAGAGCAATAGGTACCTGGTCAATACACAAAGGTAGAGATGAATGCACCATGCCCATTTCATTCATGATGGCACAAAGGCAACAAGCTCACTCAAAGGGCATCATCCCCTGTGTTCTTTCCCTAAGAGTGATTCCATGTCAGGCAGCAAGCAACTACCTACCTTATTCCATCCCTACCCTTCAATTTAAATGCCATTGAGAGAAAGTCACATTGCTAATTAAACATGCAGCCTTGGACACACACTTGTCCCTGCATCAAAATAAAACACAATAGACTTCCCCTACACCAAAGATAATGAGGGAACTATTTTGAAAATATGAAAGGTTTGTTTATGCAGACTATAAAAACATCCCTTTGCATCAAAATAAGTGTCCTTCTTTATTGCACACTGATTATTTTCTATAGAATTTAAATTGTACATGAAATTATAATTGTGCCTTGTTTAATGTAAATTGATTGTCTCAATTATTGGGAAAGGATTTGAATTTTAATGGACTATTTTGCTGGAGATGGTCCAAGCAAATCAGCAAAAACTCTAATAGCTCTAACTGTGGAGGTACACAGCCAAACATTTATATAAATCAGGTCTCAGCATTGGTCCTAAGGTGCTATAGGACAGTTAGTAAGTCTTTCTCCATGAAGAAGAAATCAGCCATTAATGTTGGAAGAGTCTGACATGGAGGCTGTAATTTGCTGTCTCTCTCTCTGAAAAAATGGGAAGATCCACATATTAGTAGAAAGGACTTTTGTCATTTTTTTTAATGTTCTTTCTACAGACTAGGTTGTCTGTGGAAATCAGGGCTTTACCCTGAAGGTAGAACTGACATAAAATCCAGCAGCCCTGTGTCACACAGGCACTAAGACACACTTGAACGTGACACCTGAATGTCTGAGGGACGGCCACCCCAGGAAGTTGGCTACAGTCACATCCCAGCAGCAAGCCATGTAGTGACTGCTTGCCATGTCTCCTTTATATAAATCCAGTGTCTACGAAGTCAAACAAATCTCTATTCTTACAATCACGGCTCGAGCAGACCTCAGCCGTTTTGCTACCCAGATGGTTGCAACATTTTTATAGCGAAATTACAACCAGTGACGCCGGAGGTATAGATCACATCTGCCCCCAACAGTCTCAGGTCTTTTTCTCAGACCCTCAGCCTTAAGAAGCACTGTTGATTCAGGTGTAACAATCACCTCTGGGTATAATATGATGAAATATTGACTACACAGCCAAATTTATACCTCAGCTAAAAACCACCATAAATTTATTTTAACTGCTATCTACTTGAGATATTTTAGGAATTGAAAATGCAAGATTTTATTCATTTCAGGCTTGAGCGAGCCTCTTTTTGCAATGGGAAACCTGCAGTATTCATCTAGACATACATACAGGTTAAATACAGAGTATAAATCAAGATTTGGCTGGTGAATAAGGATTTCTTCTCCTGTTCATCAACCTTTCCTGAATGAATGTCTGTAGTGCTAAAGAATGAAGCTGATTATAAGGCATTTCTTTCTATAACGAAGTTCAGAAAGGGCAATAAATTATGACCAAGTACAGTTCTGATGGGTTTCTTCCTAAGTGCTGATCTGACTTGTAAGACATAACCTTAGTGTTAACATAGTTCAATGTCTACATGTCCTTTAACATTTTTTTTAAGAAACTAGAGTTTCCTAGCAACTAGACATTTGATTAAAAATCCGTGTTTCATAATTAGTAAGTCTCAGGTTTTAGATGATACAGCCTAACAGTGTGAAGTCTAATAAAATAGCACACCTAAGGCACACCATTGCACCGTAAAAGAGTATGAAATCTGGCCACAAGTGGGTATCTAGAAATAAAGAGCCAAAGCACAGCAGCAGAACCCCGGACAAAGGGAGGAAAAGTCACGTGAAAGTGATGAAATCTAAGCATCAGGCAAAGAGGGAGACGATGAAGAAGGAGCAGATGAGTATCACTGGCTGGTTAGAAAACAATTCCGCATGAACAGCACGTTTGGCATCTTAACCCCCGTCCACCCCCACCCCCACGTTTGCAGAAGACAGGCTGAGCTTCACGTGGCAGCCAGAGTCAGTAATGCATGTCTACTTTCTCCTAATGCCACATTTGCTGAGCATATAAACATTAACATTTGCATTTGGTGGAGAAGAATGACTCAAAAGCCACGTCAATGCTGCTTTTCTATATTTCAACAGGATGCCTTTACAACACTTGCTTTTTAAACTGCTGCTTATTTCCCATGGATGAGAAGAAGAAAATGGTTCTGCCCCTGCTCCTACACATACACAAAATACTTCGTGGGTAATAGCCACTTTTAAAATTAATTAATTTCTAGGAAGTGAAAGCCCAGAAAGTATCACTCTGTATCACAAAGATACTATCGTAAAACCAAACATTCTCTTGAATCGGTTAAACTTCAATCACCAGCAGTGTGCATATTACACAGCGGTGAAAACAATTCCTGAAATGGCTTTTTCTCCATAAATAGAGACGTTCAACTAAACGAAGGCAAACACTTAAAACGGACTAAAGGCGTCGCTCTTCTGCTGTGATCACAAGTTATGTTGTTCAAAGTTCCCAAAGAAATGTCCGAAACAACATGGAATCCCGTGGAAGAGTTCATTCATTATGTTCGACAGTGTAGATTTCATCTTTCGTGCCACATCAAAGAGCTACAGGAACACAAGAAAGCGTGCTGCCCCCTCACAGGCCCGTCCACCAGCTTCCGTCCCAGGTGTCCTGCCAGCAAAGGCCCCCCTCCCCGCCCCAGGTAGACTAGCTGCCTTCCCTGAGTCAGGTGAAGAAGGTCTCCCTTGGCTCCAAACCCCACAAAAGCAGCCTAAAGCTGAGTATTTCCTGAGAGAAAAGTGAGGTTTTTGCTGTCCTATTAGCGGAGCTTATTTACAAGAAGAGCTGCTATTTTGGGTTTTTCTTTTCCTTGGGTTTATTTTTATTTAATGATGATAAACTATTAAGCTTGAATTGCAACATAAAATATAAGAACTTATTCTTATAACAAAAACACACATTGTTTCTTATGTGCCAGGCCGACTTGAAGCTCATTTCCGACTCAGAACGACCCCAGGCAGTAAGATCTATTGTCCCCCTTTTACTGACAACAAGGCTGAGTCACCAAGAGGTGACGTCACTTGCCCAAAGCTCCACAGCTTATTCAGTGGTGAAGCTGGGATTAGAACCCAGGCAGAAGGCCCCAGAAACTATGTGTTCTTAACCACTAGACACCATATACTCTATTAATCATTATTTAAAAAAAAAAAAAAAACACCAAAAAACCCCTCATTCAGTCTTGCTGTAACCTGGGGAGATGGCTAAGGCACATTAGCCTGAAAATCCTGTAGCAGAGAATTTGGTGCTTAGATGCCATGCTGTCACTTGCAAGCTAGAATGGGAAGCGCTGCTGGGGAGCTCTGTGGACTGGGACCCTGGAGGCCAAGTCCCATGCTGACAGCTGACTTGCTGGGGACACTCAGGGGTGCCGTGGCACTCTGGGTAAAGTGTGGGCTCCGGCCTAAGACAACCCTGCACTCCTGGACTGCTGACGCTGCATGTTAGCTACGTGACCACAGGCAAGTCACATGGCCTCAGGGCCTCAGTTTCCCCTCTCAACACAGGAGACAAGAATACTGTTCTTAATAGGATGGATCGAACGGCCTCTGCCGTGGATTCTTCACTTGCAGAACTGCAGTCGTGTGCGAGAGGTCACAAAGCTCTACCTCCCTGACAAATACTGTGCTTCCACGATGCGATGACTGTAGGACAGTTGATTATAACACTAACACTGCATTGCATTGACAGAGTGCTTCTGTTTTCCCCCCATTTTTCACACCTATGACACGACTTGATCTTCGTAACCATTCTACTTGGTATTTGACTCCATTTGATGGAGAAGGAAAGGGCCTGTCCAAAATCATATGTTGGCAAGTGAGGAGGTGGGGCCATAAACACTAGCCAGTGTTCTTTCCTTAGGATACCTTGCTATATTTTCACAGAAGACATTCCTACGTGCAATAAACTTACAATATAAATGGAGAAAGTGAAAAAATATGAACAAAACAGAAATAAACACAAATTGCTCCAAGACCCTAGAGAGAATGGAATAGCTTTCTCTGGGTGGGTCATGTCAGGAAGCCTGTACTAAAGGGGGGGGGGGTTAGGCATCCAAAGAGAGGGAAGCACCCAGGCTTGCTTGAAGAGGGAAAGAAGCCAAGGTAGAGATTCCAGGAGGAGAACAAAGAAAATGACAGATACTTAACTAAAGACACACTTGCAAGAATGCTCATAATTGATGGCTCTGGAAGGGAAGAAAGGCAAACCAGTGGAGAGGATAGGGACACACATAATGAAGTCCCTCTCAGGCGCCAGCCTTGAGGCTGACATTATCAATCGTTTATCCATGAAAGGTGTCAGATTCTCTCAGTGCCATCCTCTCCAGCCCTCAATCCCTTGCTGTTACTATTGAGCTCACTGACTGCATGGGGGCCAGCTTCATTCTGCCACCTGAGGTTGGGCTCCTCCTGCCACTTGGAATCCAATGATAGGGCAAGCCCTAGATTTTAGGATATGGCTTCTGAAGCAGCTGCTAAAGGATTGGTTAGTTTAATCTGGAGTGCAGGGGCACTGTCTCCCTCAGGGAGAATTTTGGACCCATGGGAGATGTGAGATAGAAGTTGGGCAGATCAGTTTCCTCTCCTTTCCTCCCTCCAGGGAGCTATTTGGGGGCATAGGTTTCTTGTACAGCCCATCCAAAAAGCCTTTGTGGTTGGGTTCCTGTGCCTGATCATGGAGCAGTCGCCAGTATGGTGACACATTGCCTTACACTGTTTTCCATTCTGCCATGCCTCACCTTCCTTTCCCGCACGCTCACTGCCCTGTTTCTATATCTAAAAACAGATATAGAAAGATACACATCAGAGGAACAAGTCACGGAAATGGAAGTCGTCTGATAATGCAAGCAAAATGACTGGTGAAAAAGTGAATGCACCTAGAAATCAGAACCAAACTTGAAGTTAAAGATGGGAAGTAGTAAGCAGAAAGCTACCAGGGTGGAGCGGGGGCACTCTGACTCACCCTGTACGAGACAAACGGCACAGTGTTTAAAAGGCTAAGATCACAGAAATGTGTCCCTTCACTTACAATCCTTCAGAGGTTCTCTTCTCACAGTGCTCAGAATACAGCCCAAACATTTTTACACGATTCAAGAGAAAGACTCTTCCAGCTCTAATTTCTGAGAGTTCCACTTCCTCTTCGGAGGTAGGAAGCCACAGAAGAATATTCTCAACCTTACAATGAGAAAAAAGTCAGCTAATCAACAAGGCCATAATTTTTCTTGAACCATAGAGAGCTGAGGGTAGAAGACCAGCAGGTGAACAAAATTCCAGAAAATGACACACCCCTGAGGAGAGACGGAAACACAACGTTGAGCCACTGTACTTTTGGCAGAGTGTAGGGGAGATAAATGGTGATTAGAAAAGTGGGGAAGAAGAAAGCAGGCGGTTTTAATGGATTCTTAGAATGTGGGCCAGTTTGACAGTCTGTAATCCCTGGAAGCCTCTGACACAGGAGGATGAGCGAGTTTACCTTCACTCTTAAGCACCTCCCACTGGCTTCCTTCCAGTGGATGCTCAAGAGAAAGACTGGGGCCAGAGAGGAGACAGGAGAGTCACCCCCACACCACTCACCACCAGGTGAGGCAGGAGCACAAAACCCTGCCCACTTACTCAACTCTCCTTTTTCATACAAAGCAAAAGCCTCAAGCTTCTGGAGGAGGGGTAAGAACCTTCCTGGGAGAGGGCTCACTGCCTCTGGGGGAGGTTAGAGGTAAAAACTATCTCTCCCAGGAGGATGGGTGGAAACCTCTGGCGCCTGGCCCTAGGAACAGGTGAACTTTCACGGAGGGAAGGGTGGGAGCAAAATCCATCAGTGATGTGATGGGCAATGTTTGAAAACCAGCTCTCTCGGGAGAAAGAAGTCCTGACTCATAGTGTCTGCCAATTTTTTGTGTGCGATGGAAACAGTTTTACTGTGGCCAATGTAAAGCTACCAACATGATGTCAAATGGCTCACACATTTCTAAAATTTTAATAATCAGCTATAGTACACAATTGCATCTGACCCTAAGGAAGCAGCAGGAAATCCCATCTCTATCATAAGGCATGATGGGAGGCTAGAAACAATAATAATAATAATAATAATAATAATAATAATAATAATAATAATAATAATACAAACAGCATCAGAAATAAAGAATTCCTTTGATGGGCCTATCGGCAGAATACATTCAATAGAGGGGGCAAAATCATTAAATTTAAAGATTGGCCAATAAAAATTATCCAAACTGAAACACAAAGAAGAGAGAAAGGAGTTGGAGTGGGGAGTGGGGGGTCCAGGGAGAGAACGGACTAGAACAGTGCATCCATTTGATGGGGGGCAAACGATCTAACCGATGTGTAATTGGAGTCTCAGGAGGAGAGAAAGCGAAAGGCAGATCCAGCTCCTGCCTCTGCCCCATCTGCTGTCAGCCTCCCTGTATATTTTAAAGCCACAGTGTCAGTTCTCGAACAGACCATGGTCTCCTTGACCCCCAGGACCTTCAAATATGTATCCCTTTTTCTCTAAGATTATTTCTACTTCTTTTCAGGATTCAGTTAAGTATTACTTCTCTAAGGAATTGTTATCTATTCCTCCAAACCTGGGGCAGGGGAACTGGCCAGTCTGGGGTACCCTGAAAGCATCCCAGGTGTACTCTTACCACAGCATGTCACCCGTGTGATCGCTGTGTCCCCGCCCTCCATGATACTCAATGCTTAGTAACTGTTAGTAATTATAGGAATATACGAATAAGCTACAAAACAGAGCATGAGCTAGGAAGGTTTAGATGTTCACATTTAACATGCAAGGTTTACAATTACAGAATCTAAAGCAAAACAACAAACATGACTACAAAAATGAAACACAAACTCTGTTTAACTTAAAAGCACTAAAGTAAAATTTAAATCGTAAGGGTTAGAATAATGAAAATGTTAATCAGAAGTCCTCCATCCACCTAAAACATAAAACCAGAGAGAGAAATTTAGCTTCAAAGAGTGCACTGACGCAAAGAGGTTTTCACTGGAAATATGGGATGAATTTTAAGGGCTTTTAAACATGGAAATACACTTTTTGTCCTCTAAAAGAAGAATAGAAAGTTACCTGCTCTGTCTTTTTAGCAAAAGTTCAGTCCAAAGATACACAAGCCATGCCCACAGCCCCTGTGGTCCTCTGCACAATTTCAACATTGGTTTAGCACTTATTTTTAATTGAATATTTTCCCTCATCCATAATTGTGGAGAAATATAAAATAACAAACATTATAAAAATATTAAAACTGGCTGGTTATAGATGGTTTGTCAGAATATTTGCTTCCAAAAAGGCATTAGCTTATTTCCAAGTATCTTATGTTTTTCAGTTTTCTTCTGTTTTACTTTTTAAATGCTATACATTTTCCCTCCAAGGAACAGAAGTTAAAATCTGTTAGCCATTTTTTTCTCCATTTCTAAAGAAAAAGCCTAACAGGTAAAGTTACAATTGGGAATTACAAAAGAGCACTCCTCACTCCCAAGTCTGCTGCTGAAAATTATTTTTATTTTTTTTTTAAACAACTAGGTAAATGTATCCTTCTTGAAATTTTATTTGGGGCTCCTGTTGAAAACTTTAGACACTGAACACAGGACACACACAAACACACATACATTCACATATTCACAACACTTAGAATTTATCACAGGCATATCCTAAGTATGGTCCAAAACATTGTTTGATGAACCAGTTGTTGAAAATTCAGAAGGCATTTTCCCTTAGAAATAACATTATGTAAACATGGTATTTTGTTCCACAGACCAGCTCACAAGAGTCAATTTAACCCAAAATGTCCATAAACTACCTCTGAAGTTCCTGGAGTCTAGAACAGAGCCTGGCATGTGCTATGGGCCTGGTAAATATGTTAGATGTAGGAAGTTGAATGAATAGTAGCGTAAAACATTTGTTGAGCACTACGTCTGTGCCAGATACTATTCTAACGACTTTTCATGGATTATTTTAAGAAATTATCAGAATCCTACAAGGTAGCATTTTTTCAGATAAAAAAAGTGAAGTGAAGAAGATGAAATATGAGATTTAGGGAGTTTGCTCGTGACCACACGACTAGAAGTAGTAAACTGAGGAAAACCCAGAGAGCCTGGATCTAACTGCGTGGTCTTAACTACTATACACTCTGTCTTTCTACTTTCAGTTTTAGGTCTTAAAAGCAGAGGAACAGAACCTGAAAGGAACTTAAAGAATGTAAGTTCCATAAGGGAAGGGATGTCTGCTTCTGCTTCAGTGATCAACCCCGAGCAAGCACTTCAGTGGCATATCACACTCAATACACATTTGATCTATAGGTGAATGGAGTCTTTTTCCTTTTCCTGGGTATTGGGCTGCTTTATCATAGGAAAACGTGTGAATTATATTACAACGTCTCTGGCATTTTCTTAACTCCCTTTTGTTGCGTACCTTTCCCATTTAATCTTTTCCTAAGGAAGTCAATTACGATAGTGCCTGCTTTGTTCCAACTATGGTAACTGCACAAGATGCTTTACATAATGTATTATCCACTCTCAGATCAAAATCCTAGCTTCTCTGGGTGGCAAACCTCCTCTGTTATGGGGAGGAAAGCAATCTGAGTTCAGGTCTTCCCAAAATGGGATAATTGAACATGGCTTCCAGTCCTGTTAGGGATTTGTCAATAATCATTGGAATAAGTGGATTTTAAGATTACTTGTTAATCCCAATTGGTTTATAATTTTGGCATAATATGGGGGAAAGCATCAGTTTTCTAAACTCTTCTGGTTTTCATAGCTTCCAACTCTGCACAATAGCTGCAGATTACCCTTAGGCCCTTCAGGGGCAGCAGCCTACCCAATCCACACACGTCCTTGACCCAGTGAACAGAAAGCTAGTGACAGCAAAGAAACGTTTCAAAATAAACAAGCTTCAATGAGCTTCTTTCCTAGCAACATAAGGATTACTTATCGTTTTCTATGGTTTGATATTATAAAATAATGGCACACAGATATAAAATAACACAGCAATTTTACTTTTAATAGGATGTTGTCAGTTATTTGAAAACAGAGTCTCAAGCAGCACGTCACCACAGGAGTGATTCTCTAAAACAAACTGATGGGAGGCAGAGATGAGAGGTGGGGATTATACACACATTTGCTTTAGCAAGAGATGCAGAAGATTCACGTCTGAATTACAATTCTCAGAGGACTTGAAACATAATTACTGAGGAACCAATACACGGCTGATGCAAGTATGTGAGACTTTACTGTAGGAGGTTAACAAAACTCCCAACAAACAAAAGCAATTATCATGAAGCTAAACTAAGAGCAATTTGTAATGAAAAGCAAGAACAGCAGCCTTTGAAAACCAAGATGACCTCAGTACAACACTGATAATGCAGTAATAACTAAATGTCCTTCCCCAAAACCATCAGAAGTCAAATGATCAGAGCTCGTGCAGTATCACGGGAGCTCTGCAAGCTACGGAGGCAGCCAGGGATTACTGCATTCTCAGGTTCCTACGGAGGGATGACTTAGTTGCTTCCAAGTTTCGGCAATTATGAACAGAGTTCCACAGACATCCGTGTGCAGGTTTGGGGTGGACAAAAGTACTTTTTTTTTTTATCCACTTTTGGATAAAAAGTGTTAAAAAGTCTTGGAGTGCAACTGCTGGATCGCGTATTTAGTTTTGTACAATAAGAAGTCACCAAACTGTCTTCCAAAGTGACTGTACCATTTTGTGTTCCCACCGGTAATCAATGAGATCAGGCCTTAGGTGTTGTATCGAAAATGTCACTACCATACCCAAATTATGTTCCAGGAGTTGTATAGTTTTGTGTTTTATATTTAGGTCTGTGATCCATTTTGAGTTAATTTTTGTGTAAGGTGTAAGATCTGTATCTAGATGGTTCTATTTTTGTGCGTGGATATCTGATTGTTTCAAAACCATTTGTTGAAAGACTATCTTTGCTCTATTATATTGACTTTGCTCCTCAATCCAAGAGCAGTTTATGATATTTATGGGTCTATTTCTGGCCTCTCAATTCTATTTCATTGATCTGTTTGTACTTTCTCAAATACCACACTGTCTGATTACTGCAACTTTGTAGTAAGTATTGAAGTCAGGCAGGCTGCGTCCTCCAATTTTGTTCTTCATTATATGGAAATTGTGTTGGTTATTCTGGGGTTTTTTTCCTCTCCATATAAACTTTGGAATCAGTTTGTCAATATTCACAAAATAACTTGCTGGGATTTTGATTGGGATTATCTTAAATCTATAGATCAAACTGGGAAGAATTGACACTTTGACAAAATTGAGTCCTCTTGTTCATGAACATGGAACATCTCTCCATTTATTTAGTTCTCCTCTGATGTATTTTATCAGCTTTATAGTTTCCCTCATATAGCTGTCATATATATTTTGTTAGATTTATACTTAGGTATTTCATTTTGGGGAGTGCTAATGTAAATGGTATTGTATTTTTAATTTCAAATTCCACCTATTAATTGCTGCTATACATGAAAGCGAATGATTCTTGTATATTAACCTGACATCCTGCAACCCTGTTATAATTATTATATTATTATTCCAGGAGTTTTATGTTAATTCTTTCAGATTTTCTACAGAGGTGATCATGTCATCTGCAGACAAAGACAGTTTCCTTCCCAATCTGTATATCTTTCCTTTCCTTATTGCATTAATTAGAACTTCCAAGTATGATGTTAAAAACGAGTGGTGAGAGGGGACATCTTGACTTGTACCTGATCGTTGTGGGAAAGCTTCGAGTTTCTCACTGTTAAGTGTGATGTCAGCTACAGGTTTTTTGTAGATACGCTTTATCATGTTGAGGAAGCTTCCCTCTATTTTCAGTTTACTGAGAGGTTTTATCATGAATGGGTTTTGGATTTTGTCAAATGCTTTTTCTGCATCTATTGATATGATCATGTGATTTTTCTTTTTTAGCCTGTTGATGTGATGGATTACATTAATTGATTTTCAAATACTGAACCAGCCTTGGATACCTGGGATAAATCCTACATGGTTATGGTATACACTTCTTTTAGAATACTGTTTGTGGACTCTATTTGCTAATATTTTGTCTTTTGTTTTTAAATGATGAAATAAAGGTTAAGATTTCAGGCTTCTATTTTCAAGTACTTTTCTGAAAACAGTGAGTGGTCTTAATTCCCCCAAAATGAAATGTCAAAGTGGATAAAAGTCAATGCTATATTTCCTATTTTGACATTTGTTTTCGAGGAATAAAATTTCTATTAGAAAAATACAACGTACAGATTTGGTAAAGATCATCCTCAGGTTACTTCATAGAAGGCTTATCAATTTTTAACTCGCAGTTTGTTACCTTTCAATCAGCAGCTTTATGTCTTCAGTCAATGGTTTTGATGTATAAAATTTAGACAATACATTAATATAAGAAAGAAAAATAAAACTGTGTGACACTGTATAACTGACCAAACAACCAGAATGACTGGGTTGGTGACACAGCACTTGACCCCATGAGAGCACAGGAGCGTGCTCAGTGGGTTTCCATGGGCTCTAGGGCCGGTTCCCTCTTGTACGTACTGTAGCGCTCCCACATGGCTCTACCTCTGGGGGAAACATATGAATCAAGACTCAATTTAAAACATAACTAGAAAACATGCCATTGCTATCTTTATCATGCCTTTCCTGGACTGCCTCTGTAGACACTTGGAGTTCCAAACCACCAGCTGGAAAATGTAATTTTCCTGACTTTATAACTTTAATGGTCTCGACAATCAGAATGTAATACATTCACTTCCACTCCAGCTTAAAACATAAAATGATCTGTTCCAAAATGTTCCTCCCAATGCATCCTCCAACCATCAGCTGGCTGGTCTAGCTCTCTTGCTCTGCCTTGCTTTCCTTCCCCTTGCAGCGGAATCTCATGAAAAAGAGGTTTAAATTTGCTATTTGTTTTTTGATTCATACTTTTCAAGTCACTCTAATATGGTTTCTGCACTTAGTTTTCAACAAAAATACTTTTGTTAACACAAGTGATGTCCATGTCCTTAAGCCCAATGAATACTTTTCAGCCTTATTTCATCTCTCAGCAGCGATTGGTTGATCCCTTCCTCTCACCTGAAGCATTTCCATCTTTTGGCACGCATGGTAACATGCTCTTCCAGTCTCCACTTATTTCTCAGGTTACTTGTCCCAATATCTTTTGCCAACCTCTTCCTTACCTTTAAAAATATTAGTGTTCTTTAGGATTCAGTAAGCCCTTCTCCCTTCATTTTTTCTCTCGGTGACCTCATTTACTCACAAGGTTTCAAATATCCTCTATAAGCTAAGGGAGATTTCTATCTCTAGCCCAGACATTTCTCCTAAGCATGTTGCATTATGTCCACCTACTTATTCAACATATCCATTTGTACAATGCATTTGAACATAGCCAAAATGTAACACTTGGTCTTATCCCAAACCCAGACCTCCTCAACCACAAACCTGCTTCTTTTGAGTCTTCTCTCAGTTCTCAGTAAGGGGCACCATTAGTCATCCATGGCTCATGTCAGAAATATGGACGTTATCCGTAATATGCCTGCCCCCTTTCTCTACCCAGTGGAGTCAATCAGTTATTAAGTCCTGCTGATTATACCTCCTAAATGTTTCACCAATCCGGTTACTTTCTCTGCATCCCCATTATTATCACTTCAAGTCTAAGCCATCATCATCGTTTGGTAACTGTTCCCATAGCTCCCCAACTGGTCTTATGTAAACACTATGGCTCTGTCTCCATCCATTATCTATTCTGAATAGCTGTTTTTTAAAATGCAAATTTAACCACATCATTCTCCTTCATTTAAAAAAAAAACCTTTTAATTCCTTCCCTTCGGTAACAGGATAAAGTAAAAGGTCTGTAATGAAAACGTAAAGGCCCTGCGTTTAGGTCTGGTCCTTCTCCCCTCCTCTCTCCCCAACTACATCACATGCCGTGCTTTTCCTTACTCCTTAGGTCAAACACAGTTTCCTTCCTTCCTCAAAAGGACCAGCTCAATTTTATAGTTTTTTTTATAGTTTTCCTTTCTCTAGAACAGGAGTTGGCAAATGTTTTTAGCACAAGGCCAGATAGTAAATACTTTAGACTTGTGGGCCAATAGGTCTCAGTCTCTGACTCAGCTACCCAACTCTGACATTGTGGTGTGAAAGCAGCCACAGACAACGTGTGAAAGAGCACACAAAAGGGGCTGTGGGCTGGGCCACAGTGTGCCAGCGCCAAGGCTAATGGTCCCTACCTGGTCCTCGCTGACACATTCATTTCCAATGTTATTGTCTCATTGAAACTCTTCCTGGTCAGGTAAGTCCCCTTCTTAAACGTGCTCACACCAAAGTATATTTCTCCTTCATAGAACTGATCATCACTGCAATTAATCAGGTATTTGTGAAATTCTTTTGTCAATATCCATCTTCCCTATGAGGCTGGAAGCTCCATTAGACTAGAAATTATATTTACTTTGCTATTTTATTCCCAGCATGTGGTGAGGAACATGACACACAGTAGCAATCAATAAATATTTATTGAATGAATGAATGATTAATTTGCTATCTGACCTTCAGTTGGCAATTTTATCTTTCTGAGCCTTAGTTTTCCATCTGGAAATGGAAATGATAACAACAGCTACTTTCCAGGTTTGTTTCAAAGTGAGACAACATGTATGACTGTATTTTGTGAACTCTAAAGCAATACACAAATGTAAGACAGGAAATATTAGAAGTGTGCCTTGGTTGCCTAGTATAGCGGTAAATTATAGCCTGAGGGCCAAATTCTGTGGCTTGTTTTGTTGGCCCTCTAGGAAGAATGGTTTCTGCTTTTTTAAAGGATTGTAAAAAAACAAAGACAAAAACACAACACAAAAGACTGTGTGTGACAGAGACCATGTGTGACCCACAAAGACTGAAATATTTTACTCTCTGGCCCTTTACAGAAAAAGTTTGCTGACCTCTGGCTTGTCGGGGCTTAAGTAAATATTTTAAAGAGTGAATAAATGAATAATTATTACTCTGCAAATATACACAAATTTTCATATTTTGGTGACTGAAAAGTAGTGCCATTTTCTGACTTCCTTTCTTCTAATCAACAGAGCAAGTGATCAATGTTGTAAAAATCCCCCCATGACCCCAGGACTCTTTATGTTTACTTTAAATTAAAACATAAGAAATGAAAGGAGTCTATAAACATTTGCATTTTCCCTCATTTATATCAACAATTGTTTTTGAAACAGAGAAGGCACGGGTGTCTGGGGAATGGGACAGGATCGAGAGCTGGGGGCCCAGCATACCATCTCCTCTGGAAGGCTGACTGCTGTTACGGATGCGATTGAGGTGTGGAAGTCTGAATCTACTGAAACCAATTCATTGTGTGGTGTAAAATACTGAACTATTTTTCCTGGGGAATCCATCATTACACAGGAATTAGAAATTACACATTTATAATAGGAAATAATAAAGGGCTGTGTTCATTACCAAAAAAAGCAGACAAAAGACAAACAACAAAAAAACAAACAAAAAAAAACTGCTCACACACAAAAAAAGGAATTTGGAGTCAAAAGATTCAAGTTTGAACTCTACCACTTACTCAATCTGCCACTTTGAGCAAATCCATTTGTCTCTCTGAACTTGAGTTTCTTCATCTATAAAAAGAGAGTACATATCATCGATGTCACGTGCTTTACATATATTATATTTGGTCTTTATATCAAACAGCTAAGTAGATATTATTAGTCCCAATATATAGATGAAAAAACTGATGCTCAGAGAGGTCACGTAAGTTGCTCAAAGCAAGACCACTAGCAAGAACCGGAAAGATTGGCGCCAAATCCTGACTCCAGCAATACAACCTGATTAAAATATTTAACCTTCTTAGGCCTACTACATGTTTTATCTTACAAAAAACATATGAGACCTAATTTCTAGAAAAGAAGTGTTGAAATTCCTCCATATTACATAACCAACTTACGCCCGAAAATGCGTGGTTTTCCTACAGTTTTCTCTATCAAATCTAACTATATATCTTTTAGAGACTCGTAAAGAGGGGATGTGCTCTCCTCTCAGAGTATTATAAGAACAGCCTAAATTGCGCAAGCAAAATATATAAAAGTACTAGATTTTGAGCATGTCCCTTGAATAGCGAGTCATCATGAATTCTATTTATTCCGTAGCAAGTCCCATTCTGTTTATGAACCATGTTAACAAATGCAATATATGGCACAGCAGTTGATGATTAAGCCGTGATTACCTTTGCTTCATTATCTCATGTAGCCTGCCATGTTGGACACACTGCTCCTCCAATTCATTGTTCCTTTGCTGTAATTTTTTCAGTTTTTCGTATGTATACCTTTTCTCTTGACTGAGCTGAGCTATTTCAGATCTAGAGAAGTGAAAACACAGACATAGTAGATGTGAAAGGTTCTTAATAGTAGAGCATGTTTTTATTGTACAAACTTAACATTATTGTAAATTCGGTATTTAAACATAACGGTGTAAATAAAAATACTATAAGATAAATTATCTCAGAAACTGCAAGATGTCTAGCAGAGGGAATCTATATTGCAGGGATTCAAGAGGTAGACAGATAAAGGTATAACAACTTACTTTAATACAGAAGGCTCCTCCAAGGAGCAAGACAAAAACGATACTGATCAAACCGTTTTTTTCAAAGACTATCATTTATTTACCAAATATTTACTGAGGGCCTATTATAGGTGAGCCATTATGCTGTTAAAGGAGCAACCCCAGGCCTAATCTCTATAACACAGAGTTGTTTCTTTTAATTAACATAACCAATTTAATGGCAAATGATGAAAATCATGTCGTTCCAAAAGGCATAATAATGAAAAATGGCATTCCTCAACCCCCGGACCCCCAATCCAGCTGAGCAGTGACAAATACTTTCAGGTTGTTTTTTTTTAAAGCTATGTCGTCTGGTATTTCTCTCTGAATTTCTTAATATGCTTATATCAATACCTCTTGTTCCAGCAATTAAGAAATTTCCACTGATTCATTATGGTAGATGAAGGTTCAATTCTTTTATATGCCCCTTCCCCCATCCGCAGGTTGTCAATGTATTTATTAGCTTTTCAGTTTGAGGGGAAGTCATTACAGTATTTATGTTATGACTACCTAAGTATTGGTCCTTGCTAAGTAGTTTGCTATGATTACATTGCCCTTGCGTACATTTATTTTCCCCAAATGAGTGGGCTTCAGTGTAGAGCGATTGGGAGGCAAGCCATCTTTCCTATGGGAGATTCCCAATATTAGGACCTGTAATTCTGTCCTCTGTGGCCATTTTGTTCTCAAGAGAAGGAGCCTCCAGTTTCCTGTTTACTGTGTACAACCCTGACTGCCAGGGGCCTAGGGGCTGGATGGAAATAGAGGGGTGAGGATATCACCTTTCAGAATGCAGACTTTCTATTAACCCCGCTACTCTAACTTTAGTGACCCTATTTTAAGTAGAGCCTGCTGGTTTAATCTCTTCAGAGAAGAAGTCCCTAGTTTCCTGGGTGGAAGAGGGATAGTCAGTCACCCGGCTGCATGGGGTGGGGGGGGACTATCAATTTTGGTTTCAGTCCTATGATCCATGCCTGTACTTCCAAGTGTTTCTGGAATCCTGAGAGCAGACCAGCTTGCTTCATGAATAAGTATCGCCCTCTGAAGGCACTTAAGATTCACCTGCCTTCACTTTGCTAAGTCAGGTACCATTCCTCCAATTTTCTTTCTGTCTTCACATATTTCATTTGGGATCACACACATCGACTTTGGCGATAGTTAATGTCCCTCGGGAAATATGTTACCTTTGCACTTTCTTGGATGACTACCTCAAATCAGAAAGATGTCTGTTCAAGAAAAATTACATCCTCACCCTTGTTTTAATCAAAGATTGCTCCCACTGCCACCATTACATCTGGGTCTACTGCCTCACAGGTTAGAACTGAAAGCTTAAAACTCTTGCATATTAAAATATAAGGAGTTAAAGATTGGCTCGTTTCTTGAAGTTTAAGTAAGACACTCGATGTAACATTATTTCCCTCCAAAGAAAGGATTCCTCCATCGGGTGAGATAGTCTTTTCTTTCTGGTCAAGAAAAGATTTGGATTTTCTAAGAGAACTTATCTCAAGGACCAAACTGCTTCACATGTATGAAGCAATCTCTCACTTTTAGTTCACCTCATCCCCCATTTTGTTTTCACCTTTGTTCAAGTATCACGTCAAAGGAAGCTTGCCCTGATTAATATCTTGCAGTTCTCAATAAGTCAGCACATTTTCTGAAACTACCTCTAGCTTTTACGCACATATTAGCTCATAATTTATTCCTCTGAGTTGTATTCGATGCCTCATCTTTCTTACTAGATCATATATGAGGGCATGGATTATCTCATTTTCAAGCTCAGATCAAGCACTCAATCTACATTTGCTTCTCCTGATAAGAATTTACATATATTTGAAATAGTTTACATTAATTAATAATGACTTACATTTTTCCTTTCAAAATCATATACAACATGAAAGAATTTAGGGGCAGTTATAAGAAATTGTTAATTTAGCATTTTTTCAAGATAAGTATCTCCTATCACAATACGTACTATGCACTAAAATAAATTCCCAAAGGACAAAAAAAAATTTCCTTAAATCAGATTAGGAAAAAATGCAGAAGACTATCTATAGTCAGGTACTTTCACAGGAAAAATTGTCACATTTTAAAAGAAAAATCAGTAGATTTTATAATATAAAATACAAAACTTTTACACACAAAAAAATCATGATGTCACTGTAGCATTGTTTCACAAAGCAACCGCTCTGCAAACCAATATCTGGAAACTTAACTCTGAAATTTGTCAATAGAAGATTGGTTACAATGGAATACAAAGATGCTATTTTGATAATGTGGTTATCTTCTGGTGTTATTTATTGACCTAAAAATATGACGTATTGTTAAGAGAGGAAAACATTAAAAATCATATATAAGTGATTCCATTTTATAATTAAAAAAACATTTTGACATGTGTACCACATATTAATATGGATTACTGCTACATGTCACAATTAGGAATTAAAACTTTTTTTCCCTTTTCCATGTTTTCTGAATTTTTACAATGGCCATCTATTTAAAACAAAACAAAACAAAAATAAAGTCACTTTGACTTTGAAAAAAATTAATGAAAGCAAAATAAAAATGTTTGAAAATTAAAAATAAAAAGAACTGGGAATATGAAAAATGAGACAAATGAAGATTAGAAGCATCATTTAACAACGTGTTATCCCCACTCTCCATCAAAATTCCAATTAAAAAAGTACAAGGAATATGAAAAATATTCACAGAGGAAGACACATAAATGGTCAATAAACATTTATAAAATATTCAACTTCACTATTCAAGGAACTGCATGATAAAACCAGATTATAGTTCAATATTTATTGCATGGCTACTTTTTGCCAGATAGTGGAATCCATCCTTTACATGACTGATCTCAATTCATCCTACAAGGTAAGTGTTTATTTCCTTTTCTGTGTAAGGTAAACATAAGGTTTAATGATTTGCCTAAGATCACCCAAATGGTGACTAGCCAAGCCCAAACACAATACTGCCTGTTCAACTCTAAAAGGGTCGTCCATCCACTGTGTGCTATTGCCTCTCACTTTTTTTTAAATCTCTCACTTCTTTTTGTCACATACTGATATACATACATATCTACTGAGCAGAATTTAGTGTAGTACTTGAGCAAAGCAATACTGCACATTCATCAATTTAAAAAGGTTCATATTCTTTGGGCCAGCAATCCCCTTTTGGCACCCCAACTTTGGGAATCATCAAAAATTCAGACTGAGGTACAAAATTATTATACTATTCATAACAGTTAAAAGTTAGAAACATCTGAAATGTCTTAGGCATACAAATGATTCAATTAAAATTATGTTTCCAGAATATTCAGTGATGGAGAAAAATGTTCATTAGATAATCGTAAATGAAAAAGCAGAATCCAAAACTGTATATATAGTATAATCTCAGAATATAAATGTATGTGTGCACATGGAAAATGACTGAAAGAAAATATGTTCAAAAATTAACAATAGTTAGATGGTTATGTCATAGGAAATTTTTTCCTTGATTCTTTTTTGTATTTATATCCAAATGCCCTACATTGAGAATGCCTTACTCACAGAATCACAAAAATATAAATGTTATTTGTACTGGTACAATATGTATAAAAGGTATTTTATTGGTACAATATTTTTTCTGCTTTGCATATTTTGGGGTTTCTTTTCTTTGTTTATAATGGTAACTTGCCTACCAACTTCCAATGTTCAATAAAAATTTGATAAATGTACATGGACATCATCTTTTATCTGCCTAGAGCCCATGATATATTGAATGAACTAGAAACTTGCAAAGTTCAAAGAGTAAACTTAGAAGTTTCTATGTTCGTTTGAGATGACATTTGTGGCATGATTATATTAAAGGATAATTGACTGCAATCCATTTTCACAGAAAATTTAGGTAATTTTTGGCTTTACAGAAGCATGAACTTTTCCATGCATTTTTATATACCAGTTATATTGTGTAATTGCATTTGCATGAAGTATAATATTTTACTACCATAATTAGGATTACAGCAATAATTGCTTTTTAAGGGAAAACATGACCTCTTAATATTTTATTCTTTTAGATTCTCATGTGACTTTTGGTAACAATTAGCAGAGGCCGATATCAGTCTCCTCTTGTAGAATATAATTTTTATAACATCCCAACCTAACATCTAAACATGCAAAGGGAAAAAAATAGTTCAACCGGGTGTGTGTTCTTTACTTCAATTAAACTCACACAGTTGGATACCGACTGTTGCCAAAACAGTAATATAATTTATACATTATAGTCCACACAGTAAAACTACACTAAAAGTCATTTAACAATATTTATAACACCATAAAATACAGTGTTAAAATATATGAACTGCAATATGTACCAAAATTATAAAATTTGTTTCTCATCATCAGCGATTAAAACCGGGATCATTGCTCTAGCCTCAATACCCACAACCCTGGTGACAGATTAGAATTCAAATCTTAATGATCAATTTACAATTAACAAGATAGAAGTGAAACAAATTAAACCAACCATTATACATAACGAGACCCAATGGACTCCCATTGTTCCTCTTAATTACAAAACGCAAATCACAAATACACAATGGGCACGGTTCGACAGCAATCCGCAAGCCTAGCAACCCAGAAAGTGACTGTGATGGAAAAGAAAGAAGAGAGAAGCAAAACCACGCCGCCCCCGGTTCTGTGCTCTATATCCTGTTCTGGTCGTGCAAGTGTGGAGAGGCTGAAGCCTAGCACAGGCTGGGTCTCCACTCCGCAGCTGGCGGAGGCTCACTGCTAGCCCAGCCAGCCCAACCTTTCTGAGCTCTTCCCAAGGCCCGTTTCACATCGCACTGCAAACTGCACTGCAAACATTTTACTGCTGATTCATCAAAGCGCCTGGGGACAGGGAACACTTCCTCCACTTTGATAAAGAAAAATCACAGTTGCACCAAAGGTATTTAAATATCTCCACTTACCAACTTCAGAAACAACCCTATCACTGTAATGAGCCCCCAGAGTCCTGGGGAACAAAGATGAAAGGGGAGCTAAAGTTTATGTGAGCTTCAACTAAAACCAGCCAGAATGTCTGCCGGGTGCCAAACGAAAGAAAACGAAATTAATGCTCTTGTCTGATGGTCACACACAACCTATATAAAATGCACAGCGTCGGCAGCTCATTTTTGGTTTTTAAATGGGATGCGCCATTCACGGGTTCTGGGGTTATGGACACTGTTGAACAGTGTGGAATGCACACCGTGCAGAAAACACCGTGCTAATCACAGCGGAGGGCTGACGGAGCCCAGAAGCAGTAGGCACTGCCAGTATGCGAATGGGGAGAACACACACACACACACACACACACACACACACACACACACACAGGAACCATTTCGAAACATCTTCCCCATAGCAGCCTAGCATGGGGCTGGGGTAAGGAGTAAGGGTGTACAGGAACGGTGAGCCCAGATTGTCAGCTTTCCTAGTCATTCTGCATGGGCTCTTGTCAAATGACTAGATCTGTGACTTTAAAAAAAAAAAAGAAAAAAAGCTTATTTTAAGGGCTATGAATCCATTTGTTTAGTATGGGATTTTGAGTAACATGACTCTCAGAGAAATGCTACAAGAAGCAAAAAAAAAAAAAAAAAAAAGGTGTTTTAAATTGTTGATCAACAGAAAATAAATACACCTACTTTCAGGAAAAATTTTACTGTTGTACTCTGAGGAAAACCTAGATCAAAATTACCATAAGGTTTAAATAATTATTTTGGAGACTGAGCTTCCATAATGACGATACTTTAGAAAGCTCAAAAGAACTCCCAGATTTCTTCACCTCAAAGTACAGGGGAATTTATTTTATTGCAAAAATGTAGCATAGGGTGTGTAGAGGCACACTTCTGCAGGACTTCTGCAGGGCTTCATAAGTTTATAATTTTTATTTAAAAAAACACTCTGAGCTCTTCAAGTTTTATGTAAATGGCTTCAAAGCAGAAAGTAGTATCAAAATGGAATGTTAAATTTTGCATGAATTTTGAGGATCTCTAGTCTTCATGCAGAGAGTTGGGGGGGCAAGAAATTTAAAGGTGAACAAACAAACAAACAAACAAATTCCTAAAATCACACTTTATCCTGTCTGCTGCTTTCTCATGAGACACATAAAATACATATTTTGTAAAGTTTAAAAGAATCCTTTCAAAGTTTTGACAATAATTAGGAACAATTTCTTGAGTGTTTACTATTTGTCGGGCCTTAGTTTTGGGTCAACTTGTGAAGTTATAGGAGCTGCCTATTTTATTATGCAAATTGACAAGACAAGGTGCGGGAGCAGGACCTGAATGGCAACCAGATTCACATTTTCCTGATGCTATTTTGCCCTGAAATAGGTTTTCATTGTACCATAGACTCTATGTCTGAGAGAAAATGGCATTCGGACCCTGGTAAAGACAATGATAGCCATGAGATGACATCCAAGTTGCGAGTGAAGACTTCAAGGATTGCCACTGATGACAAGAGCAGCTCCCGTGTCTTGTATGTGGCCAGCATTGTGCGAGGGGTTTTATACCTGTATGTACACCTGTGTGTGTCTCTATAAATTTCTAATTCCCACAAGAATTCCACAACGTGGCTTTGAAATGTTTTTCCAGATGAAGAAGCTGAGGTTTGGACAGATTAGGCAACGGACTCAGGTTACGAAGTTAAGTGACAGAGGGAGAGTCAAACCTGGTTCTTTGTTGAATTCCAAAGAATTGTTTTTCTTTTTTCTTTTTTTTTTTACGGTGCATTGCCTGTGTTATAAACAAAGGAACAGGCTGGAAGCAAAGTCAGATCAGGATATGGGGGTATCACCACACCTATTTGTTTCATTCATTCATTCATTAAATGAATAAATATGTATTGAGTGACATCTGTGTGTCAGACGAAAAGGAACACATTCGATTAACAAAGTAGTGGTCAGGAGCTAGAGGGATCAGAAGCAAGAGGAGCCAGACAGGGGCTGAGGTTCCAGCTCACTAGACCAGCACAGGGCAAAGTGATAGCTCTAGAGCAGGAAAAAGGGGGCTAGGGGTGCAGAGCACAGGTTAACCCCTCACCGGCCTAGTATATCTACTTCTCCACAGGAATTTAAAGATTAATTTGTCTTCCCACCGTAACTGCTTTAGCCTGGATTTTCTTTAATACTAGATGTAAAATATTGCACTTATTGTAAGTAAAATCATAGGCTTTGGAACCAGAAACATCTAAGTTAGAACTCTACTCTCCCACTTACCAGCCATTTAAACACTCTGAATATTGATTTTCTCATCTGTAAGAGAAGACTGTAATTCTCGTCTCAAGATGCTGTGAGAATTAAATAATACATAGAAGTACATAACATCCCTTTCTCTTTTATCCAGTTTAATTTCCTGAATTTGCCTCTTTAGAGAGCAAGATAATTAATCAATAATCAATCACGAAGCAATGTTAAAATAATGTAATGTTGTAAACACCAGATCAATATAATTTTTTCTTAAATTATGTAATCTGGTTTGTTTACTTCTAACATATCACTTACTTTTGGATTTATCTATGTGAGGCAAATCAAATATTTCTGGTTAGGAATAGCTACTGTTGATATTTTATGAGTCTTTTTCATGACAGAATCATGTGGGCCTCCCTGTTAAATTTCCTGAAAATATCTGGTACTGTGGCACCCTAAGCTTTTCCCCTTTCCAAACAAGATACTTAATTAGTATTTGCTAAGAAGGAGCACACGTCAGAGCACGTTCTCAGTGGCTATAGGAGCGTCTGCCTTCTTGTGAGTAGAAAGAACTGGATTCATAAGCCCTCTGATTCCCCAGAAGATTCAGAGATGGGGATTCCATCGGCTAAGGCAGTTTATTGATGGAGGAACACAATCTAGGGCTCAGAATGGTCAGATCTGCTCTGATCTACCCGGAAATTCTTTCTGAATGCAATACCTATGTCATACTGCTTGCTCTGTGTAGACCTGAGTGAGTTTCAGAAAAATACAGAACAGCAGATATGCAGGTTATTTTTTTCATTAGGTTATGTGGTAATGTGACATTTGGTATCTAGCTAATTATGTGAATGTTGTCTTTTATAGTTCAGTTCTATCCAATTGAAGGATTCTGTCCAATATCATTCATTCATTTATTTTCATGAGGAAACCACAGTTCAAACAGGTCAAATAAATTTCTCTGAGACTACAGTTACTGTCAGAGCTGAGATGAGAATTCAGGCTTCTTATAAATTTGGAATGTAAGATAATTCATTCTTTGAGATAATCTGATTAGAAAATGTGCAGGAAAAAATTCACTAAGATCTCAATGAGTGGATTTATAAAAGAGTAGTGTACATATAAAATGAATGATGGCTGTTCTATTGAAATAAAACAATTTTAGAAAGAGAAGGAAAGGATGGTTTGGGTTGATTTATTTCAAAGTATCATCTTTCATTTGTATATATACACATTTCATCTATTATAATTTGACCTAAAGATAGCTTTTGTTGGTTTAGGGAGAGCTGTGATAATAGATTAAGATGTGTTACATGTATCAACATTAAGACTTTAAACTGCTTGATTTATTTGCATATTTAGTAGAATAATTGCTATCTTGTTCAATTGTAAACACTAGAAACGTGAAATAACAGTATGCATACATAATCACAAAAAAATACCAAGGTGTGTATATGGACAATTGGACAATTACGTGTTCATAGAGAGAAAATATTAACACATACAGTAGTTCCCCCTTATCCACAGGGGATCTGTTCCAAGACCTCCAGTGGATGCCTGAAAAAAACTTTTTTCCTATACATACATACCTATGGTAAAGTTTAACTTGTAAATTAGACACACTAAGAAATTAACAACGGTAACTAATAATAAAATAGAACAATTATAACAGTGCACTGTAATAAAAGTCATGTGAACGTGGTCTCTGTCGCTCTCCCAATCTCTCAACAGACCTTACTGTACTCTACACACATTTTCACTTAAAGGAAGCACTTCACAGCTTCTCTTTGGAATATCCACATTGCCAGCATAACCACTCTTGTGCTTTGGGGCCATCGTTAAGTAAAATAAGGGTGACTTGGATACAAGCACTGCGATACTTCGACAGTTGATTTAATGACTGAGACTGCTACTAAGTGACTAACAGGCAGGGGGCATATACAGCTAACATAGGGCTGGACAAAGAAATGATTCATATCCCAGACGGGACTGAGTGGGACGGCACGAGATTTCATCACACTACTCAGAACGGCATGCAATTAAAAACGTATGATTTATTTACTTCTAGAATTTTCCATTTAATATTTTCAGACCATGGCTAACTGTGAATAACTGAAACTATGGAATGCTAAATGTGGATAAGGGGAGACTACTGCAGCTAATTTTGACATTTAACATACTGGAAATGTTTTTTTAAGGAAAAATTAGAGTACTCACACAATAATATTACCTACCTGCTTTTTTGAGAGACTTGTTCCAGTTTCTTGGCTAACGTACAGCATTCTTCCTTTAACTTTGTCAAAAATGTATTCTGGGAGGTCAGCAATGAATACTGTTCATTTTCTAGAAATAACAATAAACCCCCCACCAACATAAGATGTTTATGGTTGTAACTCTGCAGTGTGTCCATATGTAGAGTGGTAAAAGCACTAAAGACAAGCTACACATTTCCCATAAGCCACGAGATCACTCTCGTGTCCTAAGTCACAGGACTGCTCACCTGGCAAGACACTAAATCCGGTGCGACATTTATTTTTCTTATAATTATACACCAGAAACATTTTTTGATCATACCAGATTGGTGTTAATTTTTAACATGTTAATAGAGTGTCAAATACCTCAAGTGAAGTCATAGATGCTTATATCTTTGTAATATGCAAGGTATTATATTTCTATTTTGACAATTTTTCTATAAACAGTGTCAAAATTATTACAACCAGATAATTCAAAACAAAAATAACTGAGGACCTCTCATTTAGACTGTAATTCATGCTTTATGTTTCATATTTATTCACATATTGCACTACCCTCCATCTTGCATCTATTTCTCTACTTATGAAGGTGAAATACGTAATTTGATTTCATTGCCAACAGTATAAGCTTCAGTGAAAATCTGGTCAAAGAAATTGAACAGAGAATGGTATTTTTGTGCAACATAAAAGGAAGTGTTGTTAAGATGGTTCTAACAGGTAAGTTCTTGTCTTGCTCACAGATTCTGCCAGACTCCGTGATCACTAGGATCCTGCTAGCAGTGAGGAGAAACAATAATTTATCCTGTTTGCTGCCTTTTGTTTTTAGTGGAAAAACATCTATGAAGTCTGGTGAATTTTCATTTCTCCTGGCCAAACGCTGTTAGAAGAAAGTCTACTAAAAGTCCCGGAGGGAACTACGTGAGTCGTATAACCTTTGCCTCTTTACAAGTAAAGAGATTATTGAATGAACTTTATGTTAGCAATTTTTCACCTATAGGATAAGTGATCATTTCTCACCATGTCATCAAACATAGTATCCATTAAATCATGTGAAAATTACTTTCAAGTGTAAGGTTTAATAAGGCCCTTTATTTCTTTTCAATCTTAGCTAATGATTGGCAAAAAGCGTACAGCATTCAAAGCAAAATAAATCAAGGCACTAAAAATTAAACACCATTTTTCTGGAAGAGACAGGATCAATTAAACTTTTGTTTTAATAGTACGATCAGTGTGGAGTACGTGCTGTGGAATTCTAATGAGTGACACTGTCTTGTTTTGACTAACGCTGTCTGTGAACACACAACTCACACGTGAAAAGAACTACAGAATGCTCTGACGGAACAAACCAAACTGCCTCTTTTCAAAGTACATTTTACTTTCAAATTAAAGGTAAAGAGTTACTGGCCAACTCAGTCTGCAGAATAGCGCCAATGTGATGAAAGATGGCGATTTTTAGCCAAGCTGCCAGCTGTGGTCAATGCCTTGTATTAGTGCATTCTAACGGCAGTTGTGAGAACTTGAAGAATGCAAAGGATTAAACATCACTCTAGATTGGGTTGGGGGAGGTGGGGAAATCATACAAATGCTAAAAATGTTCGAAGCTGCAAAGATTAAATAAAGGAACATATCAATTTGGAGCCACTGAATTACATCCAGCTGCGACAGTGAATTAAGAACCGATTAATGGCTAAAGCTTTTCTCCAGTTTGGACGCTGAAGCAAACTCATTAGGCTTTTAGAGCAGCTATAATGTGTGTACTGTGGGAACTGTTCAGTGCTATTCAGGAGACGCTAACTGTAAGCTCAGAGCATTTCCCGCAGAGCTTCTGATGCTATTTTCTTTATATAACATGTGTGCCTGAAAACCCAGCCAAAAACAAGCCCTTTGTTTTTCTACTTTGTTGTGGTCTCTCTCAGCTTTACGTTTCTTGAACACAGGTAAATAAACTCATAATCCAGATGGTGCAACAGATGTGAGAGCAGCACTCTGAAATCAACAGACAGTGGGCAATACTTTCCATTTTCCCTTTTAAACGCTAACTAATATGTAATTCGGAATCTCCGGTGTAGTTAGCATCTGCTCCCTTCGGCCAGCCAAAGGTTACAGGTGTTCCTGATGTCATTTCACAGTAAGGCGTGGGCCCGGCTTGTGAGCGAGTGCCCAGGCTCTAATCTTTCCCCACCACCTACCAGTTTTGTCATGCTGGGCCTCCATTTGCTGTATCTTCTGCGTCAGCTCCTGCTCTCTTTGCTGGGCCTGAAGGGCTTGGGCCTGTGCTTCACTGCTAAGGCTCTGCTGGATGCTCTCTTTTTCCAGTCTACAAAGCAGAGAGAAGACAGACAGAAATGGAATCTGCAGATGCGCGAGCACCATCATTGCCCTACAGACGGCAGAGAGCTGCTCGGGAGTGAACTCCTCAGCAGAAGAAGACAACAAACAGTCTTTCTACTGACCTCTGCTCTCCTTTAGGGGGGAAATCCAAAGGACCTTTCATACAATATTATAAATCCATGCCATAAATCCAAATGGACTGAGTATGCAAAGCATCATGACAACTGAATAATGGTATTTGGTCGCTCTAAAACACAAACACCTTTCTCTCTAAGACTCCTAAAGTTCTTCACCACCAATTAGTCTTCTATCTTCTGAGTGGTTACTACTTCCCAAAGATCCTGGAGTTATAGGAATAGCATGGCTGAATACACCACAACTTAAATTCCGGAAACTAAGCTTTGTAGACCACCTCTACTTTTCCACCCGATCTTAAAATGGAATCTCACATACAATGTACGAGAATCTACCTAGAGGCAAGTGAAGGATGCCGTAGTACCACATACACATTTCTGTTAAATATTTTCACACATTAGGAAATGTAATGTGAATATAAATACGAATATGAAAGTGAATAACTTCCCCCAGCACATCATAATAGAACCCCTTTTGGGTCATGTGGAGAGAAACTACAGGATGAGATGCTTCCACAGTCAGAGACAGTATTCCATCCCACTGTGATTGGTTATCGACCCATCCCTTTGGGACCCAAAGGTCAGTATCTGATCACAGTGGCTCCTAAAGCGAGAAACCTCCTCAACCATTAGGACCTGAAGGACACAAAGGACCTCATGGCTACAGCACTGTGGATACTGACACTGTACACAAACACACACACACACACACACACACACGCGCACACACACACACTAGGTCAGTTCTTCACAGTCTAGATATGGGTAAGTGATATGAGGGTTTCCTCCAATTAACTGATTTAGGTTATTTCTAACTCCTGATCTCCTTGTGGGCATTTCTCATCCATGCTGCTTTAGTTCACTAATTGAGATATTTACTGCTTTGCCTTTGCCAAACTAAAAATAAACAATTCCAAAAAGCTATCACTACTAGTCTATGTACCGCTGTGGAACTTCAATTCACTGGCTTCTAATTATAAAGCAACATAAGGAAAGCCTGTATTGAAATTGGTCAACGCATGCGGTCATGTTGTAGTGTAAAATTGCAAAAGGAAAATACACCCACACCTCACTCAAAAGGAATCATCAGGGGTCCACACTAAATGTGAAATAAGGTCCTTTCTAGTTCTTCTAATAACAACACCCCCTTGGATGTGCTCCAAGGTCTTGCCTCACACTCAGTTCCAAACTAGTGTGTACCAACAAACGGACAGTCAGACGAGGCCACTTTTTGCCTCCCCAGTCACACCACATATTTTTTCTGGCCATGGATCATGGCACATGTCTCTTTGTTTTCCTGGGATGTCTCCCCCCACAACCTTCATCATCCATCCCCCACCCCAGCCCCATCCCCCTGCTCATTGTACACTACTCCTTTTAAAGGCCTGCTCAGAATTCACCCCCTCTCCTTCCATTCTTTCCTAAATTAACTTATTCTTTCCTCAGTGACCTCCATATATGTATATATGTTGTGTGTGTGTGTGTGTGTATATATATATATATATACATATATATATACATATAAACACACACACACATCCTTTTAAGATAGCATTTGTCACACTTTAGTTCTTGGGTCACACGTCTGCCTCCTTTGTCATCTCTGTCTCTCTACACCCTAAGCCCAGCTCGGGACTTGGCACACAGGAAGGAGGCAGAGAATGTTCAGTGAATGGATGTTCTTATGCCCTTTCCATAGAGGGAAGGAAAGCTGCTGCCTTTCCCTGAAGCTGGAGAATCTGCTCAAGTCTTGTATGAGGAGGCAAAACCTTTTGGAACATGTTAAAAAAGAAGAGTGCCCAGAAGAGATGCCCCCTATGGCTTTGCCAGCTGGAGACAAAGCTGCTGAAGGAGATGGCCTAAAAAGAGCATTGTGGATTCTTTCACAAGTAACCACCCCCCAGTCAGACCCTGAGTTAGATCAGTAGGGAGACCTGGGGCCCTGAGACCCCTAATAGTTGAGTAACCATAAAACGCATTGCTCAAAAGCAATACCCATTTGAGAGTGAAAAGGGGCACGATTAATAATTACAGAGAGACAACAGTCATAACTGGGCCTGTCCTTTGCAAACTGGGGCTTGTGGTTCCCCGACATAACGGGGTTGCCAGTCTCACCATCAGTTTTTAGAATGGGAAGCTGCCTAATTACTGATATCCTAAATCCACTATAGAAAAAAAACACAAAAAACAAAAACTATGGTTATTATGGTTCTCTTAATAAAGTAAAATAATTTTTAAAAATTCTCTTCCAACAAACATTGAGTTACACGTCAGCTATTGTTTCTTGAATCCTCTTCTGCCTTCCTCCAGTGTTGCCTTCTCCCCTTGCAGGTTCTTTTGACTTAGTAGGCTTTTTATAAAACCTTAGAACTGACAGGCAATCTCATATTTGTTTCATCAAATCCTCTCACATTATAGTTGAAGAAAAAAGGGGGGGTCATAAAGAAATAGAAATGTGCTCAAAGGTTACAATATACATAAATATGTGAAGGCAGAAGTAGTATTTGAAATACTTTGAGTTAGGAAAGCCTTTTTATGACACTCTAGAGGTAATACAGCAATGGATTGAAAATATTAATAAAAACCATTTAGGTATCCAGAGAAGGGATTAGAGAAAAATCCAAATCAATTCATTTACTATTTATTATGATACACTCTGCTAGGCACTGGGTCAAATAAAGATAAACGTGGCATAGTCCTTGCCCTAAAGGGAAATTCACAATGGCCAAAATAGAAGGTAGAAGGTGGCATACACCACATGTAAGGTCAAGGGAAATAACCACCTAGGCACAGAAAAACGAGAGGTTGGTGGGAGCTGAGTGTGAGAGCCTCATGAAGAATAGCTGAGCCAGTCTTCCCCAACTGGTTTTTATTCAGTTCTCACTCAAAACACTGATGATCTCATTTAACCAAACCTGTGGTTAGCCATACTTTAGAAATCGGAATAAAAGCAATAGTGGTAAAGAATTTCTTAGTTTTAAAAGGAGACTGAATCATAATAGCTAAGAACTAGAAACAACCTAATTGTCTGTTAACTGTTAAATGGGTAAACCAATTGTGGTGTAGCCATACAATGGAATACTAGTCATAGTAGCAATAAAAAGGAACAAAGTACCGTTACATACGACACATGGATGGAACTCAAAAGCATATGCTTTAAGAAGCCAGACATTGAAGATACATTTTTATTATTTCATTTATATGACATTCCAGGAAAGTAAACACTAGAGGGACAGGTCAGTATTGCCAAGACATGGAGGTAGGAGACAGGCACACAGGAACCTTTTTGGTTGATAGAAACGTTCTATATCATGAGTATGATGGCTCCATAACGCTGTGCATTTGTCAAAATACACTTAATTGCTCACTTAACACTGTTGATTTTTATGATATTTAAATTTACCTCAACAGAGCTGATTTTTAGAAGGAGCAAATACACGAGACTAGGAACATCCACCTTTTGGGCCCAGTTACCTCCATTACCTGGGGTCACACATGCATGTGTGGGCCATGCTGGTGTTTCCCTGCTAACATTTAGAAGCTAAAAGGAGTGAACAAGTACTGGGTAGGCCTCAAACATGGACAAGGTATACACAGAGGTTTAGTCACTCCTTCTTTCCAATTATAGCTCTGGTTGATTTTATTTTCTAAAAATGTCTGCAATATTTACCATCCCCTTAAAAAAAAGGGAGTGAAGAATTAACTTTACATTTCTGATCCTCAACTTTTCTATATCATTTATTATTTTAAATCTTGCTATTGAAAAGATATCCATGACTTAGTAAATAGATTTTTAAAGTGCATTTTTAAATTTTATAGCCACGTTAAGGGCTAGAAATTTCTGATGATCCTAAAAGGCACCAATTCCATCTGCTGTGATTCTATTCACTTCTATTGGTTAGAAGATGTGTCCCTTATAAAGTGCTTTGTGACAGTAGCATGCTGATATGACAAAACTTATGAGACCATTCATAACATGCTTACTATCTGAGAGCCCTTCTGATAGAATTACAGAGAAAAGCAGCAGGTAAGGGCGAGGTGCTACTCGGAGGTAAGACACACAATGGCCATTTGCCCCAATATTGGCCCAACAACATAGTAGAACCTACTCACCCTTCTGTGCATAACTGGAACTTTCTTTCTCAACAGTGAGAAATGTGGCTCCCATTATCTTTAACATGTTTACTCATTTGATCAGACTTAGAAAGTACTTTGGAAACTAACCTACCATGGAAACAAATCTACTTATACCTAAAATTAAATATTTGCTTACAGTTTTGTTTTGCTTTGTTTGTTTTGTTTTACAAAGGCATATGCATCATTTTATCGTTTTCAGTTGGTTCTCTGTGTTATGGGAAACTGACATCTTGAGAAGCAAAGGAGTACAGTAGAAATGGAGGGGCTGGCCAGGTGGCCAGGAACTCAGGTTAGAGTTCCATGTTCCTAACTCCGAAGGCTGCCGGTTCGATTCCCACATGGGCCAATGGGCTCTCAACCACAAGGTTGCTGCTTCAACTGCTGGAGTCCTGGAAGGGATGGTGGGCTCCGCCCCCTGCAACTAAGATTGAACAGTACTTTGAGCTGAGCTGCCGCTGAGCTCCAGGATGGCTCAGTTGGTTGGAGCGCGTTCTCTCAACCACAAGGTTGCCAGTTCGACTCCCACCAAGGGATGGTGGGCTGTGCCCCCTGCAACTAGCAACGGCAACTGGACCTGAGCTGCGCCCTCCACAACTAAGACTGAAAGGACAACAATTTGACTTGGAAAAAAGTCCTGGAAGTACACACTGTTCCCCAATAAAGTCCTGTTCCCCTTCCCCAATAAAAATCTTTAAAAAAAAAGAAAGAAAGAAATGGAGTATGGCCTCTCTCTCCTTGCTGCCTATGTGACTATGGACCTATGTGACTATAGACAAGTAACTTACTTCTTTTAATCCTGGGGTTCTTCATTCAAAAAGGACAGAAAACAATCCTACCTTAAAGAATTAATAATTTAGTAACCTATTATTTACTAATGTTTATCATAAGCTAAGCTGTTCACGTGTATTCTTCTGTTTAATTCTCACACAAACCAATGAGGTAGGTTCTTTTATTAGCCTCACTTTATCAATGAGGAAACTGAGGCCTAGAAAGGTTACACACTTTGTGCCAAGTCCCCATTTATTGAGGGTCATAGACAGGAAATTTAGGCCTACCTGACTTTAAATAAAATCCATAATTCGAATCTCTATGCTTCAATTTCTTACTTCATTAGGGATGCAGAGACTAAGAGAAGGTTGAAAGGATAAGAAGAGTCTGATTTCAATGATACACATGTGGGTGTGCCCTTTAATACCTTCATTATTCATCTCAGGAGCCAAAGCCCAAGTTAGTTCTCTTCCTTTCCCATTTGTCCCACATGTTATTGGGTCACTTCCTCCTACAATGACACCGTTTGTATCTTTCTTTAAGAAATATATTGACATCTGCAAAAACACTGAAAGGCTCACAGACAAGATAAGGTATATACATCTTATATGAAATGTAAGTGCCTGAAGAATAGAGACCTTTGTTTTGCTCACTAATTTATCTCAAGAGTCTGGAATCCTGCCTGGCACACGGTTGTGTGGTCAACAAATATTTGATGAACAAATGAATGAATCAATAACTGTTAAGAGATAGAAAGGAGTAAGTATCCTCACAGGTTAAAGGATCCTCCTGTCTACCAATTAGAAGAAGAGAATGGGAAAGATAACCTTTATTTTGGCCAATAATGTAATTTAGTGTTATTATTATTATTGATGATGATGATAATAAAAATATAGTAAATAATAATATAATTTAATATTATTGGCCACATAATAAGTATAGTAAATTAGTAGAGAGCATGATGTCTTCTACATTTGAAACAAAAATCCTCTCCTTGTTTTCTACTAACAGGGGCTGTGTTCTCATATTTGGGCAAATGTAGGAATACTGGGATGGAACAAACAGGGATCGGAAAATACGAGAGGACTAGGATTCAGTAACCCCTACTTCCTCAAGTATGGCAAAAAACTTAATGGCATCATACATATTTCCAAGAGTAAATTATGTCTATTTGGTTCACTGCAAAGAATGTCAGAATTTTAAGCACACTGTTGAAAGATGAGTTATCAGATGACAGCATGAGTCACTTCTAGGAAAGGAAGCAGAAACAGAAAGGAGGTCAACTTCTTTCAAAGGAATAAACACAAAAGAAAGGAAATAATTTTCCCTAAAAATAAGTTTCCCTCCAAAAATGTTCTCTTATAGTATCTCCAAAATAATCAGAAAACTTACCGTCAAGGCAATGGAGATTGTGCTTGACTAGATATTATCTGCTTCTATTATACTGTCTGCACAACTCTCATTTACTTAAAACAAATCCACAGACTCTTACCATCTCATCCTCCTCCACATCTGTGCTTTCTATTTTACAAAGCACATCCAAATGCACTGACCTCTCTATTCATAACAAGTCTGTAAGGCAGGGAGATGGAGCAGATACCTGTGTGATACCTATCACTGTGTGATAGATGGGCTTCTCAAGCTCAGAGAATTAAGAGATTTACTCGACACCTCACCGCTAGTAGTAAGGGACATAGCTACAACCATAACCCATCTTCTCACTCCAAGTTCAGTGTCCTTTCCATTCCATGGCCAAGTTTAGTCAAACTCTGCTGGTCATCTATATTCACCAAATAGTTAAACCCCTACTCTGCACCAGGCATGAAAGCATGGGAATGCGTCAGTATGTAAGACACAGACCATGACCACACCTTCAAAGAGCTCACAGTCTAGTGAAGAAAAGAGACAAGAGAGAAGAAAATAGACAAGAGACAAAATAGAAAATAGACAATAGGTGGAGGGGAGACTGAAGAAAATGAGAGTGGAAATGCCGGCAGAAGCCAGCCACGCAGCTTTCTATATGAAACAAAAATCCTCGAGGCTTCATCCTGAGGAAACCAGGGAGCCAACATACGGTTATAAGTGTTGTGATCACCCTGGGGCTTTAGAAAGATCACTCTGGGTGCAGTTGTGGGCATAGATGGAGAAGGGACAACACAGAAGCTGGGAGAGCACTTATTACTATGGCAAGAGCAAGAGCATTTCTGTAACTGGTTCGTAGACATAATAGATACCACAGGTAGATACTGAGAATGAACAGCCATCAAATGCATGTTTCACTAACTTTGCGCCTTACAATGTCCTCATAGTTCAGAGGTCTCTGATGAATTAAGTAGCAGAATGGAGCAAAGTTCCTGTGAGATAGCCAGGCCTTCCTATATTCTATTTCACACCATCAGCCCAGTTCACCAGACTAAAGAGTAAGGACAAATATGCTATTGCATAAAATAAATTCGATCATGATTTTGCCTTTCATCTTCATATCATCAAAATATTCATATTTTCCACTTGTGACTTTTCTATGTAAACAAATCACTTTGGTCCATTTTTGCCTTTCTTTTCCGGAAATTATCAGTTCATGTGCATATTCCCATTAATTAATCCTCCTGATGAGTAACTTCAAATCAGACATTGGTAGGATGTTATATATTACACATTGTTTATTATAATGACATTCCTGCAACCTGTCAATAAATATACAGCATTGACGGATTGCAGCACAACTGATTTTGAAGAGTTTCCATTCTATTATTAAAAGGTTTTTGAAATTAATTTCTAGGATCCATTATTAAATGGGGGAACATATTGGTTACTTTGTGGCTATTAAATTTATTCATCAATATGCAATAATAGTGAGAACTACAATTATTAATTACATTGTACAATATCTTATTTCTCGAGCATGGCAAAGTAATGCTTCATTTATCTGGAATGTTGGGAGATAAGGTACTCCACATGAGACAAATTTCCAGATATTAGACCCACAGAAATCTGTCAGCAGTAGAACTATGTCTGAAATCTGTTAATTATGTCTCTACTTCCTTAACCCACCTACACCAAACATAACAAATGCTTCTTGATAATCAAGGTCCATAATTTCAAATAAGGTAGGTCGGCTGCTTGCTACGGTTCTTCCTGCTGCTAGGAAGCTTCTAGGGACCACTGCACACTGTGACGTCTCCAAGGGCCTAACATAGTGGCTGGGAACGGAAGACACCCAATAATATTGGTTGCATGAAAGGCCTCAGATGTTATTGTAAAGAACCAGAAAGTACACGGAAGCATGTTGATCTGTTTCTTGTCATTTTTTATTGGTGTTTCACTATGAGTTGCTGTCATGTTTTGTTTTGAATGTTGTTGGGTTTTTTAAAAATATATAAAAATGATGTCTTAGGATAGTTCTACTGATTCCACATGGAAAAGTGCAAGGGTTTTGCAATAGTTATTTGCTTCTTAAAAATATTTTTTAATTGGGTCAAGATGATGGGGTAGGTAAACGCTGTACTCTCCTCCTCTCAGGACCACATCAAAATCACACCTAAACAATAGAAGACCCATCACTGACCATCACCTGAAATCTAGCTGAACAGAAGTGCTATAACTAAGGACATACAGAAGAAACCACGTCAAGACTGTGTGCCAACTGTAATTGAAAATTTAAAAATTATCTTTAAAAAGTACTTTTTAATTTATATCTCAGTTTGTAATACCTATTTATGAAATGTCTGGATTTACCAGAAGTCTAAGTTTGAGTAAGTGAGGAACTGCTGTAATGAGCACAGCGGAGTTTTCATTGTTGCTGAGGTGGTGTGCCCTGGGTGAAACACTGATTATGTTTGTATATAGAAATAAGGATCGTATTCTGTTGACTAATCTTGGCTTGATAACAGAAAAAAAAAGTTCATTTTTAAAGCTCGATTGAGATCTCCACTTTTGCACACAGTTCTGGAGCTGAGAAGTACTACATTTACAGAACAGAAAACTGACTTGAGGCCAAGTTTTCAGATTCCTATTCTAGGACAATTCTCACTCTTCTAAATTAAAAAAAAAAAAAAAATCATTGATCTTGCCACAGTAATTAGGTCATTTGCCTCATCAAAACATTTTTCCTTTTAGCTATTTTGGGATTTAACATTGTTTCTATGTGGCTTGTAACTACTCTTATCTACATTCCTCACTGTTCCCTCTGCTTCAGAATGTGTCTGCTGGATGTTCCTCTTGCTCTAGCCATTCCTAGGTCATCATCCTCACCACTCCAAGAGGCGCAGAGCTGCCCTCTCCATTCCTAAAGACCCGCTGCTACCTTTATTTTACGTCTATATTCAAATTCACTTCTGTGAGGGAGCTTGTCCTGAGCCTACCCGAACCAGGGGAATTCATGCCCTGAGAAAAGGAATATAAGTACCTAAAACCCTAACATACTTCTAAAAACAATCTCGGCCTTTATCCCTTAGCACGTAAGTTCCACTGCCAGCAGGGTTGGGTCATTCATTTGTACCCAAGGAAGTGGGGGTTAGGGGTACAGACTTGGATGTTAGCCAGACTTGGCATCAGAGACCCAATTCCCCTACCTACTAGCTATGTATCTAAGCCGGTTACTTCCCCTATGATTCGGTTTTCTCGAAGGCAAAATGGGGTTAATAAAAGTATCTCTCCTTATAGGACCACCAGGATATCGTATGCAAAATATACTTAGTAAGCACTGACATATCCCACTGATCAAAAATATTAATTAGTACCCTGTTATTGTTATCATTATTAATTCCTAGAAGATGACTACTCAAAGTGTAACAATCAATACAGTTATCTCAAAGACAAGCAACCTTGAGGAACGGATAAACAATTTACTGATAAACACTGCGTAAGAGGAGGCGGTCTTGCACACTGGATGTGAGCTCGGGCGTCAGCCGCACACAGATCTGGATTGGAACCCTGGCTCCACCGTGCACTGTGTGACATTAGAGTGGGCGCTCGGCCTGAGGCTCAGCTTCTCATTCAATAAAGTGATGTTATCAGGATACATGAGCTACTCTACATAAAGCAAGACGCAATGTCCAGCCCAGGTCACCATTTGAAAGGTATCTAAATTTAACTACCATGTTTCCTCGACAATAAGACCTAACCGGACCATCAGCTTTAACGTGTCTTTTGGAGCAAAACTTACTGTAAGACCTGGTCGTGTTTTACTATAATATAAGACCGGGTCTAATATAGTATAGCATAATATAATACAACTAATATAATATAATATAATATAATACCCGGTATAATTTATATTATAATATATATAGTAAAATAAGACTGGGTCTTATATTAATTTTTGCTCCAAAAGATGTGTTAGGGCTGATGGTCCAGCTAGGTCTTACTGTTGGGGAAACGCAGTAATGGACTAGAATCTAGGTATTTCATTGTGGCATTTAGTTTCAACAATTCTTAACAAGTAAAGGCAAAGATGGGACAGTAAGATGTGGAAGAACTTATGAAAATGTGCTGTTGGCACAGCTAATTGCTCCTATGCTCTTCAAGTAACGACCAGTAAGTGGCAGCTTCCTCTGTCCTCCTCTTTCTCAAAGGGACAGTTCTTCCAAAAAGGACTAATGCAATTAGTCTGGTTATTGGTTCCAAAATTAAAGAGAAATTTGGCACGATTTCATGTTCTTATAGAATGATTCCACTTACGGCAGAAATAGAACTCACGGTTTATGCTCGTGGCAAACCAATTGCACTTATACTGGGCATCATGGGAAAGCTGGGAAAACTAAAACACAAGGGCTAGGACTGCCATTGCTCCGGCAGCCACGGGCCACATGGGGCTACTGAGCCCTCGAAACACGGCTAGACTGAGTTCAGACGTGCTGCAAGTATAAGTAACACACACTGGATTGTGAAGAATTAGGGGAAAAAGTTTTTAAAAAATCGAATTAATAATTTATATTGATTACATGTTGGAATGATACTATTTTCTATATAGTGGGCTAAATAAACTGTTATTAAAATTAATGTCACTTGTTTCTTTTAAAAATATGGCTATTTAAATATTTAAATTCCATATGTGGTTTGCATTTTGGGGCTCCCGTTATATTTCTATTAGACAGCGCTAGTCTGAGCACAACTCCTTCACCTACTTCCCTATTGCAAAGCATCATTTTTAATCCCTATGTTGCACAAGTCAGAATAACCATTGCCCCAAATAATGTTGCCCCAAACTGCTAACTTTAACTGCCTCACGAAGATAGCAAACCTCATAATTCTTATGAAAAGCAAAAAACTATTAAAATAACATTTTTTTTACCTTGATAAATTTCTCATTTAAGCTACCTGCTCACCATTATTTGAAAGAAGAAACAAAGGAGAAGAATTCTGATAGAAAATAGCTAGAGCCATGGTAGTCACCACAATATACAAACGTAAGCGACACAACTTTTTTTTTTTGTGAATCAAATCTGCTTTGAAGCATCTCCCAAAATACGTATTCATATTTAAAATTAAATTATTATGCATATTAAATCTATTCTATACAGCCACATTCATAAATTATAGAAAACTGTCCAGCTATGGATTACAGATACTTAATAAGTTAATGTGCATACAATTAGAAAATCTTTATTAGTTAATAGTCTTCTTATAATTGTTAAATGGGAAATTCTCTCTCAGAGATTTTTCCCCACAGATTTCTTTCCTGAATCTCCAATAATCATCCTCATATCATTCATTAATTACTTGTTTCTAGGGTATCTGACACTTCCAAAGTTTATCAAGAGGACCATGTAGTCATATTAGTTAGTCCATCAATCTGTCAGCCATTTTAATAAATTATCCCACTGCCTGGTGAGTTAATCTGTTGCCTTCGTAGTTTTCATTTTTTGCAAAACATCATCTGCACTTCGTGGAATACAAATAAGCTGATATATGGTTTCAAAACGCTACAAAAATTGCTGGAGCTTATTTGTTCATTAGAAATAGAATTCGAGAACCCAGAAAAGGGGAGAGGGGGAAGAGCCAGGCCCACACGTTGAAAACCTTCATGAGAATCACAATTCCAGTCATTATTATTGTTACAACATCATTATTTATAGAAAATCTCACCAATAGAAGCTGCTTGATATAATTATAAGTTATAGGCACCTCTAAGGGTATTTACAGGAAAATTAACACATTATGAGTGCTAAACTTCTCGCCTTCTCGAGTTACTGCCCATGAGTTATTCCATTTCTTCAGAACACAGGAAAGGAAACACACAGAAGAGAGAGATATCGAATACCAAAGGTCAAGGGTGAATAAAGTCTATTTCAGAGTCGGATTTAGGGGCCTGCATTTTAAATCTGTGCCAGTAATTCCTGGCAGCAGATTGTCTAAACGGAGCTCTATCCAAAAGTATCCATAATATTTTATTCTCTGAAACCTTATTCTAAGAGTCAAGCCTTGGAAGGTGCCTAAATTTAATGAGCTGACTGGAATCTAGTTACTTGTGAAATTTATTTTGAAGATTATTAACATATAAAGACAAGTTGTAACAGTAGATATGGAAGAACTTACTGTAATGTGCACAGCTCAAGTAATGGCCAAAAATGTTCCCCCACTCTCATTTCCATTTCAGAGGCCTGACTAGATCTAAATTGAAAGTTACCTACCTCCCTAACGGCCCTCTTCGTGAATGAAAGTGATGTGGGTAGGAGAGGGGAAGGCTGTCAGGGCGTGAAGCTCCAGAGGTAGTGATGGGATAAGAAAAAGGTAATTCCCGTGTGACAATTCTCAATTGTCCTACCGCAACATAATTTCGTTTTTTTCTGGAGTGTATTCCCAAAAGCCTGATTCCTGGGAATACATAAGTTTCCATAAGTTGTATAAATGTGTGAAACATTGAAAACTAAATTCCTTTCTAAGAGAGGCACAATGTACCTTAGCATATGAAAGGCGCTGAGAAGCCCTACTGTCAAGAACCCTATTTAATTCAACTTTCCAAAAGGAATTAGTCACAGAATCTGTTTTCTCACAACACTCACTATCAGAGGCAATATATATTATATATATTATATATATATACATACATAATATATGTGTATATAGTATATAACTATATATATACAGAGGGTGCCAAAAAATGTATACACATTTTAAGAAAGGAGAAAACTATTAAAATTGTAATACTCAATATATACCAATAACAAAAGATGAATACAAGTCACGTTTGGCTTCTGCAATTACAAGAGGTGCTCAAAGTGGTTCCCATCAGCGTCGAGACACTTCTGATTACGGTGAACTACTGCTTGAGCAACGCTGACCAAAGTGTCTACTTGTATACGTTTTTTTGGCACCCCCGGTATATAATGGAAAAAACTGCATTCTGAAGCCTAACTGCCTGGGCTTGAATCCCAATTCCACCACTTTGTAGTACTATGACGTTGGTCAAGACATTAACCTCCATACACCTCAGTTTTATCCGTAAAAGGAGTTTAATGCAGAATCTTCCTGCAAGGTCATCTGGAGATTGAATTAATGTAAGTAAGCAGTGTGTCAGGGAGCTATCTTTACCGCCACCCCAGGAGGAGTGTTCCAAGTAGTTGTAATTGCTGTTTGTGAGCAAACGCTCTTTGCTTTTCGGTTTTGAGAGCTAGTAATCAAGTACCAAAATCCAAAAAGAAAATCATTTTCTCTTCAGCAACAGGTTTGACGAGACTTCTACAGGAAGATTTAATAGGTTTATTCAAACAAGTCATATTATCAATGGAGACAAAGGAAACAAATATGGAAGACGGAAGAACACTGGACTGAGAGCCAAGAGATGGAGCGTCTACTTTCAGCTTTTACTAAATAACTGTTGACGTTGGGCAAGCTGCTGAGGTTCCCTGCAGCTCAGTTCTCACAAATGATAATGATTGTTGGACTAGACGGGTAGTTTCATTAAATCATTCAAGATGATCTTAAGAAAAGTTATAAATCTAAATACTGTTTTTGAGGTTTCACACACACATACACACACGGAATGCAGTTACACGAACCTAGGCTGTAAGTTACCTATGAAGAAGGATCACACCCTCTGCATTTTAGGTATTTCCAGTGCCTAGTGCAGCTGGAATAGAACACGCACTCAATAAACGTTGAATGAACGCCTATTGAATGGCAATCCACCCATTCTCCTCACATTCAAAACAATTCAAGAGCCCTATCATGTAAGACACTGCCCTGCATCCAACTAAATTCATGTGTGTCTGCAACGCCATTAGTTCTACCTGTAAAGAGCTTGCCATTTAATTTGAGGTATGAATATCAAGTGACGGCACTAATTGTTGCAGTTTCTTTTTACTACCTTTCAATTTGAATCTCATAATCCTGATGAGTTTTATGGTATTATTTTACACAGCAGCACCATGCTAGCAGCATTATTATATAAACGTATTCAATAACTATAATGGAAGAGATGGCAAAATCGGTACATCACAATTAAAGCAAGTATGTTCCGATCAACTGTATGTAAAATCTTAGATTAATAAGAATATCTGTTACATGATCACTTCTTAACAAATAGGGCAAGACACATTTTGGATCTGATTTTAAAATAAGAGTTATCAATTTCCTATTTTTCTTTCCAATAGGTAGTTATATACAACTCCATCCAGTCTATAAAAAAGACCAAAAGCGTTGATCTCCATAAGACACATGGGCGTAAGAAAATACCCTCTATAACTGCTCATCAAATTTCAGTTCTTTCTTTTTACTGACAAAAGCATGTCATGAATCATAGATGTTGTCTCTAAAATCAAAATGTCTCGAAACTCCCCCACCCTAATGAGATGTAATCTTTTGATCCAGGCTGCTCTGAATGTGTATACAGTGCTCACTGAATTTACTCTGAGTATCTCATCTGTGTGAAAGTACAGACATTCTTATGGATAAATTACTAGATTATAAAAATCTCAAAATAATTGTGCCGTTTCGTCGTCTTTCCTGGTGATTGCTTCACAACAGCTCCTCCTCTATTGGCATCTCTTTATCGGTAATGCAACATAGAAAACTTTTCAAGGACAACAGTGGGAGACAAGGACCCACGTAAGTGTGTGCATGTGACCAGGCGATGATGTGCAGGGGTAACTTGGTTTGTATAAAGTTTAATTGTAATAGGTCTAAGAGAATAAGAAAGTCTTCCTTCCTGCCCCACTGTCTGCTGTTCCTATTGTCAGTGATACTGGAGTTTGCACGTGTCTGCCTCAGGGCAGGTCACTGAAAGTCAGTGGAAATCAGGGCAACCTCAGCAACAGAAATTAACCTGCAGATCACGGCAGGCAAATGTCTATTTTAGAGAGCATGATTCCAAACACCACAAACGAACTGGACTTCACAAAGGGAACAGAGACTCGAAACAACAAAAGCAACCAACAGTATCTATTGGAACATTGCAAATTTCTCTGCTATTACAGATGTCACCCAGCAATGCATGCATTTGCTTCCCATATCTGAACAAAACTGAGGCGTCACAAGATAAACTTGAATGGAATGTTAACCTTCACTTTAATTTTTTTTTTCCTTTTCCTAGCTGATGACACAATTTCAGTATTACCACGACGGAGCTTCTGGCTGGAAAAAAAATTAAATTAATAGATGGATAAAAAAGCTTAGAAACTTACAAAAAATAAACAACTTTCAAATATCTACACTTGATGGTGTCAAGAGCCAAGATAAATGTATTTCAACTGCAACTTCCAAACTAAACTCACAAATTACTACCATTATGCTAAGTGTGAGCCACCCCACTGTGCAGTTTTGCTTTGTGAATTTTTACCTTCCTCTATGAACACTTTTAGCCACTGATCGCACAGCCTTTCAATGTTTTCTGCCTTTTCCTTTAAATAAACTGGCTCTGGCTCCTTCCATCTGGTTCCCCTTCCGTCAGCAACCCTGCACCTGTTCACACCTCCTCTCCTGTTGGATTCCAGTGAACATTTCCTCCTCTGCCAGGGCTATTCTGGCACTCGCAACCTTTCTGTCATTCAATCCATCTGTCAGAAGTGAACTTTGTTTACCGCAAGCTTCTGCTTTCTTCTTCAAGAAGCAAAGCCCCTCAAGGTCATTGTCAACTGAACTGTCGGTGAGGATTTAAATCCTCTACTGCTAACCAGCAGAAGATGAAGTTCTGTTGTGTACTATACTTGTGAAAATTACTTTTGGGTTCGGGAAGACAATAATTTGGAGTCAAAGTAGTAAGGCAGGGTGTTTTAATGATCATTTGTAAAACCAGACAGCTGATATGTATTTCCTTCATGTGTGTCTGCACTTCTTATTATATCGAGTATGAACTATATGTATAAAAGCAAAATAAAAGTTTTAAAGTGAAATCAAAATATCATAAACAAGCTTACACTATGTAAAAATTGCTTCATACTATATAGCATTAAGTTGAGGAATAAATATTTTCACTAATGAATTAGCCAAGGAAAAGAGTATTCCAATTAACAAATTTTGCACTGAAATGCTTAAAATGTACAAATATGTACCATTTCAATTATAAGCTACATATTAACACACAGCTTCTTTACTGCTTTGAGAAACTTAACCCATAATATATAGATCAATTCATGTATATTTTAAATTCCATCATTAAAAAATAGTTTTGCTTAAGTAATATTCAAATATATGCTGCAAAACAAACACATAATCTATTTAATAAAATATGTTGCATCAATAGGCCAGTTTTGTGAAAAAAAATAAATTCCTAGAAATTAGGTGAAAATTATACTCTCAGTTGAATTTTTTCTGTGTCATCTACAGCTATCGAGTACTCACCCTCCCTTCATAAATCGGACATAAAATCACTTTATGTTAAATTATTTCCCAGTATTTTAGACAATCATATTCTTTAGGAAAAAGGCAAACCAAAGACTCAATTCAAAATTCTTATAAGAAAAAGGGAGATCACTTTTTAGGAAAAATATATGACCAAAATTTTAACCAAAGAAAATGTGAAGAAAAATGTGAACCTATATCCATAACACTGCTTTTATATTTTGAAGAATTTATCTCAAGATTTAATTTTATTGCATATGCTTTTATTAAGTAAAATCAATCTAGTTTATAAAATTTTTCTAAATTCTTTTTTAAAAGATAAAAATTCAAGCTGTTTTCATTGACATAAAATTCAAAGCAATCTAAACACATGTAATTCAAAATTTGAATCTTAAGATTTTGCTTGATTAAATATTTAAAATTTACAAAAATATTTTATCAGAGCAGTTTATCAGATGTGTTTTAAAAAATTATTGTAAAGCTATATAAAAGCAAAAACAAAAAAACAAGAAAGCTTAAAATCCAAGAGCAAAGACATTCTTTTTTAACTCAATTTCAATTTTATTACTCATCTCCAAAACATGCTATGTCCTATAAATCATTCTTATGTAATATATACAATGTAATTTAACATAGGGATTTTGAACACAAAATATGAATTCTAAGAGGTGCTTTCCCTTTCATCTTCCTAAAACATAATTTCTAAGTAATTTCTCTTTATGTGTAGTAAATTTCAGAAACAGCATCTAATTTACCCAGCAAGTTTGTTAATACTTTCCTGGGTATTTTTTTCCCTTTAGTGTAATCGGTGCTTGATGGTAGTTTGGTTACCTGGATCCCTGCTTCTGAATAGCATGGAAAGAATACTGGTAATTTGATCACTTCCATGGTCTAATTTGCTAGATAAAAGAGAGAAGTATTAGCGAATTGCTAGTTTAATAGAGGCTGCTTAAATCACCATGAAGGAACTCTTCATTCTTAGCAAATTGCTTTTCAAAAACACACTAGTAGGCTTGTTTTGGAAAATTTGTATGATAAGAACATAAATAAAAAACACTCAGTTTAACATCATTTACAGTCACACACAGATGCATGAAATGTGCATACACACACACCACACACACACACACACTTTTCCCCTTTTATGTAAGAAAAAGGATAGGGAAATGATACTGATTGCTTTTACAAATGGACTAATTTAAGGAATTCAGAGAATACTGTTTATATTTATTTGCCTAATGTGTCATATGCTCATTTTATCTTTTAAATAGAATACTAGGAGAAAGTTTTAAATAGTTTGATACCAACACCTGAAACACAAATTTTACAGCAAAAATACAGAGGCGCTGAAGCAATGCTGCCAGGTTGCACCAGAGAACTGAAAAGCCGTTTCTAAGGGCGCTGCTAGGTGAAGACAAGAGCTGATGTCGTTCACGTTCTTGAATATCAGTTTTCCTAAAACAGCATATGGATGTAGGATGGAAGGTAAAATATTTAAACTCCCTAATAAAGAATTGACCTTAATTTATCTACATTCTGAACGAGACTAACAGTTCTGCTTTTCTAAGAAATGAAAATACTATTATTTTTCTCTGGTTTATTGATTTTTCTGCCTATATATTCACGAAGTCTTTTAAACAACAGGATATTCATTCTTCCACCCCCTTCCTCAATTACCTTAAGGCAAGACCTCCTTTCAGATGTGGAAATATTTGCAGGACTGCAGGACAAAGAACTGAGACATTTTCACAGAGTTGATGGGGGGGAAGGGGGGAAGGATTTGCGAGATTCTGTTAAGAGTAGGAAGAGACTAAATGACAACTTTAAATCTGCCACAATCATTTACTAATGTGCTGCGACATCAAATAAGTCTAATTTTTTGACAGCACCAAATTAGATTTATTGCAGAAACTGCTGCATAAATAGCATATGGCTATGTTATACCACCTATTTCAAATCCTGGTAATGTTCCCCCTTCCCCTCCAAAATGAATACATTGAGCCAAGCTACAAACCTCCTGCAAAAAAAGAAATATACTAGTTCAAAAACAGATGTAGGAGATCTGGATTTCTTTGTTAAAGTAATAGTTTTAGCATTAATGTCCCAACTCTATATTTATAAACAAAACGAAACACATAACTCCTTAAATAAGTTATTAAATTTAACAGGTCAGTTTTTTTCTTTCATTTCTTTCAAAATGACTTAACTTTTGTTTTAAGATTTTGTACTCTGAATTCCTCCTAACACTTTGATGTTCGCTCAGTTACACAGAGAAAAACAGAAGGACGAGTGGGTCTGAATCAAACATGCCTTAAATAGGTTAGGAGGCATTATTAAGCATAAATGCATATATCTTATGGTTGCTTTTTTGTTTTCATTTGTGAAAGACATATGTGGTAAAAATCATACCAAAAAGTCTTTTCTAATTTTAACTGTAGCCTTCATACTGCAAACTCTTTGGTGCGTAAAAAATATAAGCTGATCATTCTACATCCACACTGTACACATTAAGACGGCAGAGCCACATAAACGACAAAAATCAAAGTTCCGTGAAAGCTGGGATTGAAAAGGCACACGACAAATTCTGAGAGGGACACTTCTTCCTTTCTCAGTCCCTCTACCCTGATGCCCACCCCCACCCCTCAACCGTGATACAATGCAACTCCATTTTTCTTTCTGAACAAAAGTTTCAGTTCTTCTGAAGATGGGAAAGACATTGCAAGGTCTTATCTCAGACCAATGGGCACACCACTGCAAACATCATGGCACTCGGCTACCCCGCAGACTCCCTCTCTGTGGTCAGTCTTCCCAGCTGCCCTATCTGTTACTGTCTGATTAGTTCTGCTAAGGAGCCCCTCCCCTGCCAGCTTTCGGTGCCATCTGTTCTACACAAGATGGCTGCTGCCCAGCAACCTAACACTGCCCTCCTACCTGGCACCCGGCTACCATCCTTACCCCAAAGTGCTAACACAGGTTCTCACTGCTGGCAGAGTCAGGATTTCATTACTACTACTTTGACAAGTGCAGGGTTGTTTGTAATTTCTCTTTTATCCTGATTTTGATTGTACAACCACCTCCCACTGATTCAGTTTGCTTCAGTTTTGTTGCTCACAGATTTTACTCTCCACATTAATCTCCCTCTGGCATGTTACTGCATCTGTTCCCTTTTTTATTATTAATTTTCAAATTCCCACCATTTTTGACAAAAAGGAGGTAATCTACACTGTGTTTCTGCCCATTTCATTTTCTTTAATTTGGAAGATAAGTATGAAAGCATGCCAAAGAAGTTAATTCTCCGTTAACAGTTTATTTTCTGGCACCCCTAAGCCTTTGTATATGAAAAACAGATAGGAATAAATGTTGACTGAATCACAACAACATAGTCGCAACCATTCCTGAATTTAATGAAAAGCAAACATATGAAACAGCATCTAAAAAGTTTATTAGTTCCACGAGTTGTCTCACGCTTTCTTCCACTTTTAACAGATAATTTCTTTGTGCACCTCAGTCTGAGTGCAGGATTTGGGTTCCTCTATAGTTTTGACACGGGGTCTATTTCCACTGTAGGCGACTTTTATTATTCCTTAATGTCATTATCATCTTTCCTCAACTCAGACGCTATTGACTAATTCAATAACGAATGATTCTGAACAAATGCCTTATTTCAGAAATAGGTTAAGAAGAGAGAACTGCCATCGGCACGACAAAGCAGAGCTGATTCCATTAGCTCTTGTTTGACAAACAGTTAATACCCAAAATGGCAAGTGGGTTTCTTCTAAAGACAAAGAGGGTACTGAAGAGTTAGGAAATAAGAAGTCATCTTTTTAACAGTATTCTCCCTTTGTGTCCCTCATTTGTCAACACCACCACCTTGTTCAAAAGGACTTGAGTGCTGACCGTGCCTCCACTGCCCTGAAGTTTTCTAGATTGAGCACTGCACGGTGACGGGTATTTATTTTACGTGAATCCATATTAACAGCATGAGAGTCCCTGAATAGATGGGCAACACCTCCGAGTTACAGAAACCTGAATGAGTTTCAGTGATTTTCATTCTCATATCGGCCCTCAGAAAATGACAGGTAAGCTCTGCAGCAGGAGGTTGTTCCCAAGGTGACAGAAGATGACCAGAAACAGAAGGAGGACCAGTGTCCAGATCAAGTGATGCCTGCTCAACCCCACTTCAGCTCGGCTACCAGAAACCAGCAAATCTCGAACGACTGCTCAAACCCACTTTTGGTGTTTCATCTTGCACACCTCCTACCCTCCACCCTTTGCCTGTATTCCAATAGCGACTTGTTACTTTATTTTATATACTTCTTTTGTTGGTGCGGTTATATTAATAATAAGTACTCCCTCAACCCAGGGTGCATTGTTTGGACAAACCTCCAGGTCAAACGGAGGCTTCTCGGAGGTAGACACGACGCAGGGTCAGCAGTATGCGTCACTTAGACACGGGTGCCCTTGCTGGAGGACCCTGTTCCCCCGACCCTCCCACTGGTGACGCATGCCAACTGGGGACAGGTCACGCAGAACCAGGGTGGGGCAGTCTTCCCCTCAGCTGGACACTGGCTTTTCAGGCCGCCTGCATTTGGTACCCACTCTGAGTTCCTGAGTTCAGGGAACTATATTCTCTGCTCAGCCAAACTAACAGAGTAGTCGCTTTATACAAATGTGTTTATTAGGCCCTTGGTCCCCCAGGAACAGTGTCCAAGAGGGCCCTGAGGGAGCTAGATAATCTCCAAGCCTCTACTTTTCTCAGAATCCTTCAGCTTTCATTCAGGATTTACCAATGAATCACTGTATAATCTACTTGCAGGTATCAGGGAAACTGTACATAACAAGCGAGTAATGCCTAATAAGTGGTCTAACCAACACATCCCATTAGGAAGAGGTGCTTAAGAGGAAATTAAACAACACGTTGATGAATTTTTTCATACTTCCCTTACTCTACATTGATATTGGAGAGCAGAACTTTCTTTTAAAAAATATTCCTACTTAGGGCTACTAGGATTATAACGAGTCTGTTTTTTCTTTTGTTTCTTTTTTTCTCCTATTTTCATTGAACTTGCTGTTCATTGTTGTTGAGGCAGGCAAAGTGGTGTGGGCAACCCTTTCTCAGTTTCCTCTGGGCTTCTTCAGAAAATTAGTTGGCTGCTGCCATCACCATGCTGCAGGCTGTGGGCCTGGGTGGCAAGGGAGAAGATTTCATCCCCAGTGTCGATTTTCATTGCACACACATTTGGGCTTCCCAGAATGGAGAAGAGCGAGCCAGGGAACGGTAAGCAGAACCTGCAGAGACATACTCCCTGGCAGCCTGAGACTCTAACCTCCTCCACCTGGGCCACACAGGGACCAAAAGACCAGGGTTCTTAGCCCATCAAACAGGTGGAACAGAACGGGCTCAGGCAACATGGTATCCACCAGAGCAAAACGAAACGCCTTTTCTTTCCTGGCTCCCTGACAGCCTGTTCTCTCTGATACTGGGTGAGGGAAGGAAAAGAGGACACAATTTAAAACAGTACCAAGGCCATCTATTTTGAGACTTGATGTTGGTTACACATACATCCATTTAAAATTATTTTTGACATGTTCTCTGCTTAATTTATTCATGAAAGGAGTACAAGAAAAATGAGCTTAACTTTTAAATGGAAACTTCAGACTAAAAATTCTTCAATAAACTCAGAAGGAGAAAAAAAAAGAAAAAGTTCACTGGGCAACAGAAAGAACATGATAGTGCCATACTATCCTCTTCAAACAAAGAGGGATGGAAAGCTTGGTTTTTTGACCTAAGCTAGTTGTCACCTGAAGATGAGTGTGGTTCCTTCTTCATTTTCCCTAATAATAACGAGGAGAGGCAAATTGATTCCACATTTACAGAGAACTTGCTAAGCTTCGCATGATGCCAGACATCGTGTTGGAGACACAGAGATGGAAGATGCCCGATCCTGGCCCATGAGCTGAGATTTTACGACCATAAAAGGATTGCTGCTTGGGTTTGAAATACGTTGTTGCGATTATTTGTGAATGAGTTTTAAGCACAGGTTCTGGAGTCCGATGGAGCCAGTTCAAAGGCTGCCTCCTCTGTTCTCTCCTTCCTCCTTCCAGGCCGTGTGACTGCATGCCCCACCTTTCTAAGACTCAGTGTCCTTGGGCTTGCTGTATGGCAGGGTGTTTTAAGCTTCTTGTGTAAAAATATGTAAATATAGTTACAATTTTCTAATCCTAGGCAAACCTTCAGTTTTATAAAATGAAATAAAAAGTCAATAATATTGTAGTAACTGTCTATGGTGTCAGACTTATGGGTGGGTCACCTCGTAAGTTACAAACGTCTAATCACTATGTCGTACAGCTGAAACTAATATAATATTGTATGTCATCCGTCATTGAAAAATACATTTAAAAATGAATTACTGAAAAAAGATTTAAGAGCTATCCCAAACAGCCTGCTGATCATGCACGTGGATACTGCGACAATTTAAAATCGATATGTTTCCCCAAACACTCAGTTTTTGTACTTATCTTGCTGCATACTGGTAACATGCAGCCCACCATGGACCACACTGAGGAAACCAGGCACAGTGCATGCCACGGGCTGCACGTTTATTTATGCATCTTTTCCATCTCTCTTTTTGTATATTCTGAGCGTTCTCTAAATAAAACCACAGCGCGGCCCTGTGGAGAAGTGACCACTATCCTTGCACTTACAACATGCTGACAATGGAGAATATCACTCTCAAACCCACACGAGCAGAGATGTACTCTTCTTTCCCCTCTTTCCACTTCAAACCATTCCTTAGTCATAGGGAAAATCGGGGATTGCATTCATAAAAAGACAGTAGAAGAGACACCTGTTGTTTAATTTACCCAGGATCCCTGGCACCTTTCCCTCAGTAATACCACCTCTCCTGCTTAGTGCAGCTCTCTTCCCTGACTCCTAGGGTTCTGTGGAGGCTGCTGGCCCACGCACCCAAAAGGATGTGTGGGCACGCACTCAGTTTCGACATCTGAACTTAAGGCTTTGAAACTGGAAGTGGCAGAGCCAGGACGTCCCATTCTTACAGTTTGAAATCAAGGCCCTCCCCTTCATCTTCAGTTCAGACTGAAGGATGTGTCTGCCCGGTATGGAGGAGCCTAAAAGAATGAGCAACATTCAGACAGAAGTCAAGCCCTGCAAATGACGGAAATGATAGTAAACTGGCGCTGCCTTGAGTCTCTGCTCCAAGGAACGCTGAGGCCAGCTGCACCTGCATTGCACATGGTCTGGTTATCAAACTTATCAGTTTCCCCTTTTTGGGTTTCTGTTACTTCTACCAAAGAGTCCTGACTGACACCGGTCATCTGAGAGGTCAGGCAACTAAATTCAAGAAAGCTTTTACGAAAGTGATCATGTGGAAGCTGAACGCTCTGGAAAAGAAGCCTTAATAACCTCTCCCCAAGTGAGCCACCCCTCATAATAGGACAACCTGGGGACTCCTCTTTTATACGCTTTTGCACTTTCAGAAAGATAGAAATAGCATATCTATCTGCCTAGGTCATAGGTCAGGTCTTCCCATTGGGATCACAAAAGTAGGTCAGAGCATATCACCCATGTGATGTACCTCGCTTAGATTCCTGCTCTGAGAAGTGCTTTGAAGTACCTATCACTGAAAACATTATGAAAACGGGAAATACAAATTGTAAAGGTAGCCCTGGCGATACAAGCTGGAGCCAACAGGTTCAATGGCAGGTCGGGCTCCCTGCGACACTGGGTGCAATTCGATTTCTAAATTCTCTGGAAAATAAACAGAAGGCTTCCTATAGTAATTCCCCTCCACATTAGATCTGAGAAAAAGATGCAGGATTGTGTTTCAAAGGAATGTGTTTTGATCGGAGCACAATAGGTGTGGAGGAGAGTGTTCGCCTCAGCAAGTAGTTCATAACAATCACGGAGACATTCAGAAATGGTTGTTTTGATGTCACATGATAAAGTAACAGGCCCAAATATCTGTAAATGGTAGTCTTGGCAGAGGGATTTAAATCCTGTAGCTCTTTAAAGATGTCTGGACATGTCAAAAGCAAATACATGAAGGAATTTCCACTTTTTTATAAAAGCCTCTCTTTCCTCGTGGAAATGAAGACGTTAAGGAGAATGATAATTGTCCTATAACCTGTGAAATGACCAAGGCAAATGATGAGCCACAGGGCAGTTTCTTAGGAAAAGCCCAGGCCAAAACTACAATTCACTAATTCGTATTTACATCACTATATAAGAGACAGTGAACACTTATTTCTATTATAAATGTATGCTACTGATTGTCTCAGCTGTCTTTTTGGGAACAAGTGCATGAATCCATTTCCCTTCTAATTCTCACAGAATTACAGCCTGACGGATAACAGCAGAGGCTTTGCAGGCAGATTGCCGGGATTCAAAATCTGCTTCCACAACATTTCAACGGTGTGACCTCCAACGAATCATTTGTCTTCTCTGTGCCTTAGTTGCATCAGCTGTAGGACAGGGAAAATACGGTCTACCTTATAGAGCTACTGGGCGGACAAAATGAAAGGCCCTCAGCTCCGCGGCTGGAACACAGCAGAGGTCCAGTAATGATGGCCACTGCCTGTAGCTACAACCACGAGTATTTTTAAAGAGCTGCTACACATGGCATGTGCCACACAGATCTTAAGATGAATATATTCTGAGCCTCAGATACAGACACGGTTACAAGTAGGTATTTAAATGATAGGTATTTAACTTCCTCTCATGTATACACGTGCACTTCCCAAATGCCATTTCCCACTGGAATGTCCCGCAGAAGGCCCCTCATTCTCATTTTCCTATATCCAAATTCTACCAAGGTCAGCAAGAAGTTGCCGGTCCCTCTGTAATATATTATCTGGAATCTCCCTTCTGGATCTTTCATTTATCTTACCAATATTTCTATCTCTATCTCTATAATCTTAATATTGGGTTTTGAATGAATCGTCATAAACTCTCAATATAGTCACCATTCCTAAAATAATGACTTACTGAGCCCCCACTCTTTGCAAAGGACTGAGCTAGGTGCTCTGATAAATGGAATATTAATAAGACCTCTCCCCCAACTGGAAGCACGAGACATTCCAGAAGAAAAGAAAAGCAGGTACCACCTAAAACTCCGTTTGTTTCAGTTTCCTGTTTTGAGGCGTTCATTCAGTGAGTAGTAAGTGCCCTCAGTTCTAAGTGTGCAGGAAGGCTCATGCAGAGAGGTGCCTTTCTGGCAGGGGTCACCGGGGAGGGCTACAGTCAAACAGTGAGGATCACAGGGAGACCTGGAAAAGGAGGTCAGATTACAGTAGAGCTAGAGAAGCTCAAAGGGGTGCCCTAGGTGCAGAGGACAACAAAAGGGGAGAAAAGTCCAAAAGTTCAAGGGGAGCTGCATCTGCTTAAATTGGCTGGAAATCAGCATGCGAGAGGATGAAATTGGGGGCAATGAAGTAAGACAGGAGGCGGGGAGCCTTCAGGGAGCCTTCAGTGCTGAGTGGTGTGGACTTCTGTGATAGTCAGCACGGCACCAGCGAAGGTTTGCAGAGCAGGTGACAGAGTCAAGGCAGAGCTTATGAATTTTCCCTTGGCAGCGGCTGCGTGAGAGACTGGAAGGACGGCAGGAGACCATTTTCATCGCCCTGACGAGATGTCAGCCTAAAGTACGATGAATGTAAATGGTGGGTATAAAGGACATTTTTATGAAACCTCTGGAAGTTCAAACTCAGGAAACGTTTTTCACAAAGGATACTTCAAGCAATTTAAATGGCTAGCAGTCTCGAAGTAGAAACTTAATAATGCATTGTGCTAAAGCATTGTTACAATAATTGACTATTGGAGCTAGAAGGAAACAGAAATCATCTAGTCCAACCTCATTTTCTAGGCAAGTAAGAAGGTTCAAAGAATTAAGTAATTTGTCAAAAGTTGCAAAGATAGTGAATGCCTGGGGGAAGATAGTAAAACTCAGTTTCCTCCACCCTGGGATACCTAAGAAAAGTATATGGCTTTAATTATTTCACCAAAACCTCCTTTGACTCATTCTTTATTCTTTTCTTATACCCTGGAGACTCCATTTCACTCTCCTTGGCTCTTCTCCCGTACTATGTACTTTAAAACCATGGTCTTCTCCAGGTGCTTCCACCCCCTCCTAATAGCTTTATGCAAACCATCCAGACCCTTCTCCTCATACTGTACCTACACTGGATATCCCCATCAGAGTTCCAAAATAAAACGTCTTCTTTTCCTCTGTTACTGCTTTTAAGTTCCCTGGTTGGGTTAATGGATCATTCAGTTAACACAGGCTAGAAACTTTGGAGTCACCTTTACTTCTGGCTTCTTCTTCATTACCGCAAGTACCTCTTGAACATGCTGGTTCCTTTCCATTTTACTGGCACAGTCACAACCCAGTACTACTACTGTGCTTATATCCTAATGGGGGTCCTGCCAATCATCTCTTCCTCAAAAAAATCTATTTTCACAGTGCCCTTCAATTGCTTTCTTTAAATACACGTTTGAACCCATCATGGTTCCAGGTCTCTTGACTTCTTCCTTGACTTAAACTGCCTCCTCACTGAGGGGTTCAGAACTTTTTCTGTGAAGGGGTGGACAGTAAATATTTTAGGCTTTGAGGACCATCCTCAATTCTGCCTCAGCAGTGCCATACATAATGATAAAGGATAATGGTGGCTCTGCCCAGTACAACTTTGTTTATAGATGTATAATTGGGTATGTATCACAAAATATTATTTTTCTTTTGTTCCCCCCCCCAACCATTTAAAAATATAAAAACCACTCTTAGCTCATGGCTCACACAAAAACAGACAATGGGCTAGATCTGGCCTGTGGGCTGTAGTTGCTGACTCCGTCCTAACTGGTCTTCTTGGTTCTACAGTAACTCTCCAAGTTCACTGTCCACGGTGCTGTCAGGATCCCCACCCAAAAATGTTGATCATGGTGAAAGCTCTGCTTGCAACACATCAAGAGTAAACCATTATTCTCAGAAGAGCCAGAGCTCCAGACCCTTCCTCTGGTCTCTGATCCCTTTTCCAGGCCAAACACCTAACCTGATCTTAAACCTAACCTAAAATTGATCTTGTCCGACTGTACAAATTGATACTGCACAGGAAAACTCTGTTTGTGTTCTCTCCCATCTTCACGGCTTCGCATATATTGTTCCCTCCAGCTGAGGTACTCACCCCACCTTTTTCACGTAGAGAACTCCTACTCATGAACTCATTAATCAAGGTCCCTATCAAACAGCTCCTTCTCCAGAAAGCTTTCCCTGACTGTTACCTCCACCTCCAGTCCAGAATGAGCCAATTCTCCTTCGTGTGCGCTCCTGTGGTAATTTTTCCGTCTGTCATTGCACTATGACCCCACCTATTATCATTGCATATATAGATCTGGCTCCTTGGTAGAGTGTGAGTAACCTAAGGGAAGGAGCTGAGTCTCATTAGGTTGGTACAAAAGTAATTGTGGTTTCTGTGATTATTTTTAACCTTTTAAACTGCAATTAGTTTTGCACCAACCTAATATTTTATCTTTATGCCAAGAGCCAAGCCACGTATTTGTCGAATAAGTGAATGTTATACTTATCAACGGGGTCCTTCAGTAAATGCTGAATTCCTATTTTCCATTTTAAGTCCAATTAGACAATAAGGGGAAATACCAAAAAAGTGATAGGTTATTTTTCTTTTAGATTGATCTACAGATTTCTACTCCAGTTTTTAAATTTTTTTGGCCTTCATTTCATTATTACTTTGTAACCTGATTTTCATATTCAATTTTGAACTTTGTTTAGAATATGCCATTCAAGATGTTTAAGACTAAATGAAGAGCTACCTGTGTGGGACTCATTTCTTTCAGTTGGTATACACTGAAAAAGAAAGACATAATGTTTCTCAACCACACAGTAGAGAATCAATAAAGAATAGTCAGGGGAAGCAAGCTCTATAGAAACCAAAAAAGTATATCAGAAATATTTAGCCACACCACCAAGTCGCATTTGCAGTGCAAAAGAGAGATATATACACAGCTCCTTGCATTTTTACTGTCTTCTTTAAATTTATGAATGTGGATTTTATAAAATATAAACACAGACCAAGTGTAAAATGCTTACAAAAAGAGTACTGCACTTAGAACATAGGCAATTAAGTTTTATTTTCTGTAAAACTGGGTTAAATTTTCATAGACTTGGTGTAAATAAAGCTCAACAGAAAAAGCTTTCTACAGAATCAAGCAAAACCGTTTTTCTTAAGAACAAAGGAATTAGTTACCACTAGTTCACTTTCTGCAGTTGCTGCATCTTAATATGCTCTCCTTGCAAGAAATTGATCTTGTCAGACAGTACAAATTGATACTGCACAGGAAAATGTCCACGGACTATGACTTCAGAAATTAACTCGGAATAAGACAGAATGGCAAAGGGGGCCAAACCAGCATTAATATTTACTTTCAGAAGCTCAGCCACATTGAGACATTAAAAGCTGTCTGATTTCTGTGGTTTAGTAGTGCTTAGCACACAAACGGTTGGATCTCAATACAAGTCTGACAGAGAAGAAAAACTATTACCTACCATGATGAAGCTAAATTCCGAAACCTCTAAGATTAAGGAACCACAGGAACTATGCTAACGTTACATTCTCAGATCTACAATGGCAATGCTTTACGTGGGCATTAAAAGAACAGCTATTATGCTGCAGTATTCGGCAATTTTTTTTCATAAGTGTTTTATCTATTGGGATTTTTCCAGATATCACACGTGTAGAAATGATTTATTTTCTTTCTTTGTTTCCTTTCTTTCTCTCTCTCTCTCCTTCTTTCTGCTCTTTTTCTTTCACTGTCTAAAAAGGAAGTTGGCAAACCATTTGGAGTATTATCATAACAAAATGTTTTTTTTAAAAAGTTTGATTTTAACAGAACTAGGGGCATCTTAACACTAACCCAAAACTTTGGGAGGTTCATCAACCTCTAGAATATTTTTTTCTCCAAACGCAGGCTGTTCAAGTGGTGCTTTTCTCCATCTGTTACCATAGCGTGCTCAGAATTACACTGTCATATTTAACGTAAAAGGGATCGTACCCTTTCATAGTTTAAATTCAACATATTACTATGATTAGAAGATCAGCGTTTTTCTAAATTATGAACAAAACCAAATATCATAAATTTACATGTGTATTTAGACAAAATTCTCTTTAAAAGCCGAAAACCTCCAAAAACTGAAGAAACTCAAAGACTTGACCTGAAAATTGAAAAATTATACTAAAACTGAAAGTGAGAAGAAACCACTTCATATGGCAATGTGAAATACCTATAATCTCTGTTTGAATATTTATGTGTTTGTGTGTGTGTTTTCAACATAGCAAATTATACAATGTTTGCTACCTAAAATGTCTTATTGTAATTTAGGGCTGAGTTATATGTTTACTAAAGTTTTATGACAATGATGGTCACATCACAATATCTCATGGCAGAAACAATGTAATTTGAAACTGTGGTGGTGTAAGCATTATAGTCTAAACATGAACAGTGCCAATCAATTTCATCTTTAAATTTTATACCTCCTTAGGACTCAGATTCCTTATTTTGTATCAGTTCCATCTCAATTTGCATCTCAGGATGTCTTTTACTTTGGCTCTTTAACCACTGACAGCATCTGATTATTTTCCTAAATAGACTACTCAGATCTTTCAATTCCACATTTTTATTAAACACATAATTAACAAGAGAGGTAGTGGTGGTGGTAGGAGAAAGACATCATTTTGCTTGTATTGATAGAGAATCACCTAAATATTTGAGCATTGTAGATGAAAGGTTTTGTAATATACCAGTAATTCCCTGCCACACTTATCATTCACATGTCTGGGTGTTTTGCTTACCACATCTCCACTTTTCTTAATATGCCTGAAAGCTGTGTGTGAAATGAATGACTAAGATGAACTCTAACAACTGTTTGGAAGCCTGTGGCAAAAATCAGCGGAATGAAATTGGTGCTACGGTGCGTAATGGGATTAGGGAATACCTGGTGAGGTGCATTTGGTGCTCAGATTCGCCCAGCATTTCTGTCAGTTTCAGGCACTCCTCTCTGGCCCAGGCTGCCTTCTGCTGCTCCTGTTCCAAGTACTGCTTGCTTTCACTTAGTTCTAATGTCAATTTCTCTATTTCCTGAGGTAGACAGAAGAGGGGGAGAAAAGCACCCATGTAAAATACATACACTTGAATTCAAAATTATCTCATTTTTGTTTCGGCCATGAATTTTAATGTGATAAAAATTATTAGAAAATGTAGGCTAGCTTCCATTTTATGACAAAGGGAATTAACAAAGCCAAAAATGCACATTAGTGAGGTTTTTTTTGGATCGTAAGATGAAGTCTAATTTTTCAAGTGAGATGATTAAATGATTTTAATCATTTTAGTCAAAATGGATAATCTGCACTTTCATTCTAAGGCTCAGTCCCTTTAAAAAATATTAAAATATCACTGTTTTTAAAATGTAACATTTTTGTTTGTGAAATTAGATCAGACATATGCAGTGACTTACATCAAATATGTGGCTCTTTCCTGAAAGATATATTTATTTGGATATTTTAAAAAAACAAATTAAAGGGTAAAATAATTTCAGATATCTTTTAGAAAAATATGAGGTGTAAAAGAAAGTATCAGGATGATTCTCAATATTATTTGGAAAAAATAATTTAGAAAAAAAATACAGCATGAGAACCTTTAAGCCTTTAGAGTGTATAAGACTTCTGAGCTAAAATAATATTAAATTAAAATTGTATTTTAAAAAGCAACAACAAAGCACTCTCAGATTAATAAATATGAACATTTAAAATATATGAAAATTTATGTTGATTAATTTTTTAGTCTCAAGGTGAAATCATCCTATCTTACTGAAACATCTGAAACTTACTGAAAATATTTCAAAGCAAAAATATCTTACCTAGAACATAGTTTTAAATAATTTATACATTAAAGTAGAAACATTTATTTATTAAAGAACATTTATAAAATTGTTTAAAAGAAATAAGATAATTATTCAGATTATTAAAACAAGAAAAACAAAAAAAAGGGAAGGGTAGGAACATTTTGAAATTCAGCAGAAAGCAAGAAGCACTTTTAATACAAAAAATGCAATCCCCTTTTAAAAAACAAAATCATGTCTAAATACTGTTTTAAATTAGTATTTAAGTACATTTCAAATTTCCTCATGTCATTACTCAATATTCAGAACAATATTCAACTATATGTAATACATCAGGCAAGAAAAACTGAATAGTTCATTTTTTGCATTTATTACATTATAAATATTCAGTTTATACCCATCAAAACTATATATTACCAACAATATAATAAAACAACTTATTACAAGTTCTTAATATTGTTTTATGTTTAAAAAGCTATGTAATAATAAGTACATGACTTTCATTCAGAGTAGATTTTCTACATCTTTCAGATTTGTATACTAATAAAATTTGTTTTTTTTAAATATTTTAAGCTGTTACAGAAATACCAATATATTATACCTCATAATTAAATATAATTAAAGAGATGAAAAAATCATAACAGAAAAATCTATTAAGCTTTATTTGTCTAACATTTGGGAAAGTAACGAAAGCAAAGAAATACAGAATTGAAATTACATTGACTTTAAAACTTTAAAAATTAATTAATTATTGTTTTTATACTGTGTAATATGCAAGACACTGTACTGAATATTATGCTGGACTCACAGAGTTTCCATCTCTACACCCAGGAGTTAACAATTCAGTTGTGTAAATGAGACATACATACACAAAAAGACTATTAAAATACAAAGCACATAAAAAACAACAAATGTACATTAGAGAAGATCCGTTCTTTAACATGCCAGATTAATTATATTAGCATGGGCAAGAAAGTGGGAAAGAAGGCAAAGGTACATAAACTCATGGAATGACAGATTAGAACACATTATGAAAGGTCTTCAATTCGAAATTAATAAAACTTATTTTTCTTATATATAGTGAAGAGATAGTAATGGTTTAAACAAGTATGCAATATGAAAGAAGCTGAGCTTAACAAAAACTGGATCATTGTGCATGATTGATTTAAGATGGCAGAGACTGACAGTAGGGAGTCCATAGAAAGACAGCTGAAATATTCCAGACATGAGGAGTAGAGACATATCATTAAAACATATATAAAAAACATATATATATAAAACATATATAAAACATACATATATATATTAAAACAGAAATATAAAGAAAACACGGTGAGTAAATGGAAATAAAAAGAAAGATATCAGGAGACATCAAAGAAGACTTCCAGAACATTGAGTTAAGAGGATACAAAAGAATGACAGAAATAGAAAATGTACCAAATTCCAAACTTTCTTTAAAAAGATACAACAATTTTTATAAGCATTATTTAACAACAACATATGGAACCTTACATTGATAATTAGGTTTTAAGTATAAATCATCTGCTTTCTTAATCTCATGTAATAAAAACTCAGAGGCTCCACTGAAAGATAGTCAAACAGAGATAAAGAACATGGGCCCAAGAGTCAACACAAACATCAGGGTTTCACACATAGCTCTGGCACGTTCCAACTCTGTGACCTTGGACGTTATTCAGTTTCTTCAATATAAAATGGGAGTGATAACTGTAGCAAACTCCTAAAACTATTGTGAAGATTAAGTTAGAAGATGTGTACTTAGCCGAGTGTCTAGTACATAGTAATAGTCGAATAAAAAGACAGCAAGTATCATTAATTATTACTGACTTTTTTTCTCTATCTTTCAAGAATAGCAAAGAGATAAGTAGAAAAAGTGACCTGCCTAAGGATATTTTGAGGACTAAAATATCCTCAAATTTACTTTATAAAATATCCTCAAAGTGGTTACTTTGAGGACTAAAGAGTTCTTGATTTATGGGCGGCTGGATGGCTCAGTTGGTTAGAGCACGGGCTCTTAGCAACAGAGTTGCTGGTTTGATTCCCACATGGGCTAGTGAGCTGCACCCTCCACAACTAGATTGAAGACAATGAGCTACCAGAGCAGTGGCTGGGATGGCTCGGTAGGTTAGAGCGCGAGCTCTGAACAATAAGGTTGCCAGTTCAATTCCCGCATGGGATAGTGGGCTGTGCCCCCTGCAACTAAGATTGAAGACGGCAACTGGACTTGGGGCTGAGCTGCGCCCTCCACAACTACGGTAGATTGAAGAACAACGACTTGGAGCTGATGGGCCCTGGAAAAGCACACTGTTCCCCCAATAAAATAAATAAATAAATAAAAGTTCTTGATTTAATTCTCCCAAAAGGCATTATTTTGGTGAAAACTGAATAAAACTTTATTATACTTTCAAAATGAAAAAAACATTTTGTTAGGAAGGTGGAAAATTACTGCCTGCTTTTGATTATCTGTACCACAAAAAGAGCTTCTTGGTGCAGATAATAAAAATCAACAACCAACCAACCAGCTGGACCAGGGCTCAACACTTACTCTCTGAGTCAGGAAAAGCTGCCATGGCACCAACTCCAACAGTTAGAAGAAGAATCTCCTGCCAGAAATGCCATGGTCCCACTGGCAGGATAACCCTTTGCCTCACCCAACTAGGTCAAGGCTGCTTCATTGGCTGTATGTAGTGGCTCAGAGATGAAAGACCAACAACAAACAGTCATAGGCCAATTGTACATTATTCTTAAACCACACTATTAACCTGTAATGTCTACAGTGCAGTTTGATGCAGTAATCTTTGGTCAATTGGACAAAGACAAGTCTAGATAGCTTTATACATTACCAAAAGATACACTTCAAGCCCCTGAACAACTAACAGGAGAATAGTACCATGGATGGGATATGGAGAAAGGGGGACTCATTACTGATCATTTAGAATCTATACTGTAGCAAGTTTTTTTGTGTGGTTTTTTTTTTTTTGGAAGCTATTTGTTTTTAAATTTCTTCTTTTTTTTTATTAGTTTCAGGTGCACAAGACAAAGTAATACTTAGATGTTTATCATTTATATCCCTCACATTGTGTGAACCCCCATACCCCATCCACTATCCCTCTGACATCCCACAGAGCCGTTACATTTCCACTGTCTCTATTCCTAATGCTGTACTCGCTTCTTGTAAGCATATATATATATATATATATATTGCTCCCTATTCATTTCAATTTTGTTTATATATATATATATATATATATATATATATAATATAGCAAGTTTTTTTATTAATCATGGACATATGTAACTTTATTTTTATTATTATTCAAATTTTGCTATCAAAGTAATTTAAGTCAAATAGTATTCAATTGCTCATAACACAGAAGGGCAGAGTCCATGCTCTACCCCTTGCCCACCTCCAAGCCTAATACTCAAAGGCACACACTAGCCACTCTTCTGATATTTATCTTCATCTCTTTAAGTGACATACTTATGATGCTACTTTTGGATTTTGCAGTATTAGACATCATCCATTGACTTCCGATATGATAAAAGGGAATGATTTACATCTCTTATATCACTCACCCAACGTATCCACGTCATCCTCCCATGTAACAATTTTGATTAAATCGTTAGCCAGCAGTCCATTCACAGTACAATGACTATAGAAATATTGTTAACAACCAAGACAAGTAACATTTTGCTTAAATTTTCTCGTACAATATTTTATTATTTCCTGAATTAACTGCCTAGTTTTTAATAGTTTATTTTTCTAGGTAACTGACATTTTCCCCTAAATGATCAAACAGATCTGTCAAATACCCAATAGTAACATTTTTCCAAATAATGGAACACAACAGATAAATTATCAGTTCCTTTAGTAAAATTTTTTTCCTGTAAAAAGTACATCCTTCTTGGTGCATTATGTCTGGCCTGGTTGATTTCTATATTGGGTTAAACCTAACCCATGTTCCTGTTAGACTTCCCTGTTTTCTGGGTTGTAAGTCAGTCTGTTTTTATGTTTACTCTTTTTTTTTCCCCAGTGGAAGTATACTTAGCAGGTTACTTTCATAAGAAAGGTTATGTGAATAATACATTTTTTAAAGTGTCTGTATGCCTTAAAATGCTGTTTTTCTACGAATACACTTGATAGTTTGGCTAGGTATAAAAAAATCTATGTTGAAATTAAATTTTATTCAGGATTTTTAAGGGGCTACTCCATGGCCTACAAGAGTTTAATATCACAATTGTACAGCCCTATGCCATCTAATTCCTAATAGTTGGTCTATGCTTTGCTTTTTTGTTTCTGAAAGCTTTTATATTTTTTTCCCCCTGGCAATTTCAAATTTTACACTGTTGGATCTTGGGATGGGCTTTTTTTAATGCTTTATGTTGGGTGGGCTCTTTTCAGTCTGGAGGTTTGTTTTCTTTAGTTTAGAGAATTTTTCATATGTTATTATGTTAAAATATTTTGATGCCATACATTTTAATATCTCCTCTTCTTGGAACTCCTAGACATTGGTTTTTGGCTCTGTTGGATTGATCATCTAATTTTCTTATATTTTCTATCTCTTCATCTTCTGCTTCTAACTTCTAGAAGATTCCCTTGACTTCATCTTCCAAAACTTCTACTGAATTTAAGAAAAGATTTCTCCCACATTTTTCATTTTCATGAGTTATATTCTGTTTTCATTCTTTTACATAGCATGCTCTTTTTATCTTATTGATACACCTTATCTATTAGAATATTATAGTATTTTAAATGTTCTCTGCTCATTATAAACTGCCTCAGTTTCCTTTTTACTGTGTATCTATTTTAGACACTCCATAATGTTAGAGGCTTTCCTTAAATACTAGTGATACTAGGCTGTCCTTTCATATTTTAGAAAAAAGTAGTTAACAAAAGTTTGGATGTAATGATGGCTTTTGGGTAATGTGATAGTTTATATTACTGTTCAGCAAATATTCACTTCTCTCTGTTCCACTAGGAATAAGATACGTTATCTCTCCCCAATAACTTTGGGCTTGGCCATTTTATTTCCCTTGGCCAATAGAATTTTCATGGCTATAATGTAAGCAAAAGTCATAAATATGTTTATGTGGTTTGGCTCTGCTTTTGTATTCTGGTGATTCTCCAGGAGAAAAGCATGCCATGGATAGCTGCTGCCCCTTTTGCTTGGATAATAAATACACGTGGAGCAAAACAAAACCCAAACCACAGCCCAGGCAACCCACAACCCACAACCTGAAGCTGAGCCACCAGCAGCATAAATCAGCCAAATCTCAGTTGACCAGAAGACTCATAAACATGAGCATAAAGATGGCTAATATAAGCCATGAGGTTTTTTTTTTTTTCAGTACAAAATAATTGACAGACCACTTTAAAGGAATAAAGAGTGCTACAACTGCATATCATCTTAACATTTTATTTGGTCTTTGAAACAACTGCATAGGGTGTTATCCCCTTTTATACAAAAAAGAAATTGAGGGTCCAAGACATTGAATGATTGTCCAAAGAAGTAAATCTAAGCTTTGAACCAGATTTTCTAACATCTCTGCTTCCACCCCATAAAATAGACAATGGCTTTAAATATTTTTACTTCTCTCTTTTTAACCAAGATCCATAGTAAGAAATCCATTTTATATCACAAGTCAGAAACATACACAGTCTCGCACACATATATATAAATGTAACTAGCACTTCAGAAAACCATATTAATCCTTACTATGGGTGAAGCCCTCAGATATTTCCTAGTCCTTCTTATTCTATTCTACTTCTCAAAAAAACAAAACAAAACAAAAAAACCCTTCTGGTTTCAACCCATAAAATTGATTTCATGAGCCTGCAATTTGAAAAGCAGTGTACACTTTTGATAATTTAAAAATATATTTTTTACATAAATTAAGTAGAATCAAATAGAGTTTCATTAAGAGAAGTTCTATTATACATTTCTCCTGACTTCCTAAGAAAAAATATCTGAGGAAGTAAATGTAAAACCCATTTGAAAAATTAAATATCATCTTAAACTTAATGAGTAACTTTATCTGGAAAGGAAAAGTAGTATACAGAAACTATTTTAATCCAATGGTAGTGATTTATCCCTGCTACTAAACATTATGTAACTTAAAAAATCATTTAATAATCTTTAATACAGGGTAACTTATTTGTATACGTGAAGAAGAGAATGGGAGAAAAGAAAACAATGCAGAGAAGTAAGACTGAAAGCCAAAGTCTTTGCACATTGAAAAAGAAGAACCTGTGGTTTTGAAGCTGAAAAAATTTGACAATGTGAATTTATCACTTAGGAACCAATGGATGATTTCATAGAGCATATTTAGCAAAATGGTATAATGAACAATAAAACATTATTACTTAGGAGAGAAATAATAGTTTCTATCAAGTTCTGTGTGGATAAAAAAATTGTACTCGCTGGAAGTTTAGTATTCACCAGTTGACACTTTTATTAACTCGCAGATGTTAAGAATGATTTTACCGAATCATTAATAAGGTTTTGTCTGGAGCTACACTAGCTACCTGTGGCTATTTAAATTTAACTTAATTAAAATAAAAAAATGAGTTCCTTAGTTGTATTAATCACATGGTAAGTGCTCAACAGCCACACATGGATGGATCATGGTTGCCATATCATACAGTGCAAATATAAAATATTTTCATCATCACAGACAATTCTATTGGATAGCACTGGATAGCAAAATTTATTTCTAAGATTCCTTCTCCAAACTAGACTCTTGGGAAGCCAGCCTCTTTGAATAAAAGGATAGTATAAGTAATAGAAAAGCCATCTTTATCAATGGACAGAAAGAGTTTTCCTCTTCACCATAGCAGACTGGAAGGTTGCTAATACCATTCTAGAAGTTCTGTTCATAGTTATCACTGTTGAGGGCACACAACATTGATTTAATAGGTTTTCATTGCAGGCCTAATAGTAACACTGATACCAGCTATCATTTTTGAGTGCTTACCATCTGTTCCAACGATGTAAGTAAAATGATATGAATTAAAATTTTTGAGAATGGGTATGAATGTTTCCATTGTGGTAGGAAAATAAGGCTCTAAACACATATAAAACCAATACATACAAATCCATGTAGACTATGTAAATTATGAGCGATTTATGAGATTTTCCAAATTAATTTTCACCACATGGAATACTTACCTTTCAAACTGAATTTAGAACATAACCTTCTTCTGAAAAGTCATTACACTATAATGAAATATACTGAGTTTACTTTAGTAGTCGGATTTATTTCAAAAGCATCACAATTTTAGTTTTATATTTATAAACATTTTGGAGGTTGAAGAGGTCAGTTGTACTTTACTGTATTTAATGGGAGGAATTAGTTGCTTTTGCTATCATTGGTAAAGACCTCTGGATTTGCCTGTACAAATAACAAGGGTCTACTATAGCTTCAAAGATTTGAAAACAGCTTCCTAACACCACCCCTTGTGCCCCCAGCTGTGAGTTGACTGAATCAGTAATACCTGACTACTGGAGAACTACTAAGTTTAATGTGTCTACAAGTAAAACCTTCCTAGGAATGGCTGTTTGATCACTTACAAACCCACCTAATTGAATTATCATCCAAGAGAATATTTCTGTTTTGTTTATAGCTACATCATAAGGGCTATATTAATGGAGTTAATAAACTCAAACCATTTTAGATCTGTAGCAGTTCCTTGTTTTACAAAGCTGGCAATCCTATGGCATCTATTCTGCTGCACATACCATCAAATGCTGCATTAGGATATTTAAATACAACCATCTCGTAATGTTGTCTGTAGGGAGAATATAACTAAAAAACTAATGCAAGTATATATTCCTGTGTACATGTAAAGGAATTCTCTTACTATGCTATAACCACCTCCTGTTGTAACTTTTAAAACAAAGAAAGGTTCAAAAAGGTAACAGTTTGGCTTCTTATTTTCTAGAAGGAAATCTATGCCAGTAATGTGCTTAACATTCTAATTTAATAAAAAGGGAAACATTTTACATCTGAAATATTAATATATAAAATTAACTTTATGGGAATGTAAATTGATGCAATTCTATGGAAAACAGTATGCAGAGTCCTCAAAAAATTAAAACTTGGGTGACCATATAATCTAGCAATTCTACTTCTGGGTGTATTTATCTGAAGGAATTGAAATTGCTATCTTGAAAAGATATCTGTACTTTCATGTTCACTGCAGCACTATTTAAAATAACCAAGACAAAGAAACAAACTATGTATGCATCGATGGAGAAATGAATAAAGAAAATCCAGTATACACATATACAATGGAATACTATTCAGCCATAAAAAAAGAATGAAATCCTGCCATTTGTGACAACATGGATGGACCTAGAGGGTATTATGCTAAGTGAAATAAGTCAGACTGAGAAAGACAAATACCATATGATCTCACTTATATGTGAATCTTAAAAAAAACCCAAACTCAAATACAGAGAACAGATTGGTGGTTTCCGATCTGGTGGTTGCCAGAGGTGAGGGTTTCTGGGGAGGTAGGTGAAATGGGTGAAGACTGCCAAAAGGTACAAACTTCAAGCTTTAAGATAAATGTGTTCTGGACATTTAATGTACAGTATAATGACTAAAGTTAACAATACCATATTGTACATTTGAAAGTTGCTAAGAGAGTAGATCTGAAGAGTTTTTATCACAAGGAAAATAATTTTAACTCTGATGGATGTTAACTGATTGTGGTAATCATTTCACAAGATATCATTCTGTTGATATTTTGTTTCACAATATATCACACATATTTTAAATATGTATATTATATGCACACATATATTAAATGGATACATTTAATATATATTCACATTCTAATGCTATTTAATAAAATAAATAGGGGACATTAGTGAATAAAAAAAGCCAAGAAGCTGTGACTCCTTCCATTCTTCGCTGAGATGGGGGCCAGGATCCTTTAGCTGGAAGGCAGGACCGGGTGGTCGGGAACATAACCCCACTGTTTCTGAGGTGGCAGTCACCAACGCAAAGGAGGGTCTGACCTGTATTTCCTAACAAATTGACACGATTCCTTTTTAATAGTAACTCTAATTTAATTCATGTTAAAAAAATGTTAGACCTAATTCTACCCAATCCTTTTGAATTGGTACTTCAAATGTATTTTGCTTGCTACAATGAGTATATTCGAAAGAAAAATAAACCTGGAGTTGTTTCTTTCAAAATGAAAACTGTATTAAAAATGGGAAGATCTCTTTTCTGATGGGATAATTGTTTCACATACTTTTCTCTTTTATGAAAGAGGAACTATCTAGTAAGTTCAAAAGCTGAGAGATAAAACAATTACTACAGATAAATGATCTATAAATAGTTACTACAAGCTCAAATGCTCATTATGGTTGTTGACTTTTTATCACCATTTAAAAATTGTTTTATCACTAATTGAGAAAACCACCCAAAGCAAAAAATGAAATAAAATAATTCCAATTTAGGAAAACGAACTGTTAATTTATTTCGTTAAACAATTCCTTCCCAAGCCCTCAATTCTACACAATAAATATTTTTGAGTACCTAGGATGTGCCTACTATATGCCAGACTTTGTATAGTATATATACATTCTATATAGAATCCAGATGGCCAATTACACACATATATCTCCAATCTGTCCACTCTTCACCTCACTCTGTTTTTATTATCCTTCATAACTATTAAAATATAAATTAATTCCCTATCATTTTGATAAAAAAGCAAATCCAATGCTACATCCAATTTATATCATTTCCTCCTCAAATTTACAATCATCTGGGCTATAGTAAATAACAAATTATTACAATACACTTGTTTAGTTCTTATAAAACTTTAATAGCAGAAAATGCCTTATAAGCATTAATATTGAGGCATTAGGATTCATATATTAAATGAAGTCTAACCATAATTTCCTCATTATATTACTATGTTTGGGGATAAATTTTTTCATTTTATATTAAAGCTATTAATATTTTCCAATAGAATAATTCAACTGAAAAAAAATACATATAATTAACATAACTTTGGTCAAACTGCCTACTACATATTACAGTGGTGTTGATAATTCCCCATGTGTAGAAATATGACTAAACACAAATAAAAAATAAGACTAAATATAAAACCATCTTAAAACAATTTTAATAACCAAGAGAATAAAAGGAATTTTCAAGTAAGATAAAGATACTTTCACTATCTACAAAGATGAATATGTTTAAATGAACTGAAAATTCTGCTATTTTTAAAGTTATATCTGATTATGCCACAGGAAATTATAAGTAATTTAAATATGTGAAGTTTATTATGTATTTATAGTTTATAAAATATCTTTTTTAGTATTAAATGTATTTACAATGCCTTTAGGTTATCATTATGAGATTAAAAAGACTTAAAATACATCAAAGGTATAATTTATAGCCCTAAATCAAATAGGTCTTGAAAGTTTTTGAAAAACACTAATACCTTAAATGAATTGCAGCTTACAGGTCATTGCAATGTGAAATTTCAACAATTTCCTGTATTTTCCTGTATTTATGCTTCAAATGTAATTTTTTTCAGACACTATAATTATAAAAATACCGATATAATATTTAAGTATGCTTTCAAAGTAAAACAACTTTTATAGTAGATATAAAAGTACTGACAACTTCAAAATCACAGTTTCCTAAAAATCTAGTTAATAAATCCGCTGCTATTCCAATAGTAAAGAGGGTTTTTCAGTTATTGTATCAACTATTAAAATTATGTAAAAATAAATCGGTCCATTTATTCTTAGCCAGAAAAAAACAGGCAATTCCAGCAAAACTATTTTGTCTCTTAGATAATACATACATTTTTATTCTGTCCCAACCAGAACAAATTTAAATTCTTATACTCAATGTTACTTTTTTAGGCATTCTCAGAAAAAATATCAGTTAAACATTCTGATTCCTAAAGGGAAAATACAAGGAAGGTTTTTTTGTGATTTTGCACCTAACTTTCAAGACTTCAATGTACATTTTTAAGTTATCAAATAAAATTCCTCTACCATGAATATTGTGCTGACTATATTTCTTCTAAAATGTGCTCTTACCAAAATATTTGGGAGTTAACTCCCCTGTTTACATCAAGATTTTGTTTAATAAAAACACAGGCCTTTATTTAAAAAAAAAAAGATACAATTAGAAGCAGAAGATACCTCAGTCATCTTTATCTATCCCCTCCCTTTACCGATGAGACCACTGGGGTCCACTGATAATACGACCCTCCGAAGCTCACTTGACTGGACTAGAACTCAGGCTTCAGACCCTCCGCCCATCCCTGTTTCTCTTCAAATCTGGCGTAAGGCCAAACCACAATGCTAACTCAGTTACAAGCACAAACAAGCTCCATTGGCAATAATTAATTTTTTTAATGCAATAAAGAAAACATTATCTGTTTGTCCTCTGGCCACTTCTGTTATTCAACAAGAAGTGTTTTCTTTTGCTCTGTGTATTCTCTTATAAAATTCTGTCTATCTCCGACAATCAGAACAAACTTAAGACTCAGACCCGCTTTTTAAAAAATGAGTCTCATAAGATCATATACATCATTTCTTAATTTAGAGAGAAATACATTTTATCAGATTTTATTTTTATCAATATTATTGTTTAGTACAGATGCTGGGGCAAAATAAAAGATTTCTTATCTCTCAAACCAAGAAAAGCTCAAACATTTAGACTCAATTCAAGATCATAGCCTTTCACTTCAAACTGAATTATTTTAAAAGAAACCATATTTTAATTTTTCACTAAGTCAGTTTCAAATGACTGAGAAAAGGAAACCCCTATTTCGGTAGCCTGGACCACTTCACAGTACAGACAGTGGAACAGAGTGCCTCTTCTTCCCCATATAAATACACTGGACCTCTATGAGGTCATCTCTCTTTCTGCCTTCGCAGTTTTTATTACTCCTCAGTGCAGCTGTTTATAGAGAACACCAATGTCAGTGCTCTGGCTTTAAGATCCTAAGGAGAGCAGGAGAGGTAGAGTATTACTGAAAGCTTACCCCCAGCATTCAAACTTACAGGCTCTGGTCTGAACACTTATGCTTGGATTCAAAATATTCTGACCATTGAAACAGCTTGTCTGTTTCACTCACCTCTTAGTGGCTACTCTGCTCGTGGTGACACAAAATGGATCCTCTTCCATTGGAAAACTGGACAATTTAACCTTATCTTGTTTGAAGCTTTTCACCAAAATTAATGAGATGTTCTCATGGAAAGTAGAAACAGCAAATTTTAACAACAAAACTAGGTTTATTTTTAGAGACATAACTGATTGAAAAAAAAAACCCTTCTGTAGTGAGACATGGAGTACGTGATCTCACCTTATGGGGAGTTTTTAGAAAATTCATTTCAGCTGTGGGTTATATAAATATTTCTGTAAAATGCTATTTGTGGAACTTAAGAATTTATCATACTTTGCCACAACTCAAAAATAACCTATATTTTCTAACTAATTTGGGGAAGAAGCTTCCAATGTAAAGTAGACACTTTAGTTAATAAATATTTTGAGTATGTTCTTCTAAATTAACAGCATCCACATACAAAGAAGTAAATACATCAATGTATTGAATACTATTCAATGTATTGACCATCTAATCATAACAGTTCTGTGTATGTATACAGCTTTTCATAGTTTAGAAAACAATTTCATATACACTGCTGAATTGATATGCTGTGACAATTAGAAAACTAACATAACTTTTGCTTTCACTCATTTTGATAAAATATAGACATAACACAGATAAATATAGGGCAATGACTAGGACAGAACAGTTTTTTTATTGAGATATAATTGACATATACTGTTGTATTATTTTTAGGAGCACAACATAATGATTTAACATAAGTATATTGACAGAACACTTTTAAAAGGATTCACTCAATAGAATGCGTCAAAGAAATCTCAAAAAATAATTTTATAGACTCTAATTCCTGAAATTTCCAACTTGGTCTACTTATCCCGGTTATTTAGGTGAAGAAATTGAAAATTCAAGCAGGCCCATTCCCCTTCCATTGGGAGCTTCCCAACACAGGTTTAAATCCTGCCAACTACAAATCTGCTCCATATTTACGAAGGCACTTGGATTTCTTAGCCGTACATGCCTAATGTCTTCATTACTTGCCATCAATGTAATCATTTGGCACATGGCTCAGTGCTATGGAAGCACACGCCTTGTACATAGTAGGTACAAAGTAAATGTCTTTTGATTTGACCAGGATTATTTTGAAGAAGGCAAACAGGGTCTTTAACAAGAAAACACATCAGTTAAAAAACAAACAAACAAACATATGGAAGACAGAAAATATCCAGCCATGAGGGGGTCTTCTGCTACAGGTCAAAGGACTATACTGTTTAAACCACTGATTTTAATGATTTAATGATTTTAATGATTTAACCATGATGTGCTGAGCAAATCTGTTTGTGACATAAACCTGAGAGGAATCATTTATTATGGCAAGATGTCAAAACCAGGATCCAAAAGGATTCAGGCAATGATAGATCCAAATTAAAATGATCACATTTCAGAGACCAAGGCAAATACCTGTATTTACTGCCCAATTGTAGGGTAGTAGACGGGGGGCCATCAGAGGTTTTAATTGAACTTAAGCTCAGTAAGAGTTCATCATGCGACATGTTCGATAAACACATAACCTATATGATAACTGGCTCTGAATACAGATAACTATAAGCTTAGATGACAGCCCCACTTCTATGTCCTGGTCAGGCCATACTAACACATCATATTGAGTTATCACCACTCTGGAAAGCAACTAGATAAAATGGAACACAGTCAGGGGAGAGAGAGACGAAAATGGAGAATGAATAATAATCACAACATTAGCAAAAATAATAATTATTAACATTTATAGGCCAATTATTACATGTCATGTACTATGCTATGAGATTAACATAGATTATCTCAAACTCTGCAAAACCCTATCTATCTTCATTCTACAGATAAGAAAACTGAGGCTTGAACATATTTAGTACTTTGCCCAAGTTCACCAGGTAGCAGGTAGTGAAGTTGGAATTTGACTTAAGAAGGCTACGTGCAGGGCCTGAACTCTTGGATACCTATCCACCTACCCACCTACCCACCACCCATCCAATTACTGTGATCCTAATCGCATGCTGTGCATGAAACACTGGAATACAAAAGTGAGTAAGACACAGAAGAGTCTCTGACCTTAAATAACCTACATTCCAACGGGAAGAGACCAACTTTTTAAAGTAAACAAGCAATAATATAATTTAAAAATTATAATAAGTTCCATGAATGAAACAAAAATAACGTACTATGAGAGAATGGGGTGGGTGGGGTGGGGAGAATATATGTTAGTAGTTAGAGAAGTATGGATATTTAATGGAAACCAAAGAGAGAGAGAAATCTAGTTAAGCACAGGAAAAGTGAGGAAGAACACACAGGTATATGTTTGTCCAGATATGTTTGAAAAGCTAAAGGAAAACCACGGAGGCTCCAAAGAATGGAGACAAGAAGAGTGAGAAAAGAATGAAAAGACGGGCAGTGGTCAGACAACGCAGGGCTTCCTAAACTCTGGAGTTAGGCTTTATGTTTCTAAATGCAAATAGCAAGCCACTCCAAGTGGTCAAATGGAAGAATAATGTGATTCGATTCACATTTTACTTTTTGCTGGAGTGTTGAGTATGGACTGAGGGGGACATGCTAAAATTGCGGTTGGGGAAGATACAAAATAAATGAGTAGGATGTGGAGTAAAATAAAGCAGAAAGGAGAGCAGTTGTACTGGGGGAATGGTGTATAATTTAAGACAAGGTGGTCAGGGAAGGGCTCACAGAAGAGATGATGTAGAGCAATGGCTTAAAAACATCGAGCTGGTCATTTAAAAGGCTATCATGGGGAACAGTGTTCCACGCAAATGGAACAGCAAGTCCAAAGGCACAGAAGTCGGAGTGTATCTGATGTGTTTGAGAAACAGTGAGGAAGCCAGTGTAGCTGGAGCAGAGTGATGAGAGAGAAAAGCAGGAGATGAGGGCGGAGAGGTGACAGGAGGACCGCATGTATGGCACTTTGCAGATCATTATAAGGACTGAGATGGGGACTACTGGATGACTGTACTCAGAGAGTGACAAGATCTGACACACATTTTAACAGCATCCCTCTGGCTGTGAAAGGACTAAAATAGAGAGAAGCAGGGAGAAGGGAAGCCAATTAGGACATGGTTCCAAGAACACTGGTGAAGATGACAGTACCTTGACCTAGAGGATAGCACTGGATATAACTGAAGAAGACATATATATGGGTGGCTAGAAAGATGGTTAATAGCATTAATCATTAGGGGAATGAAAATTAAAACCACAATGAGACATTACACACTCTGATTTCAAGTGGTGTATACAGCTACTTCTGGCAAGTGATTTCAGTTTTCTGGGGCTCAAGTCTTTCCATCCTCATTTCTTGTACCTCCTTTGCTCTCCACGTATATATGGAATAGAGCCTTTGCATATTCTGTCTCTTTCACCTGACTGGCCTTCCCTTCCCACTCTCTCTGCTCCCCTCCAGACTAGGCTGAAATATGACTTTATGGTAGAATTTTTTTTTTTAAGTAACCGGCATAATTCACATACAATCCACCCATTAAACTGTACAACTGAACATGTCTTAGTATATTCAGAGTCATGTAACCATCACTCCAATGTTAGAACACTTTATCACTCCCAAAGAAACCCCATACCCATTAGCAGTATTTCCTGTTTGCCACCAACCCCCTTAGCTCCAGGCAACCACTAATCTTTCTGTCTCTGTAGATTTGCCCATTCTGCACATTTCATACAAATGAAATCATTCAATGTGTTGTCTTTTGTGACTGGCTTCTTTCACTCAGCACAGTGTTTTCAAGGTTCACCATGTTGTAGAATGTATCAGAACGTCATGCTTTTTTATTGCAAACATGTAGATATAACTATAAATATAGATAATCACATTTTATTTATCTATTCATTAGTTGATGAACATTTGGGTTGTTGCCAGTTTGGGGTTATTATAAATAATGCAGAACATTCAGAACCTGTTTTTGTGTGGCCATGTTTCATTTCTCTTGGGTATATTCCGAGTAGTGGAATTGCCGGGTCATATGATAACTCTAAGTAGAAGCTTTTGAAAGCAAAACTGTTTTTCAAAAGCAACTGCACTACTTTACAATCCTACCAGCAATGTATGCGGCTCTGATTTCTCCATCCTCACCAACAGTTGATATTTTCTCTCTTTTTTATTATAGCCGTACTTATTGGTATGCACTAGTATCTCATTTGGGTTTTGACTTGTATTTCTCTGATAGTTGATGCTAAACATCTTTTCACATGCTTATATCTTCTCTGGAGAAATATCTATTCAGATTCTTTGCCTGTCTTTAAATTGGTCTGTCTTTTCATTATGAAATTATAAACATGCTTTGAAAATCATAGGTACAAGTCTCTTAGCAGATGTATGATTTGTAAAAATTTTTTTCCATTCTGTGGGTTGTCTTGCCAATTTCTTGAAGGTGTCCTTTGAAGCACAAAAAATTTTTTAATTTTAATGGTGTCATTATATACATTTTTTCTTTTGTTGCCTGGGCTTTTGGTATCATATCTAAGAAACAATTGCCTAGTCCAAGGTCACAAAGATTTATACCTATATCTTTTTCAAGAGTTTTATAAATTTAGCTCTTACATTTAGGCCTTTCATTTATTTTGAGTTAATTTTTGTATATGGTATAAGATAGTAGACCGACTTCATCCTTTTATATGTGGATATCCAGTTTCCCAGCACCATTTGCTAGAAAACTATTCTTTCCCCATTGATTTTTCTTACTATCTTTGTTGAAAATTGATTGACTGTTGAGTAGAATTTTTTGAACCATTCACACCACAGTAAGTCACTCCTACTGAACCCTCATCTCACCACATTTACCTTCCTCACCAAACTGTAAGAGCTATATGCACAATAAGTATGTTTTATTTTCATTGCAAACCTTGTTCTTACTTGTGAGTGACACACAATAGGGTACCAGTAACTATTAGTTAAATAAATGAATGCATACGGGTGAGGTAATCATTCTCAACTCACTTACTATCTAATCATCCACAAAATGAAGGGGGCAGATTAAGTCATTAAGGTCTTTTTGGCTCTGGGTCCCCACCAAGCCATTGCACTTTACTGAGGCCCTCCATTCATGTGTGGCCACTGAAACAAGGGGTGCTAAAGATAAAAATTATGTTCATGAATTGTGTTGCTTTGTGGTTAAGAAGCATCTTCTGAAAAATGCCAAACTACATGAAGTTACTCTCAACAACCAGCAATGGTTGGGGGTGGGGTGGAGGCCGTAGGAGGATATCGTAGCCACTATAGTTTAAAAAATCCATGACTGTGGATCACTCCTGAAAATGCTGATGGGATACAATGGTGGGTCTGTGGTCACGTTTGCCTCTTCTGAGTTATGGTTTAATATGAAACACGGTAAACAGAGGTAAAAGGCCTGTTGTTCTTAGGGTAAATGCCTTTTGAATGCCTTCTAAAATCTTATTTTTTCCTATCTTTCTTTTCCTCTATTATTTTTTCCTATTTTCTTTTCTTTTTGTTCAAATCTTTTTTTTTAATTAATTTCAGGTGTCCCCTTTTGTTTTTATAACTGGAACAACTGTAGGGTCCTTCTTTCTCTCCTGTCTGATGAGGTAAGTCTAATGCATCCTAAATTCTGCATTTGGAAATTTCAAACTTTAGACTCTGCTCAAGAAAAATCATCGTAAGTCACACTTCTACATTATATATTAGTAAGATATAAAGACATATATCCACATACAGATTTTTAAATATAGATATACATAAATATTTGATCCATCCATTGTCTTAACTCCCCATTCACACTAAAACATGTCTGGTTTTCATTATGTAAACTTATACGGTTTCAATCACTATACACATAGTGGACCTTCAGAAGCAAATTAGGGAAGCAACACTTACCTAGCCCTATTAGTCGATGGGAAACTTAAGTGTAGAGAAAAGTTAACAATGGCACCCTAAATTTTCTAATTCACATTAGGATATGACAATGACCTCTATGTATGATTGAAGTCAGGTTTCTATGCAGAAAATTCTGAGCAAGTGGAAGAAGGGTCCAAAAGGAAAGGTAGTACTTGTCATGATGGGGCAAATTTTCAAGTGGAACAATTCTTCCTCCTTCATCTTCTTAAAATCTCCCTAAAAGCTTTTACCTCCCCTTTTCTCTTGGCTGCCACTCTCTCTAAGAAGACACTCCTTTGCACTTTAATGGGGATGTTTGATCATAGCTTGACTCATGATTTGTGAAGCCAGGCTGATGCTATTACTTGCATGACTTATGATGTGAGAGGGAGAGGGAGAGGGAGAGGGAGAGGGAGAGGGAGAGGGAGAGGGAGAGGGAGAGGGAGAGGGAGAGGGAGAGGGAGAGGGAGAGGGAGAGGGAGAGGGAGAGGGAGAGGGAGAGAGAGAGGGAGAGACAGGAAGAGAGGGAGACAGGAAGAGATAGAGAGGGGGAGAGGGAAAAAGAGAGAGAAAATCAGAACTTCAGTTGTAAGCACAGAGATTCTATGTAAAGAAGAATATTCCATTCCTCATAGGTATCCCCAAAAATCCTCAAGGAAGGCAGACACAAGCCAGAAATAAGGACACTGCTGCTTTCTTACCTTTTCCTTAAAAATTAAATGTTACTGTAATTGATCCAGTTAAGTACAGATGTTAACACCAAAAAGGGTTAGATTAGCTTGACTATTTATCTGCTAGAAGAGTGAAATAAAAATCTGAATACCTTGCAATTTATTAACAGTCCTGAGCAGCCTGCAGTTATATCTAGAATGTCTGTCTAGGGCAGTCTCTCACACAACGCCAGTGAGGTTCAGGGAAACATGCCAGGAATATGTGAAATATCTAAGAGAATTAAAAACCTCTTTTTTGTTGTTTCCATTCTGATGATTAAAAAAGAAAATCAAAATGCCAAAACCTTAATATAATCATATTCTTGGTCATTTGAGTCCAGAACTGCCGCATTTATGACGCACCAAGGGAGAACTGAAAGTGAAAGCATTTACTATTAAGGCTGCGTTTCTCCAGCAGGAGTACACTGATGTATTCCTAGGAACCATGGGTTCACACGGATAAGAAACTTTGACCATTTAATTCCAGATTTCATGAAAGCTGGCTTATTCCTCCAAAAATACTATTTTGGACAGTTTGCTGTTGCCTAAAATCTTTCCAGGAAAACTTCATTCTTAATTTAGAGTAGGGCTTTAATCCTTATTGCAAATAAAATTATGTCAGTCTTGTAATTAAATTCAACTGTTTAAAAGACATTTTATTTTTCTATTGTTAATGATAATGAAAAGAATATGATTGAAAATTGCTAATGACAGTAAAATTATATTGTTATAATCTTAACAGAAGAGTCATTTTTATAAAATCAGGGTGACTAGAAAATTTGGAATGACACTTGAGACTCATGTAATTTTTACTGATTTTATTAATACTTAATTCATAAGTAAGTGGGGCAGAGAAATATTTCCTTGTTTCTAGAAGTACAGGAATTTAGAGCTAGAGAAAACCTTACCTATCACTTACCCAAGCTTCTCACTTCGCTGGGAGAGAAAGTGAGGCTCAGAGAGGTTTGCTCAGGAAGTTAGCCAAAAAGCCAAATCAAAGCCAAAATCAAGAGGTCCTGTCCTAGGACTCCAAGTCCATAGTAACGTAGTACCTGGTATACTCTGTAATTCACCTTCCATCACTAGCAATGTGGAAATGTATAAATCATTATAGTAACCATCAATTCTTTATTTCTAGAAAACTAATCCTACTTGATTCTTACATTGTTAATAAAACTACATTTTATTGTATGATATCTGAAATTTGAAAATCTTAAAATTGTTCCACTACATAGAAACTACTGCAAAGGAAATGAACAACCTATGCAAACATTCCCAAAACATAATACAACGTCTGTGCCTGACTGCAGGGCATGCAACATAGTATAAGTAGGCAATTACACTGGGATTCTGAACTTTATAGAAGCCCATTTTCTATGGGGAAATCTTTCCTAACAGAGACGTGGCACTTGAGACATTGAGGTCAGTTACACAAGTGTGCTATGGAATCAAAAGACACATTTCCTTGAATGCCCCCTCCTTACCCGGCCCCACCTTCCCTCCTCCTTCCCATCCCCAAACCTCTGCTCAAGCTGCCACTTTGGACCTTCCAACTGAAATGCCTTCCTCTCCCACCTATGCTGGGCAACATCTTAACCATCCTTCAAGGACGTCATATCTCCCACTTCTAAATCCCCATACCCTTTTGTAGTTTGTTGATCATAATTACGATGTTCTCTTTGACATATATTTATTTGCATACCTTTTTCATATACTCCCTTCTTGAAGAACAGAAATTCATTCTAGGCCAGCACAGTGCATGTAATATATGGTTGTTGAATTAAAGCAATAAGAGAAGTTTAGGGCTAAACAATTCTAAATTCGTAGCAGTGTCTGTGCTTTTCAAAATCTGACTTATTCTCACTTTTCCTTTAAAAGTACAAGTAAATGGCCATATGAAGGTGATCAGTGTAAAGAATAGGCAGCACATAAAAACGCTTAACATAGTGTGAAGTGCAAAAAGTGAAAACCAAATTTACATCTAGGCTATGTTTATTACCTGCAAATATTATATATGCATATGGACAAAAAGTGGAAGGTAAACAGAAAAAGGAAAACAATTTGCTCTATTGGGTGATGGAATTATTGGCTTCTGTGAATGTGCTTATGTTGATACAATAAATATTGTTTTTAAATATAGACATATGTGGTAATTAGGAATATTTATAGCTGGATACTGGTGCTCAGATTTCTGGATTGTCATACAGAAAGGCATGTGCACTGCCCTGTGTGTAATGGCTCTCAGCTTGCTGGCCTGAGTGGACATTCATTCAGGACCTGCTGCCACCAGGTAGCCACCAGAATCGCAGAGACGATACTGCAATTGGTACCTGAGAAGACACTCTACAAGGTTGGCAGGTTGGTCTTGTGAGTCCAACTTTTAAAGTCAAAATAAGCGAAAATAAATTTTAAGGCCCCCAATATGTACCACCCGATAAAATTGAAAATACACAAAAAAATTATACTTATTTAGGGCTTATTTAGTTGTTAATGAATCTTATGACCTCCTTAAGACAAAAATATTCCTTGAGTTCAGTTTACAGCTTCAGCTTCTTATCTGAAGGCAAACATCTAGTTCTGATATTTATCTCGTAAGGCATATTATTTGTAAATGGGCTTGTTTTGTTTCCTATTTGTGCCCTTATCTCCTAAATAGCTCACAGTCACTATCTTCAGATACATTGATCTTAAAACTATAAACATTTGATCTTAAACATTTGATCTTAAAACTATATTATTAAAAACTATACTATTACGGTGAACAGTATTATCACCTTTGCTAGAAAATCAAATGCTGCTTTTTTGGACATAAGCAGTTCTACAGCGTTTCTATGGATGAGGTACACATATTCTCCCACCTAAAACCGCTGCCCAAATCATTAATGAAGTTACTAAATGCTCAATGCCCCAGGATTCCAACGTGGGGTTATTTACTGGGTTGATTTGGTACTGTCTTTTGTGTAAAAAACAAACCGAAAAAAAGCAAATTTACTTTTTTTACTGCTAATTTTGTGGTTTTACTAACATGATTACATTTAAAATGAAGAAATTAACTTTCCATGGTGTTTTAGAAAACTAATAAGTTCAATCATATTTTAATTAAATGGAGCTATTTTAAATTATTTACATAATCCCATTTGTCCCATTCAAGCATTACACAGTGTAGGAACAAAAGAGGCTGATTTATTAGACATATGCCAGGCTGAGGAATTTTCTCAGAATTCTTGGTTAGGCTGTGATAAGGACACAAATTTATCTAAGTATGCTGAACAATGCTCTAGGGCATACTTAAGGAAGATGCTATAAAAAAGCTCTGTTGCATCATACACATAGAACCAGATTCTCCCTTTCATGGGCTGTAGCCAGCATGAAGTTCACACTACATTAATTTGCACTTGTCGATATGCTGCTTTTTAAGGCATGTTCAAATGTGTACTCTGTCTCCTCATCTAGAATATAAACTCCCTAAGGGCAGGCCCGGGGTCTTCTAGTTATCACCCCATAGGGTCTCGTGCTGGTCTGGGCAGGCCACGCCCCTGGAGCTGCTGCTGTGTGAGTGAGAAGCACGGAAAGGAACAGGCTAAGGCTCCAGCACCCAGAGGGAGTGTGAAGAACACCGGGGAGTCACTCTGTCATCGCCAGGACCGAGTGATTACATGTGCCAGCAACGTGCCCAAGTGGCCCCTCTCCCAGTCACTTTTCAGGAATAGAAGTGAGACTGCAGGTGGGGGTTGGATAAGACTCTGAAGTCTAGTTCTCAAGAAGCCATCCACTGCCTCCGTATATTCCCTGAAAGCCTCCTGAAGAGAGTATACAGAATTACAGACACAAAGCAGAGAACAGAGCTGAACGGGATTTTACTTGAATCTGTTGGTGCTAAATTGCAAGTAGAAAAAGACTAATACCACCACTAGCCACTTTAACAGATACCAGGACTATTACTAGGATGTTTCCAGAATCAAACAGGAGACAGTGGACCTCAGAGGGCTATTAGCTGGGTCTCCAGGTAAAGCAGATTGCTGCTACGATCTAAAACTGAAATTTCAGGGAAGAAAGTTCCCGGCTGCCTGTTGCAGCGATCTGTTTCTATCTTCCTCCTGTCCGAAAGTTCTCATTTCAGGCTATTGTGAGTTCCAGTTCCTGTGATTAAATCACTTTATTCTTATTCTTTCCATATTGAAGATCAAGAACAGGTGTTTCACTTTCTCCTTAAAAGAATCTGTCAAGTCCTTGAAGATGGTGAGCGAGCAATAGTTTCCTCTTCTGAGTAAAAAGGCAGTTCTTTAACTTTATTGCTTTTATTTCTCTTGCTTTAAATAGGATTTGTTTATAGGACTTGCAGGACTCCCTCTCATCTTTACACAAAGCCATACCAAATAGATGCACTTCTTCCCACCATCTAATTAACTCAACTGAGCTTAGGAAATAACTCCCGTGTCACGTTCAATGTCAGGATTAAAGTGCTGAATCATACTGCTGTAGATGTGAGCAACCCTCAAATCCTTTTGCCCCCATTTTCCTAGCCAAAATGTTCAAATCTATTTCTTTTGAATATGTGCTTCACCCTTAAATTTCTGCTTTGATTACCCCATTCAGGTAATTCTGAACTTCAACGTTTCCTACTCAACAGTCGGCACAGCTCCAAAGTTATAACTTACACAATACTGGTCGGAAAGTCTTACCTAAAAAAAGAAAGAAAGAAAGAAAAATTCTACCAACCTAAAAACAAAAACTGTGAACATCAACAATGTTTATATTTATAGTCTGATCCAAGCCATTACGAAGCCATGTGCCACTAACAAGGTAGTAACACTGTTACTAGTCATTCACCCACTTGTCAATGCCATTAGATGATTAAGAAAACAAGAATGTGGCCTATTTGCTACACTTTGTAAAATACTCTAAAACCATGAAGTTATCATTTAAGATTTGTGAGTCTTCTAACTCAAATCTGCACGTTCTCATATAGGAAGGGAAACTTTAACAGTTGTATTTCTATACTTGGACAGAGGTGGCAAACTTCTTCGATAAAGAGGCAGGCAGTAAATATTTAGTGTTGGTGGGCTCTGTGGGCTCTGTGGGCTCTGCCACAGGAGCAGCAAGCAGCCGAGACAAGACATCAGCACACAGGTGTGGCTGCGCTTGAACACAACTTGACCTGTGAAAACGGGCAGCCGCAGAGTTGGCCCGTGGGCTGTGGTTGGCCAAGGCCCTTTCACGGACACAGGGCACACGCGCGTGCCTGCGTGTGTAAGTCGGGTATATACACAGCATCACCACACCAAATCTCTGCCTGTCCCCATAACCACGCAGCTTCATGGACATCAGATCAGTGCCTGCAGTTTAGTGCTCTGTGGTTGAGATCTTGAAAGTTTTCAGGACTTTATGCTGGAGTTTGTGTTTCTAAGTGAAGCCTGATGAGACAAAGGGAGCTCAGCTCCCCTGTGTGGTCTTGTTTCTCCACTGCCCTTTGGCAGCCGAGGCAGTCGTCATACACGTGTCCCCTCCAGCTTCCTCTTCCCCACCCCTGCCTGGCAACCTGATGTCCTCCACCCAGGGTGGCATGTGTTCTCCTGGGTCCTTTGCCCTGGCAAGAGCCTAGATGTGAGCCCGGGGAAAGGGTGGATTGAGTATGTACACCCGGGCGTCTCAGGGCAGGACATGGAGGTGACCGTCCCTGCTGCAGGCTGGCAGCACCACAGCACACTCCGTGGACCCTGTGCAGCCTCTGCCCCCCTTGATCCAGGTACCAAGTGTATATTGGAGGCTGCAGTCTTTGGGGGGCCCTGCCCCTGACCACCTTGGATGGGGAAGAATGACTCCCTCCCCTCCCCGCTGGGGTGGTGAGTATGTCCTTGGCTGGTGGCAGGGAGCACCCAGAAGACATGGCCCATGTGCACGCCCAGTCATGGGGCCTCCGTGCGGTCTGCACTCTCCCGTGGGTATCCCTGTGCCGGAAGGACCCCGACATTAAATAGCAAACAAAAAACACTACGACAGGTTGGGAGACGGGGAGAGAGACAAAGAGAGAGAAAGAGAGAGAGAGAGAGAGAGAGAGAGAGAGAGAGAGAGAGAGAGAGAGAGACTGCAGATTAAAGGAAAACACTTTATATTTTTGTACTTTGAATCTCACTTTTCTCCTAATTTTTGAACAATGGCCCTGTATTTTCATTTTGCACTAGGCCCTGATCAAAGGTTAGGGACTCTAAAGAATCATCCTCTGAGATTTATCTACCAAAATGGAAGTTGACAAAGAAAATTCCACTCATTTCAGAGTCACCTAACCTTTGCAATGCCAAGGTAATAGCAGGGCTTCCTGCAGCATTCCTAAATCTTAAATGTAAAGCTCTGACATTAATTATGTATTATGAGTTTCAGACTCCGTGGGGCTCCTTTCAGGATGTAATGATTGGGACCGCTGCATGGTAGCCATTTCCCTCAAATAGTCTGCCGCAGGATTAATTCACATTTCTTTTGAATGATAAGTCACCTTATAAATAAATATAAAGCATAATCAAAATATTGTGCATGAATTTTAATAAGACAAAGAAAGTTGAAATTCTGTAATATTTCCCATTAAAGAAAGTAATACGATAACATTAGAATGTTACCTATTTTCCTGATTTGAACAAGTATTGCTGAGACAGTCAAAGAAATTTCAACATGGGTTGGGCATTATATGATATGGCAGAGCTGTCAATATCGTCAGGGGTGATAATGCAGTGATTATGAAGCACACTGAAGTATTTACGGGTAAAATAACGGGTAGAAGCACACTGACGTATTTACGGGTAAAATAACGGAATGTCTGAGATCTGCTTTACATACTTCAGCAAAAGAAGAAGTGGAGGAAGAGGAAGATGGAGAAGAAAAAGTTCCTGATAATGAAGACAAAGAGGAAGGAGAGAAAAAATGTGAAATAGATGGAATAGGCCTGGCAGGCATCATGATGACACTGATGAAAATGTGGGAATTCATTATAATGCTCTCTCTCTATCCTCATGTATGTTTTTAAATTCCCATAACGGAGTATGTATACCTGTTGCCTACAAAAATTTTCTAACACATTTTTTTGTGTTTGTTTGTTTTTTTGTAAGAAGCGTCCTCGAAGGCTGACAGGAGCTCTCTAAACTGAAGAGATATAAAGGAGCTGATGGGAAAGGTAATCCACCCATAGATTCCTGACACAATAGAAAAAAGAAAAGGAGAAAGTGGGAGGAAGAGATTGCCATTGTTACTCTCCTAATCTTTCCTTCTAATTATGCCTGAGTCAAGGCTCGGGTCACAAGGAAAATGATTTTAGTGGTCAACCATTTGCCCTATTTTGTATACATCAAAAAAGCTCTTGTTCTCACCACATTCCAATCTCAGTTTCCCACCTACTTTAGAAATGTATCAAGTGTTTAGATTAACAAAAATGTGAATAAAATGACTGTTACAAGGGACACCTTGTTTGTAAACCTACATATAGCCTTCTTGTTATTCTGAATTGCAATATGTAACACTTTAAAAGTTAAATACACTTTATATTATTATGAGTATTTTTAAGTGCTCAACATGCCCAGCTGCTAAAAGTTAAATGTAAATTTCTCTCTTGAGTGCAGATGGTGGCCAAGCAAAGTAGCTCTTGGGTCTTAAGAGACAGAAGGTCAGGTCATGGCTGAAAGACCAAAGAACAATTGCTGCTTTGCTATTCCAGGTCACCCATGGAATGAGACACCACCACTTTCTTTTCTGAAACTGTCTGTTCAATACAAAATAGTGACAAAGACTACCTATAAGATTTCCTTACATTCTGCCCAAGGAAAAATGGTAACAAGCACATCACATCACAAACATCTTGTAACTGTTCAGAGGTTTTATTCCTGACTTTCTGATCTCCTAAAGAGGCGCATCTCTCTAAAAACAACACTAAAAACCATTATAAAACTGTTAATGTTTCACTACTTAGTGGGAAATGTTTATTAATGAAAACTGCTCCTTCTAAAATCTGGCAACTTTAGCCTCTACGTCATCACTGGTTAAGCAAAATGAGACATGAGATAGTGTTAAAGACAACTATTACAAATACTTCTACACATGTTATAATTTACAAGTGACATTATAATGTAATTGTTCCTATAGTGTTTTTTTTCTCTCCAGAACATTGTAATATAATTTCAGATAATTCAGAGGCTCTCTTTGCTTTATTTTTCCAGTTAGTCTAAAACGTTATGCTGGCAGATGCTATAGAACAACACAAAAGGTACATAATAATGCTAGTGAGCATGCCAACATGATACTTTAAAAAAAAAATCACAATACAACAAGAAAGGAAAGTTCTGTGTTTGGTTTGGTAGTCCTAACCTTCAGTACCTGATAAAAAAGATGTTCAATTCCACTACCAGGCACGCCCCCAACTGGATGGAATAAATTGGTTCCATTATTTGTACATGCTAATAATGAAAATTCTCCTGAAAATGTAAAACTCTACAACACTTTGACTATAGTGGTACAAAATCAGAATTTGAGTTTGGTGTTTAGATTTTAATTTAATGCCAGGGATTTCAATGTTCACTTGAAAAACTTTTTATGCTAAATTTCACTATTATTTACATTTTCAATACTTTTCCCAATTGGGTTTGCATCATTTACACAGAAAGTCACTAGCATTGAAAGGGAAAATATGTAGGAGAACATGATAAAAAGTTTTGAACTAGAAATATATTTTTAAAAAATTCACTTAGGGCTACCTACTTTTAAATTGTAGCGATTTCTTTAAAATATCGATGCTTAGAACTCAGTCTTATTTTAATTGAATAGATTTATCAATGTGCATTCATTGAATATAAAGAATGTCAGCCTACAGTGTTCTGTACTGTAACATAAAAATAGAAAATCAAAAGTCAGCCTATTAGAACTGCCTCTCTAAACTCTTTATTCGCATTGTCAATTAAAATTGGAGTATCTACATGATATCAACAAAGATATAACATAAAACATCTGTTCAAACTGAAATTGAAGTAAGCAGCATCTTTCCCCTAACATTTCTAATTTCAATGTATTTAGGCATCCTGAGCAAATGTACTCATGGTTTTCTTAGTTAAAGCTGGTTCCATTCTGCCAACAATCAATTTGATTGACATATTTATATATCAGCTCAGCTCATCTTACAAATTTTAAACTTTATCACTTAAAATTGGATTCAAGTTGGCATCTTTCAAGAACTTCATGCACGTATATTTTAGTTTCAAACTGTGCATTAGAACATTTTTTTTTAACTTTTGTAAGTAATAGATACACATATCCAAATGTATATTTATGACCTGTCAGATTGGAATTTTAAACTCATGCAGTTGTATTCTCACCATTTCATGTGAAAGGTGATAGTTTTAGGCAACTATATATGAAATCCTTTAATAGTAGAAACTGAATTGTTCCATTACTTAGAAATAATATAATAGAAATAAATGACTTAGGAATCAAACCACATCAACTTCAGAAAGAACATTAGTTATGTTTTAATTGCTTCAGTTATGCTTGTGTCATCTCTTACCTGATCTTTAATTTCAAGATCCCTTTTAGTTTTCGCTCTGTACTCTCTGTGTTCCTTTTCAGCCTCATCCTTATCCATTTTGGTTTTATTCAATTGATAGCGCATTTCTCCACACACCTGTTAGATTATAAAAAGTATATCAATAGCTACTGGAATCTACCAGGCAACGCCTGCAATTAGATCTTTTGGTGCCCCCTAGAGGTCATATAAATAAAATACAACAGAACTTTCCTAAGAATGGCACTTTCTGTTAGAATATATTCAATATAATATTCTGTTAAGATGTATCAGGTATTATTGAGTCTAACAATTCTAAATTACAGATAAATAAATGTAGAACTAAGGAATTTACATAATGTGATTTATTGCGTAAATTTATTACGTCACAATTTATTACGTAAAATAATAGTTTCGATTGCATATTATTATCCAAAATGCCCTATTTTCTCAATTTTAACTAGGTAAAATTACTAATTAAAATATTAAGTTATGTTATCATTCATTCAAATTGTGATATTTAAATAAATATTCTGTATTATAAATTTTTCCTTTAAAGACTTTATCAGTTAGGCTTTTATTTAAAGAAACTTATAAAAAACGCTCTCTGCTAATAGATCATATTATTGATAGTTAGGTATACAGAAACAGCCAGTATTTACTGGAAGCTTTGTAGATAACATCGATTTTATCATGTACAATAACATGTATTTAAGTTAAGAAAGATTGTCTGGTAAAAGTCACAGAATGGAACTAAGTACACACTGCACTTATAACTACAGATTTAACATAAAAGGAAAATGTTCTTTTAAGTGAAATGATTTTAATATATCACTAAATAATGAACACACATAGTATTGTAAAAGTGTTCTTTATACATTTTTTTTTCAATCCAAGGCCTCTGCAGATATAAATATATTTGGAAAATGTAATTAGCAGATAGATCGAAATAAAGAAATTATAATAAGCCTCCAAGGTAACTGAGAGTCTGTAGAGAAATCAATTGATACACAATTCTGCTAAATCAGCCTCTAGTTTATAAAAACAAGTTTTAAAAATCATGTATCATGCAATGGGTATACTTTCTTGAAACTTTTCAATTTTGGTATTTCTCCAAAAATGATGATTACAACTTTGGAAATTAGTTTCATCATTATTGAGGTACTAGAATCTTAGAAAACCTATATGCATTTCCTATGTTCAAATAAAAAATACTTTTCAAAATAAACTAATCTGTGTTCAAAAGTTATAGTGACAAGACAAAAGAAAAAGTCAGTAAGCTTTTTCCAGTGGTTCTCATCAAGTTAGAAAAAGAATAAAACCACTAAGAATTCTAAAATTCAAATGCTTTCAGTGTGTGAGAGTTATTAATTTTAAAGCTAAGTACAATTTAAAAATTATGAATGACAGAAAAGAAAAAGAGAGGCTCCCATTTACTTTCTTTCTTAGTTCTTCAGTGCTCAGATCTATTTGATTTACATATGTGATTGAAAGGGTCCTATTTAAAATTATTTTACCCCTTAATTTTATTTTCAAAGTTCCCTTGCCTTACTCCTTTCAGGATATCATTTACTAAGTTCACCCGTAACATTTAAATTCTATCTATAATAAATCAACAAGTTAAATTGAACTGGAATTACATTATCTCAAGGTTGGAAGCAACTTCAAGGCATTCTGTTGATACTTGAGTCCCTTTGGACAGTTCTAAAGACAGAGTATACTCATTCTTCACTGTACACATTTCAACAGAACGTTCTCGCCCTATAATCAGCTGAAAACTCTTGCCACAGCTTTCACCCATAAATCTGGGTGAACCATTTCTATCCCTCTGCACCAATGCTCGCTCTTCTACCCTTCCCTTCACACAAACACATCAGTTATATTAGCAAATATTATATTTTTTAAACTTTTACGGTTGCTAGCTTGAATTTTACAAAGCAAACATTAATTATAAAACTCAAGGAAGAAAAAAGAAAAATAGGCTCCCTTTTCTAATGGTAAAGTTCATTTTAATTACTGAATTATAAAGCAACAATGGCATTAAAATGTGTCAAATTTGGGGCAAATATGTTGAGAAGTAAAATTCATCATGAAAAGGATATGTATTTTAACAAAATAATCTGTGTATGTATTGGTCAAAAATAAATTCATTTAACTTACTACATCATGTACACACATATTTAGTGTCTTATATTTAAAGCAAGTGATTACTGAAATCCACATGGATTTCTAATGTTTCTTAAATACGTATCTTCCATTGGCCAATTAAGATCATTAAACATTTTATTTCTAGGTTCACAAATTTGTGGTACCTGTACAGCAAACACTGCTGCATTTTAAAGTATAAATTTAAAGACAAATAGAATAAGAAGTTATAGTATTAGAATCTTGATTTTAGAGACCAGGTCTGAAAAGGAATGGGAGGTGGAAATTTTTTTATGGTAAGTATACTTTTCATGTTGTAAATATATGTCTTTTAGTATTGTTGTGAAGAGCTGTCTCTGGCAAAAATTACTCATTAATGAATTTAGAAATACAAGTTTTATCAAACTTTCAATAATTAAAGTCACAAAACTTGCTTATTTACGAGTCTGTCTCAGCCACTGAATTCTTAAGGTTTTCAAGGACACTACATGTGCCTAATTCATCTTCCTATTCGCAGCACCCAGCAAAGGGCCTACGGCTGATAAGAACTGTCATATTAACCAAATGACCATTTTAGATGGACCTTTATTATCCTATTTTAGTATATGTGCTGCCGAAGCAAGCACGTTTTATTATCCTGAAATAACAAGCTTTTCTGCTCCAAACTTCTTTCTGAGCTCTGTATGTTAGGACAAATTTTTTTCAAAGAAAATATTTAAGTAATTATTAAATTAAAATCTCTCTTGGTACCTTTGTGACATCCATTTCTCGAGAAGTAAGCTGGCTTTGAATTTCCTCTAGTTGATTAATAGCTGAAACCTTCTCTCTTGTAACCTTTTCCACCTGGGCCTCCAGTTGGGCAATATTCTGAGACAGGGTCAACATCTGTCAGAGAAAATAAAAGTCCTAAATGATAATGTCACTTGATAATACAGTTTCATTATACAGTTAATACAGTTTCAGCACAGCCATGGAGCTCTCTCTGTAAGTCATTGATCTGTAGATTGGGTATGTCCATTTCTCCACCTCTTCCACTCATCTATCCCCCATGACTTAAATATGTGCCTCCCTCCTACTCATTCCCCGGTCTCCACCCTCATTTTGAAAAACATATAACAAGGTAAAATCAAAGTTTTGGTTGAAACTCTAAGGTGACAGATATTGGATACCTACGTAAGTAACTTACGGAAGAGACTAACATGAAAGAATTTCAGGAGGGTTATCAAGGAATCAGACAACTCTTAAACCTCTTCCCACATGGAGGGAATACAAGTCTTGATTGGGAGAGCTGGAGAGGCAGGGATCTTTAGAGAGAGATACTGGTGCCTATGAAACCCACCCCTGCCCCCACACCACAAAGAGGAGGCTCTCAGCAATTCCCTTGGTTGGTATCTGCCCCACCCCCACCCTACCAACCCAGCCTTCCCATTCTCTAGCTCTCCCCATTCCTCCTGGAGCACTGCACTTAGCCACTGTGTCCTCTCCTCCAAGAAGGCTTCTTCGGCCTCCAGCTCCCAGCACAAAACAGAAGCCCCTTCATGCACTCAGGGTGATAATCAGCAGATGTGCCCCGGGACAGTCACGCCCGTTGTGTTGCAGCTGGCATCCACGCACACTGACTGCCATCCACACCACCCCAGGGGTTTACGGCTTTGACAATCACTGCGGCACGTGCTTCTACACCCACCTCAGTACACGTCTGTCACACCCCAACCTCTATCACACCCCAACCTCTACCTCCCTCCAGCCAGTATTTCTCACGCTGTTGGTAGCTGTCTGCTAGTTTCCTCCTTAGACCGGCAGTTCCTTAGAGCATGGTCCTCAAGGGGCACCAAATGTTTGATGAGTAAATGAATAATGATAATAAATGGCTTCTCTGAGGGACTCTATGGAAAATGGGTTCTTAGCTTTCTTCTCAGGGTTAGAAATGCTTTCTAGATCTTAGATTTAACCTTTATAGTTTTTTGTTGTTGTTTGCAATTATATTTTACTCTGACTCAGTCAGTAAAAACTTTCTAGGCTCTTAATTTCTTATTAAAATAAAAAATTGTATCTTATTAGAAGATACATCAATATTAGAAATTGATGTAAAATCTTATTAGCGATTTTACAATGCAGAAGAAATGCGACCTCACCGCGCAGCAAAACATATAGGGATGTGTATCAGTTTTTAAACTGTTTAAACAAGAACTGGTCATGAATTTGAAATAACAACACTTGAAATCTACCACCGTACCCTGACATGGGTATGAATTCAGCTTTATAACTGAAATCAGGAGCTAAAATTTTGTGATAAAATCCAAGGTAGCCTTTGAAATATATGTCTAACGGAAGTTGACACATGTGAAAATAATGAGCCCTGTAGCTATTTTCTAATGCAGACAGTAGATGTATTAAATCTCCTGGGGATTGTGGAGTATTGTGTATTTGACATGTTGTGGTTTCTATGTCCTTCTTACCATCAAAAAAATTGGCTACAAATCTAACTTGCACATAAAATTATTTTTACTAATATCAAGCTACAAAACATCCTTATGCATATTACAACCTGAACTTAAAATTAAAGGTCAAAAGAAGCTACATGTAGCAAATTAGTTGAATTTCTTTTAATTTAAAAATTCAAGTTCATGAATATCCTTAATTATGAATGTGTAACTATAGCTTTTCTGGAACCATATAGCAACAACAAACTTTAATTACCAGCTACTAAAAATCATATATTACTTATGTGGAGATATACCTTATGGTAAACATATTAACATTGTGTGACTTTTAAAATAAATACGCAGACAGATTAGCAGAATTGATGACTGCAGATACTGAGTCAGTTTCTATCACAAGGCATGGAACGAATCACACAGCTTCCATATGATCCCGTCCCTCTGCCACCCATCACTTCTTTCCTCTGCCCATTACCTGTCTGCTGCCTCCTGTCACCCACTTCCCGAGGCCTCCCCTCCTGTTGTCACACCTCCTTTTCCCCCATGCCCGCCATCTGGAAGTCAGGATCACCCTGCAGGAGCTTCTCCATCCACATCTGTTGCAGAGACAGAAGTAACACCGACAGCTGCAGCACTGCTGGGTGTCCAGGGCGCTGACATCAGGTAAGTCCTTTACACTTTGACAGGGGCAAGCCAGAGACAAGGACGCCCAGCTTGGAGAGCCTGATAGGAGGTTTTACACTAACACAGTCCCCGGTGTACGGAACAGGGAAGGTGCTCCCCATCCAGAGGCAGAGGAATTCAAGATTCCAGCAAAGGGCTGTTATCAAGGGAACCAACTAAGAAAATGCGCGGACTGTAGAGGGCGCTCGATATCTACATGATGAATGACAACTAACACCGCGGTGGCTCCGTGGAACCGAGGGCCTTTAGGAAAGACAACAAACAAACTCACAGCAAGTACCCTTCACAGGGGCGTGATTCAAAACCTGTCTGGGTAGACGCATCTGCTCGCCTAGAGTTTCCCCCACAGATGAAATTTAAAAAGAGCGAAAGAAGAAAAAGAACAGAAAGAAAGAAAATCTGAACGTCTTGCAAGCATTCCCCGCCGCCAGGAAAGCAGGAAGGCTTGCTCCAGCACTGAGTACGGAGCACTTACATGGTTAACTGTTCAGTCTCCCTATGAGTTAACTTCCTGCGCTCGGCAGGATGATATACATCCTCTCTTCCAATCCCCTTGGAGAAAGGATTATATGGGATTAATTTTCAATTGAAAAAATGAGATTCAAAAATGAAGTAATTCGCCCAAGCTCATTCAAGCTGATAAACAACAAGTAAAACTGGGCTTTATGTTTAAATCTGTCTGCTTTTACTCACACGAAGATCCAAGAAATCTATCCAATATAAGACTACTTTTCTCTTTTTCTGGAGTCAGAATGGTAATAGCCACAAGCCAACACTTATTACCTGTCCACTCTAAGCCAGGTATTATATTAGGTACTTTCAAAACATTATCTTATTTAATCCAATCAATTCCTTGAGAAGATCAACTCCATTATTTATGCTTTTGGAATTTGGAGAGGTTAAATGAATTGTTCAAGGTCACAGGAAGGTCCAATTAGATTCCACCCTAAAGTCTTTTACTCCAAAGCCACTTACCTCAATGCTCAGACTACTTTCAGCACTTTATTCAAACATTTATACTTAGGGCAGGACCTTCAGATCAAATATCAACCAAGACTTACTGGAAGCAAAACAAATGACGCAGACTCAGAAATACATTGTATTTCTGTTGTCACCTTTATTCATGAAATAATTGTCCATATAAGAAAGACGTTCTATTACCTGTGAAAGCACCTGGAATGCTGCCGGGCACATTTCAGCCTTCCTTTGTTCTTTCTTACCAGGAATTCTCATCAACATATTTTTATACAGTAGAACTACTCAGCAAGGTAACAGGTTTCCACCAAACACCCAGAAGAGAAAAATCTCTTCAGTATGCACAATAGCTGGTCTTTGCTATTGATGCCGTTCTCTCTCTCACACGCAACACTCAGTTCACAATTTTAACTCCCTCCATGTCTTACCCATGTTGGTTATAGCCAGCATTCCTTCCCATACTCTGCATTTCCAAATACTCCCTGTTCTTTGAAGGTCAGTTAAAAACGTACCACCTTCTCCACAAAGCCTTCCAAGATCTCTGGCAGATAGGGATCTGTTTGGACCCTCCGACGTTTCAGCATTTTAGTCATACCTTTCCAATGGTATGGAGTCTTTTTACTTGCTCTTATATTACATTCATTAATTCAACAAATATATATTGAGCACATTTTATGTCAGAGGAAAGGGCCACACAGTGAAAATGTTAACAGACCATACATTCAGGGGACTCATAGTAAATTAGGGGAGACAAATAATTCAAGAAGAATTTGTAACAAATTGAGTTACGGGAGCTCATAGGAGAGACTCTCAATTCATCACTGGGTGGCTGTGAGAAGAGGTGGTACCAGGAAGAATTTTGAAAGATCCAGCGGAGCTGGGAGTGGAAGGCTCCTCTAGGCAGGGGGCAAAGCACATGCAAAATCCTGAGATGACAAAACAGCATGGCAAATGGGTGTGTCCGCACGTCTAAGGAAGTACAAGCAGATCAGTATGGTGGCAATGCAAGAAAGAAAAGTGAAGGGAGATGAGACTGGGGAGCCAAAAAAGGGAAGAAAACTGTAGAATCTTCATGCTCTGCGAAAGGATCCTAAATTTTAGCCAAGGGCTTACAGGGACACATGAAAGAATTTTAAAGCAAGAGACTGACATATTGCGATGCTCATTTTGGAGAGATCATCCGGCTGTGGTTTGGAGGACAGTTGGGAGGGAGGTGTGACTGGATGCAAGGAGCCCACCCGGGTTTAAGAATCATCCCGGGTGAGGGATGGATAACAGTGGGATGGAGAGACAGGGCAATGGGAAGTTCCTAGGGGCCTGAGTCTCTAGAGCTCGGCAACATGATGACATGTGGGGTTAGGGAGAGGGAGGACACAAGGATGAGAGCAAGATGACTGAGTGGGCAACCTCATGAATAGTAGCTCCACTAGAAAAGCAAAGAGGAAAAAGAGGCTGGTTTGGGAGTTCAACAGAGCCAAAGATTTCTAAATAACACCATATATATGGAATTAAAGCCACAGCAGTGTTGCACATGAACTCACACAGCAACTAAATCTGCAGCTCAGTAGATGGGTGCTGTGTGAGTTAATGATTACACGCTGGAACATTGTAACAACACAGTATTTGGGGTAGAAGCTATAAGTCTACTTTTATAAAAAAATAAAAATAAAAACCCATGTAACAGTTGTTTTCAGTTACCTCATGGACCACATCTTGCTTAATTTTACTCTACTGTAGCAACTTTAAAGCTAGGTTCCACTCAGCTCTGTATTCCAATTAGTAACTGTTTTTCAAACACTGCCTATGTTATCTGTTCCTTTGCCTTTAATTTCCCCCTTCCAATTATTCATCAGGCTATGGCCATTATTCACCATGTAATTTGTTAGAATCTATTTTGCACAATACACCTAATCACTTTTTCTTGGTTACTTGGTTTCTCACAAGTGTTTTATCTTCTGCAAGTTTAATTTTGGGTGAAGGATGATGTGGGGCAGTCACCTCTCTTTGATTTAGCCAAAGTTGAAATAAAATCTGGGTATTGAAGAGTAACTGCCGTCCCCTGACATACATGAGAGAGGGGACCAAACAGAATGGCAGGATTACAATACATTTCATCATTTCATATGATGGAATCAAACTGATTATTCTATTTGGAAAAGTCAGGGAATATAACCTTTAGTGAGAAATACATGGAAAAAATAGAAACATTTTATGATTCTCAGTTATAAGAAATTCGACCACTTACAAGCTTTTAAAATTTAAAGCTCATTCAAGAATTGCAGGCCTAGAGTATCATTGGTGACATCACCAAACATTTCTTCTGCAATGTGGATAATGACCTAAATCCTTTAGTACCTTGGATCTCATGTCCTCCCGTTCTTTTGCCGCTTCTTTTTTCATCATCTCTTTCTCAAAGGCCCTTTTCTGTTGTTGAGATGACAGTTCTTTTTGAAGTCGGTCTGCTTGCCTCTCTAGCTCACTCTTCAACTGTTCACACTGGATTAAAGCCTGCCAGAATAACACAGTAAAATGGGAGCTTAGAATTTGGAAAAAATAAGGCGAAAATGAGACAATTAAGCTTTACTTATATTTAAAATAGTTAAAACACACTATAAAGTCGATTAGAAAAATTTTGTATTGTTTGTTAATACAGTATCCAAATGTTACATTTATTCACATATTTCAATTTTCATAACTCAGGGTATATTAACTTATCAATTAACAAGATTTAGATGATAGACCTTAATGAGGGCCACTGATGAGTAAAAATTATGAAAAAGGGATCAGAAAAATAAAATGTTCTAGTATTTTAAATTATATAACATGTTTATACTATATGAAATATGTAAATAATCCAATGTAACTGATTTTTTCATTTGTTCATGGTCAAAAATTATTTGAATACTTTAAATAATAAACAGATAAAATTTTTTAAATGAGATTTTATATTTGTCATTACATACAGGTACCTATTTTAAACCTTATATTATAATCAAGTTCCTTTAAATGTTATTAAGATAAGACTTAGTTCCCTACTTTTAAACACATAACTACAATAAAAATTAGGTAGTAATCAACAGTTAAGATAAGGAAAATACTCATAACAGCATTTACTACTTGGTTTTATAACACGAGAACTGTTATCTTCCATTTCTGATAATTTAAAAATTCATAAGTGTCCATTAGTCTCAATTTCCCACTCTGCATTTCCAGAAGTAAAAATTCTAAAACTTCCTCTTCGCTACAAGCATAATATATTTATACCTAATACCCAGTAATAAACTATGGCTTCAAAATCCCAATTAAAAAAAAAAAATCCCAGTACAAGCCAGGCGCTTAGCATAGAAAGCACCTGGTGCTTAGTCATTCTACGGTGTCTCACTCAGTCTCATCCCAATGGCCCTTAGTTACAACATCTACTTCACCCATCCTCTATTTCCCCCTGAACTGCTGGAAAGAAACTCAAGTATTATATGACTTACATCCTGCATGATTATAAATTTGACAGTCACATTTGTCGTTCGGGAGATGGAAATGGTCTCAGTAAGCCTAACTGTAAGTGTTATACATAGTTATGCTTCCCTCTGGTGAAAGCTATAATAAATACAGACAATAAATATCTAGGATGTGTGAAGTTCCCTCTCTTCATCTGGAAAATATTAAACTTCAATTTCTTTTCAACTCTTCTGGAAAATTTCTGCACTACTAGATGAAATACGAGGTTAAAATTAAATTGTCTCAGATTACCTGATACGCAAAACCAATGACTAAAAACCTGATTCTCCTAGAAAATTAGTCCCAAGTCCAATTCTAGTTGAGAATGTTTTGAAAGGAAAATTTTAAATTAGACTTTAAGAGACACGAAAAAGCATAATTTTTTCAAAATGTAAGCCCTTGGAACTTGAAATAGAGATTTTCGTGCTTCAGAATATAATGGCTCTTGTGAAACATATTTTATAGGAAACTGATAAAAATGCTCATAACTTTTGCCAATATAATGAATACTGGTACGAAAGAATAAAATTATTATTGAATATAAACCAATATATCCAATGAGAAAGTTTTTAATTAAACAAAAACTCAGGAGTCAAGATTATTAAGTATAGAAAGAGTGGAAGGGACTGCTGAAGAGCAAAAGAATCCATTAAAAGAATTCAATCAATTCAGGAACAAGGAATAATAAATGACCCTGACCGAGTAAGAGGCCTAAGAGTCTAAGATAAGATTATATAAAGCAAAAAGTATAAAGAAGCTGTAAGTCACCTAAAGAAAATCATTGCTGAAGCCTTGGTTTTATGGTTGGCCTCTCTATTAGGACTAGCCACCACCAATGGGTCATGCTGGGGAAGTATGAAAACAGTAATGAAACACTGAATAACAACATTAGACTAAAAAGTGGTTATCAACAACCCTCGGTGTGATTCCACATTATAATATATCATTCACCTTTATTTGCTTTGATTTTAATATATATGCCCGGTCACAATGAAGAAAATAGTAAAGCTTAATTACACTTGGAATTAGAAAAGTGATTTCATATTTCGAAAGACATCTGTCTTACAGTGGACCTCACAATACGGTTCCCGTTCCTAGTTTTCCAGAATCCCAGATGATTCGGCACTCCCTGATTATACTAATCTAACCATTTAGTAAAGGTGTAACTGAGTTCTCAAATGCTAGATCAGTCAACTGTCAATTACAATGGACTGACAGCTCTTCATAGGTGACCAAGTTATGAATAATTTCCGGCTTGCAGAAAACGTGAGTGGTGCCTTCTCACTTTCCCTGAGCACGACGCCTGGAAATGGTGGAAATAGCTGTAGGTCTTGAGGAATTGGGAAATTATACTTTCCCCCCACCCAGTAGATTCAGTTCTCAAGGGACCTTTTCTCTTCTGGAAAATGTCTTTATTTGTGGTCATTCTAAGCTGGCCACATTAATACACTTTTCGAAACATAATTTATTGGACTTGATACTCCCAGTCCTAGTTTATTAAGCCAAAGAGTATGCATTACTATCTTAATGGGGTCAAAACACCGTCTAAAACAAGTTTATATCTAGTCAACTCAACTTTTAAAACAGGAAACCTGTTTCAGAATATATAAAAGTCCTTCCCAACTGCCAAGGTTAGGTTCCTAGAAATTCTTGTGATAGATTTCATAGTTAAAGATCTTACGAGAAGTACAGGTTTCACTTGCGAATATAAACCTGAAAACTTATGAAAATGTTTTTATTCTTATGAAATAAAGCCTATAAAATAAAAATGATTATCAACACATTTTAAACATTTAACTTATGAATAATGCAAACCATTGATATTTAATTTATAAACTCTTGCTTACTAGAAACCTATCAGTCTTATGCCTGCCTTCCATTTTCAAGATATTTATAATTTGTTTTTGTTTTGTGGCAGATAATATACATACACACATATATATATCAAGAAGTATTATCTTCTATGCCTGTGCCTATCACCAAATACTCAATGCTTTTCTGATTTTCTTTTTATTCAGGTTTCTAATTCTTGCCTTTCTGATTCTGCTATAGTCCAGGAAAAAGCATAATTTGGATCCTTGAAAAGGAGAAAAAAGTTCTGGGGACATTCATTCAACCTACTGGGTTGGTATTTTTGAAAAAATATTTCTTTGGAAGGTTATCTCATTTAGATATGCTCACAATAACTTCATGCCAAAGCCAACACTTTCCTTCCGAATAAAAGCAGGCAGGTCAATGGCCTGGTTAATAATCTTTCCATCTTGGAGCTTTATCAAGGCATCACTGCAAAAGCTACTACTTTTCCACCCTCAATTTATTCCCAGGTTATTTTTTTTTTCTCTTTTAACATCATCCTCAGTTGTAATGACTTGCAATTTTCAAAACAAAAACAGAAACAAAAACATTTATTGAGCACTTACTATGTGGCCGACACTTTGCTAAATGGCTTATATGGATTAATTTACGTAACTCGCTCACTAAATTTTAAGTGAGCCTTGTCCTTTAGTTGAAGAAATTGAAGCTTTGAGACGTTAAGAACTTGCCCAAGGTCACCAACCTAGAAGTAGGGATCTGATCGAAGTAGTTTCACAAAAGAATCTATGCATGGCACTATAATTTTCTCATGTTATAGATTTACTTTCTTATAAAATCCTCTGCTGTTTTCACTACCACTATGAATGCAAATGTATGAAATAATTCATTTTTACTTAGCATGCAATGTGCAAAATGGAACGCTAGATGGCACCAAACGTCAAGGAACTATACAAAGTAACAGTTTCATAGCTAAGTAAATAAAGCAGTAGGCTTTAAAATTAAAATATACATATGTCATCTCACTTTTTTCTCTTGAAAAGCAAAATTTCTAAGGTGTTGTAACATACCTTAGAAATAAAACTAGTGGACTTGTACTGCATTTTGTAGACTGGTTAGAAATCTTTGCATTATTACTAATTCAGTGAAAAATGTTATAGATTCATAAGACACAAAAAACTCTAGTTTTTAAGTGTTAAATTTTTAAAAGCACTAACTACAAACATTCATATTAATATTTAAAGCTAACAACTGACTTTCATTCAACAAACATTTATTGTACAACACATACATAAATGGCCTGAGGAATTATAGTGGTAGACGTCGCAGATCTGGTTTTTAAGGTCTTTCAGGGAGCAGAGCTATGGAAACAGCTACCAAAATCATACACAGCATCAATCGGAATATAGAGGAGGAAGAGATGTATTCAAACAAGAAGGGGATGTGAAAACTTTGGGCAAGACTGCTACCTGTGTTGATCCTCATGCGTTGAATAGATATTTCACAGATTAATACAGTGCAGAAATGTAGAGTACGAACAAATCCATGGCAATGGTCATTTGCAGGTCACATTCTGGAAACAGCACTGGTCATGTGAAAGAATGGATAGTAAAAGATAAGGATAGAAAAGTTAGAACGGGACCATATTGTGAAAGATCTGGAAGGTCATGTTAAGGCATTTGTCTTTTATGGCACTGCAGCAGGGGAGCTGCCTGAACAGGGCAATTCACAATTCAGGAAGATGTTGGCAGTACTGTGAAGGACACACAGGAATTGGAAAAGAGCTGAGGGAGACCAATTTGGAAGATGATTGCAATAGTCTGCAAATAAGAGTATGTGACAACCTGAACCAGGGCAGGTTATAGGAATGGGAGGGTGGCCATAGCTCAGAAAGGGACTCTGAAGAGAGAATGAGAGCTTGGTCATGATTAGGTGTGAAGAGTCAGGGGTGGGGAGGAGCCAAGATACTATAAAGGTTGCAAGCCAGGGCTATTGGTAAGATAGTGATGCTATCATTTTAAAAAAATGATAAAGAAAATGGTGGAAGGAAAGGAGTGGTAGACAGGAAGGTGGAGAGAATAATTTGACTGTGTAGAGTTTCAGATACTAATGGAATATCATCCATTTATAGAGGTCTAGTGGCAGCAAGAAATGTAGGTCTGAGGCCCAGGAAGGCTGTTAGAGCTAAAGGCACGATTGGGGTGTTCAAACGAAGGCAATGGTTTGGCCATGAGAGAAGACACAAATCCCCGGAAATGAGGGTAACATTGGCAAAGTACCCTGTGAAGAAAGTCAGTATTTAAGGTTTGTGGAAAGCAAGTTAAAAGAGACTATGAGGAGTAGACAACAGCAATACAGAAAAAAAACACATGAGTGTAACAGCAGATAAATTGAGGGAGAGAGATGATACATTATGATAGGACAGTTACGGCTTCCAAAACTGCAGAATTGAGTCCAATGAGGATTGAAATGAGATCGTTGGGTTTAGTAACCAGAAAGTGACTGGTGACCAATAAGTGAGCAGTTCAGTATGAAATCTGACTACAATTTGTTGAAAGCCTGACTGCAATGTGTTCACAAATGAATGGAAAGCTGCAAGGGCAGATGACTGCTTTGAAAGGTCTGGCAGTTGAAATGATGGTGAGAAGGTAGCACATTCAACGAAAGTTGATCGAGAGAAAGGTGCGTTCTGTTTGTTCAAACAAGAATGACAGCTGTAGATAGATGGGGGGGGGGGGAGGAAACAGTGGAGAGGGAAAGACGGCAGATACAAGAAAGATGTGATGACAAATAGCTCAGGGTCCCTGAAGCCCTAGAAGTAGGAGATACCAAGAACTTAGAGAAAGAGATTCATCTTGGGAAGTAAGAGGGCCAGATAAGCAACAACAACAACAAAAAAACCCACAAAAAAATAGTAGATCCACGTGTGGAATGAGAAGGTGTGGTAGAGGCTCGTGTCAGTTGGTCATGATCTGGAAAAAGCGGGTCATCTACTGAGAGTGTGCGAGGAGCAGAGCTGGGAAATGAAGAAAGTGAAACTCCTGTCTAACTGCAAAGAAAAGAATTGTTACACAGAACTTATAAGCACTGAAGGTAACAGTATCACGATCCTGTGGAATTCATTCCGTGGCTTTCTTAGATGGCTTTCTTTAGTGAGAGGCTGAAAGTACTAATAGAAAAAAAATGCGACTGGGCTTAATGTCCACTGGCACTGGCAAAGTAGGTAAACCAGAAAGATAAGAATAAAGAAATTCTTTATTTCTTTGGTGTTAGTGAGAACACATTACAGTTCCTTTAGTCAGTGGATGTTTACTGAGTACCCACTATGTGCTAAATGCAAGATACTAGGGATTTAATGGTGAACGAGATGGATGCTTTCCTTCCTGTCAGACTTTAATGTTTAGTGAAGGATACAGACAAATGAGCAACATTAATACGTTTCGATAAATGCTGTAATGAGGAGTGGTTGTCAACTGGGGGCAATTCGGCCCCCCACCCAGAAGACAGTTGGCAATGTGTGGAGACATTTTTGGTTCTCAGAACTTGGGGTGCGCTACTGGCATTTAGTGGGTAGAGGCAAGGGATGCCGCTAAACATCTTACAACGTGCAAGACATCTTCCAAAACAAAGTATCATGTAGCCCAAAATGTCAACAGTGCCAAGCCTGAGAAACCCACTGTAAGAGGTACGTCAGCTCTGTACATAGGGGAATAGGTTTTCTAGGGAGAGTGGCTTGTAAGCTAAGACCTGCAGGATGGAGACGATATCCAGGCAGTGGAATAAAGGAGAATTTGCATGGCGGGTACAAAGACCCAGAGACTGGAAAAGCATAGCACAGTCAGAAGGATTCACAGCCAATGTCGCCGTGGTCGCCGCGGCCACCACCACCACCACCACCATCACTACTTATGCAGGAAATATTCCATGCAAGAGTTTCTACAAAACAACTGATGGACATTTTAAAATGTAGTCCTCACTAACAATCCTATGAGTCAGATATTATTTCCATTTTACAGATGAGGAAAACCTGAAGCACAGAGAATTTAATAATGTGCCCAAAGTCTCAGAGCCAGTGACAGGTGGGGCTGGACATTGAATTTAGGTCTGGCTAACTCTAATAAGACCATACCCGACCTCTAAACTCTACTGCCTTTTGAAGCTGACAGTGGCGGAGTCTGCTGGAGGACCAGGTGTAAGAAGAGCGTGACAAGAAGGTGCAGTGGAGGGTTAAAAGGACCTCACAGATGTGGGAAGGAGTCTAGAGATTGCCCTGAAGGCAGGGGGAAATAACTGAAGGATTATAAATAGGAGAGTCACATGATCAAGTTTGCCTTGAAAAAGAATCATTTCTGGCTGCGAGGTAGGAAATTGAGTGAAGAAAGGGACATGAGGCTTTTGTAATCCGTACATCTAGAGATTATGGTAGTCTGAACAAGAAAGGTGACAGTGAGAAAAGAGCTCAAAAAACTTCAGAAACTAAGATTTGTGCTTAGTGACTGGTTGGAAGTCAGGCATGAAGGAGGGGATGACAACCAGATTTCCGGTCAGGGTGTGTTAATGGGCAAAGTTGCCATTCAGTGAGTAGAGAACACAGCAGTTTGGGGGGAGTGAATATAATTAGACCAGTTTGGGATTGTAAAATTCATATTTAAATAGAAAGGGGGGAAGACCAGCCTGGAGACAACGGATAAAATGAGATGTGAGAAGAGGCTGAGGAACGAGAGGCAGGAATGAGGACACTGAGTAGATTTAACTGGGACAGGAAGGAAGAGAAAAGGCTCTGGTCAGAGAGAACAGTTCCAGAATTTAGGAACTCATGGACAGTGTAGTTCATGTGGGAGTTACAGAATAAGGGAAAATGTTCGAATTAAGGAAGCCAAAGTATGCATATATTAACAACATGGATGTTGAAACCTTTAAAAACGATGAAAGCGGGTAAGATGGAGGATGTGATGGACTGAATATCTGTGCTCCTCCAAATACACTGAAACCCCCAACGTGATGGTATTAGGAGGTAGGGCCTTTGGGATGGGACTGGGTTATAAGGGTGGAGCCCTCATGAACGGGACCCCAGAGAGCACCCTCACCCCTCTCACCATGTGCGGACACAGCAAGAAGATGGCTGGTTATGAACCAGAAAGAGGGCCCTCACGAGACACTGAACCTGCCGGTGACTTGATATTGGACTTCCCAGTCTCCAGAACTGTGAGAAATAAATGTTTGTTGTTTAAGCGCCCATCTATGGTATTTCTGTTATAGCAGCCTGGACAGATGAGACAGGGGAAAAGGGTCAGATGCTAAAGCTCTTAAAAAATGTCAAAGATACACAACTACTTTAAAAGCCCAAGTAATAAAATGGGTGAACTTCTTCAAACATGTGTCAAACAGTGTCTTGTAGATTGTCTTCTAGTGTGAGAGGTTATATTAACTAAAACTGGGGAGAGGAGAGACAACAATGTTTTCAAAGAGGAGTGCTAACCGAATTTCAAAGATGAAACCTAGATGAAAGCAGGTGCCAAAACAAAAGCCTGGTAATGGCGGTTGGTCGGTTGGGAGTAAAGTGAATGCTGAGTCCTCCAGAGTCCTCCATCGTAGCCCGATGAGATGAAGCGAGTGGCAAAGGGCCTTCACTGGAGGTTCTGAGAGCCATGGCATGATCACAGGACAACTAGACTTTAGTACAAATGAAGAAATAGGAGAGCTGAAGGAAATAGGGAAGTATGTTGGGGGCTTTGGTCAGAACTGAACATAAGTTTCGAAAGCACAGGGCATTGGTAACGAAAACAGTGATGGTCCAGGGGCCTAGAAAGCACTGGGGGTGGACTGGCCAGAGACGAGTGGATCAGGCTTGACTGAGAGAGGCATACTGTAGAACAATCTACTATTTTACTAAAACACTGATGCTACTAATATGGCTTAGACCAGTGCTAACCAACGGAACTTTCTGTGATGATGGAATGTCCTATATCTGCACTGTCCGATACAGTAATCGCGAACTACATGAGGCTATAAGCACTTAAGGTGTGGCTAGGGAAAATACACAGCAACTTTAATGGATTAAGGTGTGGGCCCCAAACACAGCACTGCACCGACAGTAATCTCCTAGTATTCAAAGCGCCTAGAACACTGCCTGATCACTGTTAACTATTACTGCAATTATCAGTATCCTCGGCATGTTTCATCTGGCATACAGTGGATCCAGAATCATAGCTAAAGGTGCTACTAAATACACATATATTATTGTCTGTGACATATTTGGATGTTCTCAAAATTTCCCATGTATAGAGGGAAAACATTTGTCTTTAGTCATACATGAATATACAAATGGGTGCCAAGATTCTCATAGCAGTAAAATGTATCAGCAAATAAAAGATTAAGGAGACAAGTCTCTGAAAGTACTTTACTACATGGTACCATGTTCTCTGTATAGTGCTACAACAGGAGTATTTGCAGAGGACTAAGAACTCTCTAAATAGCAAATTTGTTTAATTTAGAAAAGTCAACATGAACAGATTGGTATTCATTCTGTGTGTTTGGAAGGGGAAAAAAGAGTTTAGTTACGGAAAAATAACAAAAGAAATACTCCAGAAAAACAGAAGAGCAAACATGGTAGGCCTTTATTCTAATCTTGTTAGACTTGCCTTCGTTTTTTCAAAACTGGCCTCCTCGGTCATGTGCACAGCTTGCTTCACCTGCTCATAAGCACTCGCTTCTCTTCGCTGCATGTCCGCTAACCTGTTCCTCACGGAAACTAGTGCAGACGTTAAGTCATTCCTTTCTCTGTCAGCACAAGAAACAAACAAACAAACAAAAAAATAAAAACATTCAAAACAAGAAATGATCACCCACGATAGTGTGTGTATTCCCACATCAGGAAGAAAAAAGCATTAACACATATTGGAAGAAGAGCCAGGCAGTGCACCCCAGAGAAAGACCCTCTGTCCAGACTTGGTAACGGGCTGGCAAAGCAGCCAGGAAGCCTGCAAGCGTTCATGGCAAGACTGCATCTGCTGGGACAATAACCTATTGTGGCAAGCACAGGCACACTGGGGGCTGCAGCCTAAAGCCCTGAAAAGAGGAAAATAGTTTAAAAAGAAAAGGGGGGTTGCTGAAAAGGAAAAAAAAGCAACAAGGTAGGGAAGGTGGGGACTGTACCCCAAAGCAGAAGTAAACATGTTATGAAGGTCTTTACTAACAATTGTCACCCCAATAAACTTTAATTTAAAAAACAAAAACGAAAACATGTTATGAAGGGCCCACTAAGGTTTTATTTACACTGCTGGTTCTCATTTACTTGAACAAATGTATAACCTTTCCTTTTAACCTTCCTCCACAATCCTCTCTTTCAATTAAATTCTTTCACCTACTTATGAACACATTTCTTTTTTCAATGGGTACTACTGTTGAATCCTTCAAATGCCTTGGTTACACATATAATGCTTGTAAGTTAACAAAATCTTCTCCCACTAGGTTTCCTTATTGGCTAGCCCCACGCCCTCTGCAGCAATTTTCAGAAGGACCCTAAGCTAAGCTGTTTCTCTGGGAGAGAAGTGAACCCAATGTCAAAATGCTTTGGTATGTAAAATAGCAAGGATCTAATCTCATGGGTTAAATAAACCCCATATAAAAGAATCCAGGATATTTGGAATTTATCCACTGGATAAAAATGACCAGTACACCAAAGAGAAAGTGAGGTGGGAAACTTTCTATACACTCAAAGCCAAAAAATACAAGTTGGACTGTTATGTGTGATATTCCATGCTTGGTTAAAGAGCTCAAATTTTAAACTGTGGTTTCAAATTCAGTTGAAGTAACTGCTTGCCGTTTCCTTTTCTTTGCCAAGGTCTAAACTATCAGGGAAAAGCCAACTGTGATTTTTTTTTCTTCAATTTAACAAACTTTAAGTCCTCATAATTCAAAAGATTATAAACTCTGAGTTTGAGTTGCTTTCGGAATTAACCAATGACTCCATTAAAAAAAAATCTGTTAAAGATGAAATGATTTAAACTATCTGTGGTATTTGGAAAGAAGCCATATTTTAAGAAACACGTAATAGTGAACAAAGTTACAATTATTAGCAGTTTCACAAAAGCTCTTTTTGTTAAAAAAAAAAAAGAACAAATTGCTGCAAATATGAAATTCATGAGAGCACGGTAACCTTCATTTTAGAATTTCCTGATGTGTTTGTTTTAAATTGAGAAATATAATTTATTTTGTTTAATTTCTTTGTTCTAAAGAAAATTTTTAAGACAGGAATTACTTATTTTTAGGAAACATAAACAAACACAATGATTATGTGAAAAGTGGAAGAATCAAAGCAAATTATCCCAGTTATGTAACACATAAATTAAATGCAAGCAAAACTGAATTTATATCTGTTTACATTTCAAAATAAGCTCTAACATAAAAAGGGACTAGCTTCATAGAGAATATGCACGCCAACTAGAACTTATAATTCTACAAGAAAACAAAGCGTCACTAGAAAGTCAACATAGGTATCATACAGTGACCTTTCTAAAGTTCTAACACCTATTGAAAAACCAGTTACTATTAAATGATATCCTTATCTGTGCCTGATCCCCGGCCATCATCAAAGCCAAAGCTCCAAATAAAAAGAATTAACAAAAAAGCTCAATGTTTTTAAGTATGTTAACAGATCATAACAGATCAAAATCTAACAAATTTGTTTCTTATATTTAATACATTTATTCTCCTTTTAGTATATCCTGTTGGTAAGAGCGGTTTGCCACACAGTATCTACTTAATGAAACAAGCCACAGGAAAAGAAAATAATGAATAATGACTCGGCTGCAGGAGGGCATCAACAGAGGTGAAATACAACTTCCTCCTAAATTCTAATATTTTGTGATCTAAATTGTAAGTCACCAGATTATTGAGAATTGGAAATTAAAGAGTTTTAGTTGCTCTGGTTCAAAAATTTTTCATTATATCCACTCGCCAACTTCAGACTATTGAGCCACAGAAAATCATCAAAGATAAACCCCCAAACACTCATGTTTTGTTAAGCTCATCCTTCAACAGAGAGACTATAAAATGATTATACGAATAATCTGCGTGGCCACTGGATTGACACACTCTCATTTCTCTGAGAGAAATGTGCTATACGCTAGTGGCCATCAGAAGAGATGGTCAATTGTATATACAACTTACAGGTCCAGGGGACCATTTTGGCAAATTTAGGATTATCCACGCAGTTGCTGTATTTTTTGGTTTTGACTTGTTAGGTTTTGTTTTGTTTCCACTCAGCCAGTCCATATGCCAAATAGCAAGCACTCAAACAAACAAACAAACAACAAAACAGGTCCGGGCATTTGAGCCCTGTTCTTGGCACAAGGCCTTGCTTCCGATGTTCATCTGGCTGTCACCTTCTTGATTGTGTTGCCATTTTTCAGCTCCACAAGATGACTCATTTGCCCTTCAGAAACAGTCAATTCCAGCTATTCGGGGTAACTACCGCTGAGGTCCTGCTCCAGAGTTCGCAGCCCACAGGGCCGGGCTGAGCCAGGCCTGAGGGAGCCTCTCCCATTGGGAAGCTGTACAAGTCAGTGAGAGGGAGAGGGCAGTTCTCCAAATCACCATCTTCCATGGTGAAAGTGCTGCGAGTGTGGGCAAACACCCTGGGAATGTTTGGAGAAGCGCGATCAAGGAGTTTTTTGAATCACAGCATACCATCAGCACTATTCCTGCACATTCCAGGGCCTGATGAAGAGCCTCTGAGAGGAGGATGAGGTAAGGAGTGTGGTTGTGAGTTCCGGGATGGACTCACTAAGGAGCGGGTAGCATTTAAGGACCTCAGTGCAATAAGCAGAGCAAAAAGGACTGAGAAAGTCCCTGAATAACCTTAACCCTGAAAGGTTAAAAATAAGGAAAATAGAGACTTGGTCTGATACATACATGTATGAGCTTCATCTTAAAACACGCAGTGGCTAAGAAACACCTTCCATTTCTAAGATAGTCCACAATTACTAGCGGTTTTGAGCATTACTAATAAATATTATCACTGTTTTTTTAAAAAACAAAAGTCTAAAAGGCTGACCTCAACATTTCCTTGTTCCTCATTTCTGGGAAGTTCCGGCCGGTCTTTCAAAGCCGACTCTGCAGAACACCGCCAACGACCCACCCCAAAATCTGGACTGAAGGCCCGGGATAGCACAGCAGTAACCATTTCTCCTTTCTGAAAGTTTCAGTACACCAAGACTTCTCCAAGGCACCAGGAGCTACGGAAAGGCATTTGCTACAGAGGAGCTCCATCTTCATTACCATTCAAAGGTGTTTGGATCATAAGGTAAGAAAGAGAGGTTCCTGGGACTCTCACCTACCTCATGGCAAAAGGAGGCCTGAGGGACAGGCAGAGGTTCAGAAACAGTATGAGGACTTCGAGTCAACGTTTAAAATACATCCAATATCATCAGTTAATGTCATCACTAAGCATGCTCTTCAGAAGTCCCGAAGGTCCCTAACCAAACGCCACAAACATATGGGTGGTCTGGTCTCCAAGTCGTGCCTGATCCTCTCTGTGTCAAGTGCCCAAGTCACTCTTATGCCATATACTCAATACACTACATGCTAAAAGATCAACAAAGGAGTTCAAAGCTGCTGTCACAATCCCACATTTCCAATGAGGGCCAGGAAACTCTCTTGATTTATCATATTTAGGATATAAGTTTTTTTCAAAATTTCATGCTAAAGTCATGCGGGAAATACTACGCGACAGCTCATTGAGGGGTCTGGCTTCTAATTATGCATACAACTAGAAATCCAAACCTAAAAAGTGCTGGTTACGTTTCAAAATTAGCGTAACACTCAATATTCAGCCCTTGCATTAGTAAGTTGAAAGAAGCTGAACCCCAGTTTAGGCCAAAGGAATCACAGAAACAAAGATTTTCACTGACAATGAAAGCAGAAACCTTCCACTGTATTCCGTTATTAAAGCAGAACATGAGCCAGTGATATGCTGACAAAGCAGAATGTTGAATGAGAAGGCTGACATTTATTTTAGGAGGCTAAGAGTTGAAATTTAAGAACGGAGACAAAGGAATACATAACTGAGCAAGCATCTAATTTCTAAATGACTGCCAGACTTAGAATCCATGTAAACATTGTAGCTTCCTTTTAAAATATTTTTCTCATGATCTACAAGGATAATATGAAAGGCAACATAATAGGGGGAAAACCCCTGTTTTTTGTTTGTTGGTTGATTTTGCTACTTAGTTTTAAACTCTGCCTCTTTTCACATGTGGCTTCGAATATACTTTTTCTTCTTTAATTTTTTTCATTATATTCTCCTTGTAAAATTGCCAACACAGTTAAAGACCTATTTGAAACCTACTTTGAATTTCAATGCCTTCTTCCACCTCTTCAGTGATAATCACTGTTAAACATTGGGTGTTTATCCTTTCAAATCTTTTTCTATGCATATGTATGAACCTAGAGAAAATATGTAGTATGGTTGTGTATGGACTTTAAAAAAAATACAGATAGTTTCACACCAGGTGTATCTTTCTCATCTTGTTTTATTTTTTCCTTTCAAAAATATATTTTGGAGTTTAGTTCTATATTTCTCATACAGATCTATTTCATTCTTTTTTTTATTGTGCATACAATTTCATAGTTTATCTAGACCATAGTTTAGTCATTCTCCTCTGAAGAATACTTATTTAGGCTGTTCACACCTGTACTCAGTTTCCATACTCACGACACTTCCAACACCAAATGTGTGGATTTTCCACACCAAGCAACTGTCTAATTCTTAGCAGACACTAATACAATTCTGACACTAACTGCCTGGAGTTAGCACAGACCCCACAAGTTAAGGCTCAGTCACACAAGACTGTCCCCCACTTTAGATGCCAATTGCAAGTCCCTGGCTGTCACCTGTACCTCTGACAAACTGACCATAAATCGAGGTTCCCATGACTCCTTCCTTGGGTTCGACAATTTGCTAGAACAGCTCATAGAAGTCAGGACAGTACTTTATTTACTATTCCCTGTTCATTATAAAGGATACAACCAACGAACAGCTAAATGGAAGAGATGCACAGAGCTAGGTCTGTGGGAAGGGCCCGGAAGCTTCCATGCCCTTTCTGTGGGCACCACCCTCCTAGCACCTCCACATGTTCACCGACCCAGAAGCTCTCCAAACCCCACAATTTAGGGTTTTAATGGAAGTTTCATAGTCACGATTGAGTAAATCATTGGCCACTGGTAATTGAACTCAATCTCTAGTTTCTCTCCTCTCCCTGGAGGTTGAGGAGTAAGGCTGAAAGTACTAATCATAGGGATGGTTCCCCTGGCAACCAGTCCCCTATCTTTAGTGGGTTTCCAAAAGTCATCTCATTAACATAAACTCAAGTAATGTTTATTTAAAGGGGCTTATTTTTAAAAAAATGTTCCTTTCACCTTTATGCTCAGAAATATTTCAGCAGCACAGAACAAAAAACAGACATTACCACAAAAGATGCTCCTATTACTCTTATCACTTAGGAAATCACAGAGGTTTTAGATGGTCTATGCCAGAAACTGGAGATGAAGACCAAAATACGTACTTCTTCTATTACAATATCACAACACCATTACAAATAATGCTGCAAAATACATTCCTATAAATGACCCATTATGCACCTACATAAGTTCCCTAGGGTAAATTTTGAAATGTATAATACACAATTTAAATATTAATGGATAGTGTTAAATTATCCTGCAGCATAGTACCGGTTTATACTTTACCAGCAGGTATGAAAATACTCACTTAATCATGGCCTCACCGATTCTTGTGATTATCAATCTTCCTTAATTTTCACCAGTTTGATGAGTTGGTTCTATTAAAAATTGTATTTCCTTGAATAACAACAGAATGAATACTTTCTCGTCTATTGACACTGTCCTCTTTTATTGCTCACTGATTCTGTTCTTTATTCATTTTGCAATGGGACAGGTTGCTTTTTTTTGGTAAATTTCATAGGAAATTCTTTGTACATCATACCAATTTTTTGTTATATAAGATGCAAATGTTTTTCCCAGTCTTTTCATTTAATTCATAATATTGTATCACAGGAAAACTTTTTTAATCGAGTATCTTTTTTTTTCCCTTTATGATTTTCATTCTTTGTGTCATGCTCAGGACTTTAAATAGCCCAAGGCAATTAAGATATTTTTCTATATTTTCTTCTAATACTTCTATAGTCAGAATTATATCAGGGATTTTAAACCATCTTGAATTTATTTTTGTGAGGTACAGTTCTATCCTTTTTTTGCCCCTGATATATAAATGAGCTGTAAAATGGAGATAACCTCACAAATGCTTCACTGAGATTAAAAGAGGTTATATTTTTTAATTGCCTGGCACTCCTTGGTATATAACAAATGTTTACTACATGTTAATTGGATCTGAAATATATTTAATAAATTTTATATTTATATGGAATCTATATGAATAATTTAATAATATAAATTAATAATATGATATTTAAGAGAAACAGGACCATCAGTGCTGATCATAATTACCAGTCAGTCCACACTGGAGAAATTCAGTTTCTGTATAACAACCAGTAGGTTAGTCATGTGTGGAAACCAGGGCTTCCAGGCAGTTCAATTGCTCTGTATGGGAGGTGTGGAAGGGTTTTAATAAGTGGGGAACAAATACTATAGAGCAGGAACTGTTTTAAGCACGGTATAGGTATTCTTTAATGAACCCTCAAAATAACCCTATCAGTTAGGTACTTTAATCTCCATTTTAGAAATGGGGAAATTGAGACACAACAGGTTAAGTAACTTTTGTGAGCTTACATAGTAAGTTAGCCGTAGAACCAGAATATGAATCCAGGCAGTCTGACTCTAGCCTCAGGCTAAGCTGGCTCAGTGAAATCCCAGGAGGCAGGTAATAGTCCTCCAAACAATGGGAGACTCCATACTCAGAAGTCATTTGGTCAAAGGTTAAAACATAGAGCAAAACCGGTCTGACATTATTGACTACAGTCTTTCCATTCTCCACACCAGTTTTAGCTGGAGGATCTCTGACTGTTAAGCAGTAAATGCCCAAGGCCTTGTCATGTGAACCGTAAACATTCACTGCATGCTTACCGCAGGTATGCTGCTAGAAGCCAGGGATACGAAAATAAACAAAATACAGTTGCTGCCTTCAGGTATACAGAATATATTATATTAATAAAATCACGGAAGAGAGGAGCATAAGTCAGTTGAGGCAAAAATGGAGCAAGGCTGGTGTGAGAACACTTCCAAGAGGAAATGAGCCCAAACAGACAGAGAGAGGTGACTTGGGGCACACAGAAAAGTAGAGAGCCTGGTAGAACACATCCTGTAAATCATCGCTGGATAATATATTAAATAAGAATTTTCAACTTCCACAGAATAAAATTTTCACAGGAAAAGACTTCCTCTGGAGTAGAGAAAACAGAACAAAAATAGATGTACACAGAGACCTGCAGTATTTCAGCCTAGAAGAAAACTGACTACATAAAAGCTCATTTATAACTTGTCCTCAGTCGATCCTTGAATATTAATTAATACTGGGATGTGGTGGGGCCTTCTTCCAATGCACTATAAAATCCCTCACATGCTGCACACACAGTAATAACTCACTCTTCCTAAATGATAACAGGGAAATCCAAGATATGACAAAATCAAAAGGATTCCTCTCAACTCAGTTTTGTTAAGAATAGTGCTGGACTTATAATTACAGAGTCATAGAAATGAACGGAATGGTAAAGACTACCTACTTCAATTTTCTCACTTCAGGATGAGACTGAAACCGAGAGAGATAAAATTACTTCTCCAAAGGGATATGTTACCCCCACAGTTGGCAGAACTTATCTATTCCATCTTCAAGAAAGCTACATGAAGGAAGCTTTTAAAATCCATTTTATCTGAAGCTTCACACTAATCACATGTGATTTAGCACAATGCCCCTTTAAAGATAATCTCCATGTTGCCAAAAACTCCACACAGAGAAGCATACTTACGTTGTCAGTCTCTCAATGGTCTGCATGTGAACATTATTATGGGTTTGGGAAAGGACAGCTTCATGCTGAGCGCATTTCAAACAAAGACCACCAACACGGTTAGAGATATTAGCAGCAAGAAGAGACTCTTTGTGCTTTAGTCGCTCTTTAAGATCTTCACAATTTTTCTGAGATTCAGCTAAGTCTTTCCTAAAAAGAAGGGGGAAACAAATTCCAGTAAATGGCGAAATAAAAGTACACTACTTCCCAGCGTATCATCAGAGTGATCACTGCTATTATTTATGGGTGTCTGCCTTGTGAGATGCTTTACATACAATGACTTAGTAACTCTTATCACTACCCTGAATTGTAGCTGTGATTATCCTAATGGACACTTGGAATAAACTGAGACTTGAATATATTAAAGAATTAGCCCAAGTTCTTATAAAATTAGTCTGCCTATGACATTGGCTCTCTTTTTCACAGGATCCCATCTCCATTAATTACCCACAAAACAAAAATAAAATTCCAAATGAAAATTCTAAATAGTTTCACTTAATAAGGGAGTGGGATGACATACAAACATTCTTGAATTGAGGGGAATACCCAATTTCAAGTGTTCACCCCTTAACATTTATCGAGTACCTTAAAGGATCACCTAAAGGGCACTGATTTTCTCCACTACTAATTCATTGAGTTGCCCATTTTTCTTCAAAAACATTAAAGAATTTTCTAACCATAAAGTTCTACACAGAACTGTTCCAAAAGAGAGTGGGCTACAGAAAGAAGCGCTATGGAACTTTCCAGTCTTAAGATTTTGTAAGTAATAGCTATTAGCTAGAAATATGCAGCTTGCTAAAAAATGGGCAGAGAAATTCTGTGTGTTTTGTCTGTTTGTTTATTTGTTTATTTTTATTTTGTGGGATAGTCCTTGGAGGAGGTTTTTCTCCAAGTTTTGGTCAAGTCACCTTGGGGAACTGAGCTTCCTTGCACAGACATGCTTTCCCTATTGTATAGAGAAGCTTCCTAGCTCAAAAAAGGGGAAAGTTGCCCTTAAGTTGTTGGACTCCTGAAGGCAAGCACTTTATCTCTGGCTCATCTACTTTCTGTTGTGTTTCTATGATACTCAGGGACCTAGAGCTCTCCTAATTTGCTCACTGCCCCAGAGGAAAAGCCAGTAATAAGGCACCTGGCCATCCCACACTACCTAAATTCCTGGGACCTGGGGAGCTTTCAGGCAGCCTGTGGGAGGTGGAAAAAATCCACAGGTAATCAAAAGGTTAAAAAAGCTAATCTAATGACAGTATGAAGTTGAAAAAACATGGAGCTGTTTTTGCCCTATTCCCAAGATAATATCGCTGACATAATAAATTTTCTTTTTAAACTCACATAGAAAAAAAGTCTGGATATTCAAAGGCTTTGTAAAAAGAACCTTGGAAGCACATTCCAAAGTCAAAGTGTCTCCATGACTATTTCTGTCAGGTGCAAGTTCAAAACACTCAAGTAGCTTTGGCTACTTGAAATGGCAAAAAAGAAAAAGAAAAAGAAAGAATTACCATAAAGCCAGAGTTTCTGAGAGTAGTGATTTTATTTCTTTCTTTGAGAAAATGCCTCTTTCAATAGTCTTAAATTATACGAAAAGAAAATGAAGAAATCGAAGGATGAAGGGAGCAAAGCCTAGTTCATTGTAAGGTGGTATTTTAATGTAATTAAATATGGCATATTTGAAATCTGAATAAGCCAAAATAAATCACATTGTTTAATAATGTATATAATAAATATAATGAGCTAGAAATACATTACTTTAAAAACCAAAAAATCAAAAAACAGTAGATATCAAAATATAACAAAGATAAAAAGCAAGAAAGCAATAATTAGACCATTTTTTAAACATTAAGTTTCTTAATGAAAAAGTAAAAACCTCTATAGAAATCCTAAAATGAATAAGGATACGGTATGAAAAGCATGAGAGCATATTAAGATAGGTGAACAGTAACATGAGCAGTGAAAGCCATGAGTTTTGAGTTCTTAGATGTCTAGAGATATCTCTAGATATCTCTAGAAAATATATGGCCTGAAGATTTTAAATTTTATTTCAAATTGGAATTATTAAAATGTTTTATATTGCAAATAAAATGTCATCAAGTAATTCTTATATTGACTAAAACCTGGATTTCAGCAAACATTCAAATATATTTTAAGATCATTATGCTATGACTTAAATGGATGATAATACTTTACCTCAAAAGCTTTAATTGAGATTCCAGGATTTCACTCTTTTCTTCATAAATAAGTTTCAGCTTGTCCTTTAAAAAAGAAAAACAAAACTACATTTCCTCCATGTCCTATGTTTTATGAGCATATTTTAAGTAAACTCAATGTTTGTTTCTTTGTACTCAAGAGGGAAAATAATGTGTTGTCTCAGAAAACACACATACGCATACACACAATGGAATACTACTCTGCCATAAGAAAAGATGAAATAGTTCCATTTGCAACAACATGGATGGATCTTGAGATTATTATGCAAAGCAAAATAAGTCAGACAGAAAAAGTCAAGAACCATATGATTTCACTGATATATGGGATATAAGACTGAAAGCAACAAAGGAACAAGACAAACAAATAAAGAAAAACTCATAGACACAGACAATAGTTTAGTGATTACCAGAGAGTAAGGGAGGAGGAGGGGGATGGTAGGTGAGGGTAAACGGGGTCAAATATATGGTGACAGAAGGAGAACTGACTCCGGGTGGTGAACACACAATGTGATATGATATATAGATAATGTATTACAGAATTGTACACTTGAAACTTATGTAATTCACTAACCATTGTCACCCCAATAAATTTTAATTAAAACAAAGAACTACTGAGTCATAAAATGACAATAACTGACAATTTTGTTTTCCAAAATTGTATAATTCAGGTCTTACTTTAAAAAGTGTGATGCTGGGACAAACCAATTATAATCTATAAGGTCAATGAGGGCAAGGATCAAATCCTATTGGAATCCCCTATTGTGATTGCTGTATATTTAACATACAATAGATATGTATGTATGACATACAACTGGATGAAGTTATAAATCATATGATAGACGAAACTATCTATAAGCCTCTCCTGGTAACCAGTTATTCTTTCATTCAACAAATATTTATTGAGTATCTAAGACGAAGATGCCTAACTTCAAGGAACTTAGATTCTAGGAAGGAATAGAAAGAGAGATGAATATTCAATTATACATAATTTACGCTATTGAGGTATATAGAAGGTAAAATGAAATCAGAGAGGCAGGAATCTGTAATTTAGCCAAAGAGAAGTAGAGAAAACTTCACAGAGGATGTGCTAAAATTTAAAGGATAATTTCCAACAGAGTGAGGCACAAGGCTAGAGATGTAAAATACTAGGTGGAAAAGTAGACAAAGATCGGTTAAGTAGGTAAGGTTGGGCCGTGGGAAGAATAAAAATATTAAGACTTCTATTTAGACAACTCATGTAGTCTCCATATAGTAGAGACATTGGATGAACACTGAAAACTTTTTGTCAGATTTGAATCTTAAATCACTCTAAAGTGTGGAAAAAGGCAGACCAATACAGAAGCCATTGTAAATACATAGGTAAGAGATAAGTACATGAATAAGAGTAATCAAGCAGTAAGTATAGAAAGAAAGAATTTAATACAGAGCTATATAAAAGTAAAATTTACAGAATTTTATGACTCAATAGATATGGAGGAGAAAAAGGCATTAAATATAATCCTGGGTTTCCAAATTGAGTAGCCAAGTGAATATTGGTGCTAAAGAGTTTTTCAGACTGATTAAGGGGGGGAAATGGAATCATAAAAATATTCAACTAATTCAAAAGAACGCAGAAAAGGAGGAAAAGGGGGACAAAATAACAGATGGGGGGAAAAGAACCAAATAACAACATAGTAGATTTAGACACAAGTGTATAAATAATCACATTTAAAAAGTAGATGTTAGATTGGATAAAAAAGCCAAATTCAGCTATATATTGTCCACAAGAAACACAAATTAAATACGAAGACACAAATATGTTAAAATTAAAAGGATAGAGAAAAAAGATACCATACCATGCTAACACAACTCAAGAGAAAGTGGAATCAGTCAAAATACAAAAATATATATGCTTTTCTCTGTACCAGCAATGAGGACTAAGGAAATGAGGGGAGGGAAAAATGGGACAGGAAAGAAGGGAAAGGAAAGAAAAGGAAGAAAGAAATCAAGAGAGTTAGAAGCAAACCACAGAATGGGAAAATACATTTACAATAGATACAACCAACAAAGGGCTTGTATCCAAAATATATAAAGAAGTTCAAATAATCAATGTCGGATGACTCAAAATAATGAGTAGGATATTTGATCAGGAATTCCACAAAGAAGGGCACCAAATGACCAATAAATATACCAAAAGGTATTCAATCATACAAGTAGTCAGAGAAATGCAAATGAAAATCACAATGAGATAGCACTGCAAGCCCACCAGAAAAACTGATAATATACTGTGTTGGCAAGGACGTCAGCCAAGGTATCACTCATATGTTGCTGGTAGAAGTGTAAACAGAAAAAAAAAATCACCTTGGAAAGTTTGCTTTAACCTCCTCTTGAATATACACACACAACCATACCCTAAGACCTGCAGTTCCACTCAGATACATACCCAATGTGTGTGCAATGCACACCAACAGACACATAAAAGAATGTCCACAGCAGCAAGATTCACAATAGCCCCAAACTGGAAACAATACAAATGTCCATCAATAGTGAATTGGATGAACACATTGTAGTATATTCACACGGTAGATCCACCAATGAAAATGAACAAACTTCTACCACTTTCAATGTGTATGAATCTAACAAATACAATGTTGGATAAAAGAAGCCAGACACAAAAATACATACCAGGTGACCCCAGTTATATAACGTTTAAAAAAAAACCGGCACAAATCAACTGGAATGTTTAAGGGTCATACTTAGGCAACTTTCATAAAAGTCAAGATAATGATTAGCTTAGGGGAATAAGGAGGCAGTGATTAGCAGTGGGCATGAAGAGGGCTTCTGGGACATGGCAATGTTACACATCTTACAGGTGACAATTACATGGGTGTTCATTTAGAGATAAATGGTTAAGCTGTAAATTGTTTTGTGCACTTTTTTGAACGTATGTTAAATCGAGTCATTAGGAAAGTTAAAGGAGGATGGCCTGATCAACCAATGTAAATATTATGGAATGTGCTGTAAGGTTCAGAAGATGATGATTGATATGGGGAGGTCACTAATGTCCTTACAAGAAAAGGTTTAGGGGAATACAGGTAGTAGAAGCTCAAATAAAGTGTGTTGAAGAGGAAATGAATGGATGGTGAGGAATGAAGACGAGAATAAAGACAACTGTTGGAAAGGTTTTGATATTTAGGGGAGCAATAGTTGGGGGATGGTTCGAAGGGTATGTAGGGCCAAGAGAATATATTTTGTATTTGTTTGCTTTAAGATGGGAGCTATTAAGGCATATATTCTGTTGAGAATAAAGCAATAAAGTGAGATAAAAGATAAAAGTGGAAGAGAAGATACTTGCAAGAGTGAAACCCTTGAAAAAAGTGAAAGATTTGGAATACAGAGCACACAGATGCAGGGATCGACCTTGGACATAGAAAAAAAATGAATCTACCGGGGGTGCCAAAAAATGTATACACATGACTTGTATTCATCTTTTGTTAACAGTATATGTTGAGTATTACAATTTTAATACAGTATTTTTCTTTCTTAAAATGTGTATACATTTTTTTGCACCCTCTGTATAACAGTTCTAAATACAACACTAAGAGGAGGAGTGGAAGCATGAGATGAGGGAAGGTGGAATGGGAGGGGCCATTTGAACTGAGCCTTGCAGGCTAAAAACATTTTGATAAGTAGAAGATAAGAAAACATTTTAAATTGGGATGATTGCAAAAACCAAAGCCAGTTATTCAAAGAAAAATAGAAGCAGATAATACAGTTATGAACTAGTAAATGGTCTGTGTACCTACAGCTGTATTTGTGAGAATGACAGAAGAGTGAGACAGAAGTCTGGCAAGACAGTTGGAGGCAAATTCTGGATGGCTCAAGAAAATGGTTTTATGTTTTGCGTATTAGTGATTATCATAGATTATTCAGCTGAAGAAAAACACACAATTTATTTAGTCTTTCCGATACTTTTTAAAGAAAGGAACTCTTTCCTAAATAATTGAATAAAGCTTGGATTAGGGATTGAGAAAGGGGAGGGAGATTAGAACCAGAAAGAGCCTTTAGAAAACTGTTAACAATAACATATGGATTATAATGAAAGCTGAACTATGACTCATCCAGGTACAATGCTATTTTTACATTTTCATCATTGTTGATTGATTCTGCCATGTCAAATTTAATGCAAAGAAGACTTCAAGCAAGAGAAAGAAAAAAGGTTTGTTACACAGATCAAAGGATTTAAAAGTACCACTTAGTCTTAAAATAAAATTATCTTAAACTCTTTGGGAAATGAGGATATTCAAAAGCAGCTGTGTATACAGGGGAATTTAGAAAGCCACAGCATGCCCAGGGAAGACACATGTGCAGAACAGTCCTGAGTAAACTTTCTCTTCAGGCTGATCTCCAGGCTTAGAGCAAGCCTGGCTAAATGGTGATGGACTGCCCCAGCACAGAGCCAATTTGCAAAGCCTGGGAGAGGTGGTGGTTCTATTCTTCTTTAGTGTGTGTTTTTGTGGTTGGTTGGTTGGTTGGTTGGTTGGTTGGTTGGTTGGTTGGTTGGTTGGTTGTTTTAGCTCCTGGCATTCAAGGACTCTCTGTCAAACATCAGCTAATGAAGCAGAGACTTCAGTGATCATACATAACAAGGAATAGTCTTCACAAAAATAGTTTGGAAAAGTCTTAAAACAGAAGAACTATTACAGCTTTCAACAATAAGAAAGACAGAAAACCTTGGGGGAAATGGGGTAGTTGAGTTACCACAGTATTACGATTCAGTTCAACTACCAATTTTCAACAACAACAAAAGAAATCACAAAGCACACGAAGAAACAGTAAAGCGTGGCCCATTCAAAGGAACGAATAAATCGACAGAAACTATTTTTAAGAAACTATAGACGTCAGACTCACTAGACAAAAATTTTAAAACAACTACCTTAAAAATAGCTAAGGGAAAACAAACAGCTAAGGGAAAACATGGACAAAGAACTAAAAGAAATTAGGAAAACAAATTATAAAAAGAACTAAACAGAAATTCTGGAGCTGAAAAGTATAACAACTGAAATGAAAAATTCACCAAAGGGATTAAAGAGCAGATTTGAACAGATTAAAGAGCAGAACAAAGAGTCAGCAAACTTGAAGATAAGACAGTTGTAATCACTGAGTCTGAGGAGCAGAAAACAAAAAGAATGAAGAATTATCGTATGATCCAACAATTCCATTTCTGGGTCCTTATCCAATAGAATTGAAAGTAGGGACTCAAACAGATATTTTGCATTGATGGTCATAGTAGCCTTATTCACAAGAGCCAACAGGTGGAAACAACCCAAAAGTCCATCAACAAAGGAATGAATAAACATACAATGGAATAGTATTTACCCTTATGAAGGGACGAAATTATGACACATGCTACAACATGGATGAACCTTGAAGGCGTTATGCTAAATGAAATATGCCAGACATAAAAGAAGGACAAATAAGCATACTGTTTAATTCCACTTATGTCAGGTACCCAGAATAGGCAAATTCATAGAGATAGAAAATAGAAGAAGTTACCAGGGACTGGGGAAAGAGGAGAATGGGAGTTATTGTTTAATGGGGACAGTCTTTGTTTGAGACGATGAAAAAGTTCTGGAAATGGATGGTGTTGATGGTTTCACAACATTGTGACTGTAATTAATGCAAATGAATTGTACACTTAAAATGGTTAAGTGGTGAATATTTACAATGCTAAATTTTATGTTATGTACGTTGACCACAATTTTAAAAAGCACAAAAAAAGAGTGGATGCATAAGGGAAAAGCACCCAAAGACTCACCAAATCTAGCTTCCATTTCTCGGCCTCCCCACCAGGTGCAGCTTTGGGAACATCTGCATTGCCGTGGGAAAATGATTTCTTGGCAGCTTCCTCCACCCTGGAATCTTCACCTGTCGTAATCCAAGAATTCTGTATGTTTCCCTAAAATAAAATGTCAGTAATTGCAGTCGACATTTAACTTTCAATCAACATGCATGCTTTACAAATGGAACGCTGATTCTTACCTGTGATGTAAGAATCAAAAAGCAGATGCTTCTAAATTACAAATCAAGAATGATTTTACATTTTCTGGCTACTAGGGTCATATTCCACAGCAAGTGTTGCCAAGTCAAATTCCTCCAGGTACAGACAGTAATGTAAATGAGCAATGGGGGCTACATGCCAGTGTATTCAACAAATGAACTTATCTCTTCCTTCTCTGAAGGTATATATTCTTGAAACACATAGCTCTCTCTTGGTTTCTCTTTCATTTTCCACATTACATAAAGGCACGGCTAATAATAATAATAACTGTTAATACACACGGTGTTTGCTATGTGCTAGACACTGTTTACGTGCTCCACATATATTCATTTACTCATTACAACAACCCTCTAAGTTTCATTGTTATTTTCATTTTATAGAGGAGGAAACTGAGTCACAGAGTAACTTGCTAAGAGTCCCTACCGTAGGATGTAGGAGGTGGCTAAGAAGTGGCACAGCTAGGAGCTGAACCCTGGTGACCTGGCTCCAGAGTCCGTGCCTTACACCACTATGCTCTCTGCCTTCCCAGAAAAATATTTATCTTTTCTGAGTAAAACAGTGCATGGTGATAAACAGACCTGACATGGAGCCTGCATGTGGGATTCAAAAAGGAGTGGCAGGGACCATTACAAACCATCCCAAAGCATCCCAAAGCAGCAGCCACTACTCAGTTCCAGTCAATGGCTGCCATAGGTGAATGCAAACTCTATTACCAAATTTTTTGATTTTTTTTAAAGATACGCCAGATATCTGGGTCTTCATTTGAAACACTGTTCAATTGAAACACTGGTTCAAGATTGATCAAACAAACAAAACAGGTCTACCGATGGAAATCAGAGTACCCACTATCAGTCTGCCCCCCTTTGTCACCCTCTCAACATTCAATGAAATAAGCAGCCTAGAGATCTGGGTAATTTATGTGTGCAACAAGGACTGAAATGCTTACGTTAATTTAATTCAATAGATAATTATTGAACTCTTGCCAACGGCCAAAAGTTATGGTAGTACTCAAAGAGAGGACAGGTCCCAAACACAGAACTGTCTACTTCAGTATCATATCACCTAGACTGTGGTAAACTACATTCATCCAAAGAAGAATCCTGAAATTCTACTCCATATTCTTCCGGAAGTTTGGTTTAATACAAACATTTCTGTATATAATACCTACTATGTTCAGGCACTTTGCTAAGCGCTTAGAGAGCAAAAATAAGCAAGACCAATCTTAGTCTCAAGGAGTTTCATGAGGGAGAGAAACATCAAGGCAGGTAATTTCAATGTAACAGCGTGTTAGGCCCGAGGTGTGCAGGGGGGAGTATGCCAGAATACGAGAGAGACAGTAAGAGCAATGGGAGATTCAACGAAGGTTTTCAGGAGTCATGGGGGTGATTATCTTGAAGGATAAATAAGAGCAAGCTGGATGGGAAGGGTATGCCAGGAAGAGAAAACATCTGGAAAAAGTCTCCGAGGTGTAGAGGTGTGAAATACGCTGGTGCCTGCAGGGGACTCAGGCAATTCAGCAATACTAGACTTTGAAGCATAAGGAAAGGGTGTCAGAAGGTGAAGTTAGAGAGTTAAATAAGGGTGTGGAAAAAATGGCATACGCTTGAACTTGATTCTGTAGGTAGGGACATATCTCCCAAGATGGACTGCATTCAAAATTGCCTAGGAGAGCAGTGAAGGAGGGTGGTATTAATTTCTTGCAGAAAAACTGCAGAAAGCATGTAAACCTCAGATCGCTGCCTTATGATGTAAAATATTGTCATTCATTGGAAAGAAGTGCTAGCCTAGTTGACACTTTGCTCTTTCACAAAAAACTTGCTTTAAAAAACTTGAATGGTATTTTACCAAGACTTTAAAAATCTAATTACATTTATACCCCTGAAGATCCCTGAAACCTTTGATTTCTTAACTGAAGAGAGTGGTTAGGATTGGAGGGGATGAGACTAGACATGGAAAGAAATGGCTCAGAAAATTTGCTACTTTATTAATTTTTATCTTAAATTATTTCATTAATTTTATCATCAGCACTCAAACACATTATTTAATGTGTGCTAGACAGCAGGTGAAACACATGACGTGGATTATATAATTTAATCCTTACAATAATCCTATGAATTATGTACTATTATTAATCTCCATTCTATAAATGAGAAAATCCATGCTTGTAAAGGTACAACAAAATATAGCTGAGAGCTGCATTCTGCTCTATACTGCAATAATAGTATTCTCTTATAACAGCTCTATAATTATTATTATTTACATAGATTTGTATATGTTGGAAAAACCACCTTGCGTTTAAAAACTGAAGCTCATTGCTAAAATAATTTCATCTTTTGTTGATTCAAGTTCTTTCCACCCATGGTCCATTGGGATGGCTTCAGAAAAGAGAAAGGGTGTGAAATTTGAAGCAGTTCATTTAGTGTCTTCATAAGAAGTTCTTGAGAAAATAGAACTTTTCATTAAAATACATATGTATTTTTGTTACCTGTGTTTTACATTCACTCTGATTTTGTATCTCACATTACCAGTGATAATCATCCTTATTTAGCATTGATGTAACAAATCTGAATAAAATCTCAGCATTTAAATAGTAACTGTGAAATTTTACAAAACTTTGATTTTTTTTCCCATTAGAAATTTGTTAACATGAAATGAAGCCACAAAATGCGCTATTGATAAGATTTTAAACTTAACATTTTTTAAACATTTGAGTATTTTTTGATACTTTAATTGCTTTGAGAATTCTAAAATAGCTAAACTATAAAGTGTAATATCCAGAAATAATACACTACATCATATGTTTCAATCACACAGACAGAAAGTAACCTAACAAGCATTTGAACCCAAGCATTCAGAATCTATCCACCAAATCTTTTGGGTTGAAAGCAACAGGAATATAACTCAAACAGCCTTAAGCCAAAGAGAAGTACTGACTAACTGAAATGTTCAAAGAGGGATTTTTGGCATCAGGCATAACTTGATCTATGCGTGTGAAGAATTCCAAGTTTCTTTCCTTTGTGTTGGCTTTGGCTTTCAATGGTACTTTCTCCACTTGGAAAACGGTTGCCTAGAAGCTCCAAGTTTAAATTCCAGTGTCTGAGCAAAGCCTTATGAATAGACTTCCTCTTCACAAACTCTTCCAACAGCATCCCAGAATTGAGTCTGGTTGTCTCTGATTGGGTGGCCTTGGTTGCCATAGTTGACCAATCACAGTGGCCATGATGCACAAGTCTCTGAGGGGAAGACCTGAATCATTGGATCTGTCCTGAAGCCACAGGTGTGGTCAGACCAGTTCAAAGAGAGCCAGTTACAACAGCTGGAGGGGAGCTGCCACGAAGAGGTGCAGGATCTGGGGAGGCTCTGCGACCAGGAAGTATGTGGGGGGAGCACTGACATTTTCTACTGCCCTCTCCACACTGGAGAAGTGTATCTGCAGAGGATATGCCGTTTCACACATCAGGGGAAGACGCTTGTCCAGAATGACTTCAGTGTCATCACTGAGTTCTGTTTTGAGAAAGTCGGAATAGTTGAGATTGGCGGGGCTTGTTCTTTTTCCCCCCACTTAACTGGACAGTCTTACAATCGCTGTGGCGTCTGTATTGGCTTGGGATTAAACACATTGCTTCTGTGGCAAAGAAGCCAGGAAACACATCCCAGCTCTGCCACCTTTAGTTACAGGAAAAGTCAATGGAATCACATGTACACATTATACACATACATAGCAGCTGGCGGTTTGTGGTTAGTAATTAGTATCTATGTTACGATATTATTGCAATCATTATTATCACATATCAAACTCTTCTTTTACTGGTTCAGAGATTTCAGTGATCAGTTATATTGAAAACTGACCTCTGTCTTCATAATCAAGACAAAGCACTATGATATAACTATGATATGGGAAAAATACTCTTTACTGAAATTATTTTTTGTCTGAATGCTTGAGATTAAAAGCTTTTTCAGTTGGATACTTTGTATGTCTTTGTCATAAGCTTCAGAAATACACTGTCATAAAACGACAACAAAAGGCCATGCATTCAGACAAGTATCAGAGCCTCTATTTTTCTCTTTGTAAATATATTTTCTTAGATTTGTTTTATTACACAGATAATACATGCTCAGTCTAGGGACATAATGGAAAATAGAGATAAACAGGTGGAAAATAGAAAGCATTCAAATCCTCACCACACATAGTTAATAACTTTTCATATGCTCACATACGCACAACATGCATTTTTAAAAATTAGATAATTCTGCATACACTATAAAATTCACCAGACTTGGTGAAGATTCTTCTATGTGAACAAAATTTCTTCTAGAACTTCATTTTTATTTGCACTAGTTTGGTATCCGATAAAATGAATGAATAAGAAAACCAGTTATCTGAGGTTAACTGTTGGCAGGAATACGCCCTTTTACTAAAATGTCAAACTCAATGTGTGGTAAGTGGCCAGGCTTTTTGAAAAGGACAGAAACTAAATTTATTATGATAATTTAATTTTGTGTTAACAAAATTCAGGTTGCATTTGTAACTACATGCTAATTCTGAGACAGAGGACACAAAAGAAATTGAGTTGGGGGTATGTTTTCTGACAATTACATGTGAGCACGACTGCTTTCCTTCATGGTGTGTATCTCTGATTTGCACAGAAGGATCGAAACTGTTTGCCGATAAAAAATTCCTGGGGATTCATCAGTTTTCTTGCTGCAGAAGCCTTTACTGAGTCATCATCAATTTTCTGTAGTTGTTTATTGCTCTGACTCTACGGAGCTTTGTCAATCACTCTGCATGTGATTAGATGGTTCTCTAATCTTTTGTTCCTTGAAGAAATCCTGCATCTTCTACAATGTTTGCAATTTGGCATCACAAAATGTTTTTATCATTATTCTTATTAATTTAACATACCATTTAGAATAGAAATATTTAGAACATCCGACAATGTATAAGGGACTTGTGAGGGACAAGTGACTTGACAGAAGGAAAGGAAAAATGTTAATGTAAATACACAGGGTGCCAAAAAAAAAGTATACACATTTTAAGAAAGGAAAAAAGCTTATTAAAATTACGCTGATGGTAACCACGTTGAGCACTTCTTGTAAATGCAGAAGTCAAACGTGGCTTGTATTCATTTTCTGTTATTGGTACATATTGAATATTATAATTTTAATACAGTTTGTTCCTTTCTTAAAATGTGTATACATTTTTTTGGCACCCTTGGTAGACTGGAGCTTGATTTTGTACATGATTAGTTTATTAAGGAATATTTTCCTGTTGTAATTTTATTTATAGCCTGCATTTCTTTATATTACACCTGTGAAAGTAAGGCCTTCTACACCACAAATTTCTAAATCCATTTGTATGGTTAGACACATTAAGATTCATATATTATAAGATGTATTTTTCCTATTTAAAAAAAATATTCATATTAGACCAAAGATATTAGATATAAGATACTAAGTCAAATTCCCAACAATAAAGGAACTCTTTACCAATTCTTTCTAACGAGACAGAGTACAATATAAAGTTATTTGTTATGTTATTGCTGCTTTTCTTCTTTATTTTATAAATAAAGAAGGATATAAATGAGTACAGTTTTTGAGGATCATAGAACTTGTTCTCCCTATTGATGAGGATCCATTATATAATAGTGATATCCACATCTTCAGTTACCTACTAATACCAAGTTAGCTTTAGAGGAATCTGTACTTTTGTCTTAGAAGCTGGAAACAAAGAAAGAACTTGCCTACTTTTAAAAAAGATTTTTATTAAAATATAGCTAACATGCACTATTATATTAGTTTTAGGTGTATACAATAGTTGTTCAACATTTATGTACCTAAAGTGATCACCGTAAATCCAGCATATTATGTTATCACAATATTATTGACCATATTCCCTGTGCTGTACATTACGGCCCCATTATTTGTTTTATACCTGGAACTTTGAACCTCTTATTCCCCTTCACCTTTCCCCCTCCTTTTTACATTTTTCCATTACAATTGCCATTCAGTATTATTTTACATTAATTTCAGGTGTACAGCATAGTGGTTAGACATTTGTATAATTTAAGAAGTAATCCCCCTGCCTAGTCTAGTATGCACCCGGCACCATACATAGTTATTACCATATTATTGACTATATTCCCTATGCTTTACTTTACATCCCCATGACTATTTTGTAACTACTAGTTTGTACTTCTTAATCCCTTCACCTTTTTCACCCTGACCCCCAACGCCCTCCCATCTATCACCCTGATAAATATAATACCCATCTGACACAATACATAGTTATTACAATATTATTGACTATATTGCTTATGCTATAACCTATGTCCCCATGAGTACTTTGTAATGAGAAATTTGCTACTAAAAAATAACAAATTTTATCTTAGATCTTTGAATGAGTACACATGCCAAGATTTCTAATGAGTAGCATATTTTAATATAATTTTTTGAGAAAAGCCATCCACGAAGGGAAATTTTGTAAGGAAAAGTGATGAAAAATGAAGATAGAAATGAAATATTCTTTAAACATTTTTAGCTTTAAAAAACAATCTGCTTGCTTCTTCAGGTGCCAGGTCATAAACTCGGGAAAAGCTAAAAGTCATGTGGGTTACTCCCTAAGTCCAAAGCTAAAATTCAGAAACGAAAAAAAGGAGGCTCTTCTCTTCTCTTCTGAAGGGAATTTTTTATCCCAGGGCAAACAAACATGGTTTGGTGCAATACTGACAAGCTATTCCTAATTTATACAGAAAGGCAGTACAATCTGAGGCTATGTGAATGGATTGGGGGTCAGAAAGCCCCATGTTTGAGTCTTAGGTTTGCCATTTTCTGGCTTCGTGACATTAGACCAGTTGTGCTGGTTACTTAACCACTGTATACCTTAATTTAATCATCTGCAAATAGACATAACAGAGGTGCCTTATGTGATTATTATAAAACTGAAACAATAATATGTAATTAAAGTGCTCCATACAGTGCCCCGAACCTCATAACCATGAGGTCATCAGTAAATATTAACTATGTATTGCTATGTAACTATTTAAACTATTTTTCAAAAAAGACCTTGAGAAACACTGAAAACCTATATTCAAATTCCTCAATAGCTGTGCAAGGTCTACCATCAACATAGCAATAGACTCATTAGAAAACAGTTGAGGAAAAAAATGAAGATGCTATTTTTGGATCTGTTTATATTTAAGATACTCTAAAAAGTTTCATTTGCATGAAAACTCAGTGCAGCACCATGCAATTTGCTGACATGCCTCAGTTCACCTATACAAGTAAAAAGTAGGAGTGACAATTCTGCAACAACAAAATAACACAGAAGACTAACATTAAAATAGATTATCAAAGTCACCTGACACCTCTGCAACAATCATTTCAATATCTGCATTGTATTTAACTCATGGGAATGTTTGAAAGAAACAAAACCTCTCTACGACTCTGTCCTTTCTACAATTATGGCTATAGTTTTCCTTAGCAAGTTTCCTTTGTTCCCATGGCAAAGCATGTGTGCTTTAGCCACTTCCTTCCCCTTTTACATTACTCACTTCTCTTGCCTTCTGATTCACTGGTCTGCCTGATTTCCTTTCTCACTTTACTTCCCCTTTTTCTACTTCTTTGCCATTGTATAAATATTGTATGCTGTGAATAACTGAATCACAGTTTGCTAAGTGACTACATATTTAAAGAAAAGCAAAAGAACATATTTATTTTTTAAATGAGCTACTTCTAAGTACTTTTTGTATGGCTGTATCATCTTCAAATTTACATTAAAATAATAAGCCACTAAGATAGAATTTTTAACTACCAATAACATAATAATATGAATATTCAGAAAAAGTCATATAGTGAAGAGAAAATAGCTGAGAGCAAACTGAAATGTAATTGCAGAAAAATAAACTGAAATATCAGCCCACTTCATTATTCAAAGTCAACACAAGCAGCTACTTCTAAATAGCAAATTCTAACACACAGAACTCAAGGATTACAAATGAAACATTAGGCCAGGTCAATAAAAAAATGTCAAAAACAAAAATTAGAGGACACCGAGGTAAAACATTAAGACACACATTTTTTTTCTTAACAGAACTGATTCACTAATGACAACTCTTTCCAAACCACCAAAGTCCCTTGTAAAATAAAGCTGTCATAAGTAAGCACTAAAATTTCCTTGTCAACAGAAAGTTGAATTTGTCTCCTAAAGCAGGACAAGCTGTGAAGAACTTACTGCATCTTATTTTAAACACTCTTTAAATATCATCCCAAGAATTATAGAGGTCATTTAATCCACTGTTGTTCAAAATGTGGTCCACTGAAATGAGAATCACTTAGGCAACTTGTTAAAATTTCATATTTTTAATTCAAGGACTTGACCCAGGGCACCTGAGTCAGACTCTCAGGGGAAGGAGCTCAGGAATCTGCACTGTCAACAAGTGTCCCAAGTGACTGCTACTCACATTAAAGATTAAGAACTGCTAATATAGGTGAAGCTTCTCCAATTGCCAGTGAACACATGAGGGCCCATGAGGTTAAGGCATGTTGGAAAGCCCTATAAAATTACAGGACTGGCTACACACATACAGCCTAGGAGAGACAATGGGAAGACTAACGTTTTGATTATTGGACCTTCAGGTCAGTATTCTTTCTGCTACACCTTGCTGATAATTAGACTTAATTGGAATTCAGAGCTCAAGGAAAAATTAGAGAAATACAACAGAAATCTAAGCTGTAGTTCTGGATTTAATGAAGTCCTTCCTATATAACGTACTTCCTGCTTTCAGACCTGCTCTTTCCACATGGCAAAACCAAAAATGGTATGCTCGAGAGGAAACGGGAGTAGATATTAGACATCACTACATTATTTCATTTGAGGATTCACTCCACCACAGTGAATTTTAACTTTTGAGGCCCCAAGCAAACACCAGCATAGCACTTTTGCCAAACTTTAGAAAGAGAATCTAAGCAGTTGAGAAGGCAGGGGGAGAGGGCAGGAGGGAATATTCAAACTAAAATACAATTATGGCTTTAAAAATGCTCACAGAGGCATCCAGAAGTGTTTGTTCCCTCATTGCTTCCTCTTGTCTTTGAGATTTCAACTCTTGTTGGAGCCGTTCATTGTCAAGCACAACTACTTGTACCCTGTTTTTCATTCCAGAGAGTTCCTCCTATAAAATGTAGAAACAGATACCAAATACATTCAGTATGTTTAAGCAGTGCTGTTATTTACTGAGTACTACACAATCCAAAAGCATGGAACACTTATGCTCTCTATACATTTTCTGAAGTACTATGATTATATTTAGACAAACAAAGCAACTGAAACAGTAGTTAACAAACAAAGAGAAAGCTGGAGGTGTGTAGCTTAGGGCCTGCTAATGGCCTTTTCACAGAATTGTGTTGTCTCTGACATTTTTTTTCTCCAAGGGATTAAGGCTTATAGAAAGGCTTTAATTAAAGGGGTTATCTACAAGACTTAAGAATGAGGTAGACTGCTGAAAACTAAGGTAAGATATATTATTACTCATGATGAAGTACCAATAAGTTGTTGAAAACTGAAATAGGACTAAATAGATAGCAGAGGACTCTGAGAAAAAAAGGCCTAGAAAATTACAATGATTATCTATGAACTGACAGCCAGATAGAAGGAAATTATGAGTGAAATAGTTCAGTAGAGAATTCTGAGTGTCTTCTTGGCCTTGCAGGGTATAATATAAGGAATTGAGGGTAAAAAAACAATTAGAATAGCTATTGAGTGGCATCTCATTCTCTGAAAAAAAATGCCAAAAATATCAATATATTGATGGTACAGTACTTAATATTCAATATAACCAAAACCTATTGTGAAATATATGCAAATTCCATTCAATTATTTTATTCAGAAAAAAAAACCAAAGCTATAATTGAAAGCTGTTATTTAAAATATATTGCCGACTTCCATTTTTCAGTCTGGCATACAATGAGCTTAGAAGATATTACACCCATGTTCACAACAAGAGAAAAGGTGAACAAACTGAAAAATCAGCCACTCTTCTTGAATTCATCAGAGAACTGAAGTCACAGGAAAAACTGTTATCTGCAGAACTGGAAAGACATTCCGGTGTTCCTGAGAATCACAGCCAACCAGAGCAGAAACACGTGTGCGGAAATACCCAGGGGAATGAGTAAAATGGCAGGAAGATAAAATGCTCAGTGTAGACAAGTTTGAGAGTTGAAAACTCTAGAGGGAACTAATGCTAGGGGGCAGTCCTACACTTTCGTGAGTTTTATTTCTAGGATACCAGGTTCTTACAGCAAAGACTAGAGAACAGTCCCTTCATGCCTTCACCAGTAGAAGAGGAAAAGTAGCCATTTTGAAATATGCCCAAAGCATTCTGTTCTTAACAAGGCTTGCCTTGGGAGAAATGATTTTTACCAGAGCCTAAGTAACTTTTTTTTTCCAGATGCTAACTGACCTGGGGGAAGGGAGATACCCAACTCTAGGTCCCTCTAGCCTCCTGTCTCACTTAAAGGGAGGGGAAGACTGAGAAACACTTGTGAAGGTCATGTCCAAGGGGCACAGGCTGACTAAAAGACTGAGACCTAATCACAAGACTAGGGAATGCTTCCCCCTACTCACACACCATACCACCATATCAAAAGGGCTCTTACACAATAACAGGAATGCATTAAAATTACTGCACATCTTACACCATATTTAAGAAGAATTCCTGAGGTAAGCCCAAAGATAACAGTGGAGACAAAAAAACAGGACACTAGAGGAATTTTAGACTACAGCAACAGCAAACAATAAACACAGCCTAACTCTTAGCTAGATTAAAATAAAACCTCACACTATATGCCTATTTCCCTCAGTTCCTTTTACCCGTATATCATGTCCTGCATTCAACAAAAAATTGGAAGGCATAATTTTTTGTTGAAAAAACAAAAGTTTAAAGAGACTAAGCAAGCGTAGAACCAACCTTGGATATGGCTGAGATGTTGGGATTACCAGGTTGGGAGTTCAAACAATTATAATTAATATGCGAAAGAATCTAGTGGGAAAAACGGATGACACGCAAGAACAAATGGGTAGTGCAAGTAGAGAAATGGACCTCTAAGAAAGAATCAAAATGAAATGCTGGAAATAAAAAACATTGTAATAGAAATGAAGAATGCCATGATAGGCTCATTAAGAGACTAGACACATGCAAGGAAAGAATTAATTAGCTTGAAGAATTGTCAACAGAAATTCCCCAAACTGAAATGCAAAGAGAAATAATGAAAATCAAAACAAAAACCAAATAGTTTATCCAAGAATTGTGGGACAATTACAAAAGGTATAACATATGTATAATGAAAATTCCAGAAGGAGAAAAAAAGAGATAAGGGAGAAGAAATATTTGAAGCAATAATGATTGGGAGTTTTCCAAAGTAAATGATAGGCCCCAAACCACAGATCCAGGAAGTTCAGAGAATACCAAGCAGGGAAATTTCAAAAAGTCTGTACCTAGGCATATTATATTCAAACTGCAAAAAAACAGAAAAAATTTAAAGATGGTGAGGAAAAAGAGGAAAAATTTAAAGATCTTTGCTTCTATAGAGAAGCAAAGATAAGAATTACATCAGACTACTCTTCAGAAACCATGCAAGCAAAAATAGAGTGGAATGAAATATTTCAAGTATTGAAAATAAAAATAAAATCCACCAATCTAGAATTCTGTATCCAGTGAAATTAACCTTTAAAACTGATGGTAAAATGAAGACTTTCTCAGGTAATCAAAAATTGAGGAAATACGTCACCAGTAGACCTGCCTTACAAGAAATGTTAAAAGAAGTTCTCCAGAAAGGAGGAAAGTGATATAGGTTATAAACTCAGATCTACATAAAGACAGAAAGAGCGTTAGTGAAAAAATATATGGAGATAAAATCTTTAATTTTTCTTAATCTTAATTGATCTGTATACATATAGATCATATACATATGTATATATGTATATATAGCATGTAACAGTTTGCTCAACATCATAATAGCAACAGTGAATTTGGTAATTATAGCTTATGAATAACTGAAATTAACAGCAATATTAGAAACAACAGGAGGGAAGAATTTAGAATACTCTGTTAGAAGGAACTTGTCCTACCTCTGAAATAGTCAAGTGTACTTGAAAGTAGAATTAGATTAGTGGTAAATGTAATTGCAAACTCAAGGACAATCACTTATAAAAGTAAAGAAAAGAAGTTCAACTTCTTTTTTTCTGCTAAGAGGAGAAAAACTGCAATTATATAAAATGCTCTCTTAAAACCAGAGATAGATAAAGAGTGGAAAACAAAACAAAAAGAAGTAAAGAACAAGGACAATGAATAGACAACAATAATAAATGTGGTTGATATTATTTACTATCCAGCTATCTATTAAACCCCCATGGTCTGAATACACCAGTGAAAAGACAGAGACGGCCAGAGTGAATAAAAAACAAGATTCACGTATATGTTGTCTATAAGAAACCCACTTTAAATATAAAGACGCGGGTAGATTAAAAGTAAAGGGACAGAGAAAGACACACCATGCTAATATAAATCAAAAGAAAGCTGGAGCAGCTATGTTATTTTCAGACAAAGCAGACTTCACAGGAAGGAAAAATACCAGGGATAAAATGGGATATTACATAACGATAAAGAGGTCAATTCTCCAAGAAGACAATAATGGTTAATGTGTATATGCCTAATAATAGAGCATCAAAATACATCAGGGAATAACTTATAGAACCATAAGGAGGAATAGATGAACCCACTATTTCAGGTGGAGATTTTAACACCTCTTCATCAGTAATTGACAGATACAGCAAATCTGGCAGATTGGCAAAACATCAGTAAAGACATAGTTGAAATGAACAGCATACCATTAATCAACTGGATATAATTTACATTTATAGGCTACTTCATCCAACAATAACAGAATACACATCCATCCCAAGCTAACACAGATCATTCACCAACACATACCATATTCTGGGCCTAAAAACACACCTTACACTAAAAAGAATATAAATCATAAAAAGTATGCTCTCAGACTACAAAAGAATTAAACTAGAAATTAATAACAGGAAGATAGCTAGAATACTACCAACATACTTGGCAATTACACAACACTCTTCTAAACAACATTTAGGTCACAATCCCAATCAAAATCTCAGTATGTTATTTTGTGGCTACTGACAAACTGATTTTAAAGTTTATATAGAGAGGCAAAAGACCCATAACAGCCAACACAATATTGGAGGAAAAGAATGAAGTTGGAGGATTGACACTGCCTGATTTCAAGACTTACTCCAATAATGAAGACAGCATGGTATTTGTGAAAGAATAGAAAAATAGATCAGTGGAACAGAATAGTCAGCCCAGAAACAGACTCACAAATATAGTCAACTGATGTTTGACAAAGGAGTAAAGGCAATTCAATGGAGACAGTCTTTCAACAAATGGTCCTGGAACAAACGGACATCCACATGCAAATAAAATGAATCTAGATACAGATCTTACACCTTACGCAGATACTAGCTCAAAACAGAGGATTGACCTAAATGTAAAACACAAAATTATAAAACACTGAGAGGAAGAATAGAAAAAATATTGGTGACCTTGGGTTTGGTCATTTTTTTTAGATGTACACTTAAAAGCACAATTCATGAAAGAAAAAAATTGATGTCGACTTTGTTAAAATTTAAAACTTCTGCTCTAGGAAGGACACTGTTAAGAGAATCAAAAGACAAGCCACACAATGGGAGACAAAAATTTCAAAAGACACATCTGATAAATGACTGGTATCCAAAATAAAAAAGAACTCTTCGAATTCAACAGTAAGAAAATGAACAACCCGATTAAAAAATGAGCAAAGGACCTGAGCAGATTCCTCATCAAAGAAGGTACATAAATGGAAAATAAGCACATGAAGAAGTTCAACATTCTGTGCCATCAGATAATTGAAATTAAAACAATGAGATCCCACTACACACCTTAATACTCGAAAATCCACAACACTGACAACATCAAATCGGACAAGGATGTGATACAAAAATGTATCTGTAACTACTACATGAGCTGATGCACGGATATTGAAAAATGAAAGAAAGAAAAACTAAAACATTAACATAACGTTAGGAAGCCAATGGCATTACTGACAATTTCTAAACTGCAGAGAGTCCAGCAATATAACTGTCTAGTGTTACAAGCTGTAGGTGACACATTTGCTTTCTTGATCATTATCAGGACCCCCATGAGCCATTCTTATTCAAAGTCAAGGTAAGAACTTTCATACTGACCATGGAACAGATTTAGTCTAGTAGCTTAGAATCCCTGCTTGCTGCACCCCAGCTTCAAGAGGGTGACAAACATGGGGGAAGGACTGGTGTTACCATTCCAAAGCATTTGCCATCAGCTGGCCTAAAGTAAATGGGGTGGAAAGGAAAAATTCTGAAACATGAGATCATACTATCAAAATATTAGACATAGTTTGGTATGGACTAGTAGAAAATTAAGCAATCAGAAATGGCATGTCAGCATGGCAATTATGAGTGTATTGCTATACACATGAAGACTAATAGTAGCAAATTTTCATACATGACATCATTAATATAAATTTTAATTTAAGAAGGTTTAAATTTTTAATGAGAAACTTACCTTGCAGAACTTGACTTCTGCCTCTAAGTGATGAATGTATTGAGACTGGTCATTGATGATAGGGACAAGATTATGCACAGTAGGCACATTGGTTTCCTCATGTTCGGATGAATTCTAAGGGAAAAAACAACAATAAATGAAGCATGTTTGGATTTAGCCAATCAATTAATATCCCCATATTCAGTTCGGCACTGATGTCATATAAACACAAACTAGATAACAGTGTGGCTAATAGTACGTATTTCTCTATCCTATAAATTCCACGAATAGGTAAGATTCAGGGATATGAACATCATTTTTTTATCATTGACATACAGTATTATATTAGTTTCAGGTGTACAAAACAACATAATGATTAGATATTTATATACCTCACAAAGTGGTCATCACTCCAATAAGTCTAGTACCCATCTGACACTGTACCTAGTTATTACAATATTATTGACTTTTTTCCTTATGCTGTACTTCACATCCCCCGTGATGATTTTTTTTCTCAATTATAGTTGACATTGAACATCATTTTTTAAAGATGGAAGGTGAAAGTGGTTGTAAAAAGCACATGGGAAATGGGAAAATGCTGGGGTAGTATAATAGGCTTGGGATGAACTGCCTATTTGAACCATTTGAAAATGTGACATCCTATTCAGTAATGCTGAGGTAAAGGGATAACTCTCTTCAAGAAAGCCCCATGGAAGAGGAGTGCTAGCTAAAGCTGCAGAACCGCTCCCTAACGAAGGGATTCTTTACGCAAGTGTTTGATGCCAAATGTGTGTCAATGAGTAAAACTCTATCTTCAAAGGACTTGAGTAGGAAAAACCTGCCCTGTGGGTCTCCTTTCCCTCCTGTGTGTCTCCTTTATTGTCACACAAAACGCTTCACTTCTGGTCACCAAATGTGTGGGGTTTTCCCCACACCAAGCAATTCTCTGTGACATCAGGGGGCTGTCCTACAATTTGACTCAAACCTACCTGGAGATAGCGCCAGATCAGTCCCACAAGACGACTCCCACCCCACTTCAGATGCCAATCGCAAGTCCAGGTTGTCAACTGTGCTTCTGACTGATTGGCTATAAAGCTGAGCTTCCCATGACCTCCGCTTTGGGTTTGCTTAATTTGCTATAGCGGCTGACAGAACTCAGGAAAATACTTAAGTTTACTAGTTTACTAACTGATATGACAGAGGATATGGATGAACAGCCAGATGAAGCGATATATAGGGTGAGGTCTGGGAGGGTCCCAAGCACAGGAGCTTCTGTCCTCGTGGAGGTGGGTGTGTCACGCTCCTGGTACATAGAGATGTTCACCCACCTGGAAGCTCTCCAAACTCCATATTGTGGGATTTGATGGAGCTTCCTCACGGAGGCACGATCAACTCCATTTCTAGCCCCTCTTTCCTCTCTGAGAGTTCCAAACTTGTAATCACGGCTTGCTTTTCCTGGTGACCAGACTCCATACAGAAGCCATCCAGGAGCCCACCTAGAGTCACCTCATTAGAACAAAAGAGGCTTCTGGTGCTCTTATCACTTGGGAATTTACAAGGGTTTTAGGAGGCTTGTGTCAGGACTGGGGTCAAAGATCAAATACCAGAACAAGAGATGCTTCTGGTACTTTTATCATTTAAGAAATTATAAGGGTTTTAGGGGCTCTGCGCCAGGAACCAGGGGCAGAGACCCATCCATAGGTTTTCTATTATCTTGCAGGGGTACGTCAGGTGCACATGAAACAGAGAGTTGCCCTGCACAGAGGAGTCCTGTGACGAGACGTCAGACAAAGTGTTAATTCTGGTCACCTCTGCAGCTTTTCTGGAACTGACTTGTAACATATAGCTCACCTTACCCTAAAAGGATTGTAAAATTTATAAAATTATGTATCATACCATGATATTAAAAAAAAAGAAGAAATAAGGAAAAGGGAAAAATGAGGGTCAAGCAGTTAAATGAACAAACACAGAGGAAGAAAGCTTAAGATGAGACACACAACCATTTTGTTTCCCAATCCAGCAGAAATTCCAAAAAATTATGAAGAACTAGTTCTCATGGCTGAATAAGTAAGTACAGTCTTGCTTTTCAACACATTTAAGAAATTTAAAAACCAAAGTAAATGAACTATCTGTGGTAAGTAGAAAGCAATTAATTATAGCCATTAATATTAATAGAAATGAGTCCAGAATATAGGCAAATATGAATTAAGTGTTCCTATGTGTGTATAAGGGATAATCTACGTAAAAAAATAGAAACCCAAGCAAATACTAGGTGGAAAATGTTCACAAGAAATCATTTGTGTAAATTTTAAAGGGTTTATGATAGTGTGGATATCCACATTTTAAAATAATAATAATAATAATAATAATAATAATAATACCTATATATATTTTCCATCTCAACAGTGCCCCACTTTCACTCTCAAGACAGTCACATATTTCCAGTATGTCAGGTTGGCTGTGAAAAGCGCATTCTAAAGTGTGTCATCTTCAAAAGCTACTCATTATTATTATGATGACTTGTGATCATTAGATAGATGTAGGTTGTACACATTTGGAGTCCAAGTTCCATTCTTTCACATAGCTCCCTGTGAGCAGACCTGGGTATCTGTGAAGTACATCCTGTACATACTGAAATGACCCTCCTGCTGAAGGTCTTCCTGCCTATCCAGTTTCAATCAGCTGCATGGTATCACCGCTCAGTTTTATCTTTAAACCATTAATAAGCAGTCTGAGCAATGGCATCTAATCGATTTAAAAGTACCCCACCCAGTGTGTGCTTAAGAGCACACACTAGAAACTAGAAACTAGGTGTTAGTGGTAATAAATTCACTGAATGATGAAATGTTTTATTAAAATTATAATTTATACCTATAAATATGAAACAGAAGTATGGGAATTTCTCTAAAGTGGGAATTAAGCATGAAAGTAGGTGTCAAGCAGGAATGAAGGGTTAATATGGGGGCAATGGTATGGTGTTTCAGCTGTGAGCAAAGGAAAGCGACATGTCTCCATGGTACCCAACTGTCACACATAAGGAAACTGTAAGGTGGTTATTGCTGCTATGACATGCTGTATTTGTGTCACATTTCATAGGTTTCCAAAGACTTTTAAATATATAATCTTATCTTACTATTACAAAAACCCTGTGAGATAAGCATAATATCCTTCCAGGGAGTATGTGATATACCCTAGATAGACCTAAGGCCTATTCTATTATTTTGGCCATTTAAACCTGGCAAAATCCTTCCCTCTCAGCTTCCTTTACTCGTATCTTTCCTTCACACCTTAGCTTTTAGCATATTGCACTGCTTCAATCAGGAATAACATACTCTGTGAAAGCATCAGCAATAAAAAACAACTTCAAAAGAAATAAAGCGTGACCTCTTGTGTCGCACCATTTCATAACCATATATTTTTAAATATAGAATAAGATTACATTCTTTATAAAAGAGTATTACAAAAAAGAGCTAGAATTATAACTAAGTAAATTCTAAAAATGATCAAATACAGATAGAACCTTCTAAAAAAGAAATGGCTAATCTTTTCCATATCTTGTTCTTTTTTTTATATTTGGTAACAGTTGCAAAGTAAATTCTGCAAATTATTTCCTCACTCACATTTTTCAAGTGAATAATAAACTTAAAAGTCAGGATTCCATCTGCCATAGAAGTGTGTCTGCTTCAGCCAGAATAGTCAGAGGGAAGGTAGTTTCTGTTCCTGCTTTACTCTGTTAGCATGCCCTGCTCAGACTCTGTCCAAAACATACACTACTAAAGTGACACTGTGAAGTTAAAACATAGTTACAAAAATAATGCTTTCGTAAGGTTGCAAATGTTGATACTTACCAAAGGGGACATTTCTCGTCTTCTCGATGGAGATACCTCACTTTCCTTAGTTGCTTGTTGGTGCAACAAAGCTTTGAGTTGATTCACTATAGGACAAAAGCAATGGGTTTATTAACCACGTTTGAGATCGATGGTTTATTTATCATCACCCATCCATCTCACAAATACTATTTAAACACATATTATACATCAAGAACTGTGCTATTGGCGGGATTCAAAGATAAAGATGAGAAAATCTCTACCACTTAAGAGCTGAGAATTCACTGGGCAAGACTGATACACTACAGATGTACAACAGTGTAATTATAGGTAGACCTAGAGCCATACATTGGGCTCCAAGAAGAGACAACACCTAATCGTGCCTGTTTTCACAGAGGAGACAACACTGTAAAGGACGAACAGGAGATCACTAAGCAGAAAAGGGTGAGGAAAATTCCAGCAGGAGGCATGACACATGGAAAAGCATAGGAGCACAGCCAGACTATAGGTCTGATTAGAGCCTGGCTTGCAAGACAGATGGTTGGGAGCAGGATAGAAAAATGAAGCTGGAGAGGTAATATTGCTACGACATTACTAAGAATTTTGGACTTCAGCATTTTAGGCATTGAGAAGCCAGAGATAAAAAATGAAGCAAGGGAATTATGGTAGCTGCTTTGTGTTTCAGGAATAAAATCCTAACAGTCGAGTGGAGGAGAGACTGCTGTCGTGACTGGATGGAGCGTAAAGAGTCCCCATGTGTCACCTAGGTTAGGACTGACGCTCACACTCACCCGCATGGCTGTGCTGTAGTTCGTGCCAGGCAGTGCCAGTGTCTTCATTCCCTTCATCGGGGCTAAAAGAAGGATCCTGCGCATCTTCCCCAACAGTGACCTCCCCTTCTTTCAGGGCACATTTCAGGTGGAGAATGCTTCTATTCGCACGTTCTGCAACAAGATGAAGAAAGTGAGGCCAGTGACATCTGGGTGACCCCATGGACACTTACTCAAGGCAGTTTCTAAAGGAGAAGCAATCATTCCGATACTTAGTGAAAAACTGTAGAGTTCTGTTTCTAGCTTGCTGAGGAACACGCTGGAGGAAGTGAGAGAAGAGTAAGTTCACGGGTTAGAGGTTGGACTTGCTGGGCTCTAAGGTCCCTGACACCTTGGTGGTGAATAGTCACTAGCTAGAGGACTATCAGCCAGGAGGATGGAATGGATGAGCTCCTTGCCTATCCACCCGCTCAAACAATAACAAACCAGGGGAAGCGCTCTCCCTCCTGTCAATGTCTAAGACTCTGTTACTTCACCTGGGACACTGGGGTGGGAAGGCAGAACCCACAAGAGGGACTCTACCACATCGAGCTCCTGCCCAGCGAAGCCTCCTCATCCCTGGGGGCCTGACGTCCCTCCCCCACCAGGAGACATGCAACTGCCTGGCCTAGTTTTTATCAAAATTTGAAGAACTGATGTGCTTCTGGCGGCAGCCTCTGTAGAACAGCCCTTCATCACTCCATAGTCCATCTCATGTAGAAATTCTTGGTGAGCGCAACTGACTATCCCGAGAATTGAAGCTTGAACTCACCAGCACATACTTCACATAAACAGTCTAAATGAGCATGTCTGTAAGGCATTAACCAACAGCATGCAGTGGAAGTTCCACCAGGTCAGAACAGGCCTCACCTCTGCTTCCTCCTTCTTAGGATGATTGTTTTGGGGAGCTCTAAGCCACTAAGCAGGAAGTACTGCTGGAGGTACTGTGAAGAGGCCATGTGGAAAGGAAAGGCCCTGAGACCACATGGAGAAGGAGCAAAACCCAGCTCTGCCAACAGCCCAGTGGAATCTCCATGGCATAAAAGAGACTGGAAGACCTGCCTGCTGAGTCCAGTCAACCCACAAACCTGTGAGAGATACTAAAATGCTTTTAGTCGTTGCTTTCAGCCACCACATTTGGGGTACTTTGCTATGTAGCAATAGACAACTGAAATAATTATTCAGGAAAACACTAACCCCAAAACATTTTCAGCAAAGGATCCAACTCTTACATTAACAACAGAACTATGTTATGACACTAATGATGACGTGACTAATAATTCTACCCACGTTATGGATATTTTTATATGAATAACAACTGGAAAAACAGGCAATCAATTGGTAATTTCATTCATTAAGGTCCAGTTAATTTTTCAGGTTTAAACTTCTTATTGTTTCTTCTAATCTTATGATTAAATTCACTGTTTCCAATCCAGAAAACAATACGTATAACACAAAATTTTCCTGTATTGGAGCTGGGACCCAGATTTCAGTCACCATTTTCAAATTTTGACATCTGTATTTGAAAGTTAATTTTTAATGCATGAATTTACCATATATATGTTTATATATCAGAAATTTATGTTAGAAAAAGATGAATTCCCACACAAGTTCATGTACAGCTAATATCTATTTCAAATGGATTCAATCTAAACCGTTCTTCAGAGGAAATGGTACTTTCCCTACATAAGAGCAACTCAAAACAATGATGGCAGTGAAGTTCTTCCTCTCCTCTGATGGAGGCCCTTCTTCGATAATTTAGACCTATTTCTTCCTATGTCCTCAGGAGAAAAAGCTCCCCCATTCCTTGCGACCTAAATGGGAACCCTAGAAAGCAACCAAACACCTACGTTTTCATTACCAGTCACCGCTGGAGTATATTTATAACATATATCCTATAGGACCTTGTAAAACAGATTCCATTTTCTCCAAGCTCATTCATTTCAATGGAACAGAAAAAATAACTATAACTTAGTAGAAGAAAATATACCCTAAAATATACCATATATTACAAAATAGCTAATGTAGGCTCTTCATTTACAGAAACTCATTTTCTACCTTGATTAAACAAAAGAGAACCAGTCTTTTAGGTCAGGGTTCAATGCTAACAGAATGAAATTCTATTACTCATTTACACAAGAGACCCAGTGAATTTATCGCTACATTTTTCTCCATAACAATCCTATTTCCTCTAACAGGAATTTGGTGCTGATTACTAACCTAGCCTGGCCTCCTCTTACTCACCATGAGTTTAAGAAAAAGTCCAGAGAAGATGCATTCCTGATTTTAGCAAAATAAGCAACAGCAATAGTTTCCCAATAACTCAGTATTTTCTAAAGAGACTTGTTAATGGAAAAGGAAAATCAAAGTGTTACCTGATAAGCAATTTAGTTCACAGAGCTTTAGACTTATGCACTCAAATCTATGAAGAAAGCACCACTTAGCTTTATTGTATCCATTAGAAAGGAAACAGCGTTTGACTAACATTAAAAGTGTGCTCCTGGACCTATCAAATGACTTCAGCTTTCAGACAAAGGATAATTATTTATTTATACCTAATCTGACTAAAATTTAATAAGCTATATTAGGAAAAATAAAGAATATATGAAAAAATTTGCATACATGAAAATCCCTATTGGTACAGTTCTCTCATCAGATTACAATGATGGCAGAGTTTTATGAGCCCATTTAATCCCTTTTCTAATGTTCTGTTTAATCCTTTAAAATGTATAACAAACATGATGTGTTAAATTGCACTAGGAAAATAGTATTATGTGAAATACAGAGATATTGAATTCAACAGCTCCCTCAAAGAAAAGTGATACATGAGGCTTGAGGGTTTTTTTGTAACCAATGACTTTACTTACTAGGATCAGAGAGGAAGAGAAAGAATTTGCAAGAACTGTGTCCTAAAACTAAAACCAAGGAGTAAGTGATATTTTTAAGTCATTTCAAAACATGTATTTTACACTTAACAGACATATAGGTAATCCTAAAGAATAATAATGCTCAGTTGATTTAAGGCAAAGGAAACCCCATTGCTCTCCAACAGGAGCCATTGCAACTGAAAGCCCCATAATCTTAGTGAGAACACTCGTCCCCAGATGCAGTTACCTGCTGCTTGCACACAAGGAAACGATCAGATAGAATGTTCCAGTTATTTCCTATCCCACTGGGAATGGGCAAAGCTTTAACTGCCTATAACCGAGAGACAGAAGGAAAGAAGACTCATTTCCTCTTCTCCCCTGAGAGGACAGAAAGGGTATTTCACAACGCATCCTGCTTTTTTCTCTCCAGCGCCACGCATGAGCTGAATATAAACTTAATTATGAATACAAATACAAATAGGACTTCTGGGTCCCACAAAATCACATGAACATGTGTAAGTAAATAATTTTTCTGCTAATCCACTATCCAAACATCAACCAGTACAAGGAGCACTGAAAAGGTTACGGAGCTGCTGACTGCTGACAATGTAAGTCTGTCTTATCCAGTTTCCCTACTTCTAACTCTCAGCTCACCGCGGGGCCTCTCTCCATCAAGATGTTTTTGAACAAAAGGCAAATATATCCCAGGCTAGGAAGGATCAGCACTTATACACATACTGTGAATTATTAATTTCTACATTCCCCATCTGTACTAGGAGATGGGAAGGAGAATTATCCTGGTGACAGGGAGGAGAACCACACCCTGGGAAGCGCCCAGCTGTCTCGGAGAAAACATGCAATCAGCCAGACCTCCCTAGGCTGAGATCCGAGAGGCACCATGGTTCTCAAAACAAGCTTAGACCAAGGCAGACAAGCAGAAAAATGAGACCACAGTGAGATAAGAGATACATGGGTTTGGCCACACTTGACTGGGCCTCAGCCTAGTTCAGAAGATTGCTGTCCCTCTTTACTAGGGGACTGACAGGTAGTCAAGACCAAGATAGAAACAGCATAATCCAAAGTCAGGCAAAGCCAGCTTTGTAAACAGCCATGACAGTAGTGAAAGAGATTAAAAGCAGTACACAGAAACTAAAAAAATCTCAAAAGAAAATGCTACCCTAAGACTCTTAAGAGCTGACACATGTACTCAAGTAGTTGGCGCCAGGAGTGAAAGCTAATCCGAACAAGAGTGTAAACATCTTAAGAAAGCAGTGTCTGGAAGATCATCAATGATGTATGGATGCTGGCAAATCCAGGAGATTGGCGAGATACATTATGAGGAATACACCTGGTATTTTTTTGGCACCAACTGGGAGGACTTATGCACCTGTCACTTTCCATTGATAAAGACGTAATCCTAGCCAGACTGGCAGAAGCCAGGCAAAATCACCAGCTAATACAATCTGAATCCTTAATTATAATTACTCTCAAGTATGATTCTGGAAGAGCAAGGGCTATGAGCTAAGGCTTGCTACTTCGGGAACATGGTTTCTCTACCTCGGCACTATTGACCTGTGAACCTGAATATTCTTTGTTTTAAGGGGCTGTGTTGTGCGTGGTTAGCAAGCATCCCTGCCTCTACCCACTAGGTGCCAGGAGCACTCCCTCCCTCTGCAGTGTGACAAACAAAAACGTCTCTAGACATTACCAACTGCAGAAAAATCGCCCTGGTTGAGGACCACTGGTTCAGATCAATTCAAGAAGACATCCAGTGTTTAGTCTTGAGGACTTTGCCTCAAACCTACCACATTACTGCATTTTAATTGCAGCCACCTTTTGAGGAAAAGTGGGTAGGGCAGTGAGCTACCCTGGCACAGCAGTGGTGTTGGAGTGCTTCAAAGCCAGCTGTCAAGAGGTGTTATATCTATATCCACTGGAAGCAAGAACTTGGAATTCATCTTCACTTCACTTCATTTCAAGGCCTAACACATGAAACAATAGTTATACTCTAAGGCCATTAATTTTTCAGGTGATCATGCCTTTAAATAGTCCAGGGGGCTTTGATGAAGCCCCACCAAACTCAAGGTTGCTTTGGCGAGTGCACAAGTGCACTTCAAGCTTTCTCTACCTTTTGACCCTGAAAGCAACATCATTAAGTGAAAAGGTAAAAAACCTTAGCACAAACCAGTTAAACGCTCAGAGCGTAAGTCTTTTAACCATCCCAAGATAGAATATAATCATTGTCAGCATCTCAATAGCTTGAGAACAACTAAATCTCTTTTTCTGTCCAAGAACATGTGAAAATGCCCTTACAGTGTCGTAACACTGAACTATTGTTTGGTTGTAGATGATTCCACGGGTCACTAGTTACTTGTAAATCATCCTTTCTTGGTGGTTCAGTCCTGTCTTTTGCTTATTTTAGGGAAGGAAACCTGGAGTTCTACTGGCTTTCTCTTATTCTGGTAAAAGAAATAATCATAAAACTTAAAACTACTAAGAAAAGTCATATGAGTAGATAAGCAAAAAAAAAAAATGAACTCAGATATTTACAAGTTGTATCTGCATTACCAATCCTTATTTATTAATAGCCAAACCATACCAGTTCTTTAAATTTTGGAAAACAATGATGGTTCAGTCTGCACTGAAATAACAAAATAATTTTGTCATTTCGTAACGAATGTTTCCAAAGGCTTTATTATATGGTTGCCTCTTTTGGTGCCAGTGAGAACGATAATAAAACAAACAAATAAGCAAACGTTAGCTGTGGAGAATGTATGTGTATGTGTGTGTGTGTGTGTGTGTGTGTATACATATACATATATATATATACCGTGTTTCCCCAAAAATAAGACCTAGCCGGACCATCAGCTCTAATGTGTCTTATGGAGCAAAAATTAATGTAAAACTTGGTCTTATTTTAATATAAGACCGGGTCTAATGTAATATAATATAATACCAGGTCTTATATTAATTTTTGCTCCATAAAGACACATTAGAGCTGATGGTCTGGCTAGGTCTTATTTTCGGGGAAACATGGTGTATGTGTATATATATGCATATATATGTATATATGCATATATATACATATATATGCATATATACACATACTGTATATGGCAAAGAATATAAAAAACATTCAGGAAACATTTAAGCAAAAAAATAAGAAAAGGAAGAGTAGGAGGAATTGCAGAAGGAGGAGAGAGGGGGAGAGAAAAGAAGAAGGAAAAGAAGAAGAAACACAAATTTGTTGAGTAAAACTGAGAAAAAGAACTTTTACTTAAGTTACACACGTTTTGTAAGTGTGTCAAAGGTCCACATGATATCACTGCTGGCTAATTCAGTGACCAAATTATTGGCTAGTAAGATTAATGCAGGCCTTCTACAGATGTGAGCCCTTCCCTGGAAGGAAAAGCACTCTTTGTGGGCTCTGCAGAGATGTGTCAATCACATACAAGTAAAACATAGAACGTCAACATTATCTTCAGTTTTCTCAAATTAGATCAATTTACAAAGAAAAGGATCACCCCCAAATTACATATTTTATTCTCTTTTCAACCTTTTGCTTTCTATGAACTAGTTCCATTCCTTACTCTTATTTTTATTAGATAAAAATATAACCTTTATCATTCACATGGTCCAATCCAGTGTTGATGGAAGAGACATTAGAGATCCAGGGGTCTGAGTGATATCTGGGTGACAACCAGGCTCTCACGTGTGTCTTGTGTGGCCAGCACAGTGCGGGAAGAAGGGAGAAGAAAAACAGGGAAGAAAGAAAAGAGGGAGGGCGCAAGAAACTGGAAAGTTTTTAGAAAAAGCATCAACTGCGCAGTTTGGCCACACGCCTCACCATTCCCTAGTGTCTTCCACTGACTCATTCACACATGCTGTCATCTGTTTGGCTCCTAAAGGCAATAATTCCCAAATCTAGTCCAAACTTTATTTTGCAGATGAAGACCAAGAATCCAAGAGCAGTTTATTTATTTGCCTGAGGTGACCGATGGTTATCAGCAAAGCAACTCTAAGAGTTCAGCGACCTGGCTCCTAGTTCCACATTCTCTTCTCCATCATATTTGTCCATAAATTCAGTCTAGAGCCTGAAACACCGAAAGGCTGAAGTGAAAAGGGTGAACCAGGATAGAAAATGTATATGGAAAATAAATAATGTACTCCTAGCACTATACAAGTTTCATATTTCTTTATGCCCACCCAACCAAAGGTAGCTAGGTGAATAGGTGAGTCATGTATTCAGGTCTTGATAAAACTGTATTCATAGCTAACACTGTAGCAATAGACTAGACATGATTCTGTTACTAAGGCTGGGACGTTGCATTTCTAGCAAGTTCTCTCCTTCTAATACCATATCCCTACATTCCAGTGTACAGAACTTGAATAGCCTGGATTGCCCATTATTCTGGTTTTTCTAACCCTTTCTTGACTACAAACTACTTTATTTTATACTTCACGGCCTTGTACAAGGATGTGTTGAATGTAAATTAGAGGAGGGGCATTTGCTGTTCTCCCCAGTTATCAAAATAGTTCTCAGCCATTCTGCGGGTCTTGAATTACAGTTGCCTGTAGAAGGAATGAACACCTAACCATACTGCCAGGAGACCTTCCAAGTCACTTCCCGTTCTATGTTAAGCTCTCTGACTCTCAGGATACTTGGAATATGCTCACTTATTACCCCACTGGAAACTTTCATATCATCTACTGTGTCGGGATAATGTTACAGATTTGTGGGGCAGTTAGGTCTCTTAATTTATATCAGAACACTAACTTTGAAGGAATGTCATTAAACCTGCCCAATTTCTTGCAGTGGGGGCATAGCCAACCAAAAGCAGGAGATATCCTTACAGGGGGCAAACAATGAATATATCTGAAAAGTGTAAGGGAAAGGATGAGAGGTGAGGGTGGAGTGTGAAAATGGGCTCCCTGTTTCCATGGCTGCTCTGGGATCATCAGAGTCAAGGAGAAGCAAGACGTCCACTCAGGTTTTAAAAGCAAGAAAGTGAACTTTGACTCCACTTTTACATCAGAATTTCAAATTCTTAATATACTATAATATCAAAATTTATATTTAAAGTGAAGAAATAAGGCAAAGCTATAAAAAATGGAAACTTGTGAAAGCATTTTGCATTTTTATGTGGTTACTTGCTGTCTGAATATAAATGAAGGGATACAAATAATGATTACAGGTACAGGTATTTAAAAACCAGAGGAGTAACCTGTGAGGAAAGACCACAAATGCTTATCAGCCTTTACTCTAAGCAAGAACTAGGCAAGACATTTTGGGAAAGTAATGGCAGATAGACAAAACCAAACAAACCAACAAAACAAAGCAAAAAAACTTTAAATTGCATTTTGTCTGATTGTATAGAACACAATTTCAAGTTATTAGGCACAAACACTCAAAATGAAGTTCTACATATAAAATAATGCCACCATACTTTGTTCTGAAACACAAATGTTGACTTTAAAAGGAATTATCCTATTTAAAAGGGGGTAATTTATATGTATGGAGTGAAGAACTTCTGACTATGCTTCCCTTCAAAGTTAGCTTTGTTTTGTTTCTGTCCATGAGCTGTTATGTAAACTAAATAAATGTAAAAATAAACAATGCTACTAAATAAATAATAAAGTAAGTCCTGGAAACCCATGAAAAATCAGGTTCCATTTCTTGATTCATTGTTAAAACGATCACTAAACCTTTTTTAAAATTAACTTTTTTCTCTGCTTTCTCTGCTTGTGATTATAAATGTTTTCACTATCACATTGTTAGCACACTAAATTTAAAACTTATTTTAAAATGTATTAGCTTTGAATAAAAAGTCTTCACTTTGTAATTACTGAAAATATTATCATGGGTATTAGACATAGTAGTACTCTAACAGTTGAAATTAACAATTGCATCAAAATGCCTAATATTAAATGGCCTCTAATACTTACATAAAAGTTCAAAATAAGGTCAAAGAAGGAAGAACATTAGGAGATACTTATAATGGAAAACAAAAATTTTTTGCCAACCTCAAAAATTAAACAGAATCACACACATTATCATTGTGCACAGTATTTTTCTTGCTTTCAAATGAAAGTTAGAAGTGGTTATTTCTGTATCTAAAAGTTCTTGAAACATCACTAGGATGATGAAGATATTCATTAAGACCAATTATTTTACTCTTGCAGTTTGAATACTCACAATGTTGACAGTTTGTAACACGGCTGACAGGTGGGAACCATAAATAATAACTCTTACAAAATCTAGAGTTACTTGAAAATAAACTTTCTAATCTTCTTGAAAAAATCTTCCCTTTGTTGCAGGTACCAATTATAAATAGCAGCTAACATTTAATTAGTGCTTCTTATATGCCAACCACTGATCTTTACCCTTATTTTCTTTCCTAGTAATCTGTAATTATTTTGTTTATTGTCTTTCTCCTCCACGAATCCAGAGGCTCCAAGGGGACAGGGACTTTGTCTAGTTCCTTATGTAGCCCAAGGATCTAGTATGCCTAACTAGTGAGTTAGTGTTCTAAATGCTTTAAATAATTTTTTAAAACTGTTGGTCATGACCTAGAGGGTTTAGAAAATGCAACAGAAGAGAAAATAAAGTGCATTATATTTAGTATTTTTTAATGAAACTTTTAGTTTATGTATTTGTCCCATATAAAATGTGTTTTTACTGATGAGTGACAGTAAAAATAAAAAAAAAAGAAAGTCTCAAAATTATTGCTTTACATGGATTATTTCATTTGCTTCTCACAACAACCCTGTAGACGACACCGTAACTTCCACTTTAAAATAACAGAACTGGAGCTTCCCAGTTGGTGAATGCATCCATGTGTTGCAATAGCAATGCACCCAAAGAGGCCTTCCACAACTTAGGGGTTCAGGCCCGCAAGACTACCTCCACTTCAGATGCCAGTCAGAGTTCCCGGGTATCACTCGTAGTTCTGACTGATTGGCTATAAATCAAAGGGTTCCTACAACCCCCTCCTTGGCTCTATTGTTTGTTAAAATGACTCACAGAACTCAGGAAAGCACTTTATTTACTATTACTGGTTCATTATGAAGGGGTACAAATCAAGAACAGCCACATGGAAGAGATGTATAGGTGAGACATGGGGATGGGGAGCAGAGCTTCCAAGCCCTCTCTGGGTGCAGCGCCATCCCAGCGCATGGATGGGTTCACCAACTGGGAAGCTCTCTGAACCCTGTTGTTGGAGCTCATACATAACCCTGTTAGGTATGGAGGTTTCATTACATAAATACAACTGATTAGATTAGTGAATAACGCAATCTCCACATTCTCCCCTCCATGGAGATTAGGGAATGGCGCTGAAAGCTCCAACTCTGTAGTTATGGCTGGGTCTTTCTAGTGACCAATCCTGAAGCTGTCTAGGGGCTCCCAGACACCAGTCATCTCATTACGTACAAAGACACTTTTATATGAATGAAACTGGAAGGCATATGCTAAGTAAAATAAGTCAGATATCCAAGAAAAAATATTGTATGATTTCACTTAGATGAGGTACCTAGAATAGGCAAATTGATGGAGACAGAAAGTAAAATAGAGGTTTACAGGAGCTAGAAAGAAGGGGAAATAGGGAGAGGGGGGGAAAAACAGAACTAAGGTTTTTAAATGTTATATATGTCCAAGGTGACAAACTTCAGTTCTATAGATACTCACTCATATGATGCCATACTAAAAAAAAATCTAAAAAAAAAAAAATCTGAATTAACTAAATATGGTTTCAGTAAGTAATAGTAATTGTAACAGGATTCCTAAAGAAAAATATAGGCTTTTAAGACAGGCCTGACTTAATTTAACACCTGGCTCTGCCACTAAGTAGCTGTGTGGGCTTTGTCCTAATTTCACGTCTTTGCACCTCCATTTATTTCCCCATGTGTAAAACAGGGCTATTCATAAGGTTGTTTTAAGTTTTAAATGATATAATGTATGTAAACAGCCTAGAGCACTAAATAGAGCTGTTGTGATTAAAATAATTATTAGTGCTTTCTTTTCCTGGTCCAATAAATCATTCACTCCACTACACCATACTGTGAATGTGTAAATAGTGTGTAGCAGGAACTCATTAAAGAGCAAAGTATGGGAAATGTGCAAAAGTGGCATAGAGCCGTTCAAGAGGTTCTGCTGGCGCTGGGTGAGAAGGATGCTGAAATCAAGATCAGAGAGTTGGTTCAGGTAGCTAAGGCACCCAGGGAAACACTAATGGTTAACAGTAAAAACGCAAACGATCTCATTCTTCCTCAAAAACATCCTTCCACAGCAACGTCCATCTTCTTGCTCTGCATCCTGGCTGGGGCCGAACCGAGGTGATAGGAAACACACCTAGTCAGCCCCCGCCCGCTAGGCCCTGGTACCAAGGGGCACGGAGGTTCGGAGCAACTCACCCCGGAGACTCCGTCGATAATGCCCCAGAATCTCCTCCAGGGTAGAGTTCTCCGGGGACTTCGCCATGTACAGACTCGGGCCCAGAGATGGGAGTTACGTGGGGAAGAGTCCAATGTTCTCCCCTCCGAGAACAGGAGGCCTTAGTGCCCTGGGTGGACCCGCCAGCTTCCTGCCGCTGCTGTCAATGGGGAGCATGGAACACCGGACCGGGCTCAGGAGGGGCTCTTCCCACCTACTAGCCCTCTTGGTGGATGACGGGAGTTGTGGTTCTCAGACTCCGAGCCTGCAGCGTCCAAGTTCCTGAGAGCCCCTCTAACTACACTACAATTCCCAGAGGGCACTGCGCTCCCAGAGCCAGCTCCGGCCGTTTGGTGGCCGGATCCGGTTGCCAAGAGACTGCTCGGAAGCTCCGCCCTTTTCCTGATTTAGTCCTGCCTTCATCCCATCCTGCTGTTTGGACCACCCAAAATGACAGCAAGGTCTCGCAGAAGGCCTTGACTCTTCTAAGCAATTTGCTAACATGCAGTCGATTCTTGACGATTTTCAAGGACGCAAATAACAAGCTCAACACTCTTCAGCCACGACATTTGCCAAAACAAATTCTCAAGACACATACGCTCTAAATATTGCCAAGAGCCTAGATTGTGAAAGGCAGCTGACTCTACAAATCCTAGCATGCCCAGCCACCCGACCTCCCCTTGGGGTTGGCGCACTGCCCGCTGGGAACCGTAGTCCTTGCTGGTAGGCGTCCCTGCTAATGTTGGGGTCCTCCTCATTGTTCAAGCCGGTCTTTCGGAGGCACGCCTGCGCAGTCGGCAGCTGGAAACCCCTGCGGCGAGACCCTCTGCACAGCCCCTTTTCATTGTCTGCTCTTGGCGCCTGCGCAGTGAGAGATCGTTGGGACCGAGCCGGGAAGGGGGTAGGGCCGGGCTCCTCGCCCTTTCCCCGAGCGCCTGCGCATTAGGCGGCCGCTCTTTGCCGTTACCGCTATGTGTGGGGCGTGTGTGGAATAACGTTAGTGCCCAGCGGAGCCGAGGGGCCGGGAGCTCCATCACAGCGGCCGGGACGACGACGACGACGACGACAGCGGCCACGACGACGAGTGTGGGGGGAGGACGGCGTGCGAGAGACTCACGGGACGCGACGCGCCCCGCCTCCCCCGTCCGGTCCCTCTCTCCGCGGTGAGGGGTAAGTGATGCGCTCCGCTGCCGGTCGGGCGCCGCCGATCCCGTCGCGGCCACTTCCACGTCCTCCTCCTCGCGTGTGCAGCGGGGGCTCCGGCCGCGGCGTGCGGCGGGGCCAGGGTGCGGGGCCGGGCGGGGCCGGGGGCGCTTCCCGGATGCTCCCGGCGGCGCCGCCACCCCCACGCGCGGCCGGGGGCTCGGCCGGGCCGCGCTCGTCTCCCCCCCCGCCGGCCCTCCGGGCTGCGGCCGCCGCTCCCGCGGCCCGTGGGCGGAACGTGCGGGCTCGGCGGGGCGCGCTCCGCGCTTTGTGCGGCCCCCCCCCCGCCGTGCGGCGCGAGGGGCGCGGACGGAATGGCCGCGCGGCCGCCGGGGAGGCGCTTTCCCGGCCGGGCGCGGCTCGCGGCGCCGGTCCTTCGCGGTGGTTGGTTCGGGGCTGTGGGTGGGTGGCGGGAGGTCGGGCGAGGAGCCTCTCGGACGCGCCCGGCGGGCGTGGGAGACGTGGTGTCACGCACCCTGCCCGGCCCGCGGGCCCCGCGGGAGCTAGGACCCCGCGGGAGCTCGGACCCCGCGGGAGCTCGGGCCCCGCGTGACCTCGGGCCCCGCGTGACCTCGGGCCCCGCGGGAGCTCGGGCCCCGCGTGACCTCGGGCCCCGCGGGAGCTCGGACCCCGCGTGAGCTCGGGCCCCGCGTGACCTCGGACCCCGCGGGAGCTCGGACCCCGCAGTCCGCCCCGGGAGGAGAGCGAGGCTTCCGGCCGCGTGCATTGTCCTGAGATTCAAACGTGGGGCGTGGGCACGGCTCCCGTCGTTGTATTCCCCGCGGGGGAGAATTATGAGCGGCGGCCCAACCCGGGGCGGGAAGACGTGGGATTTGTAGAAGCTCTATTTTTCGGTGTCCAGGAGGCTGCTGTTTATTTATGTGAAGCATGGAAGCTCCTGGAAGCCACGGACGGCGTGATCGATGTAGCGTCGCTAGACGACCGTGCAGCCCGGACTCGGCAGGGCCCGGCCGCCGAGCTATTGTGCAGCCGGGAGGTGAAGCCGCAGAGTCGTGTGTTCATTGGGTGGTAAATGCATTCGCGTCCCGACGGGGATAGACGAGGCTGCGTCTCGCCGTTGTGTGCGTGGACGCCATCGGAGCAAACGGGAAACGGACCTGGTCCATTTCTGTTTCTGAATGTTATGCCTGCTTGTAATCTCCTTGTGAAAAATTCACTCCCATTGGAGAGAAATGTGGGGAAGCAGACGACACGCTTGATTGAAGATGCATCTTTTAAAATGATGTGATCCTGAAGCTTCCAGCGTTTCCGACCGTTTGCGGGTTTTACAAGGAGGATGAAGCAGGGAGGGGAGGAGCCGGTGGAGGAATAATGTGACAGGAGCGAGTTCCATTATGAATACAGTATCCAAGTCTCTCCTGATAGAATCCTAGCTGGGGCATGCTTCAAAGATTTACGAATTCAGCTCTGGAAATATTACATTGCAAGTTACAAACCATTTTGTATATTCTGCATTATTATTATTTTTTTTTTGAGTTATACGAGGTTGCTTTTTGTTCTTCCTAACTTTATAGATATTGCATAATTAGGGTCTTTTAAATCCGAAGAGTCTTAAGTGCACTTGAAAGAGTGATAACTAAAATTTGGGAAGGTAACTGTCCGTCCAAGCCAAACTGCTAATGAAAGGCAACGGCAAATAAAACCAAGGTCTGTGCTGCGGAGTGCTCTTTCCACTAGACCCTACCCTGTGGACATTTATGGAAAGGTGCTCTACAGTCTCTTTGCTTGTCTGTGACAATCAAGTTCATTGACACCCCAGTTGTTTTAATCTAACCCTTTTCTTTGTAAAGTAAAAATAGTAATTCTACTGAAGAGAAACTTTAGTTTTATGAATTAACTTACAGGAAAAGAAACTATAACACAGGCTTTTCATAAAAAGAGAAACTTGGATTATTTTTCCCTACTACTTATTAGAAACCATATTTTAATAACTTCCTGATATTTAGAAGTAGTTTATAGTATGATCAGGTCTATAAACTCTGTTAAAAATTGCCACATAACAAGAAACTATGAAGTCCATTTTTCTTTGATTAAAGGATTGTATTAAACTTAAATGAGAATTTACCTTTTGAGAAATAACTTTGAACTTTTTATCAAAATTAAATTTATGTTTTTTATGGAGTTGATTTTGCCATAAAGTCCTTTCTTATTCTTATAACTTTTATCCTACATTGCATTTTAATAGACTTTTAAAACAGATTTTATTAATGTTTCAACTTAAAAATAGTCTAATTAATTTCAGTATAAAAATAGTCTAAAAATAGTCTAATTAAATTCAGTATGTGGAATTATGTTAAATCAAACTTAAAATGTATTTACTGGTAAATTTTGTGGTGTTCTAAAATGACGTTGTATGGAAATAACCATCTACATGTTTTTTTATCTTAGCATTAGAATAATGAAATTTATACTATAAAATATATAAATTATTATACGTTATGCCTTTTGATACAAATATCAAGATTCTTTAAAAAAATTCTCTGCATAGTGATTTGTTTTATTCCAAGTATCAGGTTTTTGTTTCCTTTTATCACTGGAAAAAAATGTTTTATTGTTGCATCTGATAGTAATCAAATATTACTCATCTGGTACTGAATGCTGTACATGTATAAAGTTGTCAACATGTTTTTAATTCAACAAAATGTATTTCTGAAAAATAATTTTTGCTATTTTAATTAGTGAGTAATGATTTTTTGCTTTTCTATGGTGAACACTAGCGGTGTTAAGCTATCCAAATAAATATCTAACAGATAGCATGATACTAAGTTGCCAACTAAAATATCCATACAGTTGCAAATTACACAGGAAGTATAACAAAAGAGCAGTTACATACTATCTGAAAAATCCTCCGTGGATAAATAATACTGGCTGGAGCATTAAATGTTGGTGGGTTTCAGTAAAAAATGGGTTTGCTATCACAGGGACCACCCATTTCTTTCAGTAAGAAATGGGTTTGCTATCACTCAGACCATCTTTATTTCATAAACTTTGGTTAATAACCAAGATTTCTAATACTCAGTTACCCTTGGTGGAATGGATTTTAATTATTTACTCATACATTTCTTGAGGGAAGTGCTCAGCAGTGAGTTAGCCAGTATGAGCGATACAAACGAATAAGAAAACATCAATGTCTGGTAGTAGGGTTGATTAAACTGGATATATAGTCCAGTTAGTTGAAATAATTGTGCAACAGTGTGTGGATATATGTAGAGATATATATTCAAAACATATAACAGCTAACATGTACTGAAGGTAAAGCTTCCTTTTATGTCAACGTAGAAAGGATACCAACAAAAAGGTTAAAGAAAACCTTACAGAAATTACTTAACATTCAAATAGGGATTGTACAAAGCATAGAAGTGGAAAAGAATCCCAAGCATACGTTGCTTAGGTTTGAAAACAAAAAAATTAGCAGAGAATGTCATTATTTAATATATTAGTAAATAGAAAATATTATATTTTGGGACATGATATTTGTTGAACAAATGGGTAATACCTGCCATGTATTAAGCACCTAATATGTGCCAGACTCTGTGTGTGTGTGTGTGTGTGTGTGTGTGTGTGTGTGTGTGTGTATAATTCATGCAGCAGTCTTGTAAGTAAGGTATTATTTTACACATTTAAAATTGAGAATATTTGAGACCCAGAGTTAGTGAATAATTTTGCCTATGTGTCACACATTGCTAAGTGGTAGAACCTATAACTGAACCTTCGTCTTTTCAACTAAAGCTAAAATTCTTTCCACTCATGTTTTTTAGTAAGTTTAAAAGGCAACATTTATTCCCTTCTGATTCACAAAATTTTAGAATTACAGGAGACTTTAGTAGAAGTTATATCATACATACAATGTGCCACCTACTTCTAATATCTCTGGAGATCTTATTGAATCCAGCTTCTCCAAGAACAAGTCTTGCATGAACAAATTGGCATAGGCTGGCTTATTTAGCTTTTGAAAAGCATAGAAAGATCTTATTATATAAGACCCAGTCTTATATTATTGTAAAATAAGACCCAGTATTATATTATATTATATTACATGATATTATATCATATCATATATCATCATATATTATATCCAGTCTCATATTGTAGTAAAATAAGACTGGGTCTTATAATAATTTTTGCTCCAAAATACTCATTAGAGCTGATTGTCCGGCTAGGTCTTATTTTCGGGGAAACATGGTAGTACCTGCTGAATTATGTATTACATAACTTCTTCCCATTGGCTGCAGTTCTGTCTTTATGAGTGAGATACAGTAAGGTTCTTCTTAATATATTGGGTCTCTGCTAGGTTTTCTCTTTTCTAAATTAAATATTATAACCCCTATAACTTCATGTGACATGGTTTCCTGTACCTTTCTCATCTCTGTCACCTAAATTCAATCAATTTTGTCAATGCTGTTTTTTTTTCTGATACGGTTTCCATATTTAATTCTGCAGTCATCGTCTGAATACAGTGTAGTGAAATTATCCCCTTCCTTAATTCAAGCCATGCGCTTGTGTTTACAATATAAAATAGTGTTTAAATCTTTGAATAACAGTAACATCCTTGTCAGTTCTAAGCAAAAATTAAGATAAAATGTTATGTGGCTTTTCAAGTTATATTTATGCAATTCAGGGGATTATTTTTTGAGATTCTGTATTTCTACTTTTCTAGTGTTAAAATGACCTTTATGAAATGACAGTATTAGGTGGTAAGTTTCTTTTGCTGTTTATCTTGGATTTTTGTTGTTGTTGTCATTTTGTTTTGTTTTAGTGTTCTTAGATAAACAATAAAATCTTGGCAGCTTTATGTTGTTTCTCATTTTGTTTTTTGAAAAATTAGTGTGGAAACCACAGCATCTTTTTTATGTTAAGATCTCTCCCATTCCGTATATACACATACATGATGTTTTTGAAGCAGAATTTACCTTTAACACTTTTAAATGTTATATTGAATGTAACCAAAGTTAAAACCTGTTGAGATCTTCTTGAATTATAACTCTGTCATCCAAGGGATTAGCTTCCCTTCCTGGCTTTTTGACATTTGTAAATTTAACAAGACAGTCGTCTTGTTTTCATCCTGGTCATGTACTAGATATAGCCAAAAAACAAAGCCATGCAGATTTATAAATAGAATAAATGTTACATAAATAAAATATGCTGGAGGTAAATGATGACACAAAGATAATGAAAACCATTGGAATATTTTTGTTCCTAATTAAGGAGAAAACCATTATATCCTCTAGTGCTAAAGGTATTGGTTGAAGTTTACAGTCTGGTGAGGAATATAGATAATTATAAAATTATATGATAAGTAAGCATAGGTGCTATGAAGAAAAATAAATCACGAGCAGAGGGATAGAGTGACAGAGGACTGCTATTTTTTATTGCTTTTTAAATAGTCATACAAATAGTAGAACATTCAGATGGTTCAAAAAAAATCACAGTATTTTAAAAAGAAATTATGTGATATGTCCTCCTACGTCTTTTCTCAATCCAATAAGTAGCTATTTATTATGTCTTATGTATCCTTTCCGTAAATTTGTTTTTCAATTTAAGCAAATACAATATATATTCTTAATTCACCTCCTCTCTTTTACTAAATGATAGCCTCTTTATATAATTTTCTCTACCTTGAGAGCTACTCTTTTGTAGAGTAGTCAGGGAATACCTCTGAGAAGGTGACATTTAGCAGAAACTTGTATTAGGTAAGGAATCACGCCAGATAGGAATCTGGTTAGAGAGCGCGGTGGTCCTGAGAGGAATGGGATGAGTGAATTCAGAAAACAGGACATTGGCTGGAGGTGAGAAAGAGGAGGGAAAACTAGGAGGAAATGAGGCTGGATAGAAATTGTATTGGTTGCTTTTATTTAAACTGCCTTTGGGATTTTATTGGAGGGTTTTGAGCGGGGGAATGACCTAAGAATTGGGTTGTATTTTTAAAGTGTGGTCTGGCTGTTTCGTGGATAGTAGACTATAGGGGAAAAGAATGGGATTAGGGAAATGAACTAAGAGACAGTTGAAGTAATCTAGACTAAGAGATGCTGATGGTTTACACTTGGAGGGATGGTGGGAAGACAGTGAAAGGTCCCTGATTTTAAAAGATGGAGAGTTCTGCACGTGTTTGGTTTGGAATGTCTAAACACCTAAGTGGAGATATCAAGTAGGCAGATGGTATAGGTGATTGATGATCCCTTATCTGTAAAAAACACTTCGCTTGGCTTCTGCGACACCATATTCACTACCTCACTGGCCACTTCTTTTCAATCCCTGATACCTCCTTCTCTCTTGCAAAACTTTTACTGGGACTTTCAATTCCAGGACTTCTTATCAACCTAATTAATGATTTTCTCAACCTAAGTACTATTTTCCAGTCTACAGCTTTAAATATAGTCTACTAAGGATGCTTAAAAAGTTAGTATCTTCAGTCTGAACCTCTCCTATGAATTCCAGACTAGTACTTCACCGAGGTGAGGCATTCTGTGTTGGGCTGTTCAATAAAAGTAAGCGACTTTGCTTGCAGTGAGAGGGCATGTTGGACCTTCTGTTTCTAGTGGTACATAACAAATTCCAGCATGTTAAGGAGTTACTGTACAAAATCAACAATGTGAAATTTGTAAATTGGAGAGAGAGGAACAAATACGATGCAATTAAATGAAGGATAAGTAAAGGAAAATTTGGAAATTTGGGAGGGTGGCCTGAGGACAAAGGGGTGAGACTATTAGGTGTCCAGCAGAAGCATGTCTATTCATGGTAATTAGTCATTAATTACCATGAATAATGCTCAGAACGTAATTCACTCATACTTCATGATTCCATTCATAGAATCTCGTACCTTTTAGGTTAATTGCAAATTGATGCCCCTTGCCCCCTAAATATGTAAAATAAGGTATATACATATAAGATGAATAAACCCCACAAAAAAACGCTGTCTTGACAACCATTTCTTTCATCTGCTTCGCTGGTATCTATTTTTGGCAGTACGATTTCTAATGTCTGACTTGTCTTCCTTTTCTTCCTTTTTCTTGGGCCCAATTTGTAGTTTCCTCTTCTAGTCTCAGCATTCTAAATCACATTTTTCACATCCCATGTCTTAGTACCTTTTTAAATTTTTTAAAATTAGTTTCAGGTGTACAAAACAATGCAATAGTTAGACATTTCATCCCTCGCAAAGTAATAACCCCCCTCCTCCAATCTTTGCCCCTCTGACATCGTGTATATCTATTACAATTCCATTGACTCCGTTCCCTATGCTGTGCTCCATATCCGTGACTATATATTAAATTATAGTTGACATACAATATTATTCAGCTTCAGGTGGACAGCCCAGTGGTCAGGCATCTACATCATCTATGAAATGGTCTCCCTAATAAAACATGTGCCCATCTGACACCCTACCAAATCTTTACAACATGATTGATTATCTTCCCCAAACTGTCTTTCATGTCCCCGTGGCAATATTGTAGTTAAAAATGTTTCTTTTCCTTTAGTCTTCACAATTACATCCCATTCTCCCCAACCCTCTTCTCCCATGTTGTCAACCCAGTCAGTTCAAGCCGAAGGAGTCTTTTGAGGAATTAGAAAATATACATTTTTGTGGTAAACGTCAGTGACTTATCTAAATAAGGTGAAATTAGGAGAGAGAGTACCTGAATAGTTGATAATGTCACTCACCTAGAGAGGGAAAACAGGAGGAAAGACAGATTTTGTTTAGAAGATCAAATGATGCAGTTTTTTTCAAAGTAATTCTCGGGGTCATTGAACTGAAAATGATTTGCAAGAAATTAGACATATGGTTTGATAGAAGAGGTTTTGACTTTAAATTTAGATATGTAACTTAATGTCATAAGCAGTACATGAAGTCCAATGGCTTCAAAGAAGTTTCAATGGGATCATGTATTGGGAAGTAACTCCCCGAAAAACAAGGATTTAAAGAGAAATAGAGACTTTCAAAGAGAATGAGAAGAGGCCACAGAAATAAGAGGAAACCAAAGTGATATTTCCATAAGTGAAGAATGATCAAAGGTATTGAGAGTTGATGTAACATAGGAATGTTAGCGATCACTGCATTTAGTGATTAGGAGGACATTTTGGAGCATGGTTCACTAAGGCAGTTGAGAGGAAGAGGACAGAAACTCAGTCAGTCTTCAGTACATAGGGAAAGGTCAAGAGAAGTCGAAAGATAAGGAAGTAGAATGAGCGACACAGTCTGCTCCTCAAAGCCCGGCACTGAAAGGAAGAGGGAAGGTCCTTTTAAATGAACTGTATTCTGTCTGTTCTTTGATTTCTTTTTCAAGGTTTCCAAAATTTGTCATGCTTTCTGATAATTCATTTTAAACAATTCTGTTGTAAAACAAAGTTTCAAAATGCAAAAACTTGCATTTAAAACCAAATAAACTCTTACAATATACATTAATCCCGTTTCTTGAAAGTTCATTAATTTTAGGACAGCGTTCTGAAAGGCTAAGATATCCTTAGATTCTAGTGGGTATTTGTATTTTTATGTTCCTACTTTATCGCGTGTACAAGGAGCTAGTCATAAGAGCTGGATTAAAAGTTTTCTTAACAGGAAATAACATTTCTTAAAAATAGTAAAGCAACTTTTGAAAATAAGGTGCTATCTAAGGGTATCATGTTCAAAATCCCAAAGTTACTTTGGCCTTGGGGATCCAAATTTACTAATATGGGTACTGAGTACCATGACAAAATTACTTTCTGAGTAGATGATTTGAATTTTTCTCTGAGATTATATATATATATATACACACATATATACATATGTACATATATGTATATATAATGCGTATACATTTTTTGGCTATACATATATATGTATATATATATACACACACACATATATATATATATATATATATATATATATAAAGGAAGGAAGGAAGGAAAGAAAGACAGAAAGAAAGGAAAGACAGAAAGAAAGGAAAAAAACTATTAAAATTGTAACACTCAGTATATACCGATAACAAAAGATGAATACAAGTCAGGTTTGATTTCTGCAATTACAAGAGGTGCTCACAGTTGTTACCATAAGCGTAATTTTAATACAGTTTTTCCTTTCTTAAAATGTGTATTCATTTTTTTGTCACACTCTGTATGTATGTATGTACGTATATATGTACACACATACACACACTATACATTCCAAAAAGTTTATAACAAAATTCAAATAAGTTATAAAAAAATCACTTATAAAAAACGTAAGAATTTGGGTAAACCTGTGCTGGATCCAGCATAAATGAAGAAAGCAAAAGCAAATGTTTATGAAGCATATCAGTGTCAAAATAAGAACAGGATAAGGCCTAATATCCAGAGCAGGGAAGAATAATTAAGAAATTTATGAATCAGAGTCCCTAAGCACTTACTGGGAACAAAAATTACTTTTTTCATATTTTGAATAAGTGTATTTATTTAATAATGTAAAAGTCCCCATAGGAAATGATATAAAATTAATGGATGTCTAAGAAATGCAAGATTATTATATATATTTTTTAAGATTTTGTTTTTAATTGGGAAATGGGTGCAGAACTTTATTGGGGAACAGTGTGTACTTCCAGGACTTTTTTCCAAGTCAAGTTGTTCTCCCTTCAGTCTTAGTTGTGGAAGGCGCAGCTCAGCTCCAGGTCCAGTTGCCAGTTGCAGGGGGCACAGTCCACCATCCCTTGCGGGAGTCGAACCGGCAACCTTGTGGTTGAGAGGATGTCCTCCAACCAACTGAGCCATCTGGGAGCTTAGCGGCAGTTCAACTCAAGGTGCCGTGTTCAATCTTAGTTGCAGGGGGTGCTGCCCACCATCCCTTGCGGGACTCAAGGAATTGAACTGGCAACCTCGTGGTTGAGAGCCCACTGGCCCATGTGGGAATCGAACCGGCAGCCTTCGGAGTTAGGAGCATGGAGCTCCAACCGCCTGAGCCACCGGGCTGGCCTCAGATTATTATGTCTTTTGATAGGATTCTTGAATGTATTATGGAAGAAGTAAACTAGTTAAAACAAAAAAATTAATGCCAATAGGGGTGTCACTAATTAACATATGTACTTGTTTTTTCTTTTTGCTAACATTTACTTCGTAGATTGTTCTTTAGTAGTATGATGTGATTTTATCTGTTTAATATAGTCATAGGAAATCATATTTCTGTCGAAAGTTGAAAAACTGCAGGAAAAATGTGAGAGAGGGTCTCATGAAGGCAGGAACCCAGTTAATTTTTTGAGACAATCACTGCATAAACTAAAATTTGTTTTATAAATTAAAACACGTATCATTTTATTTAATAAATACTGTCATCACATATCTGCTGCAGGAAAACCAGATGGCTTAGTTATTTTCAGTCACAGATGACTTTTGAGGTTTCCTGACCTTAGGATAGACGTACACACAGGCAGATCCACATATACGTGGTCTACGTGGTATAAATAAAAGATTACTTTGCACAGAGAATTAGATAGAGCTCCATTTTGGTGTAACAGTTGGCACTGTTACTTCCTAGCTACATGATATTATTGTTGAACAAGTCTTTAATTGTAATGTCTCATTTTTCTCATTTGTAAAAATGAAAGGCATACATGGAATCATTTCTAAGGTTACCCCCAACTTTTATAGTAATACTGTGTATGCGAAAAGTTTAAATACGTATTCTTCTGTTTTCTGCTTATGGCCCATTGAGTCTCACAAAGAAATAAGAGTGAGTCAAAGGAATTGAAGGCTGTGTATGGCATGCAGTTGTATATAAAGATGAGGAAAGAGAGGAGCAAGAGGGCTGGACAGGAGAGGAAAGAAAGGTAGGATTGAAGAAAGAATGTTTTTGGTAGGTAACTTTTTTTTTTTTTTTTTCTGACATACCCTGACATTCATTTGGGCTCAGAGCATTATCTCCTAGTAATATGTAGTTGTTAAAAGTACAATAATCTTTTATTCTATTTTAGCTGATTTTTATCCTTAAACTTGCAGAAACTCTTCTCGAAATGAAATAAATGTCAATAGGTAATTGTTCTTTAGCTATACATAGAGATTCCCTCCCATAAAAGAATTGCTGAAAGAATTGCCTTCCCAGAAATATTCACACTACAAAATATTTCCAGCAAACTATTGCGTGTCTCATGGTGTTCTGGTGATGAAGAACCTGATCCCTTCAAGCATCAGTTGTCTATGAATAATAATTTATGAAAGAAGAGACTTACCGATATAGTAACAGTCGAAATAATTATTGAAACATTTCAAGCAAAAGATAGGCATGGTTGCTGATGTATTGACTCATTTGTATAGATGCTATATGTACCTTTATAAATGAAAATAAAAAGCTCTTTATGTTCTTTTGATCACATCAAAATTTTCCAACACAAATTATTTTCATATCATCCTTTTCTGTATGTTTATATTCTATTGATGTGAAGTATTTAAAGCCATCTTAATGAATGTAAATAACCATGTGATTCCTGTTTCTATACAGGGCTAGCTAAGGTAAACACTACTAAATGTGTGAGTATTTAAATTTAAATTAATTAAAACTAAATATAGTAAAAAGTCTTCTAAGATGCCTTTGCTGTGTTTCAGGGGCTCGGTAGTTTCCATGTGGCTAATGGCCAATATACTGGCCAGCGTAGGCACAGAAGCTTCCCAACCTCATGCTTTTATTGTACAGCACTGTCATCTATATTTAACATGAAGGTAAAAGGAAATACTGCATAATTTAGGCCAATAATCAATCGTTACTAGCAAATAAACAAGTGCATTTGTGATGTAGTTATAAAATACATCCTTACTTAAAAACCTACTCCGAGACTTCAGTTATTCTGCACTTTGAAGTTTGATTTCAGTTTATGTGTGTTGTACGATATACTGTGGTTGAAATGATTCATTCCAACCTCCCAAATGGTCAATGTAGAACGAATAAAGGAGAAAGGTAGTGATAATGAGCAGAAACAATTTACAAAGGGCACATTACACAGTGATATGCCTATAATTCATTACAGACAAATGACAGAAGCAGGAGCTTTCAGCATAGAATGAACTAAGAAAGATGAATCAAAAATGTTTGGCTTTCAGGGTCTTCTAGACCCTTAGCTCATGCTGCTTTCTTCCCACTAACACTCCCGCCTATACATTGTTTCACTTCTTTGAGACAGTTTGGTGTACCTTTTCCTGCTCCTCGTAACATATGACCTGACAAGGTATTTTAGATTCATAGTTGTTCAGTGAGCCTAAAGATAGTTTACAGTTCTTTCAAATTCAAGGTTTCTGATCCATGCTGTATCCTGATTTACTAAATTTGCCTCATTTCTCTAGATGGGTCGGGTGACTTTTAGTCTCAAATTAATATAAATTGATTGATTCTTATTTGTCAATGGACTGCTCAGGGAGAGAATCTGGGAGCCTGCTGGTGGTCAAACACCAGGGTAAGAGTTAGACTGAAAATAGACTGAAGTTTGCATGAACTGTGAGTGTTTATTGTCAAAAAGATAGTGTGAGAGAACATGTTATTAGATAAAAATATATTCCTTTCTAGTCATATTCAAACTCTTTAGCCAAATCTGAGTCTATAGGAATCGGGATCATGCAATCATTTTAAGGTACACTTGAGAAAAATACAAAGGAGACAGTGGTTATGGAAAAAGCCTGAACTTTGTATCTGAAAGCCCAAGTTTGAGTCCATATGGCTCCTGTTCCTACTAGATTTGTGACCTTGGGCAAGTCATTTAACTTCAAAGGGGAAATGTTTTTTACATGCTTAAGGGAGTTAAATGAAAGAAAGAAAGCGTAAGCACCTCACACTGTTATTGGCACAAAGGAGGTAGATGTTTGATTCTAAGTTTTAATCAATTTATATAAACCAACAAAATTGTTTTAACAGTAGTACAGTTCTACAAAAGAAAGCCAGTCAGACTTTGCGTTTTTCATAAACTGACAGAGAAGAGTACTTGGCAAAAACTTTTAATGTGTAGATAATTTATGGAAAAAAACGTAACTTGTTTTCTTTTAAGCACTTTTATATGTGATTTTTATGAACAAATGGTGTTTTACTAAATCACTGGCTTTTCCCACCATATCTAAGTCTTTTGAAAATATATAACAAACTCAGATATAGATTATATGGCTATTGATATTTGACATGTCATCTTCATTTATTTTTTATGAAAACTTGTTTTACACTTGAATGGTATTTCAGGCAAAAGTTGTAAATTACATTTTTTCCCCAGTATGTATTTGCCTTAATTGTCCTTTTAAAGCTTTCATTAACAGTGTGTGTGTGTGAGTGTGTGTGTGTGTGTGTGTGACACACACACGATGATAAAGGCAAAATTTGTAGCACTTGTTCCAAACTAATCTTGAGTATATCAAAGTGAAAAATTTCCCAGTACTGAGTTTGTTCAAATGAGCTTGGAATCTTGGTAGGTATCCAAAAAAAGCACAGCTGTGGATTTATTTTTTTGGATTAGCTGTACAGTTTCAAATGGGGGGTGGAGAAATAAAATTTTTTCCCAGGAGTATGTTTCATTATCTGTCCCAAGTCAATTATACAGCAGAGCTGAATTTTTCAATATGTTCTAGGTGTGTGTGTCAGATTCTCAGAGATGCTTCCTGGGACCACCCAGCCTAAACAGCACCGCCCTGAAACTGTTATGTCATGCTGTTCTCTTTGTCTTCTTATGTTCCTGGCTTCCTGTTGACACTAAAGCCATCTTATTCATTTATTTAGCTCTTGTTTGTCTATATTTGCTTCTGTGAGATTAGAACTTTTTCTATCTTGATCATCAGTCTCTCCCTGTTACCTATAGTGCTTAGTACTTAAATACTTGTGAATGAAGAGAAAATGATTAATTCACTTCACAGTACTCTATAAAATGGAATCTTCTTGTGGAATTGATGTATAATGTTTATGTCCATTTTCTAGAACTTATATAATGTTTGTAGTTAATTAAAAACGTGTGTGCTTGTGTGTGTGTGTGTGTGTGTGTGTGTGAAGTTACTAAAATAGTGTCTGGCAATAGTAAATGCTACCTATTATTATAAATAAAAGATTATTGAAAATTATGTCCATTTGTACTTGAGTCCTTTGTTGAAATGCAACCCTAATTATTTTTCATTTTCAGAAATACGTAGTGTCGGAAGGCAGAGACTTTAGTATTGAGGATATTTTCTATTAGGGATTTAGTAGGGGGAAAATGTTAGATATGAATCCTGAACTTATATATTTGTTTAAAGTTTATTCACTTATCTTTTGGATGCTTGGTTTGATGGGATAAAAAGACATGTTATTTATAGGAGCTTTATTCATAATTGGCAAAAATGAGAAACAATCAAACAATTGTTTGGATGGATACATAAACCACGGTACCTCCATACATGAAATATTATTCAGCGCTAAAAAGAAATGAGCTATCAAACAGTAAAAAGACATGTCGGAAACTTAAATGCTTATGGCTAAGTGAAAGAAGCCAATCTAAGAAGGCTCCATACTGGGTGATTCCAACTATATGATATTCTTACTACGGAGATAGTAAAAAGATCAGGAGTCGTTGGGGCAGGGTTGAATAGCTGGAGCACAGAGGATTTTCAAGGCAATGAAAATACTCTATATCATTGATACATGCCATCACACGTTTGTCCAAACTCAGAATGTACAACACCAAGAGTGAGCTGTAATGTAAACTGTGGACTTTGGATGGTAATGATGTGTTGGTGTAGGTTCAAAAATTTAAAAAAATATTATCACTCTGATGGGGAGTGGGTAATGGGGGAGGCCATGCATGTGGGAGATCTCTAACTTCCCCTTCAGTTTTGCTCTGAACCTTAAACTGCTCTAAAACAGTAAAGACTTAATTTTTTTTTTTTTAATTTTAAGACGAGTTGTATATGGCAATTAGTGCAATGGCTTAGTTCATTTTAATTTATGAGCTTTATTGCTGGTTCAGATGACAATTTCAGGAGGTGAACTTTCACTTTTTTCCTCCTTGTTTTTTTTCCATTTATTTTGTTATAAAAATCACATCTTCTTTCTTCTACTACTTACTCATTCAGGAAACAGAGAGCTGGGCACTGGGCCAAGCCCACGAGACAATTGGCAGTCTTTCATACATCTTGGTACTAGAAGAGAACGTGTCTCATGGATGCAGAAATAGATAATATTTTATTTAAATGAGAGTTGCACAGGTTAGAGAAAGGCATTTTCAGCTGTGTAGATTGGTAGTCCTAATGTGAAGCCAGTTATTTGTTACTCTGCCATAGCAGGAGTTGTGGGGTAAGAAGGTTCCCTTTCTGTAAAGCCATCTGGTGATGAATCAGTCACCCAATTGCTGGAAGCATAGGATAGACCGCCCTTGACACATGTTGCAGAGCAAGTGATTGCATACACTGACCGTCATTTATGTAGCCTTTCCCCCTCAAACCTAGTACTCTGAGTAAACAGACCTTGGCCGTGGGGTTGGTTATGTGATGTATGATTTCATAGTTCTACTGTAATGGGGTTACATATCAAGTGCACTTTTGTTGCCTATCTCACAACTCTGGAGAGTAATTAAGAACACTTAGACTCTTCTTGCCACCAGTCCTCAATTTGAATTAAAAGTGACTGGAAGCAACTTTTTAAAATATAAATAAAAGCAATAAAGTATATATATATATATATATATATATATATGTATATATATATATATATATAAAATGTTGAAACTTAAAAGTACGGTGAACCTGTGTGCTCTTATGAACATCTGCAGAATTTTTATTTTGTTTTCTAAAATTTAAAGCTTAAATATTAACTTTTTAGTCCATTAGATCGTGAAATGAGCTTTGATATAACAGGTGAGCCCATTTTTAAAGCTAATTCGAGCCACTAGGCGTGTAGAAATGGGACTGTGATTCTGGTTCTGTGTTGACCTCCATCTGACCTCCAGATGCCGGAGCTTTTAGCTTTTGTCAGAATGCTGCTAAAAAGAATCCTATGATGAGCGTATACCAAAACACAACGGAAGAGGGGATGCCGTAGCTTGGATTTAATGGTTCGACTTAATTGTAGCAGAGGTTAAATGATTAATTTCTAACCCCTTGTCCCTGGAGATTTCAGGATTATCCTCACCTCAAGAAGATTTGTAGCAGCTCCAGAGCTACTCATTTATTTATTAAAAATAGCTTGTCAGATACTCGGTGGGGGCCAGTCATCGGGCTAGGCTCTGGGGATACAGAGATGAGGAAACATCTGTATTTCAGCTCTAAACTGATGCGGAATTATACCACCCCCATCCTAGTGTGGGGTAATAACTTGTTTGTTCTAGTATCACTTTAGGCTTATCTCTGTCATGGCATCAATTGACCAGCATTATGAGTTCCTTGTGCCAAGGTTTACCTGCTTGTTTTGTCTTTGTGCACCACCCTAAATGCTCAGAGTGCCTGATTTGGTTGGTTTCTCAATATGTGTACTGAAAGAAGGGGAGATCGCGGAAGATAGACTTTTCCTGCCTTCAAGTAGCTCACCAACTAGAGACATAATCATATAGTAACAGTGCACTATCATTAATGCTATAAATTACAGTTTAAATTATAGCATAATAGATGTTAGAGCAAAGTATTGTAGGGCTACAGAGTAGAATGGTTTACTCTGTCATGGAGAAAACCTTAGAGGAAGGCAATGTCTGTTAGTCTTATACTTTGTCATACTCTGTGATTTCTTCAATGCTGAAATAAGCACAGAAGATAGAGACTAATAAAATTTTGTATTAGGGCTAGTCTGCATATCTAACATTGTAGGCTTTTAAGATTAAGTTACTCCAGTGCGTTATGACAGTGAGGTTTGCTGGTGTAGCAAATGGAGGTTTTGAATTGTGTTTTAGTTATATTGTTAAACTGTTAAATTGTTTAAATGAAGCAAAAAAAATGTATTCATTTCTCAAAACAGGTTTTAATGTTCGTAATTCTTAAGTGAGATTTCCTAGAATTTTTACTCTTTGTAATCAAGGCCCTTACCTGTTCGCTCATACCCCAAACACATACATGTATTTAGAGTTTTGTTCATTTCTCAGAATAGTGTATGAAACTCTTAGGACTCTGAATCTGTTTAGCTTGTTAAATCTACACCTAAGCCATACACATGTTAATTGTATGTTTCAGGATTAATGGGTCAACATATGCTATACGGCCTAATCCCTGAAACTTTACTAAGAAGTTTTGGACTAATCTTTTGGTCTCTTAAATTCCTCATTAGATAAAGTTCTTCTATTGTCTGTCAGATACGTAGTACTGCCCTAGGTGTATCAAATTCCTTTCTTTGCATTCAAAGAACTCTAGTATTCTTAATTAAATCTTTAATTTGGAAGGGTGATACTTGCTTTTACAATAGAGCATCTCAACTATAGAATTCCGCTGCCTACCAACTGAAAATTCAAAAATTAACTAATTATAGCCTTCACAGTGACAGAATCTATCTTTCAGATGCTATAAATGAAAATACATGCAGTTTATTCACAGCTCTCATTCCGATTGTTCATTTTGAGCCTAGTGGAAATAACTTTCTGTGTTCTTTTTAAGGCCTTGCAGGAGGTAATGGGGCTGTTACAATGAAAAATGACTACTGATAAAAAGGAAGAAGACAGGAAAAACAAAGGATGTGAGTACAGGATCTCAAAAGTAGAAGTAGGTGTTAGGACAGTATACCCATATTCCTTCATAAATTCTGAGGAAATCACTGTTCTATAGGACATTTTAATAATTGTTGATAGTACAACAATTGATAATCATGAACCACAATAAAAAGATAAATACAGTAGTCAATATTTTGAGTTCTAAAATATGAAATATATTTTAAAATATTTTCATCCAAAATGGTAAAACTAAAAACTTGTATTGATACTTGAAGGCAGAGATGTCCAACTTTTTTTGTAAAGGGCCAAAAAGTAAATATTTTAGGTTTTGTAGCCATATGGTCTGTTGTAATGCAAAAGGCTTCGTTAAATTGATCCCTATTTTATTCTTTTTGGTACTGTTATAAATGGTACTATTATAAATGGATTTTTTTCTTAATTTCCTTTTCTGATTGTTCATTGCTAGTGAATGAAAGTGCAATTGATTTTTGACAATATTATATGCTGTAAATTTTCTCAATTCATTAATTACTCTAACAGTTGTAGGTTTTTTATTTGTTTGTTTGTTTGTTTGTTTGTTTTGGGTAGGATATTTAAAGTTTTTTACATATAAGATCATGTCATCTTTGGACAGAGATAATTTTACTTCTCCCATTCCAATTTTGATGCCTTTGATTTAGCTATCTTACCTAATTACTCTGGTTAGGACTTTCCCATACGATGTTAAATAGAAATGGTGAATGAGGGCATTCTTGTGTTCCTGATGTTAGGGACAAAGGTTTCAGTGTTTCATCATTGAGTATGATGTTAGCTGTGGGCTTTTCATATTTGGCTTCTATCATGTTCAGGAAGTTCTCTTCTATTCCTACTTCATTGAGTGTTTTTATCATGAACAGATTTGAATATTGTCAAATGATTTTTCTTTATCAATTGAGATGATCACGTGGGTTTTTTTCTTCTTTCTATTAATTGATTTCTATTATATTGATTGATTTTCATATGTTGCATTGTCCTTGCATTCCAGGAATAAATCCCACGTGACCATAGTTTATGATCCTTCTAATATGCTGCTAAATTTGATTTGCCAGTATTTTGTTGAAGATTATTTCCATCAATAGAATATGTTGGGATAGTCTTCTTTACTATGTCTACCTTCTAATTTCTAATGTCTTCTGATGTCTTCTAATTTCCATGTCTACCTTTAATATCAGTTAATATTGACCTCAGTAAATGAATTAGGATGTCTTCTTCCCTTATCTTCAATTTTTTGGAAGAGTTTTAGGATAGGAGTTAATTTATTTTCAAATCTTATAGAATTCACCATTACTACTTTTACTTCTAATTTTAGTGATTTGAGTCTCTCTATTAATCTAGCTAAAGGTTTTTAATCTGTGTTGATCTTTTAAAGAAACAACTTTTGTTTTTATTGGTTTTTATCTAGTGTTTGTCTATTCTCATATGGTTTAGCTCCATACTAATCTTTATACTTTCCTCCCTTTTTTAGTTTCCTAGTTTCTTAACATGTACAGTTAGGTTATTGACGTGAGATCTTTCTTTTTTAATGTATGCATTTACAGCCAAAAATTATCCTAGTTGCACTTGTTTTTGCTATATCCCATAAGTTTTGGTATGTTCTAGATTTGTTTTTATTTGTCTCAGTGTATTTTTTTACTCTCTTGTGATTGCTAGTTATATCCATTGGTTGTTAAAGAGTGTGTTGATTAATTTCTACATATTGAGAATTTTCCAGATTGACTTCTCTTAATGATTTCTAATTTTAATCCCATTGTGATTGGGAAAATTGTTTTGTAAGATTTCAGTCTCCTAAATTTATTAAGACTTGGTTTAGGCCTAACTAAATGGTTTCTCCTGGAGAATGTTCTACCATATGTGCACTTGAAAAGAATATAGTTCTGCTTAGTTGAGTAGAGTGTTGTATACATGTTTGTTAGGTCAAATTGATTCATAGTGTTGTCAGGTTATCTATTTCCTTACTACCCAGTTTCACCGAAAATAAGACCTCGCCAGACTATCAGTGCTAATGTGTCTTTTGGAGCAAAAATTAATATAAGGCCCGGTATTATTATATTATATTATATTACATTATTTTACTTTATATTATTTTATATTATTTTATTTTATATTACATTACATTATACTGGGTCTTATATTAATTTTTGCTCCAAAAGAGGCATTAGTGCTGATGGTCTGGCTAGGTCTTATTTTCAGGGAAACACGGTAATCTTCTGGCTGGTCGGGTTTTCATTGTAGAAAGAAATATTAACATCTTCAACTATTTTTGTTCAACCATTTATTGCTCCTTTTAATCCTGTTTGTTTTTGCTTTATATATTTTGGGGCTCTGTCATTAGATGCGTATGTGTTTATAATTTTTATATCTTGCTGTATTGAATCAATATATAATGTCCTCTTTTTCTTTTATAACCTTGTTTGATTTAAAGTCTATGTTGTCTGTCACCAATATAGCTACCTCAGCTTTCTTTTGGTTACCATGTGCATGGAATATCTTCTTTCATGCTTTTGCTTTCAACCTGTTTGTATCGGCTACAGTTTCTCGTAGACAGCATATAGATGGATACCGTCATTTTATTTAATCTGCCTTTTTCTACCTTTTAATAGAGTTTAATATGTTTACTTTTAATGTAATTTCTGAAGGATTTACTTCAGTCAGTTATGTATTTTCTGTATGCTATGGTTTTTTTTCCTGTTCCCCAGTTCCTCCACTGTTGCCTCTTTTTTTTTTTTTTTTTTGGATTTAGTTAATATTTTATAATGTGCCATTTTGACTCCCTTCTTTTTGCCTTTTCTATATGTGTATCTTAGTGGTTACCTTGAGGATTACAATTAACATCTTAAACTTTCAATAACCTAGTTTCCGTAATACCAACTTTCTCTCAGGCATATACAGACACTTTGCTCCTATCCCCTTTATGTTGTAGCTGTCACAGATTCCCTTTTTATATATTGTATTCCCATTAAAACACATTTATAATATTGTTTTATGTATTTGCCTATTAAATTGGCAAAAATAAATTACCAACCATACCCATAGTACAATAGTACTGGATTAATACTTATATAGTTATTTTTATCATTGTTCTTTATTTCTTTTCTTATGGCTTCTAGTTACCATCTAGTATCCCTTCCTTTCAGCATGATAGCCTCTCTTTTGCATTTCTTGTAGGCCAGTCTACTGGTAGGGAATTTCATCAGCTTTTGTTTAACTGGAAATGCCTTAATTGTGTAATTTAGTCTTAAAAGATAGTTCCTAGATATAGAATTCCTGCTTGACAGCTTTTTTCCCTTTCAAGTCTTTAAATATGCCATGCCACTGCCTTCTGGCCTTCAGGAGTTATGAGGAGAAATCAGCTGTCCATTTTATTGAGTATTCCTGTGCCTGACAATTCTTTTCGCTTGCTGTTTTCAAAATTGACTTTTTCTTTCAGTTTTGACAGTTTGAATATAACATGTCTCAGTGTGAATGTGTGTGTGTTTATCCTGCTTGGAGTTTGTTCAGGTTCCTGAACATGTATATTTATGTCTTTCCTCAGATTTTGGAAGTTCTTCCCATTATTTTTTCAAATATTGTTTCTTCTCCTTTCTTCATCTCTTCTTCTGTGACTCCAATATAATGTATGTGTTGGCACATTTGATGATATCCCACACATTCCTCAGGCTCTATTAATTTTACTTTATTCTTTTTTCTTTCTGTTCCTCACCCTGGATAATTTCAGTTGTCTTTATCTTCAAGGTCACTGATACTTTCTTCTGCCTGCTCAAATGTGCTGTTGAATCCCTTTAGTGAGTTCATCTTATATAATTTCTATCTCTTTATTGATACTCTTGTTATTTTCATGTTTCATTTTGTTGATTTTCTTTGACTAGACACCAGAGTCCTAAAATAGTTACTAAGGCAATTCAATAGTTGTTTAGGTGGAGGGATGGATTCCTGGAGCTTCCTGTTTCCATTTTTCCACAATCTCCCTATGTAGCTTTTATAGAATTTCTTACCAAGGTAAAGGTTAACCTGGGCAAAATGATGACTGATATTAATGTATTTATATATTATTTCACTAGAATGTTCTGTTAAGGTAAAGAGGTTTTGTTCATTGCTTTATCATCAGCTCCTAAAATTGTAGCTGATAAAAGGCAGAGTAAGTATCTGGTAAACAAATGTATTCCAAAATACTTCCTCATATATCCCAAATTTTTTAACTAATCCATTAGTTTTTCTTATCCTAGCTTCTTTTTAAATTCATGCATCTACCAAGAATATTCTCTTAGGCATTTCACCTGAGAGTAAGGAAATATCAGCATATCCTGTTACAGGATGAACTACACTTTCTTCATTGCTACAGTTACTGGGTACATCTTCAGAGTTAGATTAACTTGACTGCAGACATTTACCCCTTATGTTAAGTTTCTATTGAATCATAACTGCTGCTTGCAATATTTTTAGTATCTAACTTGAAATTTGAATTCAGAAGAATGAGCATGAAATAACCAAACTACAAATATGGAGAGTAGATACTATTGTTAGGAATTTGCTTCTCTTAGAATAGCTAAAAAATTTTGAATCAATCTGCAAAAAAGAAAATGTAAGACTCGAAACCATAAAAGTCCTAGAGAAAAATATAGGAAGTAAATCTCAGACATTACCTTTAATGATATTTTTACTGATACCTCCTTAGGCAAGGGAAACAAAAGAAAAAATAAACACATGGGACTACATCAAACTACAAAGTTTTTTTCAAAGTAAAGGAATACACCAAAACAAAAAGACGTCCTACTGAATTGGAAAAGGTATTTGCTAGTGATACAGAGAGTTAATATTCACAATTTATAAAAATCTCATATAACTCAACACCAAACAGTCCAATTAAAAATGTGGGCAGAGGACATAAATAGACATTTCTCTAAAGAGGACATACACATGGCCAATAGACATATGAAAAGATGTTCAGCATCACTAATCATCAGAGAAATGCAAATAAAAACCACAATGAGCTATACTACCTCACTCCTGTCAGAATGGCTATCATCAGTAAATCAACAGACAACATGCTGGTAAGGATGTGGAGCAAAGGGAACCTTTGTGCACTATTGGTGGGATTGCAAATTGGTGTGGCCACTATGAAAAACAGGATGGATATCCCTCAAAAATTAAAAATAGAACTACCTTATGACCCAGCTATTGCTCGCCTGGGTATTTATACAAAGAAATCCAAAACACTAATTCGGAAAAAAGATGTGCACCCCATGTTTACTGCAGCACTATTCACAATAGCCAAGATATGGAAACAACCAAAATGCCCATCAATAGATGATTGGATAAGGAAATCGTGGTACATTTATACAATGGAGTATTACTCTGCCATAAAAATAATAAAATCTTAAACCATTTGCAACAACATGCATGGACCTAGAGGATATTATGCCTCAGTTAAGTAAGTCTGAGAAAAACAAATACCATATGACCTCACTTACATGTGGAATCTAAAGAATAGAATAAACGAGCAAACAAAACAGAAATAGACTCATAGATACAGAGAAAAAAACTGATGGTTGCTAGATGGGAATGGGGTTGGGGAATAGGGGGAAGGTGAAAGGATTAGAAAGTACATATAGTTAGTCACAAAATAGTCATAGGGATGTGAAATGTAGTATGGGGAATATAGTCAATAGTGTAAAAACTATGTAGGGTGTCAGATAGGTCCTGGACTTATTGAGGGGTCACTACAGATTACATAAATGCCTAACCACTGTGCTGTACATCTGAAATTAATATAAAATAATACTGAATGTCAACTTTATATATGTATACATGTGTATGTGTATATACATACATAGTAGCATATATACATATCTACGTGTATATATATACTCACGGGGTGTAAAGTATAGCATAGGGAATATAGTCAGTGGTATTGTTATAGCTATCTATGATGTCAGGGGGTAGTAGATTTGGGGGACAGGTTTATCCCTTTGTGAGCGTTGTGAATGTCTAATTATTATGTTGTTTTGTACACTTGAAACAGAAAAAAACGTTAAAGAAACTGGACTCTAAATAACAAAAATAATCTGCAAAAAAGAAATAAAGGGAAAAGTTATTATGACATTCATAATCTTGACTTTCAAGTCACATCTTTTTAATATTTTGTATGACTAAGTGGAAGCACACATAAAGCACTTATACTCTATACCAAAATACCACGGTTGTCTCAAGAAAAAGCATTTGTGTCATTGAGTTTAAGCTGGACTAGCTACTTCTTTCTTGGAACATCATTTATAATTGAAACAATAACTGACAGACAAACTATGGTTTGTAGACTTCAGTACAGATGCTTCGCAAATTTATGATGGTGTTACATCCTGATAAACCCATCGTAAATTAAAAATATCGTAAGTCAAAAATGAATTTTATACACCTAACTTTCCCAGCATCATAGATTAGCTTTGTATGGTAGATAATCGTGCTCGAAACACTTACTTTAGCCTACAATTGGGCAATTAATTATCTTAATTTCATCTCAAGAGTAATTGCCTTTTTCTCACTAGAAGCAGGAAACATGTTTTGTAGACACGATGGTGTGTGAAAACAAAGAAATACTACCAACATTGTCGAGTATCAGTTGTTTATTCCCTTCATTGGGAGCTGTGGCTTCCTGCCACTGCCCAGCCTCACGAGAGAGTATTTACTACATATCACAAGCCCAGGAAAAGATCAAAATTCAAAAATTTGAAGTATGGTTTCTACTAAATGCATATTGGTTTTATGCCACCATAAAGTTGAAAAATCTTAAGTGGAAACATGTAAGTCAGGGGACCTTCTGTATTTGGCAGACAGAGTGAGCCTGTCACTTCAAAGAAAAGAATTGACAATATTTTTTTTTTTTTGCCAATAAAATTTGAGCTTTCAAGAAAAATTTAGAGTTTTAAGGAACTTGGTTCTACCACCATGAGCTTAACAGCTGACCGTTACAGTAAGTGCTCATTTAACGTTGTAGATAAGTTCTGTGACTTTAAGCAAAACAGCATGTAATGAAACCAACTTTATCATAGGCTAACTGATATAAATAATATGGCATTTTATCAACATTTATAACAAAAATACCTTATTCCAGGACCTGCTGTAATTAAAAACTTTTCTGATGATATGGGTGATGAAATTAACAGATTCATGTTTTTAAATAATAAAATGAAATCTATGTCATCATTTGGAAGATCTATGTAACTCTGGGAACCAATACCTATTTTCAAAATGACCAATGCATGATATTACAAAATCCCTTTAAAGTAGAAGTTGGATTTTCTTGTAACATCGTATGATAAATTTCATATTCTGTGTTGTAAATAACTTCCAAAAAACTACCACTTGTAATGTTCTGTGTATCTAGCTCTGTGTAATGTAGTATCAAAGAAAATTATCTACACTTACTAGAAAAGACTTAAAATAAATTTCCCTTTTCCAACTTACTAAAGCCAGGTCTTTTAAAATATTTCAGGTTAAACAATATATGGTAACAGGTTGAATACATAGCAGATATGAAAATCTTCTATTCAGCTAGACGTTAAAGAGATGTTTTAAAATGTAAACCAGTGCTACTCTTATCACTAATTATTTTTGTTTTGGAAAGATAATTTTTTATTAAAATGTTCGTTATTTTTACATGAAATTGAGTAATTTATTATTTTAAACAAATTGATAAATACCAGTCTGTGTTTTCATTTCTAGTATGGTAGTCATTAATGTATTTGACCCATGTAAACATTTTTCTTAGAGTGTAAAAAGGTCCCAAGAACAAAAAGTTTAGGAATTGTTACTCTAGAAAAATGTATAGAGAAAGTAAACTACATGTTAGGACAGAGAAATTGAAATTGTATGTTTATGAAATTGCATTCATTGGTCTTCTACACTTGGTAGACAAAGAAGCAATTTCTTTGTTTTTTTTTTATTGTCCTTAATCTGATATCAAATATATTCATTTGAACTTAGTTTGTCTTTCTCAAATCATTTATAAGTTAGACATTCATTTGTACAATATTGGTAGTATTTGTAATACTGGTTATAATATTGGTTATATTGGTTAGCATTCTGATATGATCATTTGCTTGAGGATTCTACACCTTTAAAGTAATGCCCAAAGTTTTTCCGGAGTATGATAAATGTTTATTAGTTGACTGCCTACTTACCATGTTTCCCCGAAAATAAGACCTAGCTGGACAATCAGCTCTAATGCATCTGTTGGAGCAAAAATTAATGTAAGACCCGGTCTTATTTTATGATAGTATAAAATCAGGTCAATATAATATAATATAAATATAATATATAATATATAATATATAATATAATATAATTAATATAATATAATTAATATAATATAAATAATACAATACAATAACATATCGTGTATTATATAATAATATATACCAAGTCTTATATTAATTTTTGCTCTAAATGCTGCATTAGAGCTGATCAGCCAGCTAGGTCTTATTTTTAGGGAAACACGGTAATTGCCTAATCTCTTTTTATTTTTAATTAAACTTAATGGAGTCTGTGGACTTACTTTGCTAATGAGAATTTGATAGAGATGTCATTTCCTGGGACCTGTAGACTGTCTGTGTGATCAGGGGTAAATGTGAAATGCAGTTCTGAGACCTACTTACAGGGTTTGGTGATTCAATGCTAAAGTTAAAAATATCTGAATGTGTGTTTTTCTGAATATCTCTCCACAGGATGACGTAGCTTTGCTAAAGACTTAGAAGCTAAGCAGAAAATGAGCTTAACATCCTGGTTTTTGGTGAGCAGTGGAGGCACTCGCCACAGGCTGCCACGGGAAATGATTTTTGTTGGAAGAGATGACTGTGAGCTCATGTTGCAGGTAATTGCATCGACTTTCTGTATGTGTCTCAAAACCTGGAATTGGTAGAAAATATTTTTCTATTTCTTTGGAGAAGAACACTACTTAGATAGGAACTTTCTGGCTATCCCTCTGTTGGCTCTAGCTACCAGTTTAATTAATTAATTTTCTCCCCCTTGAATCATTTCAAAATAAGTCTTAGGGATTAAATTTTGAAAAATGAGAGCTCACAGTAGAGAAGCTTATTCTTAAGTAAGAAGTATCACATGCAGTTTTAAAATTAGACTTGTAAATAATTCATAAAATTAGCATGGCATGAAGTAAAACTGAATTTTAATTGTGGATACTTCAGTGATACTGATACTAGTTTTACTTCTTTTAGAGATGTTTATGATATCTTCCAGTAGTTTGCGTATAATTAAACATTGTTGATATTTATTGAACTATGTATAAAGGAATTAGTTTTAAAAGATACTTTTATGATGTTTTTGAGTAATTAGCAGAAAAACAGATCTTTCGATTTTTGAGGATTTAGATATTTTGGTAGGTAGGTCCAGCAATCTAGAATAAAGTCTTATTCCCTTGCCCTGCCCCCTTTTTTTTGGTTCAGAACAAGTACATAAGAGTAGAAATGTTTATTAGCCCAGTGGTTCTCAACTGGAGGATCCTGCCTTTCCCACTTCACACAGTCTTCTGTATCTGGAGACATTTTGGTTGTTACAGATGGTGGGGGTTGGAGGTGGTTGCTAGTGACACCTAGTCAGCAGAAACCAAGAGGTTGGGGTATTGCTAAATATCTTGCAGTATACAGCGTACTTATTCCAGCCCCTGCCAAACACACACAACAAAGAATTACCTGGCCCAAAATATCAATAGTGGCGAGATTGAGAAACCCTGAATTATTCCTAGAAGAATCAAATTTGCTGATTACATTTTTACTTTAAAATTAAAGAACTTATTTTATAGTTTTGAGACAATAAAAGTAAAGTAACTGTACAACTCTATGACTATACAAGTAAGTTGCATATACAGTGACACTTTAATTAAACAAATTCAACGAGAGAAATAGAATAGTACAGAGATTTTTCTGGCCTTCTCCATGAGATGGAGTGGTGAGCATGGCAACTGAGAAAAGGCAGTAATGATTCTGTTTGGATATAGGCCCATCGCAACTGGACCATATCTTAGGTTCAGATGGGGGAACTCATGTTTTCATTTTAAGGCTTTACATATCTGAAATCGTTCTACACATTGGTTAGGTCACTGTGATAATTAAATTTAAATTGTTAGAAGTACGAGTAGTTAATATTTTATTCCTTTTTAATAACTATATGAAAGATCTTGTGAAATGTGATTAAACTAATTCTGCATTTATGGTTTAAAACCCTCCATTGTTATCATATAGGAAACCAGTTGTTGGATTTTTAGAATCTCTGCCTGTGAATAATTTTTATGAGTTTCTTACCTTTAAAGATTTCAAGTACAAATAGATTTATTGGCATTTTAAAAAATACTTTGATGGTAATATGGCTTATAACCTAGTGCAAAAAGGAAACAAATGCTCCAAACATATGATCTGTTTGATTAGTTAAATTTTTTTTGATATTTATGACAAAATTTTTTTGAGTTTTATGTTTTTTATTTCATCTCATTCCAAAACAAGTAGTCTGAAAAATGTGGTCATTTAGAAGAAATGTGCTTGGATATTAAAAAGTAGGTTATCAAACGAGATTCTGGAATTTGAATTCTAATTCTACCACTTACCTTGGAAGCCATTGGCAAATTATACTTGCTGTGCTTGTTTGACTTTCTGTAGAATGATGATGTACTGTGTTTCATAAGACATATGCAAAATAAATCTTAGCTGTGGGTGAAAGGTGTCAAGTATAATTATTGGATGAAAATTATACTTTCTTTTATTTGAGTAATGCATTAATATTACTACTATTAAAAGAACCTTGCATTTGAATATTTTCTACTTCTTGATGTTCATTTATGCTATTTCAGTTCTTCTCAGCAATTTTCTGAAAGATATAGTCATCTTAATTTTACAGATGGTAAAATTAAGATTCAGAAAGACTTAGTCACTGGGTCAGTGTCACATAATCATTAAGTGGTGGCAGCTGGTATTAGAACCTTAATAACGTTGGCTCAGAGTCACAGTGGTCTTTCTGTTCTACTACCCTGCTGCTGCTTCAGCCATGTAACCTAAATTGTTTGGTAACTTAATTCTCATGCAAGTAAACATGCACAAATTTCTGTTGTAATAAATTGAATACTTCTTTGTATAAATAGTTACATTTTGAAAAATGTTCCTATCTAAATTCCAATTTTATCTTCATAAAATTTTCAGTTGCACCCATGGTTGAATTTTGCTGTTTTGAGAATCATATTAATTAAACATGTTTTTATTCTGATGCATAATAGAAACTTTAATGAAATTATATATGCCTTACTATTTAATATTATAATTTTCATACTGATGTAGGAACAGTCCCCAGGAGGACAATGGAATATGTTTTGAAGATCATAGGTAACTTATTTTCATTCGTCCTTGGGAGCACATAGCAAAGGATAAATTACTATGGTTGTAAAAATATAACTGGGTTTTAAAGAATTTTTCACCTATAGTATCTTTTAAAAAGACTTTTAAATGGTGATGGCACACAATGGCAATCTCTTTTGTTTGTCTTAGTGTAAGTATCCGTGTATTATTTCTGTGTCTTTTTCTTCCCCTTAGATCTTTAGTAGGAAAAGCAGTACTATAAGGGGTGACAATGATGTTATTAATAAAAAGTAGCCATTTCATACCCAAAGCATATATGACATATACCTGGTAATCATTTGTACCATTTCATGTGTTTGCTTTTAGTTAGAAATTAGTCAGCTTGAGTCCTTGATGTTTTTTCATTATGCTTGGCCTGAAATTGTTTTTTATGTTTTGCCTTTATTTGATGGCAGGCTTTTTGTTGTTTGTTTGTTTGTTTGTTTGTTTTGTAGGAAAAGAAAAAAATGCGTTTGCTTCATTTTAATACTTTTATTTTCCAAAATTTTCTGGGTTTATAATTAATTATCTTGTCTGAGAGTACACATTTTTCTGTTTGTTTGTTTTGGTTCTGTTTTTTTAAGTCACCCAGTTTGAAGGTTTCTTAAAAATTGATTTGAACTTTGTAACTTTGATACTTTTGTTATTGTATTATCTAAGAAAACTTTTCTGCTTCCATTTTTTATGAAATAACAATTGGCCAAACAGCATGTACTTTATTTCCAACAAACCTTTATTAAGTACCTACTGTGTGCTAGGCTCTATGCTAGGTGCTATGAGATCGACGTGTGTGCAGATCAGGTTTCTGTCCTTGAGTGCTTAGAGTATGGGAGAAGTAGAGGTGCATCTAAACAAGTAATTATATAAACAGTGTGAGACAGGACACAAAGAGAGAGTGGTCATTTCTACCTGCAATGAAATGTGGGGATGAGGCATCTGGAAAGACTTCATGGAGGAGATGGCTTTCAGCTGACTGATATTAAAAGATGAATGTTAGATGGTGGTTGGTACATGGTATTAGAGATAGCATAACATGCAGTGTCTGTTTGGGTCATTAAAATAATCCCTTGTAGTTTACATATGGGCCATCAAGGCAAACAGTTTGAGAGTTTACGACGGGAGTTAGAAGAGGCCAGATCTTGGAGGGCCTTGGTGCTATATTAAAGATGGTATGTTTCACCTGAGCCAGGAAGGCCACAGAGGAGCTTTTAAAGCAGGGTGCTATTGCTTTTTCTGACCCAACATGACATCCTGACTCCTTCACTCCTCAGTCCCCAAAGGTGGAGTGGCATCTCAACTCAGTGTACTCTGTTATTCTCTTATGTCTTTCATGTGTTCTACATTTTCTAGTGGGTGTTCTTACACTTACTTAACCCCTTATTTAAACAATTTTAGAGCAGGGTGAATGAATATGAGGTTTAGGGTCTTCCAGGTTTCTAGCTAGTTGTAAATGTAGTGAAATGACGTCTCCCAATTATTTCTCCTCAAACCATTTTTTTTTTGTATCTCTGATCCACATGTTCCTCTTCCCTGAAAAGCTGCCATTCCCTGGCTCCATGAGCAGCCGTTTCACTTGGTTCCCATATCTTATAGTAACTTTTCACTTTTCTTTGTGATTTTCCTTTTCTCAACTCTCTTTTAGATGTCTCCTTGAATTTCAGAACGTTCTTCTAAGGACTTTTTCTTTATATTCTCCTCACAGAGAGATTATTTATGATGATCCATTCAATATTTATTGAGAGCCTACATATACTTGAAATCTCACTTGCCTTACAACATACAGAGATTTTTATATTTAGATTAATTCAGTCATAAATCCATAATGAGAAATTATTTTTCTAGTGGTACTGCATTTCCTTCTTATAACCCTAATAACTGAATTTAGTACTTAATTAATTTAAACGGAACAACAAGTACAACAATAAAAACCAAATGAAGTTTAAGTAATTTTTAGGTTTAATGCAGATGTTTTACAGTGATTACACCTGTAACTTGCCATAACAGATGGTTTTCCAGTTAAGATACAGAGAAGTGGCGGTGATACTACTGTTAATAAAATTCCCGTTAATTCTGAGATTTGCAGTTTGTTCTAGAGAAATTGAGATTTCAGAGAAAACAAAATAAACCCAGAAAACAATCTTTAAAACTTTTAAGAAGAACAGAGTGCATGTATGATTAATGTTTAGGTATTGTTGGAAGATTGTTTTAGGTCACACACTGTTTCTTCCTAATGTCAGTTACTTTAATATAGGGGTTTGTATTCCAGAACGGAAGACCAAAGCTTTTTCAAAATGGAATTTAAGCTAATTGGGGAAGGGGATTTTAATTTTAGTAATATTTGCTTGGAAAGGATCATTTCAACTAGGATTTACATCTGAATTGTTAGGTTATTAATTGCTGACCTTCTCCCCCTTTTGTTTATGTGGCTAAGAGTTAAGCTCTGTTTGCTTTAGCTAAAAGTGTCAGCGGTTAGTTAACATTTCCTGTAAGTGCCCCTTTTGCTGTCTCCTGTTGTCTTTGAGTTTCCCTAGAGACTCCTTCTTAAATAGTCTGAGCTTTGTTTTTTTCCCATTTTAATCCCTTATTATGTATATTTGTAAGTCCCTGTTGATGTGATGGTAAGGTTTGGGGAGAGGGGAAGCATTCTGTAATTCTGTGAATTTTTGTTTTTTTGTTTGTTTGTTTTTTTGTCCTCATTCTTGGGTGGTAAGACAGGGAGGCTGAAGTTGGGTGTTTCCATTTTCCCATGTCAGTTAGACTCTGGTAAAACCTACGTTGGTTGAGCTTTGGTAAAACCTATGTTGGTTGAGCTCTGGTAAAATAGTTTTCCTTGAGGGAAGGCCATTGGTGAGGAGAACAGAATCTTCCGGCTATTTTTCATGAAGTTCACTTTTCTCCTTACTCTTCCTGAAGCAGGAGAAGACTTTTCTCCTATCTTCCTCTGAGATTTTTGTGAGCCTTCTTGAGATAAAGCTCATGAAAATGCATTGTCCTCTCAAGGCTGTGCCCTGAGTGTTTTTCTCTCTTAAGCTAGTTCACATGCAAGTCTCCCGCAGTTAGTTACCTTTAAGTTTTTCTACCGCTTGCTGCCTGCAGCAGTGGTTTCTGCCGCTAGTACGCTGTCATTCTCTGTATTCACCCATCTCTCCACTTTTCAGGTTGGCAATTGGCCTTATGAGCTCAGTTCTTTGATGAAAATAAAATGAGTTTTTGATTGTCAGTTTGGTTACCTTTTTTGTTTTGAGGATGAGAGCGATGACTTCCAAGCTCTCTATGTTGAACTGGAAACTGGAAGTCACGTGTCTTCTCCATTTTGGATGCTTCTTGGCTTTGTAGTGTACCAAGATTCATGTGGTAACCCTGTAATAAACTGTTACTGAGTTCAGATTCGGTGGTTGTCAGACTGTTTCTTCCTGTGACTATACTGCATATGCTTCCTTTCAGTAAAAGTTTCCACAGGCTTAGAGTTTATCTTTCAGGTGCTTCCATCTGCAAACAGTTCACTAAGCTCTGGAGAGAGGGGGCTGAGGGTGAGAACTTTAAAGAGAATTAAAAGCAATTTTCAAAAAACAGTTTGCCATTTTAATTCTTTTTGACGTTCTCTCTTTTTCCCTGTCAGAGCTCTTTCATGAATTTCAGTTTTACAATCTATATGAAGATAATTTTATTCAGGAACATGGCATATTGTATCCCTTTTCTCATATCTTTGGAGTACTTAGACAATCTATGTTGTAGTTTTAGGTATTAAAAGAAGAAAATCCTGTAGGTTAATGTTTTTTTTTTTTTTACAATACGATACATAAAACATTATAAAATTCATGATTACCATATAACAGTTTAAAATTTAAAAAAATTACTCGTATATTTAACAAAGTCAGTTGATTTAAATTCTCTCAAAAGTAGGATGTGTGAATCTGGTAGAAAAGAATGTCTTAAAATTATGGCTGCATTCCTCATTGGGGAGTGCCAAATTTGTGTTGTATAGTAACACAGTTTAAATGTCATTTAATCCACTTTTACTTTGATATTTTCCTATATTTGTCTACTATCCTATTAATAATACAAAGTATCTAGCCCAAAATCTGTGTGTGTTATTTATTCCCATATTTTCTTCTATTTATTAACTTTAAAATTTTTCTTTCAGTCTCGTAGTGTGGATAAGCAACATGCTGTAATCAATTACGATGCCTCTACGGATGAACATTTGGTCAAAGATTTGGGCAGCCTAAATGGGGTAAGTAAAGAGCTTATTTTTTGTTTTATTTGACTATAAATTGAATGTTGTAAGAAGACAAATTAGATTACATTTTCTGTTTGTATTGTATTTCCTTTTCTTCAGTTTACATTTTACTTTTAAATGTTTGCTAGGTACATAGCACTTTGGGGACCATACAATAGAATGTGAAACTAGTCCATGTTCTCATGAAACTGTATAGGTAGTAAATACTTACAAGAATTCAGAAGGTTCTTGATTATTATCTGTTATGTTTAAAAAGACTTCTTTAAGGAGATTAGATGAAAGCTTTATCTCACTTAATGGCTTATGTGTGGGAAAACAGCCGTAAGGCATAGCAGTAAGAATGCAAAAAAAAAGCACTCGTGAGACACACAGAAGCATGGGTTAACTTTAGAAAATAAAGGTGGAAATATGGTTTGGTACCAGATGGTGGAGGACCTAGAACCTTCTATACTAGAGTAAAAAGAAGTGAAACACATCCATTTACCTTAACAAATATGGTTATGTGATCTAACCACCAGTGTTCATTATTGCTTCTTTGGATTCCTGCTTTGAAGATATTTTTTGTGTTACTGTAGTAAATTTTTCCCTAATTCTTCAATTGATCTTTCAACATTGGAAAAGTGTAATTAGCCACATAATAAGAGAATACTGAAGTACTGAATAATTTGTCTTATTACTTTTCTTATGGCTCTGCTAGCATAAGCAAATGCAGTATTGTTCATATCTGTGTTGTTGAATATCTTAAAATGAATATAACAGAAACTAAATGTATCCCAACTGCTTTTAAGTGCTACTGCTTTTCAAAAAATACATTAAACATGTGGAAAACATATGCAGAAATTTGGCAAATACAGTAAAACATTTTTTCTTGTTCTGAATTGGCCTGCTACTGAAGGACTTTGTATGTATTCGAGATACTTTTTTTGTAGGCATGTTTTCCTGTTGGTTTTATTCAAGCCTTTATTTGATTCTCATGCACATAGAATTAAGTCTAAATCCTTCAGGTTTGACCTGAAATAGCTCACATTGGCATCACCCACATTTCCAGATTCATGCTACATCACACTTTCCCTTGCCATGCTTCCAAAACAGTAGTTTCATACCATACTGTCTCCTCCAAAGAATTTGTTAGATTTTCTTCAGCCTAGTACTTCCCCCATCTGCCTTATAATTTATAAAATTCATACTTACTTTTTAAAGTAAAACCAAAATTCCCCTTTTTTCTGAAGGGAGCAAAGAAAAGGTATTTGGGGCTATTAACTTGCCAGTGTTGTTAAGTTGAATGGATGAAAGTAGAAAGTGATAGGCAAACTAGGTGGAAACTTTTAACATGAGGCATATATAAGTAAGCAGTTTTGATTTCCAGCTCCTATTTGCAAAATTGTTTCCTTCTTTCTCCACACCTACAACCTTTTGTTTTAAACTCTGTTTGGGGTGCTTGATTATCAGCCTTGTGTTAAATCTACTTTTGCATTACTTGTCACTGTGATGCATTATGAGCTCCTAACAGTTCATGTGTCTTTAGCATCTATAAATATAACACAACGCCTAGTTCAGGGCTTTGCACAATGCATGAACCCAATGAATTTGTTTTGAATGGAATTAAATTAATTTTCTGTATGAGGGACTTTACATTGAAAACTTTTAATCTACTTCTGCAGAGTATTCTGTAGAGTATGTTGAGAATGTTACATCCTGTTTTTAAGCCTAGAAAGTTTCATCTTGACCACAGTGCTGTTCAAAGGTGTCTTTGCATTCTTATCTTGGAAAATAATAAGTGAGAATTACATCACAGTGTACTTTTTAAGAGACTGATCAAATATAAAAATTATTTGGTGTTGGTTGTAAAAGAAATCAGGTGAAATATTAACTTCTAAGTTTCTGTAGGTTGACCTTTCTCATAATTTCATTATGTTAAATAATTTTATGAAATGCAATAACTCAGAGAGCAAATCTGCATTTTGAACTTGAAATCAGGACCTGGATTTGAATATCAGTTTGTAATTTACCAGAGGTATATAACCTGGGACAATTAATTTCCCTGAACTTCGATTTCCTCATGTCTATTCATATTAGTTCTCATAGTTGTATGAAAATTTAATGAGTTGAAGTTTTGAATTTGAAGACTCAATGCAAAGTTTATTTACCTTGCTTTAGCTTTAAAATAGTGAAACAATAATTCCACTTTGTAGTATTGTGAGGATTAAATGTGACAATACATGTGGTATGTGACTATTCCAGAACTTCAAAGCATTACACAAATGATAAATGTACTGTTACCCAAGTAACAGCCTAGAAAATATGCCAGGATTGACTTTGGTAGCCAAAGTCTATGAACTGCCAACTAGCATGCATTTTATTCCTAAGAGAATTTGTAGACTATTGATCACAGCCTACTTATTCTTAATATTCATATAATTGTAGAAAATTGTGCATCAGGTTAAAAGTAGTGATTTCAGAAGTAAGGGGACACATGTAGTGGTTATGAGCGCAGCGTGAATTCATACTAGTAGTGTAACCTTAGACAGGTTGCTTCATTTTTCTGTTCCTCAATTTTTTAATAGAAATAGTAAAATGATAGTCCTCTCAGGTTGTGAAGCTATAAATAAAATTTAAACGCTTTTAATAATAACGACTTTTCAGTGTTGTTATGGTAAGAAAAGCAGTTAAAACAAGCTTAGCAACCTGTAGCCTATGCAATAAATATACTGTATGTATATATATACATATATATATATGTATATATATACACACACACACACACATATATATATATTTTAAAGCATTTACCAACTAGACTCAATTTATAAATAACTCTACTTGTGACTTCCACCCCTTCTTCCTTTCACTTTACCCTAAAATATAATCCCCAGGGACCTAGATGTACACTTGATGTTATTGCTACCAGAAATGAGGTCGCTCTGCCTGGGTAAGCTGGAACTGGTTCTGGAGCTGTTGTGGTGGTTGGGTAATTTCCGTGCAAGGCCCTTAAGAAGCCTTATTTGCCTTCGGTTCTTCCTACCTCCTCGCTCCCCTGGAGCACGTACCCTCTGATAGCACCAGGCCCTCCGTGGTACCACCACCATCCCTCCCAGCTCCGCTTTTTGTTACCAGGCTGCTCCTCAGCTCCCTGAGTCCCAGCCCCAGCTCTGTCCTCCTTTCACACTGGAGTTCCTGCCAGCATCAGACCAGAGTGCGCTAGAGTGGGGAAGACTCTAGGAATGGTTCTGAAAGAAGAGGAGACTTGTCACTGGCAATGTGATTGAAGTGGTTCTGCTCCTGGCCACGCCACTCACATTTCCACGAGCATTAATATAATATGTGGTGGTTATATGATTTTATCCTATCAATTATATAATTTAGTTGTATGTGAATTAAATAGGTATTTATGTAGTTCGGTTACTTCTGTGAGGTTAGTGGTTTGCATGGAGGAGTGTGGGCAGCTGGCCTGGCTTGGACACCCAAGCTTCTGTGATGTGGCGAGAACATGAGATTTGTAGCTCAGAGACCTGCATCTGAATCCCAGCAATTCCACTTCTCAACTCAGATCTTGAGTGTTACTTCACTGTCTTTGCCTCATTGTCCTTATCTGTCCTGCCTACCAGATAGAGGTCTGATAAAATGACACTGACATAAGAAAAATCTATTTTTCTGTCCATATTTAATTTATGAAAATGCTTTGTAATTGCTTTAATTGCTTTAACAATGATTTTTGCATGTGTTGTTCTTTGAAATTTTCTCCTTTTATTACTTTGGACCTTCAGGAGACAACACATACTTTCCTCCAGATGTTTTCACTTGCAGTTTTGTGAGCTAAAACTTTGTGTCTGGCTTATATTTTCTAAGCCTTTTTAGACCTTAGGGAATATTTCTCTCCTATATGCCAGCGTGTTAAAAGTATGTTTCTTGATCTCTGAAAATACCTAGTATATGTTAAATACGCAATAGATGCTTAATAATTAGGAGAGTCGAGCAGTTTTAAGCTTTAAAATGAATCTTATAGGTCATCTTCACCATTTTGAGTAAATATGGTGTTTTACGTTGAGATAGTTTTAAATAAAATTGGCTCATAACTGTGACATTCCTCTTGCACAGTATATATAATTATTTATCTTCCGCTACCAAACATCAGTGAATTAATATTTTCTTCTATTCTTCTCTTTTCTGTCATTTTCCTCAGCTTTTTTGTTTTGTAATTATACATAGAACATTTTGGTAAATTCAAGACGTAAGTTTTAAAACTTACATTAAATTTTACATTGCACATTATTAAAACACTTATACATTATTAAAACACTCTAAAATGTTTGCTTTGGAAATGAACCTGAAATTAGTGTTTAGAAATGCCTGAAGCCTTTGAATTTTCTTTCTGTTAACATTTAGACCTTTCTGTGAAGCATGTTAAAAGCTTGTAATTTAGGATTACTCATAAATCATGCCAAGGTGTGATCTCGAATTTTAGCAGTATTCCTCTGTCTCCATATTATCTGTGCTTGAAATAAACATCACAACTTCTTCTAATTTTTTCTGTAGACTTAAAAACTATATAACCATAATAACATAATCCCCTTATATATTTTACTGTACATCGTTCAGGATCCTTCTAAACTTCCTTACCATAGAGGGACCCTTCCCAAGTGTTATATCCATCTCAAATCTAATAAAATAGAAGATGAAAAAATGGAATTCAAAAGGAAAGAGTAAAGTAATTTTTAAAGTTTCAACTTATCAAAGAAAAATTTGTCGGGTATTTATATGGTGTCTGCATTCTGGGCAATTAAGTATAACATTGTTCTGTGTTCTATAAATCTAGCAAATTCTAGGTCTTTAACTTCCAACATGCCAAGAATAACAGTCATTATCATTTACCATATGTCTCCAATGGACCCTTTGTCTGTTTACAAATAGTTTATACAACTAAGCATAAAAGGATAATGAAAAACAACTTGAAATTTTAATTAAAATTAGTCATGACAGATTCCAATTTTTATTCCATATTTTTATGGTTTTGAAAGGTATGTAGATACACAAACTATTTCATGTTCATTGAGCACCACTTAACTACTCATCAGTTGTCATACATTCACCTGGAACATTTATATCCATTTTATAAATATCCAATTCAGATTTCAAGTACGTCTCTAGCTGGTATCTAGTTTATCATCATTTCTAGTTCTTACTCTTACATTGTCAAAATGCATTATTTTAAAGACTTTTATGACAGCTTAAAATTTTTTTAAGAGATGGCCATCTCCTTCAAAAATTGCAGAACATTTCTTATTTTTAGGTTTATAAACAACAAATCAGTCCACTAATTTTATTTCTACATCACCTCTTTCCTTCTAGTTACCTTTGTATAGATACCTTCGTTGAGCATTTATCCACTTACGAACTAAATCAAATAAGTGTTGGAACACAAACATCAATAAAATGAAAGAATACTGTCAAAATTTCTTTTAAAATACATAATGGCTTAGGTTTTTGTTGAAAATAGTGCATGATTCTTCTTATTGAATGGCTAACTGGAAAAACAGTATATGTGTATATTTTTTGTCATTAGGAACATTCTTCTCTCTTTTGTTAGAGAAAATTCTTACATTCGAGAAAATCCATTTAGGGTTATCTTCATCTGAAGACTCATGGTCTGATATTTTGCTGCTGTCTGTCTTTTTGTATTCATCTTATAATTGTGAAAGATCTTCCTGTCTGTTTTCACCTTGCTTTTATGGATGTTAAATGAAAAATTCTGAATTCTCAGTTATGCTCTTTGCTAGCTGGCGGGAGGAGGGGGGAGGGGAAGGACAAAGATAGTATCTCCAGATGTCTTTTATGTTTTCTTGGAAAGATGGTGCAATATTTTGAGTAATGCTGTAAGAAAACTGGAGGTTGGTGCAATAAATGATGATTTATTTCATGATGGCATCATCCTGCTATGTCGCTGTTTTTCACGACTGTAGCCACTACCCAATGTATTCAAGTGCTATTGAGCGCTTGAAATGTGAATGGTCTAAAAAAAAGTATAAAAATAAAGAATTTAAAGTATCTTGTTAATTTTTACATTGACTATTTGTTAAAATAGTCCTACTTTGGACATGTAGATTAAATTAAAAGTATATTATTAAACTAATTTTACCACTTTCTTTTCAGCTTTTTAATGTGCCTACTAGAAAACTTAATAGTATACGTGTGGCTTGCAATATATTTCTGTTGGATAGTGATATTTTAGGTAATTCGTTATTCTGTTTTATTTTGGTCATCTTTAGCATAGTTAGAAATAATTGATGAGTAATGATGAAATAATTACAGTATGACGAAATAGAATGTTTCAAGATGCAGGAAAAATAAGATCACTAAGGTCCTATATGTATCTTAGATTCATAAATGGGTCCAAAGGACTCATGGCAGTTGTAAAATAGAATGTGTTTTATTCATTTTCTTTAAAGTAAATTTTCTTTTTGTTATTTTGAAAACTTCTAAGAATAAAAGTAATGAAATATCAATCCTCAGAAACAATTAGAATTGGCCAAAAAAGCTAAAATTGAGTTCAGTACACCCTGATGACCGAGAGTTAAGTATTTTACCCTTTACAGTTTGCCAGCTTCCGGGTAGGAGCTTTTCTTGGCATCATTTTTAGGAGCCTAAATTTGTCTGGGCAGCATGGCGGACTTAGAGAACAGCGACCTGGTTCTTTGTGTGTTAGCAGTAATAGTAATACAGGGCTGAGTATGAAATCCTTTATCCGCGTGTAAGATACATGACACATGTTAGGATACGCGAACTGTATTACCCACCATCTGATACGTACTTCTCAGTATCAGTTTTGAGTATTTGCTGGTCTGAAATGTAGTAATTCATACTTTACATATAACCTAACATCTTTTTTTTTTCCTTACAGACTTTTGTGAATGATGTAAGGATTCCAGAACAGACTTATATCACTTTGAAACTTGAAGATAAGCTGAGATTTGGATATGATATCCTTATATGATTTTGTGCATTTATTAAATATTCAGAAAATCTTTACTCTGGTATAAATTAACATTTCCTGAGATATAAAAATTCACAATATAGGCATGCTAGAAGTCTCTGTGCCTTCCCATGCTAAAATACATGTTTAAAAATAATACACATATTTTCTGTTACTATATCTGTTCCTAAAAATAATCCTGGAAAAATTGATGGACAGCTATTTTTCCCTCCTTCTCTCTATATATAGGTTCAGCAGAGGTCTCCCTGCAGTGCTACTGCATATGTAGTTTGGGTATCAAAGAATGTACTGAGGAGAGGACAGAAGTGTTTAATATTAGCCCAGCCCAGGGATATTTTTGTTGTTGTTGGACGATAACGGCACAGATACCGCCCCAGAGGAATGTACGAATTTAACCCTGCCTCTCCTTCCTTCCCCACTTTTACTCCATTTTATTTATTCCATCTCTGCTGCCTATTTAATTCAAAATTTTTATGCACTTAGTGTGTATTTAAAAATAGGATTCTAAGACCTGAACAGGAACATGAGTGTGTTCTACTACCTAGGATAGGGTGAAGAATCACTAGTGAAGAGAAGGGATGTGGTTGATTGAAGAAAATAAAAACATTTCTATTCATACTAAGCAAAAACTTTGTAAAATGGACTTATTTAAATACAGGTATTCTACATTATGCAGATATTAAAATATAGGTATTCTACATTATGCTGAATGTTTTCCTTCAGTTTTAATTTTTTCCATTACTACATTTAACTGGACTTCAGTATTAAGGAATGTATTAAATACACTGGCAACTTCGATGGAGTTTTATCATTCTGCAGAGAAAATTTAGTCTCAGCTAAGTAGAGTTGATATTTAAATGTATTAACACTTTAAAATTGTTCTCAGCGCATAACTAGTTTTTATTTTATGTTTAACTTAGACTTTATGAAAAAATAGTTTTACACATCACTTTACCGTTCCAGTTGTAGAGCCAAAGGAACATATGAAAAGTGAAACCGTTAAACATTAATACTTTTGAGTTATATATTTTAAATCCTTTTAAAAAATATGTACCATAAAATGAAGTGTTAAGGGCAAAGGGCTTGAAGCAAGAACATGTTTGGCTTGTTTGAGGAACAACATGAAAAGTCGGTGTGGCTGAAGCCAGTGAAGAGCAGGATAGACCAGAATATAACTACTTTGTTGTTAGCAAACAGCGCTTATCTTTTAAAGGGATTTAAATGATAAGAAAAATGTTTTCTATTTTTATGTCCAGTGTACGCATGTCTTAAACCAATGTAGCTACCTTTTCTCATGTTCTTCATTCCTTGTTATAGACTCATATTTTCATCTAGTATCATTTTCTTCTGCCTGAGGGCTTCCTTTAACATTTCTTTCAGTATAGTTCTGCTGGTGATGAATTCTTTCAGCTTTTTATCTGATAAAGTATTTCATCTTAGTTATTGCAAGTTATTGCTTTCAGAATTCTAAACAAAAATTCTGGGTGACAGTTCATTTCTTTCAGTACTTTAAAGATGTTACTCCCCTTTTTTCACTTGCATTGTTTCCCTTTATCCCTAGTTTTGAGCAATTTGAGTATGATGTTCCTTGGTATAGTTTTCTTCATATGTCTTGTGCTTGGGATTTGTTGGACTTCGTGGATCTATAAGTTTATAGTTTTAATCAAATTTAGAAAAATTTTTAGCCATTATTTCTGTTAACTGTTTTTTTCTGTCCTATTCCCTTTTCCTTCAAGGACTTCAATTAAATGTTTATTAGGATACTTGAAGTCATCTCCCATCTTACTTATGTTCTGTTTAATTTTTTTTTAATTATGTGTTCTCTCCATGTTTCAATTTGAATTTTTGTTATTGCTGTGTCTTCAAGTTTACCAATTTTTTTTGGTGATGTCTAATCTGTATAGTTTCCATATATAGATGTTGAATTTGGATTTTGTTTTTGATATCTTCCAAATTTCTATATAACTTTTTGAACACAAGAATGCAATTCTAATTTAACTTTTGGCATCTTTGTTGACATCAGTGTCAGTTCTGCACCAGTTTCATGGATTGATTTTTACAAGCATAGTAATTTTTGGTTGGATGGCAGATATTGTGAATTTTACTTTGATAGGTATTGTATGCATATTTTGTATTTAAATATTATTGAGCTTTGTTTTGAGACACAGGTTACTTGGAAATCGTTTTATCACTTTGGGTCTTGCTTTTAAGATTTGCTAGGCTTCTAAGATTAGCCTGGGGCTAATTATTCACCAGGCAATTAATACACAGGCAAGACCTTTCTCTGTACTCTACTGTAGGGATCAGCAAACTCATTGGCTAATCTAGCCCTCAGCCTGTATTTGTAAATAAAGTTTTATTGGAACACAGTCACACCCACTCATTTACATATTTCTATGGCTGCTTTTGCACTACCACAGCAGAGTTGAGAAGTTGCAACAGATATCATATGGTCTACAAAATACATCAAATATTTACTGTCTGGCCCGTTACAGAAAAAGAAAAAATGGCTGACCTCTGCGTTGTCCAGTACCGATGATTCATGAGGTTTTCCAGCCTGGCTGTTGGGAGCAGACACTGTTCCAGACCCTGTGTGAGCAGTGGGCACTGTTTTCATACTTTCAGATGGTTCTTGCCACTGCCGTAGGTAGTAGTTTTCTCATATGCATGTGCTGATCAGTACTCAGTTGCATACTTGAGCAAGACCCTCTTAAAACGTCTGGAATTCCCTCTCTGGCAACTTTCTTTTCTTCAGCACACAGTCCCATGAACTCTAGTCACTTTCTTCCAGACTCTCACCCCAGTTTCCTCCAGGCAGTCTTCCAGGCTCTGCCTGGATTACCTCTCCTAGTGTGACCTGGAAGCTCTCAAGGTAGTGGACTAGGGTAGTGACTGGACTTAACATTCCAGGAAACACTGTCTTTTGTTGCCTGATATTGCTTGTCTTGCTAACTATTATTTCATATATTTTGTCCATATTTTTGTTATTTTAAGATGTCTTGGCCCAAAGCAGAAGTCTGATAAGTGGAGTTTGGACATTTTAAATATACAAGTTGAATTCAGGGGAGGACAGAACTTTGGGGATTTTTATTTAAAACCTGAGAACAAATGAGATCACCAAGGGAGTGAATATAGATTGGTAAGATGAAAAACTGGTACATTCCATCATTAAGAGGAGGGAGAGATGAGGGACTAGTATAAAAGACTAAGAAGGAACCACTAGTGAGCTGGGAGAAAGGAAAATCAGAGTTTGGTATGGTTTCTGTACTTAGTTGAAAATGATTTATTAAACATCACTTAAGTACTTTAATTCTCAAGATTTCCCCCTCCTCAACATCCCAGTCATATGAGTTATTGCAAAATATTATTATATATAATTACATATATAAAAATGGAATTCTCTTTTCCCAAGGTTGTCTGCTCCTGCCATAATGGTCCACAAAATAATTCGGTTAATCATATTAGAAATAAGGTAAAAATCGTTTTCATAGCTTCTAAGATCGTGATTTATCTATATTCGGAATACTGTATATTGCATTGTTTGTATGGCAGTCCAGATAATGGCTGCTAAAATGATGAAGAGGGGGATAAACATATTAAAAATTTGCTCTTCATTCAGAGAAGTTAAGATTTTTTTTCTGATTCATGTGGTTTATATCCACAAAAAATCGCACTTTTCCAATTTTCTTAAAAATAGAGGACATTTCTCAGAGCTTGAAAGAACTGAATTTAAGAAATTGAGATGAGCCATTAGATAAAAAACACTATGTTCCTATAGAATAGGGTATTCTATAACTTGGACAAGGTATTCATCTTCTAAAATAAAATATTTTTTGGAATATACAGACAAAATTAATAGATTAAAACTTTGTGAAAGGTTTTCTACCATAACTTTTTAAAAACCTTTGGCACCTCCTAGTATCTGCCTTCTTAGTACAGCATGGAACCTGTGTAGCATAATTGTATATTTCATTATCAAATGTAGTCAAATAAACGAAGTTTCCCATACTCCTAAGGAGATTCAAAAAGAAAAGTTCTGGGCTAACTTTAAGGAGAATTGTTAAAGATGACCTTCTTATGTATCTATTTTTAAATCACACAAAATATATATATTTAGAAAAAACGCTTCCCATTTTTTCGTTGTATAAAATAATTGCATTCAAATATTCTCATTTATCTGACATCAGTGTCTTCAACACTATGAGAATTACACTTTTTAGTGATATATTCTAGTATTTTAGAGAATGTTATATTAATACCCATCTAAATTGTTTGAGGATACAGCACTTTCTGAAACCCTATAACACTGGAAATCTTGTCCCAAGTAACAAAAGCTCGTTATGTAATATTTGGGAAATTTTTTAAAATTTCCCCTATTCTGTGATTGGTATTTCCTCAGTGAAACAAATTAATGACTTAATTTTACAAATAATTTTTGAAAGATGTGCTTACAATGATATCTGAAAACGTATTTTAAAGCCAGAACTATAAGAGTAACTAAAACTGTTTAAAATTTTGTTCTCTTTTTAACCTTAATTGTCATTAAGATAAAAGATGGTATCTTAGAACACATTTCTAGTATGCAGATGTTTCTATGATCCCAGGTTTAGATAAACATTTCCTGAATAAATTGAGCATTGGGATGACTTAGAATAACAATCATAGTCTTATGAAAAGAAATGGGGACATAACCTATAAATATTATGATTTTTAATAAACAAGAATTTAAATGTTTTGTAATTTATTTTTTTGGAATTTTTGTTACTAGTTTCAGGTATACAAAACAGCATAGTGATTAGACATTTATACCCCTCACAAAGTGACAACCCCAACAAGTCTACGACTATTATGACACCATACATATCTATTATTATAAAATACCATTGACTATATTCGCTATACTGTACATGCCATGACTATATTTTTAAATTATAGTTGACATTAATTATAATTGACATTCAATATTATATTAGTTTTAGTTGTACAGCAAGTGTAGTGGTTAGGCATGTATATAATTTATGAATTGATCACCCTGTAAGTTTGGTACCCATCTGAAACCGTACATAGTTTTTACAATATTATGGACTGTATTTCCCATACTGTATTACACATCCCTGTGACTATTTTGTAACTACCAATTTGTACTTCCTAATGTCTTCACCTTTCTCACCCATCCCTCCCTTCTAGCAACTATCAGTTTGTTCTCAATATCTACGAGTCTATTTCCGTTTTGTTTGTTCATTTATTCTATTCTTTAGATTCCACATACAAGTGGAATCATATGGTATCTATCTTTCTCACTCTGACTTATTTCACTTAGCATAATATCCTATATAATTGACATATGATTACAATTACAGTCACAATACAGTTAACAACACTGTATTGTGTGTTTTGTATCTTACTGACATCATGCGTAATTGTGCCTTAGTTTGACATTTTACTTAATTAGCAAGTTAAAAACAGTCACTTAGGTTGAACCACCAGGAAGATGGTAGGTAAGCTGGGGGTAAAAGCTGGAACTAGGATAACCATAGTCATACCCGAGTGCTCAGGTAAATTCATGACCTAAACAAGAAGATTCTTGATTCTTCAGTCCCACAGCCAAAAACCTTTTTTATAGGAAAAATGTTTAAACCTAAGATGTATGGCCTGTCTCAAGTTTCCCCTGAAAATCACCAGAAAATCCTCACAGCAGGCTAAAGTGTGTGTTTCCCACTGAAAAAAATAGAAATGGCTTTCATTTTTTTAAAGATGCAGTGTTTCCCATTGAAAATGTAAGAATGCTATGAATTTTCTCCAGCTGTTAACGAGTTTCTTGGGTTTCTTGGGGATAGACAAAATAACTAGACTTTTATTTTTCAGTGAATACATTTAGTTGTGAAGTATACACTTCTATATATACCAGCAAATATTTACCAGCATATGTACATTAAAAAAAGGAAAGTTTTAATATTTCACAGCTGTCGGAAGCCATATGAAGTGACAGAAGCCACGGACTATGGTCAGTTGACTAGGTTGTCGTCTTTGGGTTCTGTCCGTCCAGTCCAAAAGTTTCTTAACTGTGGAATAGGAAGCCGGGGTAATGAAATTGAAAAGGACAGTCCCCAAAGCTCTTTAAAGTTCTTTAAAAATCTGAATTTTTATTATTTTAATGAGTAGAAATATAGGTTAAATACTTGTTAACAAGTGTACTGCTCTTCTGTGTTAGAAGTCTTTCTCCCCAAGTAGTCGTGGTAATTATAGCTTTCTAACCTTGAAGTCATGAGTGCTCTGAATTGGTAAAGAATGGAATTCAATACATGGTTATAAAAGTCCTTTTATTACAGGGTTAAGTAATGATGGGAAATGTGACCTCTACTGTTTAGTGAAAGATGTTTTTAATATACAGAGGCATTGTTCTTTTGGGCATAATAATGAAAGCATTCATTATATCTAGTACTTGGTTCTAATCCGTATAGAATCAGTTGTTTGACAATGTAATCTGACCCTGATTGCAATTCTTCAGGAAGAGGAGTGGTTGTGGTTGCTGTAAGGACCCTAATTATAGCATTTCTTTTGCATTTTCAAAATGAACTTTATTTTTACCGATGCCTGTGGAGTCTTGAGTCATTGAATTACTTCAGGATTAGCGGTTGGGTAATCACTGATGAGATACTTCCTTTTACATTTTGTGATTAGCTATCAATATAATTTGATCCAGGTGCTTTTTTTTTTTTTTCTTTACGATCATATTGTTACTGAGAACTGAAAATGTCTTTTTGTGCTGTGATTAATTATCCAGTTATTTGCTTCTTGAAGGTCATAATTACCTAAATTTAGAATTACTTGTTAGATTTTAAGATTTTCTTTAGTATTTAAAAATGAACACTCACAGCCCATGACAATATTCATAACCAAGAAGTTCCCCGGAGCTAAGCTGGAAAAAAAAAATGAAAATTTTATATTTTTGAACATACTATTTAACATTTAACTCTTAGGGAAATAGAACTTTGCTGTAATTACCTGTTTAAAAATATGACAAGTTTTAAATTTGTCTTTGATTATTTTAAGCTTCATTATCATAATTTTGAAAATGTATTCTTCCTTAGCCCCGTTTACATACAAATCTTTTCACTGTAGTACGAGGAGAAATGAGGGTCCCTGAAGAAGCCCTAAAGGTAAAAAGTTTTTTCCTTATTTCTTTTGTAAACCTACCATTTACTAGGATTGATTTCACTCATGGATGTTTCACTTGAATTTTAAATGTTTTATAGCATGAGAAGTTTACCATTCAGCTTCAGTTGTCCCAGAAGTCTTCAGAACCAGAATTACCAAAATCTGCATGTGCCAAAAGCATAGATTCCAAGGTTGCAGATACGGCAACAGAAGTACAGCACAAAGCTACAGAAGCACTAAAATCTGAGGAAAAAGCCATGGGTAAGTTACCCTCTTTGAAAATACCATGTTTATACTTGATTATGTAGAAATGTCATGCTTTGTTCTAAAAAACTCGGCCAGGTCCATACAAAAAAAATAATAATAATGACATTTCACAGTGGATTTTAAAGCAGCCAGTGCTTTTACTAGAAAGCATTACAAAACACATTATATGACATTGGTATGTAGGTGCATTTAATATGTTTAAATATTTGAGGGTAGTAAATGTAAGTTACCTTGTAGTATTTTTATTATTTCATGTTTGTTTGCTTTTTCTTCTGAATTATAAAAACTGAAATGAATTAACAAGAAATATCCAATGATGCTACATTATCATAATTATCATTTATCATGTTCCACGAACTGTAAGAAATGCTTTATATAAAAATCCCTTTCATACAAAAGCAATTTTTTAAATTTGATAAACATTACCAAATTGGTTCAGATGTAAATCTATTAATCCTGTTAACAGTTAGTTTAAATTTAGTTACTGTACAATGCCCTACAGCTTTAAAAAAAAATGTTTTTTAAGGATCACTTATACCAAAATTTACTTTAGTTTTACTTTTTATATTTATACTTAATGAGTCATTTTTATAAACCAAAGACTGATTATACTTTAATAAAAAGCTATTGGGCTATAGCAGTTTACATACCATGTTTCCCCGAAAATAAGACCTAGCCGGACAATCAGCTCTAGTGCGTCCTTTGGAGCAAAAATTAACGTAAGACCCGGTCTTATTTTACTGTAAGATGGGATATAACGTTAACATTACAACACAACAAACATCACGTCACAACACATAACATAACATAACATGTTACCGGCTATAACATAATATAATAACGGGTCTTATATTAATTTTTGCACCAAAAGATGCATTAGAGCTAATTGTCTGGCTAGGTCTTATTTTCGGGGAAACATGGTACTAGCCAGTGCAAGTTTCATTTATTCAATCATGTCTAGCATTGAATAAGGTCTTACACAAATACTAAGTTGTTCAACTTACAGTACTATTCAGCTATCTAGACTAAAGTTTGTTTTTCATTAACTAAATCAACCAGGTAATTTTAGCATTCTGCAAAAGCATATTCTTTTTTCTGTTTCATATGCTTTAGACAGATTTTTCCCACCTCTTTCCAGATACTTCTGCTATGCCCCGTGGTACACCATTGTATGGACAGCCGTCATGGTGGGGGGATGGTGAACTGGATGAACAAAGAGCTTTCAAGTCAAATGGCAAATCGGAAGAAAAAAGTCACGAAACTGGAACATCAGGTAATAAAATCTTAGATTGTGGATTTGGGCATATTTGGGGAAGAATTTATTATCTAAGTAAAAAAAAAAAATCTGTGTCCCCTGAAAAGAGATCTGTTACTCTTTAATTTGATATAAAATATTTGATTAATTTTTAATGCTATTGCCATTTTAATTTGAATTTATTTATTCTGAATGATTCTCACATAAATTATTTATTCCAATATCTTTGGAAATCACTTTTGTTTAAAACGTTTTTTCCACCTGATTTATAAGATTGTTAAAACTTGGGAAAATAATAATAATAGGACATTTTAAAATAATTATTAAAATGTTTCAATTAGACCAAAATGGTAGGTGCAAACTAATTTTGTGTGTTTTCATTAGATTGACAAGTATATCGTCATATTTTTAAATGAACGATTTATATTATGTTTAGAAACATGATATGAAATTAAAACTTCTTTAAAACCTCAGTGCGTCCAATGTATGGGGATATGGTAGCAATAAGATTAGCTGAGTTCAGCTGCCAGAAAGAAGAACTAGTTCCAGGTCACGTTCTTAGATTAATAATCGAGGAACATATTCTTCTGTTTCTGGGATGGTATAATAGTGAGCTAAGTGTCCAGAAGTCAGAAAATCAGTGTTTCCAGGAAATAAATGGAGGTATAAACTCGTCTGTTACATAAGGACTTGGCAAAGGCATCACTGCCGAAGATGGAGCAGCAGTTTCTGTGATAACAGCAGATAAGAATCCAGAACTGAAGGAATTAAATACAGGGAGCTGGATGGAAGACCAGGTCTGACTCTGAGTCAGACTTCTCAATTTTCTACCTTTGATCGTAGATCTACAAGATAAATACAACATTTTTCTTAGCTGGGAAATTAAGAACACTGGTTCTTTAAATATGCTCTAATTTTACCAGGATACGTGTCTCAGAAAGGTGGCTTTATCAACTTGATTTTCCAGTGCCCCAAACGGAAGTTGTCAACTTTGCAAATAAATTCCCATCACAGCTTCCTTGTTTTTAAGATGAGCACTGTTTTCTTCATGTCCGAGCTCAGAAATTTAGTGTTAGTGAGCCTATCCTCAGATGCAAATAAGAGAAATGTTTCCTGAGACAGGAAGGACATTTCCTGGCTTAAATCACTGAGCCTCTTCAGGACGGGTTAATGCAGTTTTCAGCAGTGGCACCAGCTAGCTAGTCTCTGTCTCTCAGCCCTTCTATCCACAGTGGCTGTACACTGGGGAGTTTCCCCTCAGACTCATGCGCTGCCAGCAGCAGTCCGGGATATACTACTTTGATCACAGCAGGCAGAAAATAACAAAGGCAGCTTCTAGAAGACCCCTTACAACTGGAAGAAGAACTTTCCACAAAGTTTCAACACATCTCTTATCTCATTGGCCTCTCACAGATTCAGGAGTAGGTCACCTGCTTATTACTGAACCAATCCCTATGAGATTATCCTTAAACCAGCCTTGCCCACCCTGAAGCTGAGTGAGGGGTTAATTTTCCCCTAAGGCTCATGAGCTGTGTCAGGAAACAGTGGGTACCTGGGAATGTTGGAGTTCCTTTAGGAGAGAGGAACAAGCAATGGCTATTGGAAGGCAATCAAGGATGTCTACTTTATTTGAAGTCTTTGTATCTTACCTTCCCCTCATCTGTCTAATATGTTACTATTTCTGTTGCCTTTTTTTTCCCATTGAGTCATAATTGACCTTCCTACCTCCAGTTTCAACCCTCCTGCAGTTCATTTTGCACAATAAATGTAAGCTGTTTATTTTCTTTCATGAAACTACAATAGCTGTCTTTTTCTTGCCCAATAGATTTTGTGTCAAAATTCTCTCTAATTTTGTCCCACTTTCCTTAGAGAACCTTGTCATACTGCCAGTTATTTTTGGTTCTCTCTCCCAATGCATTCCCACATAAATTATACTAATTCCTGTCTGCCTTTCTCCCACAGACAAATTTACAGATACATCAGATGATAAAAAATTCTAAATGATGTGTCTGCATATATGTATTCTAATATGTAACACTCTTGATTCAGTATCTGGTGTATATGCCTTCTCATCTAAACCTAAGTTCCTTATTTCAACGATCAAATATTATCACTGTGCAATAGAGGTACCTAGGAGGGAGGGAGGGAGGGAAAGACAGAGAGAGAGAGAGAGAGAGAGAGAGAGAGAGAGAGAAGAGATGTAATTTTTGCCATTTTATTATTCATATTTTTTATCTTTTTTGCTTCTTTAAAGAAGTCCCTTTAACATTTCTTGTAGTACTGTTTTGTGGTAATGAACTCCTTTAGCTTTTTCTTGTCTGGGAAGTTCTTTACCTGTCTCTCAATTCTAAATGATAGCCTTGCTGGGTAGAGGAATCTTGGTTGTAGGTTCTTGCTTTTCATCACTTTGAATATTTCCTGCTAATCCCTTCTTGCCTACAAAGTTTCTGTTGAGAAATGAGCCGACAGTCTTATGGGAGCTCTCTTGTAGGTAACTAACTGCTTTTTACTTGCTGGTTTATTTTGTTTTTACTTTTAAGATTCTCTCTTTTTCATTTTTCTTTGCCATTTAAATTATGATGTGTCTTATTGTGGGCCTCTGTAGGGTTCATCTTGTTTGGGATTCTGCACTTGCTGGGCTTGTATGACTATTTCCTTTGCCAGGTCGGGGAAGTTTTTCATCATTATTTCTTCAAATAGCATTTCAATTCCTTCACTCACTCTTCTCCTTCTGATACCCCTATAATGCAAATGTTGGTGTGCTTCATGTCCCAGAGGCCCCTTAAACTATTCTCATTTTTTTGGAATCTTATTTCTTCTTCTTGTTCTGATTGGATGTTTTCTGCTACCTTATATTCCAAATTGCTGATTTGATCCTCTGCTTCATCTAATCTGCTGTTGATTACATTTATTGTATTTTTCATTTCAGATATTGTATTCTTTATTTCTGACTGTTTCTTTTTCATGTTTTCTACCTCCATTTTTATATTTCCTATCTCTTTGTTGAAGTTCTCATGGAGATTATTGAGCATCCTTATAACTAGTGTTTTGAACTCTGCATCTGGTAGATTGTCCCCATTTTGTTTAGTTCTCTTTTTGGAGCTTTGTTCTGGCTTTCATCGGAACATGTTTATTTCTCTCCTCATTTTGGCTCCCTTTTTGTGTTTGTTTCTTACTAAATGTTCACAACAATCTTAAGGATAGATGTAACTATTTCTCCATTTTACTATGAGGAAAATGTAATTTAAAGACTATCAGAGACAGGATTTATCTGATTTCAAATCTTATCCCTACTTTCCACTAAATCAGGTTACCTGGTTATAACCATCTGGCCATAACATGATGCCTTTCCACTCTATTATGCTACTTGACATTGTTAGATAACCAATTTCTGGATAAAATAAGTGTTGACTTGTATAGGTCTCAGGTTTCTAGTCCTTGGAGTAAAATGATTTTGCAGTAGGACTAAAGGAATGATATCCTTAAACACAATGGTGTGCAGTTCTTGATCTCTTCTGTTTTAATGTGTTATAATCTGAAAACATGTTGAAAGTTTGTTAATATTAACTAGGAACTTTTCATTCACAATGGAGGAAAAGAATGCTGAGTGACAAATGGATGATAAATCATATAACCCTGAACCAGCTTTTTGTGGGTTTTGCTTCATAGTTCAGCCATATCATTTTATATGAGTATCCAGGTGGTGCTAGTAGAAAACTACCACCCCTTGTTCCTAGCATTACTCCATTATCTGAAGGGTGAGCAAAGCAAACTTAGTGAATGAATGAATATATGTGTATATATGTTGGTTGGATAAGTTTATAAACTAGTTGTACTATGTGGAATTGATCAAGTACAGTACATTGTACATAAATCAATGTATAAAAGTAACATTTATGAATGAGTTTATTAATATATAGGGAGTGGTTAATGCATTTTACTCTCACGGAAGTTTTGAGTGACAGGCCTTCAGAATATACACTCGAAGTCTAATAGGACATTTTATTATTAAGAAAAAAATAAATCGCGCAGCATTGGTGCTTTAGTGGTGAGCATAGCTGCCTTTCAAGAAAAAGATAAATTAACTCTTTAATAAAGAAATTTCTAAAGCATGACTTTACATTATTAAGAGTCATATAACGTCTTGTTTCAAATAGCATGTAAAATTTTTGCTTTGATAATGTAGAGTTTTTGTTGGTATGATTTTTTTTCATTTTCAGTGGTGAGAAAAACAGTAGATTTTGAAAAGGATCATGTTCACATCGAAAATTGTTTTTCTTAGATATTGTTGTTTACCATGTGTATAGATATTTTTTTTTGCTTTTTTTGTTGGAATTCGAGTTTGATGTCTTCTATACCGTGTCCCACACATTTGAGTACAGAAACATTGCTGTCCCGATTTTACATAACCTAAAAGCAAACAGTTTTATGATTGTTTCATATTCAGAGTACTGCCCAAAAGTCAGGTACAGTGCCCGAAGAATTTCATAAAGATTTAATATTCAAAAGATGTTTCAAAAGACTAGTACTTCGCTTAATTGGAAAATGATTGGAAACAACTTTGTATCCCTCTATTGCCCTGTCTCCCTAATAAATGGTCAGGAAATGATTTTGCTATCAATATATTTTTAAAAGGAATGCTTTTTTGAGCTTTAGAGAAATATTTTTTATTTGATCAAAATAAAAAATTTGAACTCACTCTCTACCATCTTGATAATGACATGATTCTTTTGCCTCCTGAAAAACAGGGCTGTTTTATATATATACATTTTTGCATTTGCACTTCTAATAACATTGAAAGGAAAACATCTCAGTTATTTTTATTTCTATAACTTTACATATTTTATGTATAAATTTTTTATTTTTAGACCTTTATATTTGTTTCTGGGGCAGCGGAAGAGTAATGATAGTGTTCCAGAGGTGCTTGCTTCTTCCACCAACTTTTAGTGTTGATCTGAGATTTATAATTCTGCTTTCCTCCAAGGGTTTTTAACACTTGTTGTGCATGTTTTGCTGTATAAAAATGAACATGAATTATCTTCTGGAATTAATGGCTGGCAACTAAATTTTCTATTTTTACCTTATTTCTTTCACACTGCTGCTTGTATGGCAATGCTTCAAGCAAACCACATGTTTTGTCTTGAACATTCTTTTATTCTGTATAAAATGCATCTATCTTCTTGCAAGGATCAGACTTCAGTAATATTTTTTTTGGTCATTTTAAAAGTAATGGTTCTGAAGGCGTTGGTGAAGAGTGGTAAGTGGAATCATTACTTCTAGAACATACTTACATACTGGCTTCATGTTTATTTCCTCACTGGAGCACCTGTTCTCCTTTGGAACTCTACTTGTGTTCAGATATTTCAGATATTTCATCCTCCTTACTTGATAAGGAAATCCACATTTTTTTCTGTCATTCAAGATATCTATATATACGTTGAATATGCATCTCCATCTCCATGTGATTTCAATTCTTTTGCACCCTGATGATTTCTAGAGCCAAGTTGGGAAAAATAATGGACCTAGCCATTCAAGGTCCATCTCTTACCTGCTTTGCCATCCTTTGCCATTGTTGCTGCTTATCTTGCATCTCCTACTGATAACCGAACGCCATGTTTATAATCAAAATTATGTCTTCTCTTTGACATTTGCCATTGTTTTTCATCCAGACTGTGATCTGCCTTCTGATTCTCTTGAAGTAGTACAAATGGCCGTTACTATACTCCCTCAAATGCTGGAAGCTCCCAAATATTTTGAATTTTCTCTTATTTTTCTCATTAGGGTGCAGCTTAGATGCCAAGCAAGTTGAGGAACAGTCTGCAGCTGCAAATGAAGAAGTACTTTTTCCTTTCTGTAGGGAACCAAGTTATTTTGAAATCCCTACAAAAGAATTTCAGCAACCGTCACAAATAGCAGAAAGCACTATTCATGAAATCCCAACAAAAGACACACCGAGTTCCCATACAACAGGTGCAGGGCATGCTTCATTTACCATTGAATTTGATGACAGTACCCCAGGGAAGGTAACTATTAGAGACCATGTGACAAAATTTACTTCTGAGCAGCGCCACAAGTCAAAGAAGTCTTCTCCCGGAACTCAAGACCTGCCGGGGATTCAAACTGGAATGATGGCACCAGAAAACAAAGTAGCTGACTGGCTAGCACAGAACAACCCTCCTCAGATGGTCTGGGAAAGAACGGAAGAGGATTCCAAAAGTATTAAAAGTGATGTTCCAGTTTACTTGAAAAGGTTGAAAGGTAAAGTGAATTGATCATTTCAGAACTTCCTATTTTATGATAAAGAAAATTCAGTCTTCACAGTTACCAGACTACTGTTAAATAATTGTGTGGTAGAAAACGTCTGCTTTTCCAAGGTTTATATTTGATTTTAAAGCTCAAAAGCAAACCATACTGCCCATGTCCAACTTATTCAAAATAGTCTGCCTTTGTTTTCTTGCCAAAACCAGATTGGTTTTGTAAATTTAGATTTATGCCATTAAATATGTCTCCTTTTCCTGTGAAAATAGACTTAGTTAACCAGCAGAATTCCCAAGAACACAGTTCTCATCGTTTTCTTGATTTAAGTAAAAGACATATTCAATTCTGTTCTTCTCTGTTATGATACTTCAAGTAAAATGTCACTATCTAGATTTTGAAAGAAATTTTCAGCCATTTGATAATGAACAAAAATTTTTACTACTTTGGTAACATAGTTACGTTGTTGATAGAGTGTTTCAAACTGTTCTCAGAGGTTACCCATGAAACAAAGATTTTTATTTTAGAAATACTGGGAATCAATTGAATTAAATTTTTTTTCAATAGTAAGATTTTTATAAAAATCACAAAATTGAATTATTTCTTTGTGAAATAGTTTTTATATATGCTTTATTAATTTAATACTTGGCCAAAATTAGCAAAATCTTTAAACCTGTACCTTGAGGTATTAGCTAATCAATTTTTTCCACTGGTTTTGCCAATTAAGGTTACTTTAGAATTACTGAATACAGTTTTGTGTTACTCTATTTAATAAGCTATCTACAAGTGGAATGATTACATGTTAATCTGACCATTCTGTTAACTATACAAGGAGTTAATGAGCTTTAAAAAATGCTTATTGAGATCACAGACTATATATTAGTTACCTTGTATTTCTAACATTTCACCTGGGACTTCAGTATGTGACAGGTACTCAGTAATTTGAATAAACAATGAATAACTTTACTATCAATGACAAGAAAGGCCCTGACATAACTCTTCCTTTATGCTCTGGGAATCTGATCAAGTAATAAATACCTATTTCTGATTTGCTTCTAAGGCACTTCAGGGTAATGAGATGGTGAGATTATCCAATTCTTTGTTAGAGCCTATTGCTATGTTTAATTAAAATCATAAGCAATTACACGGCATGTGTACTTTGACATGTGATGGTTATTTTTTACTTCTATATAATATTAAATACATAGTTGAGACCTATATATGTATGTATAGGTTCAAGCTTACAAATAAAAGCTATCCATTTGTAAACTGAGCATTTTTATGAATTAGATACATAATACTGATATCCTAGTATCATATAAAAAGTAGCTTAAAACTTAAAAATTTAGAAATAACATTATCCTTTTAAAACCACTCTTAAGAAATGTATAAAAAGTAAGTTAAAAGATTCTTCTAAAAGCTGCCATTTTAAAAAATACCTGCGTCAAACCCTTTTATTGTAACTTTTTTAGTCAGTATCACTATTTTCCATATTCGCTGTTATTTTTAAGCCATCATTTTAAGACATTCTCTGTTCTTGAACAAGTCCATATCCAAGTAGAAGCGTTAATGCCCACTTTCACACTGTATCTATACATTAATGATTAGGTATTTGAAAACCTTATCAGAAATTATACAGTCAAAGTACTGTCATCCCTCAAAGGTGATTTATAGGTAGACATATATTCTAGTTTGTTGCCATTGTTTAGAACCTTCTTTTGGATATGCCCTCAGACCGTCTTACAAGCTATCCGAGATAATGTCTTTGTGACTATAACTCAGTTTGTTCCAAGATAGATCCGTTTTATTTCTCCAGATATATTTACGAATGACATTTGATTTTTCCCCAAAGTCAGAGCTGCTATTATTAGATAAAGATTTTCCATGCTTAGAGTATCAGAAGCAAATACCTAGACTAAATACATGTAATTATAGTTAAGTGGTAACAATTTTACAGTAACTGGCCTCTCAGCAACTGTTGAGAGCAATCAGAAACTTGAAAGTAGGCAAAAGAAAACAAACACAAAAACACTCTGCTCCTACAAGAGTAAAGTGCATGCGCTTTGGGACAGTGACAAAAATGATGTTCACAAAGCCCATGCACTCTCACCCTTTAGGAGCTGCAGCTGCTTTTGGCCACAGCTCCTGGCCTGGTGCCGCTAACCCACCACAAAAGCACTGAAAGAGCGTCAGCTTAGGTGGCCATGGGGAATGAGATACAAAACCCACAGAAAGAAACTTGGTGAGGACAGCTTCCTAGGGATTGTTTTGTTGAGTGGAAACAGAAATTTCAGTTCTGATCAGATGTCTCACCTTGTGTGACACTGAGAAATACAAGAAGGAATCATGATTTTCCAGAAAAGAAAGTGGCTAATCCATCAATTAAAACAGAATTTTTAAGCTTTAACTTAAAGAAAAGATACTGAAATGCCTACACTACTTAGTGCCACATTTTATATGTTGGTACAAGAACTAAATTCTGTAAAAATAGTGTTCTCATGTTGTATGTGTGTGATACGGGTTATTTGGTCTTGCTATGCAGGAAATATTGGAGTTTAGTTATATTCCACGCTTACAAACTGGGTTTCTTTTCAATGTATCCAATGCTACAATGAAACAGGTTGTAAAATGTCATGTTTTTCATGGGTTTATATTTATTTGAACTAGTGGTTTTGTTTGGTTTTCCAACTGCTATCCCTAATTGGGGTAGCTTAATGACCTAAGGCAGGGAGTCCATCAATTAAACACTGTTGTTGTTTTTTCTTTTTAGATTGCATTTTGAATGGTTACTAATTTGAAGAAAGAATTTCAGAGTTGTTATCATACCTGAGGTTTCTAATTACTATGACTGTGTGGGGAGTGCTCCCCCAAATCCCTCATTGGGACTTGTTAACTCCCTTTGCTTCCCTTGCCTATTTTCCAAAGCGTCACCCTTTTCTGTGCGCTTACCTTTCCCTTGTCTGAGTCTTCTCACTCCTTTATTGCACCACATTTTTACAACCAGTCCTCTCACGTGAAATCATTAGCACCGACTGGTAACCTCCATTAGAACAAGCCCGTGATCATTAAAACTCAACTTTTTCCTGGGATGTAAGTTCATTGTCCCTCCCAGCCCAGACTCCCAGCCCCCGAGTCTGCCAGTTCTGTTCATCTTATTCGATGCCACCTTCTCAGCAGATAATCAGATTAAAATTTGTAGCCCAGGAAAATTTAAAAATCAGATTTCCTCATGGAAGCATTGGCATGTACCTGGTTGACTAGGTTCATTTCTAGCTTTCTTCTAAGGAATCCGTTGTTTAAGCCCTTATTTTATGATTCAGTCTAAAACATGCATAGGATAATGCTGTATTATCTAATAATTCTGTGCTACAATAATATGTTATTTGATTATTTTTTCTAATATTATTTAAGTAATGAGAATTTTAAATCTGTGAAAAATCAAGTAATTTTCATAAAGTTTTCATTTAATCCCTAGTACAACTATGAAAGGTAGCAAAAAGCCTTTGTTAGGAAGTTGATGTTTCAAAAATCAAATATATTTTAACTTGATTCTATATTCTTTATGGAGAAGACAAATAGATTTTTATATGGCCATACTTAACACCGTGTCAGACATTTGCCCAGTAGATGCTTAGAATTATATAAGATTTTATAGACTATACTTTTTCATGATAGGCCTTTTAGTATGCTGTATTTCACTCTTTAAAGCCACCAGAGTTTAGAGCACCAATGCAAATTTTTAAAAATTCTCATAGCTAGAAAGATATTTGTAAACAAATTTTACAGTAACTGGTGTAACCTATAAATTTGCATCTTTTTGTGAAAAAGGAAATGTATACTATACTTATGTAAGTAGTGTACAACCTCGAAAGTTAAGATCACATATTGACGGCATTTATATTCCTGTTTCCTGAGTAATGATAAGCATTTCAGTGGGATCGCCCTTTCTCCTCTTTCTTTTCCTCTCTAATGCTAGAAACAAATCTTTGATTGCTCAAATAAGGTATCAGGTTTGAAGGCAGGATTAATGTTTAATAATGTTTAAATATATACTGTCACAGATGACATATGAATAGCATTGCTTATCTGTTAAGACATTGGTAAATCATTATAAAGTTAAAATTTGGAGAAAGAAAGACAGTCCTATTCACTTGTTTATAAAGGGCCTCATTGTTGGTTGATCAAATTTGAATGTAAGCGTTGCAGTTGAGGGAAGTTTGCAGAGCCTGTTACTGAAAAGAACATATGACTTTGGATTGAAAACGGGAAGGGGGCAAAACAAACAGCACTTTTGTATATGTTTCTAATTTTCTACATGGGATTTTTTTTCCTTCCCTATTATGTGGTTTCTTTTTTGTGTCCAGGAAATAAACACGATGATGGCACACAGAGCGATTCAGAAAATGCTGGGGCTCCCAGGCGCTGTGGCAAACGGGCAACATTGGAGGAACTCTTAAGGCGCCACCACTCAGGACAGAAAAAGCTGCAGAAGGCCCAGGCTGCCGAAAAGCATCAAGACCAAGCTGTTGTAAGTCAAACTGCTTTTATGATTGCGTTCTTTGAGGAGGACAATCCCAGAACAAGAAGGTCATACTCTTTTACTCAGAGTGCGGGAATCTTGTGTCAGGAAACTACTTATTCAACACCACATACAAAACTTGCAAAAACCAAGTCTCCAACAGCAGATGCCAAAGTGGTTTCTTTGTCTTTACAGACTAGCTCTGCGCATCACAGAGGGGGGCATGGTGTTCCACATGGGAAATTGTTAAAACAGAAATCAGAGGAGCCATCGGTGTCAATTCCCTTCCTACAAACTGCCTTGTTAAGAAGTTCAGGGAGTCTTGGGCACAGACCGAGCCAGGAGATGGATAAAATGTTAAAAAATCAAGCTACTGCTGCTACTTCTGAAAAGGATAATGATGATGACCAAAGTGACAAGGGTACTTATACCATTGAGTTAGAGAATCCCAACAGTGAGGAAATGGAAGCAAGAAAAATGATTGACAAGGTAAATAATTGAAACTTGGGTATGATGTTAGTTTTCGTGTGGTGTATTTGACTGTTGGAAATTATTCGAGTCAGCATGAAATGTTCTCATGCAGTCAGTGGTTATTGGAATTTGAGGATTTTGTCAGGGAACGGCAAGATTAACAAGAAGACCACAATGCTTTCAGATTTTATGCTGCTCATGTTCTGCATTTGCCTGAGTTTCATAGGTCAAGTCCTGTACGTTTAAACTGTTTGGACCTTTTAAAGTTGTATAAATTTAAGATAGGATTTTTAAATAGTATACTTTGGCCATTCTCCCTTTGCATTGATTTAAAGACTAAAAAACAAATAAAACCACGTTGCTATGACTGTTAAAATAAACATAAATGATAGCTGATAATAGGTTTCTTGCCTACTAATTTTACATTGGAAGCAGATGAAAATACATGTGTTTTAATCAATTTTGTTCTTAGTTTCTTTTGTTAATTTCTATTCACTGCTGTCTTTGGTAATAGAAGAGAAGTGTATGAGAAAATCAGTTTGTTTATCCTTTGAGTGTAACAAGTGTATGTCCAGTCAAGATGATTATTTACGTTTCAGATTTGTTCTTTGATGTTATTGGTTACTATGTATAATGACTGTTGTATGGTTACAAAGTAGTTTTTCTCAGTTTTCCTTACAATGGAAAGTTGACTTTAGAATCAGCTGTTTATTTTACCCTCTGGAAAATAGCAGCCTAAGTTTGGCTAAGCATAGATCTTTTGTTCAAGTTATCACTCAATACGTGAGCAGCAGCAGCATCACTTGAGAGCTTGTTAGAAAGAAATACAGACTCTCAGGCTCATCCTAAACGTACTGAACCAGAATCCGCTTTAAAAGCAAGGTCTCCAGGTAATTCATAAACACGTTGACGTTGGAGGTGCACTAGTTTAAATGGTGAGTTACAGAGAGGTCTTTCAGGGAGAAGACAAGATGACCTTTGGAACGCAGGAAGATGATTAGAACTTGCATTTACTTTTCATTACAGTTGTTATTTCAGTGTTCTATCACATATGTAATTAAAAAAATAAATATATCACGTATATAATCACATATATAATCCCTGACATTATGTTGGTATACGTATGTAATTTCTAAACACATTTATTGAGGAACACAAGCTCGGGCTTTTACTGTTGAGCTGCACCACTCCAGGCTTTGGAGACTCATTAGTCTAAGAAATACGAGTAGATGTTGTCACGATGGTTGTTAACGAGAGAGGTGTAGCAGGTAAGAAACAGACGAATAAAGTGAGTTGTCTGATTATATTAAAGGAAGTCTGTGGACAGTGTTAGCATAGAAAATGGCTCTTGGTGATTGTGAATTATTTTCATCATTGGGAATTGATAACAACATTTCTTTCAGATTACTTTAAAGTTCCTAATTTTCCCTCTCGTTATTGAGAACAAGTAGAGTTAAAATACTGTCAAATAGAAAATAAAAGGTTTTGAAAAAAGAACACTAAGAAGTTTTAATATTTTATGCTATTATGCCTTTGTTTGGTTTGTGATATTTTATTTATAGCGATAGATATTTTCTCTGTTAAAAGACTATTTTACAGTGAGGGATTATAGTATTTAAGAACATGAACACTTGCAGGCAAACAGACCTGAGATTGAGTATAAACTCCGCATGTACTAGCCCTTGAGTAAACTTGGGTAAATTAACTTCTTTAATCCTCCGTTTCTTTTTGTGCTAAAATAGTAGAAATTTCACTAGGTTATGAAAATTCAATAAAATACATAAAATACGTACCACAATGCCTGTTTTATAGTAAGAGGTATGTAAATTTAGCTGAATTATTACCCTTACTAAGAGTTTCCACATGTGGATCTCCACACAAGGCACTGATCAATCCTGGAAAGTTCTCTCAGCACTAAAAGGGTCAAATCTGAAGCCTGGTGGAGGTTCCATTGCAAGGCAGCAGCCCGGCCAACAGCAGAAAGCTGAGAACAAAGTCATTGTTGCAGATCAGACTTTTTAGGAAACTGCAGAGTAGAGAGCAGTGGCCGCAAAACCTGCTGTCCACCTGCTGTGTGTAATTATCAAAAGCATCTTTTATTTCATTCTTAAAAAGACTCCCAGTTTCAATGACGAATAACATGGTCACACTGGATAGAGAAAACCAAGATTTAAAACAGGATTCATTTAAGAAATTAATGGTGGTATGTGACTGAGTCAGTAATTCAGTCATTCTTCGTTTGTATAAACCAGAAAACAAAGCTGAGACCATTACTGTGGGGGGAAGGGGGGAAGCAGAGCACCACACTATCTCATGAATACCAAAGCAAAAGCTGAGATGCTACCAGCTATGGTTAAAGCCAGAAGGCACATTCAGGCTCTGGGGAAAGGAGCAGGGCAGCAGGAGTCAAGTATCTGAAGATGAAGTAACCTCTGCGTGTGGAGAAAACAAAAACCGAGAATAGCCCGAGTCAAGGCATAGGAGGGCTACAGGAGGAAATGCAGGCATCACATCAAATGGCTGCTGAGCTCCGCCAGCCTTTTAAAGTTAGGGTGTGTGGGATAGACGGTGGGGCCATCAGCTCCGACCCTCTGAATTTCACTGTTGTTTGATCCTAAGAAGTTTTGGGTGGTCTCTTTCCTTTTTCACTTCATTGTGTGAGAGCTGGTTTATTTCACTGATTTATTCATTTAGCAACCTTTATTCAGCATTAACTACGTGCCATGCTTTGTGTTAGGAGAGAATCATTCAAATTGAAAAGAGAGAGTTCTTCCCTTTAAGAAATGAGTATGTAGAGGGATGGAACTGCATAAGTAAAATATGTGAATTAAAAATAGTACAATGAGTGCTGTGATAGACGTAAGCTTTTGGAGGAAGGGTACCGGTAGCTTCCGAGAGATCTCAGGTTAAACATCCCTTCTTCAGAGAAGTCTTTAGCTGTGCAATCTAAAGAAGCCGCCGTAGTTTCCATCATTGTAATCATAAGCTTTATCACTACTTGATAGTTTCCTATTTAGTTATTCACCTGCCCACTCCCCCATAACACACACACACACACACACACACACACAAATGTAAACTGCGTGACTGCAGGAATTCCATGACTGCTCGTGTTTGGCATTTTATATGGTCTCAATAAAAATTGAATTTAGTTGCCAACTGAACTCATTTTGAAACAGGTGGAATTAATCCTTTGACAGGCATGGTAAAGTAGGGCTTTCCATACGGAGCGGTGTTTTCAAAATCATGGGAGAGTGGAGGAATTGTTCAGAGGACCACTCTTAACGTTTAGAGAGATGAGATTGGACTAGATATCAAATGCCCTTTTGAATTAGACTAAGGACTCTAGATTTTTTAATGAGAAAGGCATTGGGGAGTCATTGAAAACTTTTAAGTGGGACAGTGACTATCTAATCGCTGTCAGACATGTGAAGAATGAATTGAAAATTGGAAAGGCTAGAAGCAGAGAAGGCAGTTAAGCTGCTGCCAGGCCCAGCAGTCCGTTGAATATAAACATCTGGGTCTTAGGTAAGAAGTCTGGGCTAAAATACTAATTTGGGAATTACTAGCGAGTAACTGAAGGCAAAATGATAGATGAGTCACCTAGAAAGAATGTATAGAGAGGAGACAAAGTATGCAATTCTTACAGCACCAGCACCGGTGAACAAAGGAACGAGAGTGAACAAAAGAGGCTGAAAAGAATAAGAGGAATAAGAGAAATGAGAAAACAGCATCTTGGAACAAAAAGTTGAATCAAAAGGAAGTAAGCAACAGTGTCACATGATACACTGATGTTAAGTGTGCTGAGCACTGAGTGCCTTCTTAGTCTATTCCCAAAATACATTGTACTCGAGGGCGTAAAGGAGATAAGCAAAACATATACCGGGGTGTCAAAAAGTGTGTATAAGTGGACATTTCGGTCAACGTTGCTCAAGCAGTAGCTCACTGTGATCAGAAGTGTCTGGACGCTGATGGGAACCACTGTGAGCACCTCTTGTCATTGCAGAAGTCAGATGTGACTGATATTTATCTTTTGTGATCGGTATATATTGAGTACTACAATTTTAATACTTTTTTTTTCCTTTCTTAAAATGTGTATACATTTCTTTGGCACCCTCTGTATTTGCCTGTTAACTTGGAAGAAGTGGCTTATAGTCAAAATAGGACCTAAAGAGGTGACCATGCTGAAGTGTCATAGCTTTGCTTTTCCGTGCTGGTCGTCGTTAAAAGATAGTGAGAGGTCTCTCCCCAGCCCCTAGGTTATGATGTGATTACAGCGTTTTGGTTTGTGTTTTTGTGCTGTGCGTTTGTTAGTAGTTAGTCTTATATTATGCATTGTCCCAAAACTTAGCTCTCACAGTATTAACAAAATGCCTCTTATTTGTAAAGATCTCTTAAGTTTTACATCTAAGCTTACATGGAGATGCGCTATGATAAGAAAGTGCTGTTGACTGCCTGGATAAAAGGTAATTGTCTTCCACAATAATAATCTCCCCTAGCCCTCCCTCCTTGGACCTTCCTGTTATAGCTAGAGAACCCATCATAGTACCAGTAGTACCAGTTTCTTCTCCCTGTTGCTCCATCAAAACAGACACTGCTGAGGGAAGAGGAGATGGCATCAGGGCGACTACCTACCCGCCAGGCTAAATGAGAAAAACTTGTAGTGAGAACAGAACGCTAACGAGTAAATGAGTAAGAAAATAATTGGTCATTGTAGAGGGCTTGAGGATCTATCTTTTGGGAAAAAAAATTATTGCTCCTTTTCAGAAGTTTCATGCCATACACCAATTCTGCCAGATACTTTTCCTTTCCTGAGTTTTGATTCCTGTCCATTGTGGCAGCATATTTCCCCCAAAATGTGTCTAACTAGCATATTCTCTTCTCTCATGGGGCCTTGTTATCTATCAGTGCTTAGTCTGTAGGCGACAGGTCGTAGGGAAGAATCCAGAAGCAGGACTAGAAACAGAATGAAGAACAGCTAGAGCAGTGGTTCAAGCAGCCCAAAGAAAGGCAGTGCTGAGAACCTGGATCCAGGTGTCGCGGTTTGGAAAGGGGATATTCCAAACCCTGACATTCACAGCAAGAGTTTAGATCAGATCCGAGTCAGAGCCGGGAATTGTGATAAACCAGAGTCAGAATGTAGGCAGACAGTGCCAGATAGGACCCAGAGGAAGGCAGCGTGTCCAGAGCGTTCTCAGACGTAAATCAGGTGTGTGTGGGAACTGAAAGAGGAGATCACACAGGAGCCTTGGGCAGGAAGCCAGGACTTGGGTCACAGGCAGCGTTTGGACTTGGACTTGACACTTTTTTCTACTTTCTGCCAATCCAGAAACAATCTGAGTTAATGGGCCAAAGCACACAGTGGTTCCGAAAAGATAAATTGTGACAGCTTGAGTTTTCTTTCTCCACTAGTCTGTTTTCTTATCCTCTACTCACTGAGCAATTTTTTAAATCTTTTTTATCAGGAGAATTTACTTTTGGTCACTCTGATTGATGCCCCTCTCCCCTTCTGAGCACCCCCATGTCCCTCTTAGGTGTAGGAAACCCTTTCCTGCTGTGTTAATTCCCAAAGCTTCACAAGGGAACCCTCACCTTTTTTCATGCGGAAGCTGAATGTTTAGTAGGTTTGCCCCCATTTTCTCTGTTATTATGTGAAACTTATTTATTTTCCTGTTTAAGAAACTTTCCAGTTCCTGTGCCCTCTGTCTAATGAGCTCTTCCTTGTGTGTTTTGCATACCTAGCTCCTCCTTACGATAACTTTCAGTGGCTTTCTCTAACTGCCTGGCTACAGTAGCCCACATTTACCTTTTATGTCTCCATCAGATTACCATGTTTTATTTTTTGTATAGAACTCACTGCTGGCTAGTTTATTTTATGTCCTTTCTAGAATGATCGTATTTGTCTTGATCACTTCTGTGTTTCTTGGGCCTAGAACAGTGCCTGGCATGTAGTAGATACTCAGTATCTCTTGAATGACTGAGAAGAAAAATATATATGTTTTTTCACTTTGGTCAGTGTTTGTAGGTGGTTAGCTATATATTATTAGCTAATTTACTGTGATAAATTTATACATTGATCACATTCAACCAAACCTCCACAAACAAGTCTTTCTATATCTTTAATGTGCTGAAACTACTTTATATCTTGATCCTAAAGTAACTTGTTAAAATGTATAATTTAAAACCTTGCCTTGTGTAAGCTTAGCTTTCTAATAGTAAGTGTGAAAGCTGCCAAAGAATATACGTTTTGTCAGAAGACATGTATAAGTTTCAGGGGAATTGCCTTGATTAGCACAAGACTAGAGACACCCTGGAGTTTCTAGCAGTGCTGAGCTAATTAATGTCTTAGCACCTAAAAACCTTCTTGGCAAGGAAAGGGTAAGATGGTTATTGATGAGCAGCCAGGTTTTAAAGATGAAAGGAAGGGATGTGTGACAAGGAAATGAGCCATAAAGAGGAGAAAATTTGGACATTTTAACTATAGAAACATTAGATTAGACTTGAGCATAATTTGAAGATATGAAAGAAGAGTCTAATAGAAAAAGAATGTTGAATAATGATGGAAAGGGAAGAGATTGTGGATATAATACTCCTAAGGAGTGGGAAGAACACAGGATTGATTCAGGGAGAGCAAACATGTAAGAGCATATGTTTACCCAGAGAGAGGTTAAAAGGAAGAAAATAAAGCCAGATAGTACCTTTTCCAAAACGTTGAGGTAAAATTCACATGGCATTCACCATGTTAGCCATTTGAAGTGTACAGTTTAGTGGCTTTTAGTACATTCAGAGCTATGCAACCATTATTAGCACTAATTCCTGGACATTTTCATCACCCCAAAAAGAAATGCCATACCCATTAAGCAGTCATGTCCTATTCCCCTTTCCTCAGCCCCCTGGCAACCACTAATCTACTTACAGTGTCTAAGGATTTGTTTATTTTGGACATTTCATAGAAATAGAATCATACAGTATATGGCCTTTTGTGACTGACTACTTTCACTTAGCATAATATTCTCAAGGTTCATCCATGATGTAGCATGTCTCAGTAGTCATGCCTTTTTATGACTGAATAATGTACTGTTGTGTGGATAGAGAGACCACATTTTACTTATTCCCTCATCCGTTGATGGACATATGGGTTGTCTCCCCTTTTGGCTACTGGGAGCATTTGTATACCATGATAAATTATAGAATGTCTCTCCTACCTCCACTCTTGAGTTCTTTATTTCTAACAATTCTGTCTGAATTTTAAATTTAAAAGTTTATTACAAATACATTATGAAAATCCTGTGTGAAACATTTAGAACTTTCTATACCACTGAGTTTTAAGGGATTTTTCCTTTTAAAAATGAAATTAGAATTTCATGGAAAATTATAAGTTTAAAAACATTCTCCTCTGTTAGTTAGATCATCCTGATTTTGTTCCCTGCATGGAAAACTAGTTTATATCTTGATCCTACAATGATAGCTTGTTAAATTGTATAATTCTGCATAGTTCTTAAAGTAATTATATGTCAAGTGATTTTCATAGGTTATAGGGACCTCTACTATTGATTTCAGACCTCTCCTTCCCTAAGATAGACCTCTCCTTCCCTAAGGGTCCTTGTTCATTAAGGAAAAAAATCTGTTCTCCTGAGGTTGAAATGTGCCTGTGTTTTTACTGAGACAGTTTGATATGATCCATATTCTAATGCAGTCCTGTTCATCAGTTATTTTAAAATAAGGCCACAGAAGCGTGACATTTAACCTGCCATTATGTTTCTCTTTCTTGTGGAAAAATGAATGCTGAATTTCAAATGATTTGGAAATCTTTTTAACTAATAAATTAAGAACTGTTTCTATTGAATTACCATTTTGCTCTAGTTTTTCACCGCCATATTTATATGCCTCAGTCTTCCCCCTTTTCCCACCCCTTTTCACAGTGGTCTCTACTTCCTGTCTCAATAAGCACTCCTATATTTGATGTTACTTACCAGAGATAATCTGACCTGCCCTAACCCTACTCATCAGGCCTGAAAGTTACCCCCAGGAGAGCTGACCTTGGTATACCATCGTTCCCCTCTCCCCAACTCTCCAATTTCACAGTTAGAAACTGGGCATTTTCTGTACATTCAGAGCTTTTAATTAATAATGACTATGATGATAATATGGTAGTGAAAAACCTGTTCAGACGTTTCATAGGCTTCGTTTGTATTGTACATACTAGTTCTTTATCATCTGAAGAATGTTTAATTTTTTTTAATTTAATACTAAAATCTAAAAATATAATCTGGTTCTTATAGAAATTTTGTTTTAACTACAGAGTACTCCTGCACAGTTCAGGAGCCATTCCTTTTTTATATAAGCTCCCATATTAGACTGAAGCTCCTCAAGAGCAAGGACTAAGTCACATAGGCGGCCCTTGGTGTCTGTAGGGGCTTGGTTCCAGGACCCTTCACAGATAACCAAAATCTGAGGGTGCTCAAGTCCCTTATATAAATGGCATAGTATTTGCATATCACCTACGCACATCTTCCTGCATACTTTAAATCATTTCTAGATTACTTATAATACAATGTAAATGTTACATAAATAGTTGTTATACTGTATTGTTTAGGGAGTAATGACAAGAAAAGAAAGTCCTTAGAAGTTCAGTACAGATGTAACCATTGTGCGCCTAACCACGTAGTACAGGTCAGCAACGGAACTTTTTTTTTTTTTTTAACATTTTCAATCCATGGTTGGTTGAATCTGTGGATGTGGAACCTGTGGATACAGACGGCCAACTGTATATTTTTAAATCCTCTGGTGGCTAGCACAGTAGCCTGCAACTAGTACTGTAACTGAGAAACAGGTTGTTAAAATTGTTTAGAGTAACCACCGAGATAATAGAGTCAAAATACCAGAGTGAGATGCCAAATGTGATAGGCACACCTTCAGAGGAAAAGACTGAGAACATGTTCCATGATTCTTGGAGTGCGATAGTGAAGGAGGTGCTCTTTCCTTACCCTAAACTTAGAGGCCTTGGTAGGGGTCACAGGTCACTCCCCAAAACAGAGATGCAGCCCCTTGGATCAAGGAGCTATAGAGACAAGCACATGAAAGCCACTCCCTGCCCCTAAGATACATGAGTTATCATTAAACATCTGTCAGGCCCCGAGAGTTCAGATAGTACAAGTTCAAGAAGAAATTTTCTACCCCTGCACGACCCCTTCCTTTTACTCCCACCTGGACGAATTAGAAACTGACTCACACCCTTTGGGTGGAGGGTTCTGTTAGAAACGAAGCATAAAAGTTAGATAGGTATCTGACTTCACTCTCTTTCCCCCCATAGGCTTCTAGTCTAAAAAAGTCCCCAACTGAATGGAAAACCCGTATTTTGTGCTATACGAAGTTGGGGTTTGATTGAGCCTAGTCAGAGTGGGGAAGAGGAGAGAATCATGAGCCTGGGTTAACGTACTGCATATGAAATATCTTTGAGCCATCTAGGAGGAGAGATGACAGACGGGTAAACAGCTGTCTATAGTTGGAAATGGAAGTGAAGCCTTGGAGGTGGGTGAAATCACCTAGGGACAAAATCTAGAAAGAAAATCTAGCAAACTTGGTCTTTGCTTTGAGCAGTTCTCAAGTTCTGTCCAACTATTAGGTTGTATGTCAGGTGGTATGTACTTATTTTAAATGTGAAAAGTATAATACCTTTAAAGTGTATAGACAGTGTGAGCTCTTTATGTCCTCTTTGTTTTCACATGCAAGTTGTCCCAAATGGATGTTTTGTACCCAGGCACAAAAATGATGATACGGATTTCAAGTTGGGCTAGTCAGTGCTATCATTAATTTTTCAAAACACTATTAGAAATACAGGGATGAACTTGGAAGACTTCTTTCCCCATGCATTGGTACTTCAGGCTTGTCACTGTTTAGGCAGTAAATAATTGTTACTTCTATGACAGATGTATGGATAGCTATCTGTAATGCTTTAAAAGGAATCTGTAGAACATCATCTGAGTATTCTTTCTGTACAACTTCAGCTCCCCTTCCCTAAAAGCGTTACTTCTTTGTGTGTATGTGTATGCCCTTTGTTATCATTTGAAAATAGTGTCAGAAGTGATTTGGAGAGATTTAATATATTTTATTTGAAACAGGTGTTATTTAGATGTTTGAGGAAATCAAGGTTTGGAAGTCCATTTTGAGTATGGATTAAAATTAAATATCACCAAATCAGAAAATCACTTAAGATAATTTGTAAATTAACATGCCAAACAGATGCAATGTGCAAGTAACATCACATGTGGTTATTTCTATTGTTTACTTCCAAACTTGAATTAGATTTTTTTTTCCTAGTAGTAATTATAAAAATGAGATAAACTTCGGGAAATGTGGAGTTCAATGACTTGAGTTAGAAAACTTTTAAAATCACAAATAACAAGTAGCTCTGATTTGCCTTCTGTATAAGTAGGGTGAAAGGCAGTGTACATAGAAAACTACACTTAGTATTTTTTATTGCTTGTTCTTGTTAAACTTACTAATTCTAATGTTTAGCGAAATGAAGCAGGTGTTTTCCCCTTCAGAACACTGTATTTTATGTATTATTAAACTTTATATTTGATTTAAAGTTAATAATATACAATTTGCTCTTAAAGCAAAGATAATTCCAATACTGAGTGAGGGTTCAACAGACTGTTAAGTCATAATTCTTGAAAACTATAGTTATATTTGAATTAAGTGTTAAGTAATAAGGCCATCTAGTGGTAAAATTCCCAAGTTTCAGTTATTTTGAAAATCTGCTATCTGCCTTACTAAATGTGGACATCAGAGTTTATCATCTAGATGTATGGTCATTAAAAAGTTTTCTAGAAAATAGTTTAAACAAAGGTATTTTTCCCTTTTCATAGAAATGAAATTTCTTTATGTTCTAAAGCTCCTTGCTACAAAGCACTGATTCAAACACATAATATTTTTCTTGATCATAATAATTAAAGTCGCAACTGATACCTGTAGACAATAAGCATTGGGAACAAAGTAGAGATTCTGGAATGTTAACGTCTGTGTAGTTTTAACCTTCTTCCAGTCTCTGACAAAATCAGGGCCTATTATGAGCCAGGAAATGAGTAAGACTTAGGTCCTGCCCTTAAAAGCACATGATTGTTAGTCTCTGTATTTAGAATGTTTCAAAACTGTTTGCAACCGTAGAGAATCTGCTTATTCAAAATGCTGATCTGTTGTGAGCAGACCCAGAAATCTGCATTTCAAACAAAAGCTTTTGAGTGACTTTTAGTTTAAGAATTTAGTTTAAGAATTATGCTATACCCTGTACAAAGATCATAAAATAAAATCTGTTACTTGGGAACTTTGAAAATTATATGTATAAATTTAACGCATATGTAAATGTACATTTATTAGGGAAGGAACACATAAAATCAGTCATATGTTTATAGTGTTACAACATGCTTCTCAAAAATAATAGATCAAAGAGACAAGCTAGAAATGAGTTGAAGTACTTTTTAAACTCTGCGTTATTACAGTTTTTAACATCATTAACCTCTCTTAACAAATGAAATGTAATATCCTGAATATTTCTTAGTTCTTAAACAGTGCATTGCTCAGTATTAAAAAAGGATAGTTACATTGACCTAAGCTGCCACTGCCCTGTTTTCCTCTCCAGCTATCATTCTATTTGGATGTTACCTTGTTATTTCACGAGTTTTCTCTCATTACTGAAATTACCTATTGAAATTAATTTCAAATATTTTTATTTGCCTTTCAAGTTACTGAAAATATTCACATATTAATCTGGCTTTTCATTTATAAAATGATTTTCTCCTCCTAGGTGTTTGGAGTAGATGACAATCAGGAGTATAATAGGCCTATTATCCATGAAAAACATAAAGATCTGATAAAAGATTGGGCTCTCAGTTCTGCCGCAGTAGTAATGGAAGAAAGAAAGCCACTAAGTACACCTGGGTTTCACAACTCAGAGGTATACATCTCTTCCTCATAACTTTTTACATGCATAAAATGTAAATTTTTATTATCTGTAGTTATATTATTTTAAGTTGATATGTCCCCTTGTATAATACTTCTAAAATCTAAATTCTCACAAATTAGTTGTTCCTAATGAAAGCCTAAAGCAATTTTTTGCAATAATTCCATTTCAGTTTTTGTTGTTATGTTCTTTTAACTAATATTTTTTTTGTCAATGAGGGAAAATGTTAACTTCAGTAAGCAGCTAATGAGCTATATGCCCGCTGCTCTAATTGGCATTATGAGGTAACACAAAAAAATATACATTGCTTATACTGTAGAAGATCATGTATTGGAAGGGGAAGACCTCCCATGCCAGGAAACAAAACATGTGCAAGGTGGTCCCTGATGGATACAACTTGTAAATCTCAATAAGTGCCATTGCAGTATAGCCGAGGATGTGATCAGAATAATGTGAAATTAATCAAGGATGGCTTGGTGAAGATAGTTACCGAGTCAGTGTGGTATGGCAGAGCCAGAAAGACCTATCCTAGAACTGTCGCATCTAAGAGAGTGCTTTTGACCCAGTCACTTCCCTCTCTTAAGTCCAGTTTTTCTCATCTCTACAAATGGTATTTTTTTTAAAAACACACCTATTTACAGGGAGTTTAATGAGGTATATAAAACAGTTTATTCCCTTATTGGAAACAATCTTAGAATTTCATTCCACACTGATATGTCAAAACCTAAAATATGCACGTAACTGATGTTTTAATTATAATTTGTTCAGATAATAAGGACTAACATTCGATGGAAGCTTTCTGTGTACTATTTTACAAAGAAGGAAACTGAAGTATGTGGTAATTAACTTGGCCAAGGTCTTGAAACTAGTACCCTGTAGAGCCAGAATTTGACCTTTAAGCAGCCTTTATTTCTTAATTCATTCTCTCACTCATTATGCTGTACTGCCTCTCAGGAGATGAGTTAATGTAAAATATACAAATGGTAAATAAATATAAAATATAAATAAAATCTTCAGACATAAATAAAGCAAAGTATAAATAAAGTGTTATATTTGTATGAAATGTAAATAAAATATTTTTTATAGACAGGTAAATATACCTGTCCCTTTATGCTCAGCCATTTCCTAAAAACTGTCAAAGCAGTCATTGTATTTTAGTGTTCTTTTCCCCCCTTAATCTTAGAGAATTTTTATTCTATTTTACAAGATGCTTAATTTGCTTATCAAAAACAAGCGATACTTATTTGAGGCAACGTTTTGGTATCCTGATTAATCTAGAAAGGGTTCTGATGAATGTGAACTTAAATTGTCTCATTCTTCTTCTCTCTATCTATCCCCTCAGCCCATGCCAAGTAAAATGTATCTGTAGCCCCAGTATGTACCTGCCTTTTAAGGAGTCACCACCTATAAACAGGCCATTAGAACAATTTCATAGACTGGTTCTACATAGTGTCTGCCAGTGAAACCCACTCTATCGTGGTTATTTCTAGCATGGTGCCAATGGCTGTGGTACTTCCTTCCATACTCAGAACTGCGGGAAGTTACTATAGATTCTTGAAAGAGAATTCGAGGATTCAGCAGGCTTTGGTATTCTTAGACTGCATTGTATGTATGTATGTCACTCTGTATATTTACTGTTTTAACCTGTTCTTGAAATCATATAGTATATGGTTTGTATGAAATATTTATTTCATTAGTGTTTAGCTTGTCATTAATACAGTAAATCTGACACTTTTAATAAAATATTATTTTGAATAATTCAAAATTTTTGGTCGTAGTTTTCTCTTCCTAAGTTATCATTCCAGTTTCAATATTAAGCCTTGGCTTAGATTTTCAGTGAGGAAACGATTTTTTCTATACTCCCTAGGTTTTCTGTTTTAGGTGCCTAGATGGCCCTGGTCTTAAGAATTACCATTATATGTCCCTAAGTCTATGGAACGATGTAATGAATTGAATTCTATTTCACACTTGACTCTACGGTCTCAAAGAGCACTTGTCTTAAGGACACATCTAGACTTGGGTAGGTCTGGGTTCAAGATGATTATAGAAAAAGTCTTAAAGGTAATGATTTCTAGCTTTTTTTGAAAATATTGAAGTGTTATACAAAGAAGTATAAAGCCTTGGGTTTGTTTTCTAAATCCCTGAAGACATGACCTGGCAGATTTAATACTCCTTGAGACTCTTGGACCAATCTGATTCCTAGAAACATCTCTTAGAAGGCCAGAGAGCAACTTAGGAATAGACCGTTAGACTCCTTGTTCAATAGAATGGGGTACAACTAACTGTACTGTTGTCGCCACAAAGCTATGCTAATATACCCAAGTTTTTCTAGCAGCAGTAAATTTTATGTCCCAAGAGTTTATTTTAGTACCATTGTTAGTCGTTAATAAGTTGAGAAAATTATACTATATTCGTAGTAATAATAAAATGTAGTGCAAAAAGGGTTACCTAGAGCATCTTCATTTTATGAGGAAATTTAATGTATGATAATAAAGCACTATGAGGTTTAACTATTGCTTTGTATGACAGGTTAATGTGACTAAATGGAATTCTCTTTCATGAGAATCAGATTTGACCATACCGTATTATTTTATCTTATTTTTCTCCTTTAGGGAGGCACATCTTCATCTGGAAGCAAGCGTTGGGTTTCACAGTGGGCTAGTTTGGCTGCGAATCATACAAGGCATGATCAAGAAGAAAGGATAATGGAATTGACTGTACCTGTTTCTTTAGAGAATGGTATTTTCTTGTGTGTGTGTGTGTGTCTGAATCATACATCAGTTTTCAAAAAAACAAATCTATATAGTAAGAAGTAAATTAAACCTTAATAAACATTCACATATTCTCATGTGTATATGTGAATACAATTTTGTTTTCACTAATGCAGATATCATTAAAATTAACTGATGATACAGAGATGATTTATAGATGAAGCACATAATATGCTCTAAAAATAAAATTAACACAATTCCAAATTATCCCATTCATTAATACAACAAATGTTCAAACTTTGTGCCATATATTCAATAAAAAAGATTTTATTTAATACATCTTTTGCAAATATATGTAATGTGATGTGTAGTACCTTTAAATTACATTTCTGTGAACTGAAATAGTTTCTTAAAATGACTCTAATGATATTATTAGATTCAGTTAATTATATTCTTAATTAAAAATAAAACCCTCAAGAAGAACTTACATGTGGCTTTTTATCTGTGTTCTTAATTTTGTTACCATTAGAAATGGAAATAGAAATTTATTTTGTCTCTGACTTATAACACCCCCAAAAGATGCTTTAAAAGATTAGGATGCTTTATATATTAATATATATTTCTTTGAAAAGATGTATCCTTTTTTTCAGAAACACATTCCATTTATTCAGGAAAATACTCCTTAAGTATTTTCAAATTGTCTCACATGAAAACATCAAAGTATGTATTTTCTCACTGGTATCTACTTACTTGAAAAAGGGAAAGGGATCATGTATTTCTGTTTGAGGCCTTAATATACCAATCATAATTTAAAATCCCCCGTTTGTAAAATTATGACAAGTCCTATCACCTTTTTTCATACTTGTAATTTAAAAAATTATTTTAATCAGCTTTGAGTTTGATTTTTCGAAAGGCTTGTTCAACTCCTATATTTTCTGTTTTACTTAGGAAATACAACTTGTCATTCTTTCAGGTGGATAAAACTTCTTATTAAAAACTAGGTATATTATTCTTCTTGACTATGTAATTGAAAGTATAGCAAATAAACTATTCCTTAGTTATTCTCTGTGCAATTTTATAATACACTAGTTAGAGTCTGTTGTCTTGAACAAAACTTAGAGGATAGGATAAGTCACAGAAGCAAGCACGAACACAATGAATACATTAAAACAAAAAGGGAGCTGCAGATGTAGGTTTCAGATCAGATGACCCTAATTTTCATCTCATACTATTTGCTTTCCTGACTCCCCTATCAGTAATCTGCCTATTTGTGCACTTTCCTTTGTACTTGCTATTTAAACTTCTCTGTCACAACGCTGGCTTATTTATTCAAAGTTCTATTTTATACTTACGCCATTTCTTAACTTACACTTCAAAACCAAATGTAATATGATATTCTTTTTATTTATTTATTTGCCCTAATAAAGTCTTTGTTTGGTTTTACTTTATAGATACAGATATCAGTGAATCTGGCATTTCAGTGAGAAGCACTGGCTCAGCGACTTCGTTGGCTAGTCAGGGAGAGAGAAGGAGACGAACCCTTCCCCAGCTTCCAAATGAGGAAAAGTCTCTTGAGAGCTCCAGAGCAAAGGTTATGACACAGAGGTCAGAGATAGGAGAAAAACAAGACACCGAGCTTCAGGAGAAAGAAGCGCCTACACAGGTATACCAGAAGGATAAACAAGACGCCGACAGAGCCCTGAATAAAGTGAACAGGGCAGTAAATGGGGAGACTCTTAAAACTGGTGGAGATAATAAGATCCTGGTGCACTTAGGCAGCTCTTCTGGAAAGGAGAAAAGTGAAACTGATAAGGAAGCTTCTTTGGTAAAGCAAACATTAGCTAAACTTCAGCAACAAGAACCAAAGGATCAGGCACAGTGGACACCTACTAAATTATCTTCAAAGAATTTTTCAGGTCAGATAGAGAGGTGTAAGGAGGAGTCTGTTAAACAAGAGTCACAACCTCAAGAAAAAATTCCAGGACATTCTGCAAGCAAAGGAGAAAGGGCGGTACAAAATGAGGGCAAGCGAAGAAAAGCTGAGGATATTCTGAAAAGTCACACTTCAAAGGGAGGAGACAAGAAGGAATCATCCAAGTCATTAGTGCGACAAGGAAGCTTCACTATAGAAAAACCTAGCCCCAACATCCCCATAGAACTTATTCCCCATATAAATAAACAGACTTCATCCACTCCACCATCTTTAGCTTTAACATCTGCCAGTAGAATACGAGAAAGAAGTGACTCTATGGATACCGATTCCAGTATGGACACAACCCTTATTCTAAAAGACACAGAAGCGGTAATGGCTTTTCTAGAAGCTAAACTGCGTGAAGATAATAAAACTGATGAAGGCCCAGATACTCCCAGTTATAATAGAGACAACTCTATTTCACCAGAATCTGATGTGGACACAGCTAGTACAATCAGTCTGGTTACTGGAGAGACTGAAAGGAAGTCAACCCAAAAGCGAAAGAGTTTCACTAGTCTCTATAAAGACAGGTGTTCCGCAGGTTCTCCTTCCAAAGATGTTACAAAATCATCTTCTGGTGCTAGGGAGAAAATTGAAAAGAAAACAAAAACTCGTTCCACCGATGTAGGCTCAAGAGCAGAGGGGCGCAAATTTGTACAGTCCAGTGGAAGAATCAGACAGCCTTCGGTAGATTTAACAGACGATGACCAAACCTCTAGTGTACCTCATTCTGCCATCTCGGATATTATGTCATCTGACCAGGAAACTTACTCGTGTAAACCTCATGGAAGGACTGCACTTACCTCAGCTGATGAGCATGCACATTCCAAACTGGAAGGAAGTAAAGTCACTAAATCGAAGACTTCTCCCATCGCGCCTGGCTCATCCAGTAAATCCACCACTCTTCCAAGGCCACGACCTACCAGGACTTCCCTGTTGCGCCGAGCACGACTTGGGGAAGCTTCAGACAGTGAACTTGCTGATGCTGACAAAGCATCCGTTGCTTCTGAAGTGTCCACAACAAGTTCAACATCAAAACCTCCCACAGGCAGGCGTAACATCTCTAGGATTGATTTATTGGCCCAGCCTCGCAGAACGAGGCTTGGCTCGTTGTCAGCCCGCAGTGACTCTGAAGCAACAATCTCTAGAAGTAGTGCCTCTTCCCGGACCGCAGAAGCCATCATTAGAAGTGGAGCCCGATTAGTACCTTCAGATAAGTTTTCGCCTAGAATCAGAGCTAACAGTATCTCTCGACTCTCAGACTCCAAGGTCAAAAGTATGACCTCAGCACATGGCTCTCCTTCAGGTAAATTGGGTCCTGACTTTTTATAATATTAGCATATTTATTTTATGTTTTGGGACTCCTTTTTTAAAAAATTAAATCTCCAGTGTTGTTTCCCAAAATACTCAACAGAAAGGTTATTGTATAGAGGGTTTTTACCTACAAAAATATTTTTTATGTAGCTTAGTAAATAGAAAATCTAGAAGTTAAATACACTTCCAATTAATGTCCTAGAGCAAAATAGTGATTTCAAAATTAGAGGTATATTGAACTGATTAGGAGTTTTAATTATCTAGGTGGTGAGCTATCTGGATTTGTGTGTCAAAATTAGGTTAGGAATTATTATCTGGCTTAAATAGGAATTAACATTGTGCTTCTAAATATCCTCACCTAATGAAAAGTCCTTATGATCCTGAAGGAAAGCAGTTTATTACTCCTTTATTACTCCTTGCAGAGCTAAATGAAATCATCAGTATTTTATCCTTTTTTCCTATTTATTTGAAATCTCTCATATACTTTTAAAAATTAAATCTGTTTATGGTTGGGGCAGGTGAAACTAATCCTTAATTTATTTCAGCAGAAGACAATGGATTCATGAGATAATCACTAAGTACATGTGGGTCCCACTAGGCTATAGAAATTGAACTGGTTATGAGCGACATCTCATAAAATACTGTTTTATCATCTAACTAGTAATTAGCTGCCACTGAATGTATTCTTTCCAAAAGCTACTTATTCCCCACCAGAATGTAATTGTTTCTGGCCTGTTTGTCTGTTTATATGTTTTATATATACTTTATATATATATAAAGTATACACACACACACACACACACACACATACACACACACACACACACTTTATATTCAGAGCTGAAGCCAGTGAGAATACATGTGTGACCAAAGAGTACTGGGACAGATGTCTGTGTGTGTTCTGTAAACGTGTCATTACTTCATAATCATCAGCCTCATGTATGGGTGTGACTGAAATGGCCAGTGGGAGGAGCCAGCTGTTAAAAGACTTGAAGATTTATTATCCTCAGTCAGCAAGTATCTCTGAGCCCTGAGTTAAGAGTGAAGGGAAAGTTGGTATGCAATCTTATCTTTTTATTTTTACATCTGCCACAGTATAGCCCACAAGACCCAAAACTACAGTACTTTGCATGTTATTTTTTTCCCTCTTTATTCCTCCTCTCATCTCCTCACTATTGCTTTCCTCCAATCTGTTCACATTTCCATCTCTCTCCTGGTCGATGGACGTGGTGGTGATGGTCATACCTGTGGTAGGAATGTGTAGACTGCAGATAGATAACATATAATCATGATGAAAAAAAAAATAGCATTTTCCTTATTACCCCTGTCCTTGTTTCTTCTACACTTCAAGGTTTGGTTGATGGTTCATAGATTTATTGCCAAATGTTTTTAAATAACTGCTATCTTTTGGTTTATGTTTACTTGGTATTTTTCCTGTTGTTCCTTATGGCTCTACCTCTTGAATTCACGTTTCCTTTGTGCTGCTGCATTCTGTGGTCTGCTCTGATAACATTTCTTCGGTCATGTTGCTTGTTTCGTCACGTCCTCTCTAGTACATAGAAACGTTTCAGTATTCTCCTGTCTTAGCATAGGCTGTAACATGGGTTGTATGTCACCAAGTTGCCTGGAACAACTCTTCCTTCTGTACTCATCAGCCAGCTCTTAGCACAAGTGAGCTGATGTTATTCCTCAGTGTGTAACATGAGGGGCTTCTTTGAAATGCAAACCAAATGTGATAACTTCAGAAAGTCTAGGAAACAGGTATAAGATGCCATCTTATAAACACGTCTTTAAAGATGTTTTGTGTTTTGCTTCTTTGAATACAGAATTTGATAAGCATGCAGTTTTCCATGTCCAGAAAGTACCTTGAATTGCTTAATGAAATTCTCTAGGGCAAATTGAAGTATGTGATTTTAGCTTTTTTCATGCTTAATAGCAGTGTATTAAATAATTAAAGTCACGGAATTTAACAGCTAGAAGGGTTATTCATTTTAGGGAGCTAAGGCTAAGAGATGAAATAACCTGCTCTGGTCACATAGCTCTGGCAAGGACAGGATGACAATCCAAGACTTTTAAGTTCCAGCCTGTGGCTTTTACTAGCACATCTAGTCTAGCTCTGAGAACAGTCTCTGTCTCCTTGTAAGCAAGATACTAGAGGACAATTAGACTATTGGATATTGTCTGGAGTATATATCAGGCCAGTATATAATATAAAGGTTTTAGTATTATTCACTATACTCTTCATAATTCTGATGTTTTACCAAGGTTTTATTCTCTGTTCTTCCTTATGAGCATAAAGCCTTTGGGACCCAGGACTGAATATTGAGATTCTCTCAAGATGCCCGCCATTTACAGTGTTATATCTTACCTAGAAAGACAGTGGCCAGAATCTTTCAGTCAGTGGTAACATTAAAATAGTTACATGGGGTACGTAGTAAAAAAACAAACATACTTTTTTTGATTTTGTTAATTGAGATACCTTTGATATTATGATATTTCTACTTAAGGTAATTAGAATATCTTGAATGGAAAAGAAAATTCTTAGCTTTTGAAATATGATTTAAAAGGATGTGCACACTATAAACTTTAAAGATCTTTGGAATTCTGAACTTAGAGCCTGTGATATTGTCCGAATTGGCATATGTAAAAATAATTCTGTAATATTTCAAATTTCATATTTTAGGCTATGCCTAAAAAAGGTTTTCAAAGAAATGTATTCTTTAATTCTGATGTAATTTGCTTTTAGTTTAACTAGTTTTCCCCACAAATTCCTTCGATGATCATTCAGTATCAACTTATATTGACATATACAGATCTATTTTAATAAGCTATTTTTAAACTAAGTGCCCCAATTTATCTAAATAGAGCAGTTAGTTTTCATTATGTTTTAAGTGTACATCTGAAAAATAAAAACATTATGTTAACATTGGAATTTTTTAAGACTGTTTGCTTTCCCTTTTTATTTCAGTTCTCAAAATTTATGGGTGGTAGGAATTAAATGTTGGTCATTCAAGGCTTGAGTTATTTCTTTCACCAGGTCAAAGACCACTGTAAAGCATTGTCAGGGATTTTTCCCAAGTGATCTTATTGCTGTGTGTTCATAAATACAGGGGGTGCCAAAAAAATGTATACACATTTTAGGAAAGGAAAACTGTATTAAAATTGTAATATTTAATATACACGAATAACAAAAGATGAATACAAGTCACATTTCACTTCTGCAGTTATAAGAGGTGCTCAAAGTGGTTACCATCAGCATCTAGGCACTTCTGATTACGGCGAACTACTGCTTAGTAACATTGACCAAAATGTCCACTTGTACACATTTTTTGGCACCCTCTGTATACATGTAAAAAGTGTTTGTGGTTTAATTTCCCATAAAAATATTCTTATATAAGGTATGAAGGTGCAATGTTCGTTGTCTGAAATGCTTTTGTTACATCTGTAAATGTAGATGTATTTTAAAGCCAACAAAGTTTTGATAAAAGAAATCAGAGCATTCACAGATAAATGATCCTAATAACTCTTTTTCCCTTTTTTAATTCTCCAGAATTCATGGTATATTTTTATAGTGAATATAGTTTATTCCACAAGAGGAGATGTTGCTTAATTTTATAACTAAAATAAGTTTATAATTAATTTTCACATTAGCTATGAAATTAATTAAACCCATCTTAGAACTTTCTCTCATTTTATTATATGTGTTATCCAGCATTACACCAAACAAGAAACCTCTTAGGGACTAGCATTTCAAATCCTTCAATACATATTTTTAATTTAAAGGTTTATCTGAAATGCCTTAGTAGTGCCAAAATATCAAATAAGCCTGCTGATATAAAATTAAATTTTATTCTGTAATTGATTTTACCTAAGCAGAATAAAATTCAAGAGGAAGAAGTAACATTTTTCTTCAATACAGGTAGAAGTAAGAAAATCTATCATTCTATGAGAAATCAAGGATATCATTTTTTTTAAAATTAGTCTAACTGGACATGTAAAAAAAACATTAAAATAGCGAGATTTTCTGACATTTACTTGTGAAGCGATTAAAATCGCAAGGAATGGATTTTGAACTCTGGGGAGTCAGTAAACTTGGCTTAAACTTTGAATTAAACAATGCAAGACCACTCTGGGCCTGTTTCTTCTCTATAAGTTAAAGAATTTAGACTGTTCTAAAATTCTATGTCATAAGTAGGCATTGGGAAAAGTCAAAGACATTCTAAGTGGAAGTTTCTTCTGCAATAACTGGCAGATTGTAGAGATTTCTCTTCAGATAAAATGTATAGCTATTATTGTTTAAAGCAAAGATTAAGAAAACAAAAGGTATTGAAAGTTCTTTGAGAAATAACAGGTTAGGGGTCCTGGCATTAAATTCCCTTTCCCAGTTCCTTTCCCACCAACAGGCATTTCATTCCATTTTTAACTCTTCTTTTTGCTGTCACATAAGCTAAGTGGTGTCCAGAGGTAACTTGAGCTTTCACAGTGCACTGGTGTCTGATATGTTTTCCATTGGTAAAGATAACCCTTAATTATCTGAAGATTAATCATATTTTTCATTTCTCTGCTATACCCTGCTTTATCTCTCATTTTGCCCTCAATTTTACGAGAACAAACCTAGAAATGTTATCTTTCTGTTTTTAAAATATGCTTTATTCTTTTGCTTGCTTTTGTTTTAAAAGACATTATTGGAAGCTTCACTATTCTTACTGACTTCTTAGATAGACCTATAAAAGTAGATGGAAAGTTTACAAATTTCTTTTGCAATTTTTTCTTTTTCCTCTAAAATTCCTCAACAATTTTCTGATCTTGTGCCTCGTTAATTCAAAGTTAATTCTATGTGACTACTTGTATATTGTCACCTGACATTTAACATTAATAGAACTCTGCTTTTATGCACTGTGCTACTCATTGTCTGTATCAGCTATTGATGCCATTCTTTCTAAGTTACCTCTAAATTATCTACCTTAATTCCATCATCCTTGCTTATGGTTTCGTATCTTCTGAAATCTATTAAAATTCTTTGTCATTGGTGTTGTGTTCTCTTCCACACAATTTTCAGGAATAGGTATGGTTTACCATGGTTTCCAAATAAAAAATCAGGAAATTTAACAAATTATCTTTTTCTTATTGATGAATTTCCTTTTATAAATAATATTCTAAGGTACCAAAATAAACATTTAGCATTAAATGAAATGCCTTTATTGAAAACGACAAATTTGTTTTGCCGTATTTCTGATTTGGTTTGCTATGTTTCTAAATTTTTTCTAAAACTTCTTTGCTATTGTTTCTAAACTTTTCCTAAAATGTTTTCAGGTCTCAGGGTCAGTTCAATTAATGGTAGTTTTCTAATGTCTAGAAAGAAGTAAATTTTTCCACCATGGTAAAAGTATTATATATATTAATGATATTTTATTGTATAATGGTAAAGTCAAAAATTATATTTAATCCTCCTTTAAAAAAACCTGTAATTAATTACCTCGGCTGTGTATATTCATTTGCATATACTTTTACGGAAAGCCGTGAGGTTTGTGCATCTCTTCATTCTCTCATACACATGGATATAGTTCCAAGCTCCAGGAACTTCAAATAGGAGTGTGAATCAGAACAATTGGCGAGGCTCTGATTTATGGCTCATTTTTGATTATAGATTTCTCTGTTTTGTCTGACACCCAGCTCAGTTTTATGTCAGAGCCAACTCAGTCTTACAGAGCCCCACATAAAAATGTAGTGTGGGGAGGAAAAGACAGGAAAGGAATAAAATTCTAAGAGAGTAGGATGAAGGAATTCTAGACTTCACCAACCTCTGCCGCCTAAGGACAGTTTCTGTTTTTAAAGAGAGAGACAGAAAAAGAGAAAAAACTCTAATATTAATAGCAGTTGGAACTTACAGCAGGTGCTCAAGTTTTGTTACTTTAACCACCAAAAAAAATATCACATGCTGTTTACAAGATTTTTTCTAGTTTGAGAAAAGTAAATGATCAGTATCCAGGAATTCATTCATTTATTGAAAAATATTAAACATTTGTTAACCAGACACTCTGCTAAGTGCCAGCTATGCATTAGTGGATAGGCTTGGTTCCTGCTCTCCTGGAGTTTACCATAAATTAGACGTTATCTTCCTGTTTTTTCAACCTCTTTTATGCCTCACAAATTATTTGTGTGTTTGATTCTTGTGTTAGTAATAGTAAAGTGTCTGCATTGTCTTCTGATTTTTCAAATGTGTCAGTAATACCATTTTTTATATGTCTTTACTAACCTTATAAATAAGAAAGTGATTGCCACTTTCTTTAATGTGACTATTCACAATATCTCCTGTGCTTTAAATGTCAGTGGCTGTGATAATAGCTTATAGAGTCTTGCTCCTTGTAAGTTTTATGCCATTGTCTATTTTCACCATATGCTTTCAGTGTCAAAGCAGCAGATTTGTACTGAAGATGCTTTGTTGTGTTTTTACCATGTAAAAAGATTTTTTCCAATCATAGCATAACAGGATGTTGAATGACAGAGGTAATGTTTTTTTTCTGCCATAAAGGCATAATTTCCACAATAGGAATTATGCATATTTGTTTGTTGGGAAAAGAGGGTTTTTTTCACCATCTCCATGTTGAAAGTCCATGTGGCATGAAGAAATCTTTTCCCTTATTTTTTATTTTTGTTGTTGTTATTGTTGCTGTCATTTCTTTTAAAAATCCATATCTTCACTCAAATGAGAAATACATGCAATTAAAAAGTACCTGAGTTAAACATGTATGAATAGAGCTTGCTTAGTTGTTTACCATTAGTGAATTTTTCATCTGAATGTTTATTTACCATACTACGGAAAACATGGTCTTTCAGTTATTTTTAATTATTCATTGTTTTTAATTCACCAAAGTGTAATGTTTCTATCTTTAAGGAGTAGTAGACTTATGCTTTTTGTGAGGTATGTGTATGTCAGTTATTGAAAATTGTGCTGTGTGTGCTCTCATGGTGTTTTTGAAATCATGATTTTTTACTTTATCTCCTTTAAAAGATAACATAATAATTCTTTTTTTAATAATTAAACTAATTTAGTAAATTCAAGATGGAGGCGCTTTCCTACTGATTATGCTTCCACCTCAGAAGATGAATTTGGATCAAACCGTAATTCCCCTAAACATACCCGTCTACGTACTTCTCCAGCCCTGAAAACGACTCGATTGCAGAGCTCTGGATCAGCAATGCCTACTAGTTCTTCATTCAAGCACCGGATCAAAGAACAGGAAGACTACATCCGAGATTGGACTGCTCATCGAGAAGAGATAGCCAGGTTGGTATTAATGGACTATCTTTAAGAGTTGAAATTTTTTGCCAACATTTCAACGTGGTAACAAAATTTACCTTTCATTTCTTTTATTTGTACTAATAGTCCAAAAAATGAAATCTACAGGTAACTGTGAACTTAGTTTTCTTGGAAGTATTACTTTTCATCCATTTTGTTTGTCTTATATTTTATATTTAATGACAGTGCTGCTAACATTATAGAATTAATTTATTTTGGTTACCTTTTTTTATTTCTAGTAGAGATGTGGATGGGTTAATATAATTTTTGAAAGGTAGAATCAACTCTACATATTAAGAATTGTGCAGCTAAATTTTTGATTACTTTTACCTTTCAAAAGTAATAGTGTACTTGTTAGAGGTATGTTGCTAATATGGGGAGGATAGCGTATGCAGATTTTTACTCACACTTCTATGAGGTTAGTAAGTACAGTTCAGCCCTTTAATAATTAAATCAAGATATGATTACTTTGAATATTGTATAAATATATTTATTGTAATCTTTAGGTTATATAATAAAAAATAAAATATATGCTGCAGATGTGATTTTTAATTGATAACATTATGGTTGAACATTGAAGAGAGGCTATAATCAAACAGATGCTATAGTAAAAATACAACATTTTAGAGTTTGTAAGATATTAATTAAATTTTGTTGCAATATACCATATGTTACCTAAGCATTTTCACCGTATACATCCTAAAATTATTTGTCTTTAAAGACCCTAATTTCAAGTTTTACACTTGGCGTTATTAAAGAATTATATATAATAGTCCGTAGATGCTTTTAAAAACAACAAACTTTTACTATAATTTAATGGTGTTTCTTTTTTTTCTTTACTCTGTTGACTTCTGTTTTTTCTGGCTCATTAGTTTAATGTAATGTTCAGGGTTTTTTTGTCTTTAATGACTATATATACTTGTAATTGCTTTTAATTGCTTGTAATTCTCAGAGGACATGCCCTTCTAATCTCATTGTGCTGCTTAAACATTTTTGTTTTACCATATAGATAGCATTTTTATTAGAATAATTATTGAAGCATGGTAAGCCAGTTCTAGTTAGAAGAAGGGCAATGGATTATTATGGGCCCACAGAATGCCTGTAGAGAGAATCTTGACACATTTTTTATTCTTGTGGACACAGCTGGCAACAGCAAGCCTTGCTCTGTCTCCTCATTTTCCCCTTGCCAGGCAGCAGATGTCCCACTGCACAGGCTCAAGTGGTACCCGAGGGCCCTAGAGTATATGTCTACTTCCTCTTAGGACTCCCCTCTCAAGCTCTCTACTCCCAATTAGAACAACTAAACACCTGCTTGGTTAAACCCACTTCCCTGCGCCAGAACAGAAAAGAGTTATAATATGAAGGGGAAAGTGAGTAGGCACTATGTGCTATATTTTCACTTGGTTCCATTTTGTTATTACCTGCATTTTATTACTATTGTCTATGTGTATTTTATTATCTAGAGTAGAACTTTAAGGCCAGGCCATTTAATTTCCAATGATTTTATGTCTTTTCCCTGTAGTTTGTCACTAACACTGTACTAATAAAACTTGCCTCTGGGATTTTAGTTTTTTAAGACATATTTTTCAGCTATATATATCTCTTAAAGCCAGAGAAGGGTTTTTTTTGTTTGTTTTTGCTTTTGAAAGAATATAAGGTGGGGTGTGGGGGGAGTGGTAGGAAGGATAGAAAGCATGGAAGGAAAGAAAGTTAATGTTGATATTTAATGTTCCTAATGACACTGGTAAGTTTGCGTAACATGAAAAATTTCAAATAGTATGAATCGCAAACTTAAATAGAATGTGAGAAATAGTTTTATTTCTTTAAGCAGGCTACCACTGTCCCTTAGAATTCACATGCTGAGAACAATACTTACTGAAGAGTAATGGGTAAAGACACTTTTATTTGAAAAGCATAATCTTGATTTTAATTTATTACAAAATGTTTTATGCTTATAAAGCATTTGTATCTTTTTGTTGAGAATTTATGGTATATTACTTATCCAGGACTTTGTAAATCTGTACATAGTAATTATTTACCTGCATTTAAACTTAAAGCACAAAAACAAGATTCATTCAGAATATAAAGTATATAAGAAACTTTTTCCAAGTATCTATCCTGATACATATGCTTTTGGTAGCCCTGCCTTACTTTCTCTATTATAACATAGATACAGATTTCCTTCTAGTAGGAATTTGATAGATTATGCTGGTTTTATGAATTTTAGGGTAAACAAAAGTTACAATACCACCTTTTTAGATGAACAAATAAAATAACTTTTAACCTAAAAATTATATTAGAAGATTATTTAATTCCCATTTGCATCAGAAGGCACTTAAAGATATTTCAGTATTTTAGACTAATTATTGCACATACTACTGTAACATTAAATTTTTTTAGGAGAGCATTCTAGTTAAGAGAATATTTTGTTTCAAGGCTTAGCAACCAGTTCATTATAGCTGTGTTACACGAAAGAACAAAATGATAAAGGCAATGTCATATTTTATATAATGTTGACTGAAGGTATTATTTACAAAGGTGGTAACTTCTTGTTTTACACACCTTTGCAGATCTGTTTTGGGTTGTACTTACATATGCATACGTCCTTTTTGTATGTTATATACAGACATACCTTGAAGATATTGCAAGTTGGGTTCCAGACCACAGCAGTACAGCAGGTTGCAATAAAGTGCGTAGTAATCTTTTGCTGATGGAGGGTCTTGCCTTGAATCTGTAAAAAAAAAATAATAAATAAACAAACATGCATTATCTGTGAAACACTGTAAAGCGAAGTGCAGTGAAACAAGGTATGCCTGTGTATACATACAGTCCCCACTCCCTCAACAAAGACGTCTTAAACACCTCCTCTGAGCGTAACATAGTGTTCAGCTCGGGTGGATTGTGAAGATGACTTAGATTGTGAAGATGGAAGTCCTCAGAGAGTTCAGTGTCGAAGGAAGCAGAGGGGTGTGTGTATAACTGACAGAAGGCAGTGATGTAAGCGGTTTTAAAAAGTAGGAAGTTTTAGTCAGGTATTCGACGTGAAGGCATATAGTCCATTGATGACCAAACTGAAGTCAGCACAAAGCTAAGTAATGGGAGATTCTGATAGCCAGCTAAAGAGTCGGCATATTATTTTATGTGCTTTCAAGCTTTTGTAACACGAAAATAACTTTAGATCTAAATTAAAGGTAAGTAACTCTGAAGATACTATATAAAACTATTTCAGAGAAGAGAACCTAGAGATGGATAGACTCATAATCTATTCCAAAAGTTGATGTGCAAGGTATTGAAGACCTGAAATAGGACAGTAGTGTCAGTGAGGATACAAAAGAATGAAAGAATGAGATACGGAGGTGTGACGATTGACAGCATTTGATGATTGCCGGAATAGTAAGGCAGAATTAAAAAGGATTCCATGGTTGTTCAAATGGGAGGTTGTTAAGTAAGAGTAAGGAACATAAAAAGCAAAGAGAAAGAAGTTTATTTTGGATGTGCTGACTTTAAGGTACTTATGGGACCACCATGTGCAAAAGTCTAGCAGCCAGCTGACCTATCGCTCTGGAACAGGAAGTTGAAGAGAACTGGGATCATAGTTGTGGAAGTCACACAAAGAGACAGTATTGAAGCTATAGTGTGGTGGATGATATTGCCAGGAAGTGGTGAGTGAACGGAGAATACTGCTGAAGTCTGACGGATAATCTAAATCACAGGGCTGTAGTATAGTCAAATTGTCAAGAGAATGGACTCTGGAATCAGACCTTCTTGATTCAAACCTCACTGTCCCACAAGGTCTGTGTGACGCTGAACAAGCTAAACATCTGTGCTAGTGACCTCCGGTAAAGTGGACATCACAGTGACAACTCAGGAGAGCTGACAAATGATGCACGTCTGTAACCTAGTGCCTGACATATAGGAAGCTAGCAACAAATGTTAGGTACTCGTATATTTGAGGGGGGTGCAAAGAAGACAATGGGAGTGTGTATTCAAATACTGTGGAACTTGCCACTTTCTGTATACTTCATGAGTAAATTTATGAGACTCCAGACATAACTGGAGTTTCAGAATCAACATTAAATTGTCATAATTTATAAAATACTTTATTAGGATTTACCCTGTTGGTACCTAAGAATCTCTACCCAGGTTTTGTTCAAATTTTCAATCCAGACACAGTTATTTTAAAACAGTCTTTTGTCCTGATAGTAATAACACTGGTATACAAGTGGTCTGATTTTTTTTTAATATTGAAATGATTGTTAAGTAATCGTGTCACAGAATACCCAACAGTCCTATTCCCTGATTTGATTAACCCCAAAGTAAAGTCATCGGACATTTCAAGACAAGATTAAATATTTTAAAAATTTCATTAGTGAAATTCAAATAAAAGAATACTGAGCAAATTATTATAAAACATTTAAAAATAGAATTGTAGTTTATATTTTTCAAGCTAAAAATATTTGCAATTAAAATTACGAATGTGTGCTAATCTTAACAGTAAAAAACCCAAATTATTTGTGATTTTAATACGTTACTAAAAGCTTTTTGTCTTGTTTGTTGGTAAGAGCCAGTGTAATTTTGTGGCCAGAATTAGGGGGTATAGGCTTCCTTATAATCTATACAGTAATGTAATGAAACATCTTTATGTATTACAATCTATTTCAATAAATTCTTTAATTGCAATATAATTAAAAGATATTCTACATTGGTGGTGTGGGTGGAGGTGAGCTTCGAAATTACCAAAGTGTCTTTTGGTAAAAGATTGGGGTAAAAGATTACAGAGATAAAAGTTACTTTATCAAGGCATAAGCTACATCTATCTCCTCAGTCAGATTTAACACCTTAATTGATTCAAAATAGCTAAAGTCTAGATGCAACCTGTTTCTGTTATTCTGTTGGGCTAGACCAGCTCCAAGCAGCAAGAGTGGGAATAAAATGCCTGCCCACGAGTTCAAATGACAGTTATTCCTGTTTCTGTTTTTCAACATTTCCTAGCACTTTTCTACGCTTGCATGATATTCTCTGGCCTGAGGGTACCTTTTGCTACCTTGTGATGTATCTTATTGGAGGCCTCTTTGGGTTCGTCTTGTTTGAGACTATACTTCCTCGCTTATATGTGTATTTCCTTCCCCAGGTTAGGGAAGTTTTCCATCATTATTCAGATACGTTTTCAGTTCCTTGCTTTTCTGGTACCCCTGTGATGCGAATGTTGGTGCACTTGATGTTGTCCCGGAGGCCCTTTAAACTGTCCTCATTTTTTTGAATTCTTTTTTCTTTTTGTTGTTCTCTTTGGGTGTTTTATGCTACTAAACCTCTGATTCAGTCCTGTGCTTCAGCTGATCTACTGATGATTCCCTCTAATGTATTCTTCATTTGTTATGATATTCCTCATTTCTGACCTTTTTTTTTTAATGTTTCCTGTCTCCATTTTCATGTTTCCTATCTCTTTGTTGAAGTTTTCTCCGAGATCACTGAGCATCTTTGTAACTAGTGTTTTGAACTCTGGATCTGGTAGATTGCTTGCTTGTCTCCATTTCGTTTAGTTCTTTTTCTAGAGTTTTATTCTGTTCTTTCATTTGGAACTTGTTTCTTTGTCTCCCCATCTTGGCTGCCTCCCTGTGTTTGTTTCTATGTATTAGGTAGGACTGCTATGTCTCCCAGTCTTAGTCGAGTGGCCTATGTATTAGGTATCCTGTGGGACCCAGTGGCAGTCTCCCCAGTCACCTGAGCTGGTTGCTCCAGGTGTGTCCCTTGGGTGGGTTATGTGTGCCCTCTCTTTATAGTTGAGCTTTGGTTGCTATTTATACATCCATAGGAGGTATTGACCCTCCCACCTTCCTACTAGTCTCAGCATATGTCCTTAGTTGTAGGACTTCTGTTGACCTAGACTTCAGGTTCAACTAGACCTCAGTGATGGTTGTTCTGGAGTTTATTTACAATTTTGTGGTGGTCGTAAGAGGATACAAGCACAGCATTTATCTACTCCACCATCTTGATTAGAAATGGAATGTTGTTTTTTTATTTAATTTGTCTCGTTCACTTAGGAAATGCTTGATTGTCAAAAATGTACTAAGACCTTCAAAGTTATCATCTTAGCATTACCTCTTTATTTATGACTTTCTCAGTTTATTTGAAGTGTATTTATAAGCCTAAGCCTAGTTTTAAGACTCTATACATTTCACCAAGCATAATTTAACCTGTCGCACTAAGCTAGCATTTGGACATAGTTTCATTGACAATAATGGGAAGTACCTTTTTTATTTATAATCAAATCTCTACTCTTTTGATGTACTTTATTCCTCTCTTTGGGCTTCTCATTAAATTACTCTGGCTGCCCAAGAGAAGCTTCCAATTTCAGCTCATTAGTACCCCCACCCTAAGCCACTCTTTTGTGGCTCAGATTACCTATTTGTCCCAATTCTCCGTGCTTTCATTGATTGCTCACAAGAGATGGGGTTTACTATAATTCTTTAATTAAGGTTTTGGGTTGTTTGATCTGTTATAAATGCCAGCAACATATAATAAATATAACTGACAGTTCCCACCAAAAGAAGAGGAAGATCTTTCCTTATCAGTAGGAAACTGTTTTGTGAGCCGTCCATATAGTGTATACTTAAGTCAAATACATAAGTTAATCTTGAAGTCTGTTGAGAGCTGGATGATTTCTCATTCTTTATTGTAGTGTCAGGCTCAACATAAGCTTTTCTGGAATGGCCCTTAAATGTCTCTTTTTAATCTATAATTTTATATTTTATCACTCTTGTCATTTAAAAACTAGACTAACTTTATTTATTAAAAGCTGAGTAATTAAAGTTGTAGTTATAATCTGTTGTCCAATATTAAAGTAACAGAAGGTTTGATTTGTTGTCATTAGCTTCAGTGTTAAGATTCTAATTCGTAGCTCATTGGTTCTTTTTTTCCAGTGAAATCGATATAACTTCATTATAATATAATGGTTTATGTGTATATCCTTTGAAACTCTACTTACATATAGAGACTTTTAAGTTAACATGCTATTGAAAAGATAAGCAGATTTTATCCTTTTATAGTTAATTTAAAACCTAAAAGGGTGTTTATGTTGGCAATTTAAATCAAAATCTGATAGTTCGTGTCCTTTTATAGTTGTTAGATCATACTTGCAAATATTGCATGTGTTTAATAGGGCATGCATTTCACACGAGGATTCTAATTTTCAGTATTTCTTTTAAACTTCCAGTGTACTAAAAGCCTATTATGAATACATTTTCCCTCTGTATTTAACTCTTTAGTGAAAAGATAACTTTTAATTGATTTAAGTAAGAGTGATATTATTGAGATAGTTTACATAAGAAAATCACACACTTGGTAAAGTGTATCCTTTGTGTTATCCCACCTTTTTGCAAATAATGCATATTTATTTATTCAAAATTTTTGAAATTGGATCATTGGTTCTGACACTCAGGAAGATAAAACTCTAGTACTGCTGTTAAAGAACTTAATCCCCCTTAATCTATATCTCTTTCAGTTAGGACTATTGTCCTATCTATATTTTGTAATAAAATGAAATTAAATGTGAAAATTGTCTGTTAGTTTTTCAAATTTGAAGGCTTGACTTTTTATTGGTATTACAAATGAAAGATATGAATTGCAGAACTCTAAATAAAATGGTCCATTTCAGAACTTCCCCTTCTAGCAGATTTGATGGGGCGGAGATTGAGAGTAAGAACAGGGATTATAAACTTGGAGTTTAGAGAAAGAGCACAGATACAAGAGAGGTAAAGATATGCATTATTATAAAATATTCCAATTAGTATAATCTATAATCATTACAGAATTAATTTGTAATCTTAGATTTAACAACCACATGAATAGATCCATACCCTATACTGAATCATAAATCTGCAGTTTCTTCTTGAAGATATTTGTAACTTTTTTCTTTGATAATTTTATCTGCCTATTAGAATCCCTAATACTGGTTTTAGTGGATGCTGACATTTTTAAGCATTGTGGATTTAAATTACCTTAATGGTTTACATTATTGAGTCAACTTTCAGGTAGGAATTGCCATGCAAAGAAACAGCTGGTATATACACAGCATACTTACAAATTAAAAGAAGGCTTTTTTGGTGCTTATTGACTGAATAATATATCTTTTGTATATATTGAGTTGTTCATGTTAGTACAATTTTGACTACATAACCTGTTGAGATTGCTGTGGTCTTTGTTTCTAGTTAATTCATACTATTTTCACAAGCTTCCTTGTTCAAATGTCTGCATAAAAAACTTCAAATGAAAAAATAAGAGTTTTGGTTAAGCTGATGATTATCCTTTTAAATCTCATCAAGCTTGGTTATTCTGTTTCTCGTCCTAGTTCATTTATTTCAGGAAATTGCAAGAACTGAATATATTATCTAAGGGAACACTTTAAACTCCTTCTCAAAAAAATTACATCCACAGTTAATAACTTTTTAAAAATTATATATGGAATGATAATATGAGATGTAGCATGACATAAAAAGGTTTAGTTATGCCACTTACTATTTGTAACCTTAACCAAAAAAGGGTCACATAAGCTCTCCTAAGCCTCATTTTCCTCATCTGTAAAACAGGGTGATTAATACCTCTCTTAGAGGAATTGTGAGAAATGAGTTGATGAGTACAAAGCTTCCTTACAATGGTGCTCATTGTGTTATATCGTAATGGTTTTGATTATATTATAATATAATGGTGCTTGTGACATTATTCTTAGCTTATTAGGACAGGGACCCTGTCTGCTTTCACCACTATAGCCCTTAGGGCCTAGCACATGCCTGGCATATAATAAGGAATCCATAAATATTTATATTGATAAATAGAATATAATTATTCTATATTCTATTTATAGAATATAGAATTCTGTTGGGCCGTAAGCTTCAACTTAGCTTCTCTTTTTAAATTTATAGTTTTTATGCAATCACTGCATTCTTTATCTTTCAAGCTCACATTTTGCGTAAGTTAAAAAATGCTACATTGTACTTTGGATTTTAAAGAGATATATAGTTCTTTGTCAGATGCTTACTGAATGGAACATCATTGCTGTGGTTTTAATGACTGCAGTAATTTTGAAGTAGCGATAATTGTCAAAAATTTCCAGTATTGCTGATACCACTGTTGTTTGTTGCTTGTATTTATAATTAAAAGAAATGCTAAGCTTCAGTGAAAATAAAATTGTAATTGCTTTTTCTCATCCAAATGTATTTTGAAAAACTTATCACTGCTTCAGGGTGTTTCACGTATATTTTTCAAGATGACAACTTACAGATTATATAAAATGTAGTTTTATTAATTTTGGGATTTAAAATGTAAGATTTTTAATATCAAAATAGTTAATAGTATTTCCAACTAAACTTACGTTTCCTCTACAAACCTAGATAAACGACTTGTTACTGATTCTCTCATAAATGATTGTTTCTAGAGCTATTCTTTCAAAGGAATTAAACTTCTTTTCTAAAATTGTTACCAGGATCAGCCAAGATCTTGCTCTCATTGCTCGGGAAATCAACGATGTAGCGGGAGAGATAGATTCAGTGACGTCCTCAGGCACTGCCCCTAGTACCACAGTAAGCACTGCCGCCACCACCCCTGGCTCTGCCATAGACACTAGAGAAGAGGTAGGAGATCTTCATGGAGAAATGCATAAGGTTCTTTCTTTTCTTTATTTCTTTTGCTTTTAGCTTTTTGCTTTGTTTATTTTAGTTCTGTCCACCTCCTGGTTTGCATGAAGCTCTGCATTTTCTAACTTTGCTTTAACAAATTTCTTTGATGTTTTTGTGACAAAACTAGTAAAGGCTGACATTTGGTCTACTATGAACATGAAGTTGTAGAATGCTTTTTAAAAGTACTTCGCTAGTTACTGGTACATACATTCACTTAAACTATGAATATAAATAGCATCTGAAAGCAAACGAAAATTTGATAAACGATTGTATAAAGTTTCGGTAAAGTTTGGCTATGAAAATGCTTCAATTAAATGGTATTTTCAAAGGTAGTTAACGAGAAGATATTTTTAATAGCAAAAGAAAAATTCTACAGTTTCACTACTTTAAATATTCTGTTGTTGAATATTTATACACACACACTGTCACACACATACTCAAGGATACTCTGAGAATTGAAATACACACACCCACACAAATATATACATATTCAGTTTTAAAACATATATGTAAACTCTGGAATGTAAGTTAGCATATAGCCTATTGCCCTTCCAAAACCAGGGCTCCTGCTCTCCAACTCCGGGGAGGGCACCTTTTACATAAAATTATTCCAGTAGGTACCTTTAACATACGAAAGTAATGGTACTCTGGTCATGTTGGCTCTCTGGATCTGGTGCAAAAATGCAGCAAGAGATTGGCATTTGAAAAAAGGAGTTAAGGTTGTACTAGGACAAAGCCACACTCATTGGTTTAATTATCATCTGGCCATTTCATGCCACACTGTCCGGATTGAGTAGTTGGACACAGACTATGTGGCTGCAAAGCCTAAAATATTCATTCTCTGACCCTTTACAGAAAAATATTTGCCAATCTCTAATATTGATGATTCCACTTCCTTAATTTATAAAATAACATTCTCGATAGTAACCCAAAATGGCTAGCCTTTTTGACAAATTTAATTCTGGTAAACTCTGCTAATAATGTTTTCTTCAGTTGCTTTTTGTCACGTTCCTTTTATAATCTAATTCTTTAGTAGTCATTTTTTGGTTGTTTTGTTCCCTTTCCTGTGTTGTCTAATTTTGTAAAAGATGTTTCATCAGTCTGTGTAGTTTTGTTACCACACTGATCAATTGTAAATGTATATAAAATCATCCTTATTGGTAAAAAACGAAAGGATCTTCTTGGTGGCAAGACATACACAATTCTTCTGGTACATGTAAAATGATAAAGATATTAATTTCTATGCTGTCTAAATTTCATCTAACATGATTATACAATCATTCAGACCTAGTAAAATTATTCAAACATTTCAATGACTAGTTTTTCATTTTTCCTTTTTGTTTTATTTCTGAATATTGTACTAGAGTTTATTTATTCCTTCTTCAGTAAACCTTTATATTGTGTGTGTATAATTTGCACTGCAGGTGGCAGTATATCCTTTTTATTGGAATATGTAATTTCTGTAGCATTGTTAAAAGTTTATCTAAGACCAAAATACTTATTTTGCGGATTTAAATTTTTTTCCTTTTGTAAACTTAATTGGAATTTGCAATTCATGTATCTGTGAAGAAATTTGACACCTGGATTGGGGAGGAAAAAAAAGGATAAAACAAGATAGGAAACTAAAAGAAAAAGAAACATTATTTTATCGCTGGTAAGACAATGTGAGTAAAACGAACTCCTTGTCCATCCACATGGCTCACCTTTTTCAATTTATCATCTGTTTTTCATTTGGGGGAAATCTTATCCATGAAAGAATCAAATTTATAATAGCTATATATTTTGGAACTTAAAAATAAAATCTATATGGATGAACATATATTTTATAAAACAGACATCTCTGAAGTGCTTCTAAAAAGAGAGTATAATTGGTTTATTGAAGATACACTTCTGTTACTCACTGAGAATGAAATAACTTCTGTCTAAAAAAAATTATAATGCTAGTATCTGCGCTTTTCCAAATTACTCTAGTCTCATAAGGGTTTGCTTTTGTCCTATTAGTTGGTTGATCGTGTTTTCGATGAAAGCCTCAACTTCCGAAAGATCCCTCCATTAGTTCTTTCTAAAACACCAGAAGCAAACAACTGTCGGTCTAGTGATTCCAGACCTCAACCATCAGAGCCTCCGGATCAGTTAACAATTACAAGGCGGAGAACCTGGAGCAGGGACGAAGTAAGTAAACCATAAACATTAACAAGTGGCAGAGATGTCCCATCTGTGGGAAAAGAAGGAACCGTTCGTTCAATAAATAGGCTGGAAAAAAGTGCTTGTCTTTATGGGTAGAATGAAATTTCATCTTGACATCACATCATATACAAACAATTAACTCCAAATGAATTACATTCTTAAAGACTGAAAGCAAAACTCTGTGACTTTTAGTAAAAAGTATCAGTAAATCTCTGTCAACACTGGTAGGGAATGATTTTTTTAAAGACAAAAAGTTTTGACTTTAAAGACTGATAAATTTGAGTATATTAAAAGACTTGTATGAAACATACAGCCAAGAAAGGATTCATATCCAGAATATATAAAGAACTCTCATCAATCAATTAAAAAAGGCAAGAACAACCCAATAGAAAAATAGGAACAGTATTTCACTGAAGGGAAAATAGCTAAGGCCATAATATCCAGAGATGTTCAGTTTCACACATGTTCAAAGGAATACATTCAAGACTACAGTGAGATTATTTTATATTCATTCAATTGGCAGCACGTAAATAAAATAAAAAAATATTTTACGTGGATACATAGACTTTATTATGGGTTGCTGGTGGAGGCTCAACTGGTGCAGTAAGTTTGGAAAGTAGTTGGACATAATTTCCTGAAGTGGAACATAAACATAGCACATGATCTAACAGTTTTAGTGCTGGTATGTATATCCCCAAGAGAAGGCCCTCCCCACTGACAACAGGAGTCATGCAAAAGAATTTATAGTAGCTCTGTGGACAATAACAAAAACTTGGAAACAATCTAAGTGTTTCTATCCGTAGAAAAGCGAGTGTATATAGTGGTGTGTTCGCATATTGAACAGCTACAGCTACGCACCTAAGGAAATTTCAGGCAATGACGGGCGGCATATACGGCGGTGACCCCATAAGATTGTGATGAAGCTGAATGTCCTGTAAGACGTGGATGGATTTGTGGTTCGGAGGATGTTTTTTCCCCTGACAGGAGCAGTATCTGTGGGGCTTGGTGATAAATGCCCCCTCCCTCACAGCACCTCAGTTCTGAGTGCACAGATTACATCCCAGTCACTCGGCCCCTGACCTGCCTCAGCACAGAGGAGCCTGTCCCCCAGCGTTACACATTCAGAGGGAGCTGCAGCCCTCCCAGAGCTGGCTTGATGGTCTTCAGAGGACATGGCTGTAATTCTTTATTGAGAACCTGAGATCCTGTACAAGGACTCAGGAGTGCCACTGCCACTTTAGTGACAGCTTTCTGTGGTGGTGTGGGACCAGCCTGTTCCTGTATTTTGGAAATACTTTCAGGCTGTAATAATGGTCTACAGCATAGATGAGTTTTATTTCTTTCATCAGTTCAGTGCCATAGAGAGCCCTTTGTGTCAAATAGGGTCAACAGAACCAAAAACCAATTTCCAAATTTAAATACCAAGTCCTTAGTTCTCCACCCTGTCCGTGTTAAACACCCTCTTTTTTATGAATATCCCAGAGTGCCTTAATCTGACCACTGCTCCAATACGTAAAAGCCCAAACCACATCGTCATGATAACCCCCTATGTTCTTTTATCTCTTTATCTTGGTTTTTTATTCCTACTGGTCCTCAGGCCCCTTTCACTCCCTCCCAACAGTCACTATTAAGTGAACTACGCCTCACCAGCCAGTTTCTCCTCCATATTTCCCATTAATCCATCCCACATCCCTGTTCATGGAGCAGCACTGACAGCTTCCATGTCCTATTTCTGACCTTGTTGGAAGGAAGCAGGGAAGCACAGTGATAAAGTCCTCAGTAGCGGGCGGCCATGTCCTAGGTCCTGACATGCACTCCCCACGCACACACTGACTCACCCAGAGCAACTTCTGTCCTGCAAGCTCCACTTGTGGTAAGTGCCCTGTACAGGTGGACCATTTTTTATCTTTTATACTGTATTTGTACTGTACCGTCTCTTATCTTTAGATACAAAGATAGTTACCATTGTGTTACTAGTCATAAGCTGCCTACAGCATTCAGTCTAGTAACATGCTGTACAGGCTTGTAGCCCAGGAGCAATAGGCTGTACCATAGAGCCTGGGTGTGTAGTCGGCTGTACCAGCTAGATTTGTGCAAGTGCCTCTGATGTTCCCACGACGACGAAATCGCCTAATGATGCATTTCTCAGAATTTCTATTTCCCCATCGTTAAGCAACGTATGACTGTATAGAGTCATCAAAATAAAGAACTATAGTGATATGGGTGAATTTTAGTAATATAACATTAAATGAAGAAAGTAATTCCCAAAAGATTATATATATTGTGGTTCTTTGTCATTAATTTTTAAAAATGAAAATAAATACTAGGGACAGAAATAGATCTAAGAAATGATAGAAAAAAGAAAGCATGGGAATGATGAATGGAATTCAGGATATTCTTTACCTTGGGTGAAGGAAGGCAGGGAGATTGGATGGGGGAACTGATATGACTAGAGGTAGATCATTATCAGTTTCTTCATACCAAACCACAGAAATCTTAGTGGCATACAGCAATAAGCATTTGTTGATCACACACCTATGGCTTAACTGGTACTGCTCGTCTGGATAATCGGAAGTTGTAGGTTGGGTGCAGGTTTGCTCCGTGCGTCTCCACATTGCTGGGACCAGTGGTCTAGCTAGGGCTTGTTCTTGGGGTGGTTATATGAGAAACAAGAGAGCGAGCCACCATGCAGGCACATTTCACATCTTTGCTGTGCCCTGTCTGCTAACCTCTCACTGGGGAAAGCGAGTTACATGCCTGAAGCCCAATGCCAAGGGATGGAAAAGTACTCCTCTCCCATGATCGTGCAGACAAGGAGGGAATGAATATTTTTGAACAATAGCTATTCTGTCACAGTGGTTATTGTTAGGTCCTAGCTTTGGGGTAGTAGATTCATTAAGTGTTTATTACATCAATAGAAAGAAAGAAAGAAAAAGTAATCCAAGTGACCGATGATACATGATTACGATTAATGCTGTGTACCTGTGGACCAATATGGATAGAAATTATTAAATTATTATTTAAAAATATAAATGTGGCCATGAGAGATCAGGGAAAGAGGGGTTTATTGAAAAGGCATATGTAATGGAAAGTAGATGACATGAGTGTGAGGAAAATTCAAGGACAGAATGAAGTTCATTCACCAAACAATGGTTATTTAATTAGTACCATGGCAAGAGCTCACGGGAAGGACATGCGGAGGTGATACCGGTGCCCGCGTAGGGAGTGGGTGGAAGGAAAATACAGAAAACAGCAATTGACAAGAAGGGTTAGATCATAGGTTGGCATGTGTGGATCCCTGCGTTTCAGGAACAGGAGCTGAAAGATCTCGTTTTCCACAATGCCTTCTTGTTCATGTCACCGCTCACTGAGCTCCCTTTTATTACAGTTCGTACGACACTGAATCACAAAAGTTAGCACTTATTTATATTCTTTTTATGGACTGTTTAGTAGTGTTTCCTATATAGTACTGTTATCTCCCCCACTGGTCTTTATAGCTTCTTAACATCCAAAGCCCTGTCTAATTTTCTGGATTTTCTTACAGTGTCCGGATACAGTTCTGATTTTGGAACCCACATTGAGCCCCAAGTTCAGCCCTTTTTCCAGTGTTCTGCACTTAGCTATGCCTCCCATGGTTTAGCCCTTGACAAACTGCAGCTCGAAGGCCCAGTCCAGCCGCTACCTGTTCTTGTAGTTTCATTACAACACAGTCCTGCCCACTTGTTTGTGCTTTCATGGTACAGGGAGATTGTTGAGTGGTAATGACAGAGCCTTTGGCCTAAAGCCTTCACTCTGTGGCCCTTTAAAGAAGTTTGCTGACCTCTCGTTTTGCCCATGAGTTTCAACTGTAGAGGTACCAACCTCCATCATAAAACTTATTATTCTGAGTACATTTCAAAAATGTGTCTATCGCACTAGACTCTGCCCTGGGGAGCCCTGAATTCATATTATTTGATGAAACGATAGAGAGTAAATTTAGTATTCTACATTATTTGTGTTTTCCTTTTTTTAATAATTTAAATTAGAGGCATAAGAATCAGGATCATGACAGTAATTGAAGATAAGGTGATATGGATTGGTTTTTGAAAGTGATATGACCGAAATCATATGGAAACTTCACAAGTTATTTAACAAAAAGTACCTTCTTTGTTAATATTTACATCTTTCTCAATTTAATTACACGTTCTTCTAATTGTATTCTTCATTGACCTTTTGTTAAAGTTGGCATAGATACTAAATGTCCCTGACGATAGTGGGTTGTGACTAGTATTCTTGGTGGTGATACAATATAGTGGTGATATTTTGATGTACTTTTTTCTTTGGCTGTTTCAGGTCATGGGAGATAATCTGCTGTTGTCGTCCGTCTTTCAGTTCTCTAGGAAGATAAGGCAGTCTATAGATAAAACAGCTGGGAAGATCAGGTACTGTGTTGTTACTCAGACCTGTGCTCACATCGTTAACAGTCGCCTGTCTCAAGCCTGCTCCTACAGCTGTCAGGAACTGGTGAAGTCAGTGGCCCTGAACTTACTGCTGCCTTGTGCCCTCCGTGGTCCTCCATCTGTGTGCCCCTTGGTGTCTCTTCTGTAGTCATTGTTTTCTTACTTTCCACCAGTCCTAAAGCTGTTAGGACTCTTACAACACACAATAATTTACTTACGCCTTAACATCAGTCATTAGGATAACAGCTCTTAGGTGTCTGGCAAGGATATTTAGTCTTTTGGGTTTGGAAAATTTAACAGTATATCAGAATATTCTTATGTCAGATTCTAGAACCATTGTTGCCTTTTTAAGCATGGTTATGTGTAATTGTAGATGTTCCAGACTTGATTGGATATTGATGAATTTCTTGTTTTTAAATAACCTGAACCTGGCATGTTGATCTTTGAAGAAATACAAATAAGAATGTAATTTAGTTTACTACTTAAATACCGATCAGCCTCCAACAGTGGTATTTACTTGTACAGTGTTGATGTTTATATAAGACGTCTAAACTAGATTTTCAGGCTCAGTGAAGAAATTTAAACGACATCAAAAGGGTGCCTAATATTTACATCTCTTTAAAACTACTGAGTCGTGTCTCAGATTCCAAAGTATTGGGGAGAGAAAGATACCACATTTGAAAGACATATCAAAATTTTGTGGTACTGTATTTTATAACATAACATATTTGAGCTTAGTTTCTAACATAAGGATAATTATTGGCAGTTGTTTTATCCAAAAGATAGTGTCTTAATTCCTAACAGGTAATTATGTATAACATACAACATGAATTAAAATTTTTAAAGCAAAGCACAGTAAGCACTCCAATTTCCAACCTTTAAAATAATGTTTACACTTTGCTCAATCAGTAAAATTCTTTTTCCTACATAAAGAGGTCTTACAGACCTAATTGTTGAATACCTAATGCAACCCATTTTTATCTTAATTTTATCTTATATGTATCCTGCATATGTTTTATCTGAACAAAGTCGTGTTTCCATTATTAGTGGTGGTTATATGGTTAATTATAAATATTAGATTAAAATTTGGGGGTTATATCATCATTACATTTGTTTTATATTTGGTTTTCAATAAAGAATAAGTTAAATACAAAAGGATTTATGTGTATATTCATAACCACCCAGGTACTTTTTTAATACAGATCGCATATAAATGAGTTTATTGGTAATATTGCTAAGTATTTAATTTACAGTTTATGCAATGTTTAATGGTTTCTTTATCCTTGTGTAGCTTTAAAAAGAAAATATTGTTTCTGTATTGTTAAAAATGTGATGTTTCTAAAACATGAAAAGTAAAATGCTTATTACTTTTTTGATCTATAGAATTTTATTTAAAGATAAAGATCGGAATTGGGATGAAATAGAAAGCAAGTTAAGAGCTGAAAGTGAAGTTCCTATTGTGAAAACCTCAAGCATGGTATAGTAATTTTTTTTTAATATTAAAACATTTTAATAGCGAGGTTTTATTTTAAGAGAATGAGATGCTAATTTTTGAATTGTTTTTTGATTGACATTTTTAAAGGAAGATATAAGTACACAAATTTGGGAAATTTTTATGCCTTCAGCTGTCTTTGACAGGGGTTTAAAGTGTTTATTGCTTTAAAGTTGCAAAGGGTATGAGGAGGAACCTTTTATGTTTCTCACTATTATACATTATTGTTCTTAAAATAATTACACATTATAAATAGGCAATTTTGAGATAAAAGCCAAACTCAAATATAAGTTGACTTCAGTCATTCCCATTTGCTCAATAGTCTGCTTGTCTCCTCAAGAATTTGTGTTGATTTTCATTGGTCAGGGAGTCACCCTAAAACTGAACTTGGTACTTTATACATTTTTCCAAAGAAAATCCTTAGGCACTTTGCAAAATTGTTGCAAGTTTGATCAATACACATTTTTCAAAATCTTTTCTTATACCATAGTATTGTTACGAACTTTTCATCGTCTGTCATTTTCTCATTGAAAAAAAGTAATTCTATGTCAACATTAAAGATTTTAAAATTTGACTCTTGTTTACTAGATATCATAATTATTCCATATCCTGAAATATTTTGCTACAAATGTAGCGCCATGTGGATAATGTTAAGTATTCCCGAGAAGATGAATCTGAGAGTCATTGCTTATCCAATAAAAATGTTTTACATAAAGCTAACTTTTGCCATTGCTTTCCCTGCAGGAGATTTCTTCTATCTTACAGGAGCTGAAAAGAGTTGAAAAGCAGCTACAAGGTAAATTTACTACTGAATGAAACAAAAAGAGCTAACAGTATAGGATAAGCACATTCTAAGTGGTATTTCTTCAAATATTAGAACATTATTTGATTATATGACATATGGATAAAGATACAGAGTTCTACATATCCAAATTACCCATAAAAAGGAAGTTTTAAACCCAATATAATTAAAAACACAATAATGTTAAGTCTTGGGCATATTGCTAGATGTTACAAACTAACTCAATATTATATGTAGTACCTATTTTTTATATATATATATATATATATACACATATATATACACTATATTAATATATGAAGAATATATAAAAATATTTTATAATATGTGTATGCAGCTGAAAATGCTTCTTGGAAATTAGCATTACTTATTTAACGTGAAAATTCTCACGTTACATTTGTGGTATAACCCAAATGAACGTGTTTTCTAACCCAGATAATAACTGGATGCGCAATAAGAAATGAGTGCATATTGGCCGTAGGGACCAGAAGAGGAGGGAGAGAAGAAAGACAGAGACTGTTTGCCTCCTAAACTTTGACAACATCATTGTTTTTATGGCACATCGTAACGTGCATCAATACCTGTGTATGCCCTGACCCAGAAGTCCTGGGTGCTACAACAAGCAGATTCCAGAGTGAACTGCTAATTCTACTTGGTTTGTATCACAGGCATAATATGTTAGTCCTGGCTAAGTGATTTGTAATTGTTATTTAGCCTCTACACTCCTGACGGTTTGGATATACCCCCTTGAGTAAAAGTGCCTTGCTACCGTGCTTGTTAGCTGGTCCAGCGGGGGTATACTTCAAAAGATCTCTTAGGTGATTCTAAAATCTATCATGCTTCCTTCTCCCAAATCCCCACTGTACCCAATGCCAAGTTGAAAATCACTGCCGAAGATTTTCCCTCGTCCACTCAAAGGTTGTTTGGATTGAAAACTATCTTAATTGGCCCCTCCCAAGGAGGTAGTCTGTTTGGCCTGCTGGAGCTGCCATGGGGTGTTGGCTTAGTATCCAGGCTACGAGGGGATCCTAAGACTCAGTGGTACGTACACACTTGCAAGGGCTGATGAATGGCATCATGCTGTGGAAGCATCCAGAGAGTGCTGATAATTCTTTTGGTTTCCCCAGTCTGCAAATTATTCTGAACCCCATCATAGCAACTAATCCCCAGTTAACTGAGGGATAAATATGGCTAGCAGTATTTAATGAAATAATAACCACTATTTTCACTTATCTTCTCACAATAATGAAAGCAAATTTCAGAAGGATCTTGCCTGAATTCCATATCTCCAAATGCCAGTCTTCCAGCAGGCTCTGAAATGCCCAGAAGGGAGCTACTTAAGAGTAGCAGAGAAAGCATTCAGGTCTCTCTAGTCTATAGATCAGCTTCAGAATTATTGGAAGTGGGGTTTTCAAAACAGTATGGAAAGGGGGGTGGGGGAGGGAAATGAGGGTAAGGGGGATCAACCATATGGTGATGGGAGGAGAACTGACTCTGGGTGGTGAACACACAGTGGGATTTACAGATGATGTAATACAGAATTGTACACCTGAAATCTATGTAATTTCACTAACAATTGCCACCCCAATAAATTTAAAAAAAAAACCAGTATGGAAAGGATTAGCCAAAAGTTAAGCATCAGATACAAGCATCCGTCGTCAGAATATTATCCAAGTCATGAGCAACGACTGCATCTACCATTAAACCTTTGTTTCCCATTCCTTTGCTTCCTTCAGCAATCAATGCTATGATTGATCCAGATGGAACGTTGGAGGCTCTGAACAACATGGGGTTTCCCAGCGCCATGCTGCCATCTCCACCCAAACAGAAGTCCAGCCCTGTGAATAACCACAGCAGCCCGGGTCAGACACCAACACTGTGCCAGCCAGAAGCTAGGGTCCTTCATCCTGCTGCTACCTCAGTCTCAGCTGAATTTGAGAACACAGAATCTGAGGCTGATTTCAGTATACATTTCAATAGGTTCAACCCTGACGGGGAAGAGGAAGGTGTCGCAGTACATGAATGACTCTCTTGATTGTTAGAAAATAATTCCCTGTGGAATGACTAGGAATATCGGAAGCAGCATAGTGTTGACTTGTGCAAAACACGACAGCTTGGTCAAGTACAATCTTGTTATCTCTGGCTTCTTAATTTTATTTATTTATTTTTTCCTATAATGTGGTGTCCTAGTCATCCTTTCAAACCACTTAGATAACCACTTGATGCACATACAGGAAAAAGCAACTTGTGGCAGTTTCACCTTGTTGTGGTTTTATGATTTTCAAACTGAATTATATAATTGCATTCTTTCCCTTCATAGATCTTTGTGTTTTTGTTTTTGTTTTTAAGCCGTGCTGTGACCTACAAGCAAACTAAATACCCAACATTTCAGACCCCCATGTCTCCTGTGCCAAGCTGCTCCCTGAAATGGACTCTCTCTCCATCTGTACAGATTTCTTAAAACACTTATATTTGCTTCTCAATAATAGGATTTCTATTAGGACTCATTACCATTGGATACAATGACATGTTACTCTCTACACTCAAACTGACCTTTCAAAACAGCCTTGTGTTCTAAAATTTTCCAACATATATGTGATTTATATAACTTTGTTGCTACGTAAATTGTCTTGGGGTTTTACTAAGATGAACTATTATGTTTGCACTAAGATTTGCTGGGAGTGGTAGGTGGACATAGCTATATATCAATAAGGACTAACCATCTTTTTTTGTACATAGGAGATTGATAATACTGTATTTGTTTTAACCCCACAGTGTTTTACTCCACTTTCAAAAAAATGAATTTGGCACTTTTTTCCATTTTCCTTTTTTTTTTTTTTTTTTTTTTATGGGAGTAAGATTTTGTCTCTCATTTTAGGGCAAATGATAACTAGAAAGATTAAAGTAGACAGATAGTGTAAGTGGAGTATATTTTTAAAACTAAGGACATGTATATTGTTTTCCTGTGTTCCCAAGTTTATATGTGACAGTTGGAAAAAAAAATCCCCTTGAAATGATCATGAAGTTAAATTTTTCTTCATTAGGAGATTTGTAGCTCCAGTAGTCTAAGATTAGTTGATAGTTTCACTCCCAAGCAGTGAATTGCTTCTGTGTGTTTGTTTCCCTGTAGGACCCAGTAGTCAATCCTGTCTCAGTCTTTCTCATTTGTAAGAACCCTGCAAGACGATGACAAAGGCTTTAGGCCTGCGCCACTAAACAGGAAGCCTGTGAAAAATACCTTCTGTAAGCTTGCTTTTTCTCTTTCCAGTAAGGTCACATTTGGATAAGTTTAAAAAGAAATTAATTATCTTTGTGTTTCCAGAACACTATAATTTTGGTGAATCTTAATTCAGTTCAATATTATTAGAAGACTTGGAGTTTCTCCCTGACACCATCAGTCTATAAAGGTTAAAACTGCAGTTTTGCAAATTTATGAAATGGTCTTTAGTACTTCAGCAATAATCCTGTGCTGTATTTGTTTTAAGAAACTAACTCTGTATACTTCAAAATGTTGCAGGGTTTTAAAAAGCCTGTGCTGTTGGGCCAGTTAATAGACTCAAAAAACTCTTTTTGTAGAGATGTAAAAACAAAAGTCTGTTGTATAATGGATTTCATATTTTTCTTTAAATTAAAACAAGAAAGGTAAATGAATTATTCTCCTTGTAAAGCTAAATTCCCCATTCTATCTAATAAAGGAAGACTGGAAAAAGCTTTTAAAGAACATGAATGGAAAGATACAAATGCTTTGAAGGAATAAATGAAACATTAAAACAGGGTCAATCCATTTGAAGAAAAAGTCAAAATAATCACCATTTTTCCCTCTTTTATTTAATGTTTGGGTACTGATTACATCCACATGGAAGTAAAAGGTAAGGAGTTATTTAGAAAAATATTAGCATCTACTCTACTTACATTATTGTTTAAGTGTTTACACGGTTTTGTTTAATTATAAACATTTGGCCTTTTACTATGTTATTTTTATTTTTTATGAATACATTATTCTCCTTATTTATTTTTGTTACATTTATTACTTATGTTATTTTGTTATGCATTTACAACTCCATTTTTAAATAAAGTGTTTCTGGAACTGTACACAGAGATTGTACATTTTTTTTCTTCTGCCATCTGGATTGGTAATACTTCATCACGTTGCCAGTAACCATTTATACACCATTTTCCAAAGTCTAGCAAAAGAAAGACTCCTTCAATTTTAATTAATGTGTGAGAATAGCCAAGAGGGTAAGAGGAAGTGAAGGCTGCCTTGTTTTCTTTTGACATTTCTAAGCATCTACTCCCATACCAGACCTCAGGCCGTGACATCAGACCGTTTCGAGTGGCTGGTGATCTCTGGGAACTCATTTGTTTTATGCTATTTTTCCAGAGATGGGGTTCATGGATGTGTTCCCTCTGCCTGCCTGGTGGAAAACTGGCTAGTGGCCTGAATGGGAAATACTTCTAACCAGGTTGTGCAAACCTGTTTGGAAGCAAATACAAATTTCAGAAAAAGAACCAGAATCCAAAAATACTGGAGCCCATGGCTAGGATGGGGGAAACTGACATTAGTCTCAAGTATCTACTTTTCTGGGGAAAAACAACATTCTGACCCATGAGACTTCAGAGTTTTCTATAGTTTACTTGTTGAGAAAAGTAGCTCGATAAAAGCTAGTAAGTGTAAGAGAATATGAGCCATACAATAGAATATTTTTAGCTACAAAAAATGAAGTACTAATACATGCTACAATATGGATGAAACTCGAAAACATTATGCTGAGTGAAAGCCAATCACAAAAGGCCACGTATTATAAGTGCGTTTATGTGAAATGTCCAGAATAGACAAACATGTAGAGACAAACAGACTACTGGTTGCCTATGGCTGGGGCAGGGGGATGGCAAGATCGTGGGGTTACAATGAAAGGGTATAGGGTTCCGTTGGGAGTGCTAAAAACACTTAAGCTTGTGATGGTCACACAACTGTAAATATACTAAAAACCATTAAATTGTGTACTTTGATTGAATTATAACCAATGTCACCTATACCTATATAAATGTGTAAATTTCTCAATAAAGCTGTTACAGAAGGGGAGGAGGAGGAGGAGAAATGCAGTGTCAGGTGAAGATGCTAGCTGACTGCTGTGCCATGGGAGAGGCCATTGTGTATCTGTTAGTAGCCCTCCTTTCCTGTAGGTCCCTGTCCTCTCTATTTTCCTTTGCATTGGGTTTAATGTCTGATTGGTTCCCTCATTAATGAGTTAAATAAAATCTTTGATGTGTTCCTTTTTAATAATAGAAAATAGGATATTTGTCATGATTTCTAGTTTATCAAAATGAATTGTACTGGGAGAATGAGAAGCCAAGACATACTTGCACAGTCGATACTGTGTTCTTACCAAACAATTTTAACATCATCGTCTAAAACTAGCAACTGCTATATGCTGACACTGGGAGGTCCTCACTTATTTCACAACAACCCAGAATTATAGATAAGAAATACTAGTCCCGTTTTACAGAGGTAGGGGCTTGAGACATATGTAGTCATGGCAGAAAGCCACTCAAATAGCAGAAATCCTGCAACTAAATGTAATTTTGGCTGTGGGCAAATGATTTCAACTTTAGCCTGCTTTCCCTTATGAGGTGAGAGACTGGACTAGCTCATCTCTAAAGTATCACCCTGCAGTTATTAGTTTGTATTCTCTGACCTTCAAACATTGTGCTCTTTTCTCTCTTCCCCCGGATTTGTGCCAGAAACATATTTTGCTACCTTTACAGTAATTCTGTCTTTTCTGTTCCCTTAGATACTCTCATTAGTGTTATTCCTGAAGCTGCTAACCCCAGAAAACTTGCAGCTCTATTGCTTCACCATAAGATTTTGCTCATTTCACGTCTGCCCACATAAAGACTCCCAGTGGCTGGGCTAATAAACCAGGATGTCCTAATGACAGTGGCATCATTTCCAGGAAAAAGAGCGTAACACTTACAGAACTCCTTCCCCAGGGCAGGTGCGAGGTGCCCAGGGCAGCTTTGAGAATTTGTTTTCCTTCGTACTTGTCCCTTCCACCAGCATAATGCTCAGAGCCTCTAGGAAGGAATGTGGCAGGACAGAAAGCAACATTTGACTTAATTCTCTCTGGTTTTGAGGTTTTCAAGACCAAAGTCCTTAGGGGAATGTATACGACTTCAAGTAATGAAGCAAAGCATATTTGCAGGCTTCGATGGATGCCTTAGCTGGAATTAAACGAGGGAAGGATTTCTTACATATTAGAAAATGAGGACCCTGGGTCTCCAGAGAGGGGGGAGAACCTGCCATAGCTTCCCAGCAGTGCCACAGGGAGACAACACGTACAAGGGAAAACTGACACAGGCGGCTGGGAAGTTCTGGACTTAATTGCACTTGGGAGCAACAGCCTTATGAGGGACCAACTGGTCAGGTTCCTAGCATAGGACTCGGGACTTCTGCGGACAGCTTGACACCATGCAGTCCTGGGACCGATGGGCTATTTCAAAAGGAATGAAGTCAAGTATCATCTGCCTGTAGGGATGAGGAGCTTGAAATAAAAAAAGTGGTTCAGAGAAAAGGGGATATTTCTTTCATAGTCAAGTTTATGGATTGTGGACTGATTAGATGATAGATATATAGACAGACAGACAGACAGATGGAGAGGATAGCTATGTCTACGTAGGCATATCTAAATCTCTCACTGTCTCCCTAAATACGTACGTGTATAGATGGTTATAGATACAATTTACCCCTCTATCAATACAGCAGAGGCAGAGCCAGGGTGTAAGCCCAGATCAATTCGTGTGGAACAGTCCTGGCAAATTATTCATAGTTCCCTCTTGCACCTGCAGTGTCCCTATCCGGATAACAAACTATATGTTCATCCGGGTTGAATGCCAACAGAGCTGCCCACCACTTCTGCCTCATTCTCAAAAGCCCAGAGACAGGAGGAGGGAGGAGCGTGACCCAGGAGCGGCGCGCTGAGTCCTGGTGTGAGCCACAGCCTTGGGTGTCTGGCCTCCAGCGTCCCTCACGGCCGTGGACTCCAAAAGCCTGTGGCCTAGGCCGCAGCGCAGGCCCCTGGGGAAGGTGGGACAGGGTGAGGGGCGCCTGGGTTCAGTAAGATCCCTGGGGTCTATCTACGCCCTTTAGCCAGGGAATGAGCAAATTTTGTGGGCCTGTAGCTCATACCCATTAGAAAATCACTAGAAAGACAAAGAATACAAAGGTACAAATACAAAATTTGGCGCTGAAGGGAGTATGAAGATGAGACAAGAAATGACAACTAATTACAGGTTTAAAAAGCTGAAAAAAGGCCACCCACGACCGCATCCAGAAAAAAGAAAGCTCTCCAACATCTTTCCCTGCAGTTTTGGGCCGCCTTCTCTTTGATGACCACTACAAGTGATGGCAATTTTGTAATCTCACTTTCTACAGGAAGAATAGAAAGCTCCTTTGGTCTCTCCTCCAGCAGCATGGATCGTTTTCCTTTTGATAGTTGGGGTGCACACTAGAGACTTCACACATGGGCGGACTCGCTGTTTATCGCTTTGCTGTAGAAGCACAGGCATTCTGATGAAAACCTACTCCTTCAGCTATGCTATTTATGTCTTAGAATGGAAAGAATGTTCCACAGACCAGCCAGCCTCCAGCTCCATTCATGGCGGACCTCGTTTCTCTCCACCACACACGTGCTGCCTGTGGGGCACCTTCGCATTCTGTCTGCACCAGCACATCACATGAGGCAGATGGTGTTGGTGCCAGTGGCGGCTAGGCGGGTTTATGGAGACCACTCTTACACCGGAAGATAGCTTAACTGTGCAGACAAGAGACTGTGAACCACATAATCATAGCCTACTAAACCCAAACAAAATATATCCCCAACTCAAATCTTCTCTGGATCCCAAAAAATGTCCATGACCATTCTGACATCACCTGACACCAGGGGAAGTGTGGGGGCGAGGGATTCAGCACAGAAAGAGACAGTAGTAGCCTTAACCAAGTACAAATTTTACACAAACCATATGATCCTGTCCACACATGACTAAATCCATCTAGGACTTTGGAAGGGGCGGGTGCAAGTAAAGAACCTTGAAAAGTTTTTTTGGATTCACTGTAAAACCGCCTTGAACTTACCTTTGTTTTCTGCTTCCCCACGTCTCTCTAGCCAGCACACTTCAGCCTCTGGCAATGTACTAGGTTATCTGTTCATTCAGGAAGTACGATCCAACACCTACTTATCTCAGGCACTGTGATTGGCACTGCAGTACAGCAATCAGGATGTCAAGAGAAGTTCCTGACCTGGAACTTTCTGAACTTCCGCACACTGAAGCCAATTTCCTAGCCCAGTGGCAGTCCTGACACAAAATTGTCAGAGTTCATAAAGCAACTCTGGGGTTTATGATCTGGAAGGAAACCTCCCCCTCTCCTTTCTCCTCCCACCCCCACTCCCCACAGCTAGTCATTCAGCAATTTCTGGGATCAACCTGACTCATATCACCTCTAGGTGCTGTCTTAAGTTTACTGCAGACTCTAACAGAAGGTCCCTTTTGAAAATCTCCAGGGAGGTGACTGATGGATGCCTTGACTTAAATGCCCCTATTTATATTCATAACCTATATCCAGTGGGTCAGCAAATACTGTTGCCAAGGTACCCCTAAAATGATGAGTTGCGAGCTGTTGCATTTTATTAAGACTGGTAGAGTCATCAAAATATCCTGAGGTAGAAACGAATCCACAAGAAGATATATTTTAAGATATGTTGTCCTGGCCTTCTAGCTTCAGCAACAATAAACCAGATATTTTTAAAAATTGCTCTCCTAAATGCAAGTTAAAATCACAATGAGATTTCACCTCAGTCCTGCCAGAATGGCTCTCATCAATACATCAACAAACAACAAGTGCTGGCAAGGATGTAGAGAAAAGGGAACCCTCATGCTCTATTGGTGGAATTGCAAATTAGTACAACCACTATGGAAAACAGTGTGGAGCTTCCTCAAAAAAATTAAAAGTAGAACTATCTCATGACCCAGCAATTCCACTCCTGGGTATTTATCCAAAGAAATCAAAAACATTAATTTGAAAAAATATATGCACCCCTATATTTACTCTAGTACTATTCACAATATCCAAGACATGGAAACAACTGAAATGCCCATCATAGGTGATTGGATAAATAAACTGTGGTTTATTTACACATTGTATGAATTTACATTCATACAATGTAGTATTACTCTGCCATAAAAAAAAAAAAAGAATGAAATCTTACCATTTGATAGAAGGAAAATACCTCAACATAATAAAGGCCATATACGACAAGCCCTCAGCTAATCTCATAATTAATGGTGAAAAGCTGAAGCCCTTTGCTCTACGTTCAGGAGCACGACAAGGTTGTCCCCTATCACCTCTGCTTTTCAACATAGTGTTGGAAGTCCTTGCCAGAGCAATCAGGCAAGAGAAAGAAATAAAAGGCATCCAAATTGGGAATGAAAAAGTTAAATTGTCACTCTTTGCAGATGACATGATGCTATATATAGAAAACCCTAAAGACTCCACCAAAAAGCTATTAGAAACAATCAATGAATACAGTAAAGTTGCTGACTACAAAATCAACGTACAAAAGTCCATTGCTTTCCTATATACCAACAATGAAATCTCAGAAAAAGAAATAGAAAAAACAATTCCTTTTGCAATTGCAGCAAAAAGAATAAAATACCTAGGAATAAACTTAACCAAGGATGTGAAGGATTTATATGCTGAAAACTATAAGACATTTTTGAAAGAAATTGAAGAAGACACAAAGAAATGGAAACACATTCCATGCTCATGGATTGGAAGAATCAACATAGTTAAAATGGCCATATTACCCAAAGCCATATACAGATTTAATGCAATCCCCATCAAAATCCCAATGGCATTTTTTAAAGAAATAGAACAAAAAATCATCACATTTGTTTGGAACCACAAAAGACCCCAAATAGCCAAAGCAATATTTAAAAACAAGAACAATACTGGAGGTATCACACTCCCTGATTTTTGCTTGTACTACAGGGCTACAATAATCAAAACAGCTTGGTATTGGCAGAAAAACAGACACATAGACCAATGTAATATAATTGAGAACCCAGAAATAAAACCACATAAATATGAACAGATAATTTTTGACAAAGAAGCTAAAAACATACAATGGAGGAAAGACAGCCTCTTCAATAAATGGTGCTGGCAGAATTGGATAGCTACATGCAAAAGAATGAAACTGGACTGCTATCTGTCACCATGTACCAAAATTAATTCAAAATGGATCAAAGACTTAAGCATAAGACCTGACACAATAAACTGCATTGAAGAAAACATAGGTACTAAACTTATGGACCTTGGGTTCAAAGAGCATTTTATGAATTTGACTCCAAAGGCAATGGAAGTAAAAACTAAAATAAACGAATGGGATTATATGAAACTGAAAAGCTTCTGCACAGCAAAAGAAACTATTGACAAAATAATGAGGCAACCAACTGAATGGGAGAAGATTTTCGCAAACAGTGCCTCTGATAAGGGGCTAATATCCAAAATATACAAGGAACTCATGAAACTCAACAACAAAAAAAACAAACAACCCAATTGAAAAATGGACAGAGGACCTGAAGAGACATTTTTCCAAAGAGGATATACAAATGGCAAATAGACATATGAAAAAATGCTCAACATCACTAATCATCAGAGAAATGCAAATGGAAACCACAATGAGATATCACCTCACCCCAATCAGAATGGCTTTCATCAACAAGACAAATAGTAACAAGTGTTGGAGAGGCTGTGGAGAAAAAGGAACCCTCATACACTGTTGGTGGGAATGCAGACTGGTGCAGCCGCTATGGAAGGCAGTGTGCAGGTTCCTTAAGAAATTACGAATAGAATTACCGTATGACCCAGCAATCGCTCTCTTGGGTATCTACCCAAAAAATCTGAAAACATTTCTCTATAAAGACTCGTGTACTCCAATGTTCCTTGCAGCTTGTTTACGGTGGCCAAAACATGGAAGCAACCAAAATGTCCTTCGATAGATGAATGGATAAAGAAGTTGTGGTATATATACACGATGGAATACTATTCGGCGTTAAGGAAAGATGATATAGGAGCATTTGTGACAATATGGATGGATCTTGAGAGTATAATGCTAAGTGAAATAAGTCAGACAGAAAAAGCAGAGAACCCTATGATTTCACTGATATGTGGTATATAAACCAAAAACAACAAAAGAACAAGACAAACAAATGAGAAAGAAAAACTTATAGACACAGACAATAATTTAGTGGTTACCAGAGGGTAAGGGGGTGGGGGGTGGGTGATGAGGGTAAGGGGGATCAAATATATGGTGATGGAGGGAGAACTGACTCTGGGTGGTGAACACACAATGGGATTTATAGATGATGTAAATCTATGTAAATTTACTAACAATTGTCACCCCAATAAATTTAATTAAAAAAAAAAGAAATCTTACCATTTGCAACAACATGGAATGACATAGAGGACATTATGCTAAGTGAAATAAGTCAGACTGAGAAAGACAAATATCATATGATCTCACTTATATGTGGAATCTAAAGAACAGAATAAATGAGCAAACAAAACAGAAATACTCATAGAGAGAATAAACTGATGGTTGTTAGATGAAAGAGGGTGGGGGATTGGGGGAAAATAGTGAAAGGATTAGAAAGTACAAATTGGTTGTCACAAAATCGTCATGGGGATGTGAAATACAGTATGGGGAAAATAATGTTGTAAGGACTATGTAGGGTGTCAGATGGATACTGGACTTCTTGGGGAGATCACTTCATAGCTTACAAATGCCTAACCACTGTGCTGTACACTTGAAATTAATATAAAATAATATTGAATGTCAATTATAATTATAGACCGATATAGGTATAGATATAAAGAATATAGATAAAGAATATAGATAGATATAGATAGATATAGATAGATATAGAGATAGAGATAGAGATAGAGATAGAGATAGAGATAGAGATAGAGATAGAGATATAGATATAGATATAGATACAGATATAGATACAGATATAGATATAGATACAGATAGATATAGTCACAAGATGTAAAACACAGCACAGGGAATATAGTCAATGGTATTGTAACAGCTCTATACAATGTCAGAGGGGTAGTAGATTGGGGGGTTATCACTTTGTGAGGGGTGCAAATGTCCAATCATTATGTTGTTTTATGTACCTGAAACTAATAACAAATTTTTAAAAATCTCTCTCCCTCTTAACATGATGAAACATGAATAAAATATAACAAACATTTTAATAGCATAATTGAATTTGAAAATTCCCAGAGGTCAGAACTGAAAAGGAAATGGAAATACAGAGCTGATGCTGTGGTCTTGCCGAGAGATGGCTGGTCACTGGTTCTTGGTGACCAGGAGGCTTGGGCTTTACTTAATGCAGGGAGAAGAAAGCAGACTCAGCTGTGTGCATGGCAGGCAGTTGAACAGAGATTGTCACATGTGCCACCTCAGGAAAAGGGTGACCTGGCATGAGAAGGAGGCGATGTTTGAGGAGAAAATAGAGGGTCTTTTTCCAGAAATGAGTTTATACATGGATCCTCAGATTCATAAATCACAATGAGTCTCAAGCCTGATACATTTTTCTTAAATATCTGGTTGCGTTGTAGTGACATTGTAGAATACCAAAGGCAGAGAGAAAACCTTAAAAATCATCAAAGATGGAAGAGAGGTTGTTTGTTTGTTTGTTTGTTTGTTTGTTTGTTTGTTTGTTTTTCTACCAAGAAGCTCAACTAGACTCAATAGCAACAAGAGCTAGAATACAGGAGACTAACATTTATGCAGAAGTACAAAAGAATATGTGGGAATGATACATGCTCATTTCTGAATCGAGTTATCCCTGAGGGTAGAGAGAAGAGGAAGGAGACGAACATCGGGTGAGGCTTTAACTGGGCTAAAATACTTTCTTTATTAAAAAAAATAGCATTTTTGTTTACTAAAATGATGGGTTCAAAGTAAAGAAGACAAAGTATTAATATGTGTCTCCTCTTGATGGTATGCCATGGAATTTATTTTCTGTGCTTTTTTGCATGCCTGAATAGTTTCAAGTTTAAAAAAGTGTTTTCAGATATATTTCCTTCCCCTTTTTTATTTCACAGGTGCTTAAAGACTGTCAATCAAGAAAAGATTAAAACTGATACTGAATTTATGGCATATCTACCAAGGACAGTAATTCATCAGATCTACTTGTCATATGCACTTGAAGGAGACCAAATGCAAGAAGAACTAAATCGGCCCTGAACTTCTCTTCTGAAACCGAACTAGCGTTACTGAAAAAAGCAAACTCCATTAACAAACTCCAATTGCGTTGGCTCTTACAGTTATACACACTAGAGCTTATATCTAGCCTCCAAGCCTCTGTATATCCTGCCTTCTATTCAGGAAAATTTATATGAAATGATGATCTGAATTCTTGATGGAGTTACTAAAGAAGATTTTAGAATTCCGTTTTTCAGAGTCTTTTTTGTTTGTTTGTTTTATCTAGTGGCTCTTTGGTCAATTACTTAGCTGTGATCTCAGCTAGATGCAGGGAGTGGACTAGAGGACTTCTCCAAGAGTCTCTTGATAATCCATTACGGGTAATTTAACATAGTTGTCCAGCTTATTACCTTCATTGGTTTCCAGAATGTTCTCATGTGGGGAATTATTCCTAGAAAATAGGAGTGAGGGATTTAGGGAGAGGGAGACATGGAAGGAGGGAAAGTTAATAGTGATGTATTCTCAGGTCATCTCTCTTACAAGCGACAAGGAGCTTGATCCCACCAGGACCACCTACTGAGATGTGTAGCCTGAGCACGGGAAAGTGGGAGGAGCATTGATTCACCAGCTCCCACTGTCCTATTCCAGGGTGTACCCTGTGGCACTGAGTCTCTTGCATTCGGGTGAAGCTTGTGTGACTTCTCGGCTGACTTCTGCACGTGTTCCATGCTGTGGTGTCAAAAAGCAAGAGAAACGCTGCAGTGGCCAGGAAGTGCTTCCAGGTTAAAGCTGGTTGCAGAAGCAATGGCTGGAGTAAGAGGGGGCCAAGAGGATGCAAGGCAGGGCACAAATTTTGTCCCATATGGTGGTCACTGCAAATATGGTCATTTCCCGGGTTGTGAAAAATTTAAACCCACGTACCAACTCTTTCAATCACACAAGAGACCATACTGGACAAATCCATATGTTGTTCCCATCTTATCATGCAGAGAGCAAAACTGTATGTCAGGGTTGCTGACTTTTAGCATTGGAAATTATTATTTTTCTTTCCAGTGCATCTAAATCCAAACAATAGTATATGAAATAGGTCATGACCTGGCTTTCCAAGAAGGCAGTAAATCCATTCCAGAATCCTTCGGAAGTGTGCTGATACGATGTGTTTGGAGAAGATGCCATTCATTAAAGGCCATTAGGGTTATTTCATTAATAAAGTTAATAAAGTTAAACCTAACTTTAAGAAGTGATAAGCAAAACAGAAAGTATTTTTCTCCTTCACGTTTTGTGCTATAAGGATAATATTAGGGCAATATATTGCTTAAACTGCATTATTTATCTCAATATTCAACTTTGTATTCTCTAAGTAGCCAAGCGTCACCTTCCTTGGGTTTGGAGAAAGAACACATCTGAAAATATTTTGTTTGGCTCCGAGATTCCAAGATCCTAATGAAGAATTTATAACAAGGCTGTCTTACAAATAGCTGAGGTAACCTACCAGAAATGCCAATACACTGGGCATGTGTGTGCCTGTATACTTGGCGTACCTGTGGGCTCCTTGGAAAGACTGGGCAGAACACTTCCCAAAGTGCCTCTTCCAAAGTGCAGGGAGCCTGGAGGAGGAGTTTACGAAACCTCTGATTACCAGGATGAAGGAAATCCCTGGAGGCCAGAGTGAGGGAGTTTTCGAACAAAATAACTGGCAGAATTATTTCATGCTGCAATAGGAAATAAAGCCCTCATTTCACCAAGAGGATACATACCTGTATCCTCCAAGTAATCCATGGATGACTGAGTCCTAACAGTTTTCTGAGACAAAGTCCTAATGGTTTTCTCACTTGCAGGACTATCTTTCTCAAGGTGACTTCCCACGGCTCCACATCACACTGGGGCTGGCTCCCCGTCTGCGCTCTGCTGCTCTCCAGGGCCCGGAGCAGGGAACTCAGCAGTAGCTACGCCTCAGTGTCACCTGGTCCCGAGGGTGTGGGATGCAACCCAGTGTCCAGCTGGTATGAGACAGCTTCCAGACAAGCTCACAGGCATTATGCGATTTCTGATTTTAATGTGAGTCACTGTAAGATCTCATCTTGCTCAAGGAACTCTACAGGGATTTATCTCAGAGTGGAGTTGGTTGGAATGAAAAATTAGCCTATCAAAAAAAGAAAAAAGAAAGAAGGAAAATTCACTGCCTTCGGTGTTTCCAATTTGTGGTTTTAGATACCTGGAATCCTGAGACTCTGGTGTAACTTATTTGGTGTGTTTCATCCCAAAGTAGCCAGCCGGCCCCTTGGCCAAGGCCACCACAAAGTGGCTGCAGCTACCGCAATGCCACTTCCTGCCCCAACTTTGAGTTTGTGGAGCTCTCCATATACATATGTCCCCAAAGGCTCATAATAACCCAATGGGCGTGTTTTATTGCCCACTACACAGATGAGCAGAGATGGGGTGTACTAATGACCTTCTCAAGGTCAAGAGCTTCTAAGTGGCAAGGCCAGCATTGCCATCCGTGTCTGTTGACTCTGGCTCCAGTGGGAGGTCTAAGACATCAGACAGTGGGAAAGTGAGAGTTGTTTCCAGCAGGGTGCAATGGAAATCTGCCTAGATGGCCCAGATTTTCAGATTTCACATGTCCTACATTAAATCCAGATGTCTTATCTTGCACTAACCCTCCTCTCCTGTAGCCTTCCCCATTGCAGCTAAGGCAACTCCATCCTTCCAGTTGCCCAGGCAAACAAACAAACGAAACCCTTGGAGTCATCTGCACCTCTCCTCTTTCTCTCACACCTATACCCAATCTGTTACAAAATCCTATTAACTTTGCCTTCAGAAACATCCTCACCACTTCCCACCCGCTCCACAGGTATCTGCCTGGTCTAAATCACCATCATCACTTGTATGGATTCTTACAATGATCCCCTACTTGTCTCCCGCTTCTTCCCTTTGTCCCCAACATAATAGCCACAGGGACTTTTTAAATTATGTAAATGTCTAACCACTATGCTGTACACCTGAAAGTAATGTAAAATAATATTGAATGGCAGCTCTAATTGAAAAATTACAAACGAAGGAAAAGGTGAAGGGGAATAAGAAGTTCAAATTGCCAGGTATAAAACAAATAAGTCATGGGGACATAATGTACAGCATGGGGAGTATAGTCAGTAATATTGTGACAGCGTGGTACAGTGTCAGATGGTTGCTGGATTTATCATGGTGATCACTTCTTTATATAAATGTTCCATAACTATGGTGTACACCTGAAACTAATATAATATTAGTTAGCTATATTTTAAGAAAAATCTTTTTGTAACTCTCATCCATCTATTTTCAGTAAAACCCACAAATGTCTTCCTGAGTGCCTATATGTTACACAGAACCATGATAATCTTCAAACAAAGAAAAATCCTAAAACAGTCCTTGACTTCAAGGAGTTTAAAAAACAAAAAAGATTTCAATTCCATAAAGGACACACACATGATATGATAGCAGGTGATAGGAAAATGAAAGTTGTGAGAAAGAGCAGGCTTACCAGACTGCAGGAAATAGTTACAGGTTATTTGTGCTTAGAGCTAATGAATTGGTAAATGACTTTGAGGACCTAATAACACAAAGAATGTTATACTTATTCCTTGTTTAAACCCTTGTTCTGGATAATATTAGATTCCTTTCCTGACAATGACACTGAGGGAGACTTTATGAGAGAAAATGTCAGTGAGCCTCAAAAATAGGGAGCGATGTCATTTTGGTAATATCATCAACGGATTTGTCATTCTTGAACACAGTGAGACCTTTTCAACGTTGATGCATGCTTTCAGGTGTCACCTCTTGGTAGCAAAGAGAGGCATATGTGTGCTGGCTGCTGTGTTAAACAACGTACATTGTACACTCCAGATAGTCACTTAACAAAGACAAGGCCTACATCACTCATGGCACGAGATAGGTGCTGATAGAACTTATATATCAGAAAGGCTCCTGACTAGAAAAATGATAGACTAGCCAGGGTAGAATAAAGCGCCATCCAATGGCTAGAGCAAGTAGAAAGAAACATGTGCTTAGAGAGATGTACAGAAACGTGCTCTGCATATCCATGGAAAATTCGTGTTTGCCAAAAATATAATTATCATTTATATATTTTAAGAGGATTTCTGGTTTTACCAAAGAAATTACCATAGGCTTCCTCTAACTGACAGCATTCCCGATTGAATTAAAACTGTCATTTGATTTACCACAATTGAATTTACATGCAACTATTTACTGGTAAAAGATGTCGCTCCCTAACCTCCCTTTATTTGTCCTGGAATTGTATTGAGTTTAATAACTAATATGAAACAGCATCTAAAAAGGCAGAATCCCAGGGTTGGAGGGTCACTAAATAAAGAGGTCCATTTACAAAAATAAAACAAATTCCTGCTCTGTGTCCAAGAGCAGCTCCTACACATGCAGACCAAACTTGAAACTCATTCTCTCATATGTCTTCTTTCATTTCTTTCATGCTCTGGGATGTTATGAAATTCCTTTAAAGTAGGCCAGGGAGAAATAGAATTACATCAGGTAGACGGGTTCCAATCAGCCGTGAACACAAAGTCCCAGATGGTAAAACAGAGTTTTAATTCTGCTATGTGCTGGAATTATTTATTGATCCCTATTAAACAGCCAGCAGCTCTGTATTCTAAATGACTTAGGTCTGCATTATAAACATGTCTCCTGCTCTGTGACTGTTGACATTTCTGGAATGGCATTTGATTCTGTTTTGCCTGAGTCTCTTCACAGGTGGCCGGTCATTATTTGCAGATATAAACCAGTTTTCAGCCTCCTCCTTAAGATATATTGAAGCTGTGAGAATTCAGACTGGTCTTAGGAGAGCAAAGGGTCTGGTCAGGGGTCTAGTCATCCACTCGTTCCAAGTAACCAAAGCTCAGAGGGTCATTCCTGAGTGCTAGTGGATCAAGAGGGACACATGGAGGGAGGGGTGGAAGATGATGAAATGAGGAGAATTCAGAATGAGATCTGGATAGATAAGAGGTAGGACAGCTCACATCCTCAGGCCAGCTGGGCAAGAAGAGCAGTCCTGGGTCTGGGTTCAGGCAGGTGACGAGCATATAGTTCATTGAAAAAATACTAGTTGAGGACCTAGTAAGTGCAGAGCGATATTCAGAGTCCAGGCTCTGAGGAAAGATCCTGGGAAGAATGGAGCAAGGGGGCTTGCAGAAACTCACCAGTAAGCAACCTGAGAGCATTCACATAAAGTCATGTCTAACTACATTTTCAATGCCCCCCGAGAACCTTGCTGGTAGAGCAGAGATTCTCAAAAAATGGCCTGTAGATGGACAGCACCCTCATTTTTGTGGAGCAAAAGGAGAAGTGGAGTGTGAAAATTGCAGATTCAGGTGCCACGTCCCAGACATACTGAATCAGAATCCCTGAGAAAGCTGAATTTAAAAAGAAAATAAAATCACTCACTTCCATTTGTGAGTCTTTGATGCAGCTTTTTGAGAACCACATATTTAAAAGAATCTCTGGTGAACTTTTTGTAAAATACATATAGATAGATATAGATAGATATAGATAGATGATATATAGATATAGATATAGATATAGATATAGATATAGATATAGATATAGATATAGATATAGATATAGATATAGATATAGATATAGATATAGATATAGATATAGATATAGATACATTCTTTGAAAAAGTGGCAGCTAAAGTTTGTACTAAAGCCCACACTTCAAGAATTCCCATAACACTTTCACCAGCTTTCCCTCTTGCTGCAGCTGGCACCATTTACATTAGTGCTGCTGAAAACAAGGCAGCCTTGAAGCTGGATTCTCAGAGCCTAAGGTGCTAACCTCCCAGTCAGAAGTGTCTCATTGAGAAGTGACAGCCTCCGGGTCAGCTTAGACCTGCCTGGAGGGCAGGGACATATGTGTTGCATACCTTTGTATGTTCTCCTCCTAACCCAGCTCTAGAATACTGTAGGGGCTCAATAAATGATTGATCAGGTAGCTTGTGCTTCTTAATAAACCACCTTTAAATTCAGTGGTTTGAAGGAACTGTCTTGCTCAGGATCCGTGGGAGCGCTGGGTGTGGGCTAAACTATTGGCTCATCAAGTTTGGTTCTAAACTGTGGTTGGGTCCAGCTCAGCTACATGTTTTTCCTTCTTCTTGGATTAACCAGCAGCCTACCCGGGGTGTGTTCTCATGGCAATGGCAGAAGCCCAAGAGGGAAAAGGAAAACTCATATAGCCCCTCGAAGTTCATGCACAGAACTAGCAAACTGCTCCCATTCAATTAGCCCAAAGTTATAGATTGGAGAAGCTGCTATCTTAGGAGAAAGAACTGCAAATCTTCACAACAGGAAGTGTGGATTCAGGGAAGGATGAGCAATTGGGGCCAATAATTCAATCTATCACAGTCAGCAAACATGAACAGAACGAATTTTTATACTTGCTGGAGTGCAGAATGAGGAAAACGTGGAAGTAAGACAGTTTTCATGCTACAGTGAATTACTTGCAACATATATCCATTAGGAAGGCTAATATAAGACCAATTATGAACTCTATGTGCTTGATGAAGTTGGTTACTGATAATTCATAATACTTGACAGTCTTTAACAGGCCAAATACAAGAATATCGAGGGCCAATAGCAGTTTTTAGCAGAGACGGAATGAAAGAATATTCCCAAGCCGCCCGTTTTCCAACTCTCTGGGATTTCCTGAGTAGTGAGAACCACACTGTCCGTAATCATGCCTTTCCTCTGGAGACGTGGAGTGAAATCCAAACACTGAAGTGGGTGTGGCCGCAAATGACCCATTTGTGACTTCACACTTGATGAATGTCACTAATCTTAGCCACAAAGAGGTGTCCTACATCTTACTACGGTTTCCTTATCCTAAGAAGCATTAGTCCTTTCTGGGGAAAGTTAATTATGTCCACAGGCAGAACTCACTCCAAGTGTTCAGTGCAGGTCTCCCATCCATCCTGGTACTTCGGGGATGGCTGCCTGTGCTTCTGGATTGGTGCTGGTTGACGACAGGGACTATTTCATGAGGCAAGGATCCATGCTCGTCTCCATGACTGTTTTTATCATCTTGGGGATTTTGAATATCCTACGCCCTGATTGCTTCGGAGGAGTGTTACAAAGATGAAAACTGTATGTCTGCCACTATTACAGAGAACAGAACGTTGGGGCAGAAATCTGAGTCCCTAAATCTCCCAGAGATAAGAAATTGAAAATGTAAATATATTGGGAGTTTGGAGTTTAGAAAGTAAAACTGCACTTCAACCCAGTAGCATAAAGACTTCCCAAGGTTTATTGGGTCCCTTGTGAACTCAGTGGTCCTTGAATGACCTAATATAGGCTTTTCTCAATCTTTATGGATTAAAAAAATATTTTTAATGAGAGGAATCAAAATAGAAAGAGAAGTGCTAAGTATTGTTAACACTTAGAACTTGAAGCGCTTATTGTTAGTGTCCCCTTCCTCCTTGAATAAAAATGCTGTATTTCCCCGAAAATAAGACCTAACTAGACAATCAGCTCTAATGCGTCTTTGGAGCAAAAATTAATGTAAGAACTGGTCTTACATAATGTAATGTAATGTAGTATAACATAACATAACATAACATAACATAACATAACATAACATAACATAACATAACATAACATAACATAACATAACATAACATAACATAACATAACATAAATACCAGGTCTTACATTAATTTTTGCTCCAAAAGACACATTAGAGCTGATTGTCTGGCTAGGTCTTATTTTCGGGGAAACACGGTAGTGGTGGTGATGGTAATGGTGTGTGTGTGTGTGTGTGCGTGTGTGTGTGTGTGTGTGTGCATGTGTGTGTTTCCTACTTGGTTCCCAGAAACCTTCCAACTAAAAAGAAGTCTGCCACTCCTCTCCTGTTACCAGCTGTTTTCCTCTGTGAGCCTGTTTCTATCAGGTATTCCTTTACCAGATTCCATATTCCTCTCCTCCATCCACCAAGGATCGCTCTGAATTATACTCTCTGGAGACGATTTGCAGTTGGCTCTCACAGATGCAGGCCCTTTGGCCCTATGTCTGTAAAGAGCTCTGTCTGCCATTCTCACCAGTTTTTAGCACCAGTGAAACATCCTGACATCCTAATTAAACTGTTTCCAGATCTTCTCCTCACCAAGGAAAATGGCATGGCCCAGAGGGTCATTTTTGTTACCTAGTGGGCTCTTTTCTGCACCAGATGAAATGAACCTCAGGAGCTTGTGCTTGGAAAATCAGCCTGTAGAGGCAACAAATTCATTAACTACCTAATTCCATTCTGGCTTTTTCTGCAGTTGACAACTTCTTCCTTTTCTGAGAGCAGATACCCTCACCTCTTCCTGCAACATGCACCACGGAGGGAAAATTCTCTCGAGATGAAATCTTTCTTTGGCATCATTTAGTGGGTTTGTGTTCCTGTAAATCTTTGTATCCAATGTGTGGCCTCTCTATTAAAAATGCAGCTTGAGCCACTTGTACCTGATGAATTTATCAGTGTTCTGACAGGATTTCTAGTTACAGAGAAAGGTGATTATAGAACAATTCATTATGCAATAAACTTAGATAGACCACTCACAGACACATTTTTGATTATCAGTGCTAACCGGAACCAGAAAGAGCCTGGATGATTGAAATTCTCTTCCATTCCACAAATGCTACTTTAGTTGCTGTGGTGGTTTTAAATGTGTCAATTAAGTTGAATTCCATTTCCTGGAAATCTCCTTCCTATTGGTTTCAGGCTAAGAGGGACCACTAGACAAATTCTTATAGGAGGTTTTAGGGGAGCAATAGAAGCAGCAGCCATTTTGTAGCTCGTACACTTGCCCCTTCTGTCTCACCTTGTTAGCATGAGGCAGGTGTTGGACCAGCACCTGTTCCACCCTTCCCTGGATCCTCCTTCGGCTTCCCCCACTCCTGATTGTGTGTTTGGTTCTGGGATGAAGGGTCTTCACTTCTGCAGTACATCTACACCGTCAAGGTCAGATGTAGCAAAAATTGACACGGACTTCTGCCCAGTTTTATGGGCTCCAACTCGTGTTTGTGGGTTTCACCTTTTCATCGCTCTCCCCTACTTTACATCCGTCTTCCTTTCCCAACTGTCTGCCCTATGGATCTATGTCTCCTATAAAATCTCCTAGGGGTTATGCTTCTCTGATTGACCTTGACTGATACAGTGGCCATGGTGAAATGTCTCCCAACCAAACCACAGCAGTTAAAGAGAAGAAAAGTACCGAGAAGGTGGAAAAGCAATGGGTTGTATTCTGGAGGGTAACAAGGTCTGCATAAGAGTAAGAAGCCGTAGTAAGTGGTATAATGCTGACTGAATTTTCTTGAATTCGTTCTGGACCTTCTCCTCCCTGGTTCTTAGGCTGCTTTTAAGATTCTTCTCTTTAAAACTGGTTTCAAGCAATTTGATTATGATGTGCCTTAGTGTAGTGTCCTTCGTGTTTCTAGGATTTGGGAGTTTTGATCTTAGATCAAGTTTTCCCTGCTAAATCCATTTAACGTAGGAGTGTCTTCTAATTGCAAGTGAAGCACTAAACAAATGAAAAAAACAAAGTACACAAAAAGCCCTATTACCACATACAATTACTTATACGGGTAAGTCATGACGTTTTAAAAGTTTCACAACCAAAGCAAAACACAAAAATCAATTACATGCCAAGAAAGATGTAATATGGCTATTTACGTCCATAGACCCTGTGGAGGTTCAGCATAAGTCTCCCCAAGATATGTCTCTGTGGGTAGGTGGGTTGTTTTCAGGTAAAGGCAACTTTAGCTGTGGGCTCAGGCTAAGAATGACCACTAGAAAAACTTCTGCCCCTCCCTTAATGACCTAGAAGAACTTGAATTGGGAGCCTTGCCCATAATAGAGATTATCAGAGAGATCTTCTTTTGGCCTGTCTATAGGGCACGCAAACGACTAGTTACTCAACAGGTGCTCTCCCTGCCATGACCTTCTGAAACCCAAGGCACCTTAACTCAGAATGTCAGGTGTGCCCATTTTCCCTTTCTCTCTCCAAATCTCTCATGCATTTGGGGTCCCCGACTCTCTCATGTATGCACGGTTCCCATACATATGTATGTTATTCAATTTGGTCATTTTCTCTTGTTACTCTTTCAGGTCTGTTTGATTATTAGACCCGCCAAAAGAAACTTGAGGATAGAGGAAAGTTTTTCCTCCCCCATAGCCCAATTTGAAATTTGTTTTTATTAATTATATTTTATTAATTATCAATTATTTATAATTAACTTATAATTATTAATTATAAGTCAATGCAAATGTCTGTGTCTAAAACACATTTATAGTAATGGGGTACTGTTTTTATCTGTCATATAGAGAGATTGTACCATTTTCTATAAGAATTCATTTTTAAAGCATGCTCCTATGCTCTTAAAAAAAGGTTGTAAAACAACTGTTTTAGGCTGTGTCCTGGATGCTGTTTCTTAGAGACAGTCTTGAAAGAATATAAAGTGGGACAGTTGAGGGACAAGGCGTGAGATAAGCACAGGGATAGAAAAAGGGTATTGATTCAAAATAATGAAGAGCGTCAGGCCCTAATGCTGTAGCCTGATATATATTCATTTCAAAAGCAGTACTGTGCAAGTTCAAGCTCTTAATTTCACTGTGTTCTTTTCTCCACGCCAGAATTTCCTCCATTTCAGGAGATTTTCCCAACACAAATTTCAGACACAATGCATGTTAACATGATAGAATCTGACAAGTCCTGTTTCGTTGTGGTTAATCAAACATTTTATCAAACCTAATATTTCCTGAGGGAAAAGTGTTATTTGTGAAATTAATTTGGGAACCGCTAATGTATTTCTTCAAGTATTTCTGATAAAAATAAGTGCCATTATGGTTGTTATTATCATTAGAACCTGACTTTACATATTACGTGTTCTTGTTTTTGTCATTGTCCTCATGCTGGTCTGTGTAATATGTTGCCACTAGACACATGTGGCTATTTCAATTTAAGTTAAATACAATTTAAAATTCAAGTCCTCTGCCATACCAGTTATAGTTAATTACTCAACAGCCATATGTGCAGGGAGCTACCGTATGGGAAAAGGCTGTTGTAGCTTGTTTTTTTCTTTTTTAGGTCCAAAAATACCCCATTAATACCCCATTATGCAGATCTTTATAAACTTCCAAAACATAGAATGTTGACACTATTATATAGAGTTCTCAAACACCTTTAAAAACATCAATTTAATAATCTTCATAAAAGCTTTATAAAGTACTAAGCAGGATTTCTTCCTGGAGAGAGGGCCTTGGGTGTTTTCATTTAAGGGAAGTTTCAGTTGCTGGATTTAACTTAATCGCTCAATTAGTCATTTGCAAAGTTCCCTATGGGCCTCTGAATGTGCTGCAAGCAAAAGCAAAGAATAAACAAAACTGGAGAACAAATCCTCCCCATTTTATGGTAGAAAGTGGAGGAGCTATGTGTTTTCTGGATACCCTAACAGGTACAAGTAGGGATGGTCATTTGTCCCTGTCAACCAAAATTAATTTTAGATTGCAATAAAGAATTAAAAGCATTTATTTGAGCAAAAGGAGCTATAGCCTGGAGACACAGATGCAGGTAGCAACCTAACTTTTGTTCCTCCGAGACAAAGGGGAGGTCTCTTTTTATAGTGCAAGTCCCTGCCCAAGTTCCCAATTAGACATGTTCAATGTAACTTAGGTATCCAACTGTGCAGTTCTGATTGGACAGGGCAGGCCTCAGTAAACTGGTAGAAAGATGAAACCAGGGCTTTCCTGTGGTACTTGACCAGCTGGTGTAAACAAGCAGGGCATAGGACGGGAAGCTGAGAGTTCAGTCTGAGGTTCTTTCTGGTAGACAGAATAGTGAGGAGCCCATGTCAGCAAATGACTGTTATACTCTTATTATTTATAAAATTTGGGCCCTTGGTTCACGATTGGGTGTCCATCATCAAATAAATCTATCTTCTCAGGGTCCCTACCCCTGATCTTAAGGTGTAACTTGAACTTGGAGCACCTCTCCCAAAAGGGGACCAGGCACTCTTCTTGGCTATTGGTGTTAGGAATTGTTCATATTTTTATCCCAAACATCTGCTCCTTCAGCAGGGTCGAAACTTTCACACCCACACTGCACACTGTTTAGATGTGCAAAGGAAAACAGAGCTTCTTTGTTTCTTTATGGGTAATCTAATTAATCTTTTCTAGGAGTCCCTACCGGTAGGAAGGATGGGAACAACAGCTTTAAACCGGAGAACGGATGGTAACAAAATCTTTCATTTTAGGTGATTCGGTTTGGATCATACTGGTTTTCAGATTTCTCCTGTCTGTCCCTCTCCAGGAGGGTGTATGAGTCTATGTTTCTAGGACCTTCCTGGTGGAGCAGAAGGAGGTGATACCTCCATTGTGTCACTCTGGGTCTACTGACAGAGACACCTCTGGATCGCTGCTGATCTCTGCCTTGAGGAGCTGTTGTTCTATTGCATTCTCTGGCCTTCTGATGACTCGGTCCTCTCAGCTGCGGTTGTCAGATTCAGCAATAAAAATACAGGAATTTCACATAAACAACAAATTTGAATTTGTTACCACATTCTGACTGCCAACTATTTGCTAGGCGTTGTGCTGGGAAGGTTATAAGCATAATCCTATTTAGGCCTCTGATGAGCCTATAACGATGCCATTGATGTCAGGCTGGGACTCATACTCTCATCTCTTTAGCTCTGAAGCCAAGGGTACCACACACTGTCTTTCTTTAAATTTCTTGAACTATGGATCTTTTTGCCTTCATTTTCATAGAGACTAATAGAGAGTGTTAAATGTAAATACAGTCAACTTACTTTTCCCTTTCTTTCAAATCTGCATGTTCCCATCCTTTCTTCCTGTATTTCTCATGCTCTGGACTTGGAGGAAGAGTTATGTCTCTCCTCCTGGTCAAGATGAATCCCTGTACCTGACTCTTTACCATCCTCTTCTACTTTCTCCAAAACTCTGCACCATCATTTATAACCTCTCTCCTCGTTCCTGAAACTGGTCCTTTGCTGCCTCCATGCCCTTAACAAATAAATCTGGTTGGATCTGTGCCACCGACCTGAACTTACTGTCTACACTCTATTTTTCTTTCTGACCAAACTTCTTGCAAAGTACTGCAGCTCTCTGTCCTCATTACCTCTTCTAGCCTCACTCCTCAGCCCTCTGCAACCTCCAGCCTTTTAACTGCAAAATCTTGAACAAAACAAAAACAGAAAACAACACTATTTCAGTTTATATCTTACTTGAATGCTTGGAGGTGCCCCATATTTATATATAAAGACAAAAACAAACTTAACCAAGGATGTGAAAGATTTGTATGCTGAAAACTATAAGACATTTTTGAAAGAAATTGAAGATGACACAAAGAAATGGAAAGACATTCCATGTCATGGATTGGAAGAATCAACATAGTTAAAATGGCCATATTACCCAAAGCAATATACACATTTAATGCAATCCTCATCAAAATCCCAATAGCATTTTTTAAAGAAATAGAACAAAAAATCATCAGATTTGTTTGGAACCACAAAAGACCCCAAATAGCCAAAGCAATCTTAAGAAAAAAGTACAATACTGGAGGTATCACACTGCCTGACTTTAGCTTGTACTACAGGGCTACAATAATCAAAACAGCATGGTATTGGCAGAAAAACAGACACATAGACCAATGTAATAGAATTGAGAACCCAGAAATAAAACCACATAAATATGGACAGATAGTTTTTGACAAAGAAGCTAAAAACATACAATGGAGGAAAGACAGCCTCTTCAACAAATGGTGCTGGCAGAATTGGATAGCTACGTGCAAAAGAATGAAACTGGACTGCTATCTGTCACCATGTACCAAAATTAATTCAAAATGGATCAAAGACTTAAGCATAAGACCTGACACAATAAACTGCATTGAAGAAAACATAGGTACTAAACTTATGGACCTTGGGTTCAAAGAGCATTTTATGAATTTGACTCCAAAGGCAATGGAAGTAAAAGCTAAAATAAACAAATGGGACTATATGAAACTTAAAAGTTTCTGCACAGCAAAAGTAACCATCGACAAAATAAAGAAGCAATCGACTGAATGGGAGAAGATTTTTGCAAACAGTTCCTCCGATAAGGGTCTAATATCCAAAATATACAAGGAACTCATGAAACTCAACAACAAAAAAACAAACAACCCAATTGAAAAATGGACAGAGGACCTGAAGAGACATTTCTCCAAAGAGGACTTACAAATGGCAAATAGACATATGAAAAACTGCTCAACATCACTAATCATCAGAGAAATGCAAATAAAAACCAAAATGAGATATCACCTCACCCCAGTCAGAATGGCTATCATCAACAAGACAAATAGCAACAAGTGTTGGAGAAGCTGTCGAGAAAAAGGAACCCTGATACACTGTTGGTGGGAATGCAGACTGGTGCAGCCGTTATGGAAGGCAGTGTGGAGGTTCCTCAAAAAATTACAAATAGAATTACCATATGACCCAGCAATCCCTCTCCTGGGTATCTACTCAAAGAATTTTAAATCATTTATACATAAAGACACGTGTGCTCCAATGTTCATTGCAGCTTTGTTTACAGTGGCCAAGACATGGAAACAACCAAAATGTCCTTCGATAGATGAATGGATAAAGAAGTTGTGGTATATATACACAATGGAATACTATTCGGCGTTAAAGAAAGATGATATAGGAACATTTGTGACAACATGGATGGATCTTGAGAGTATAATGCTAAGCGAAATAAGCCAGACAGAAAAAGCAGAGAACCCTATGATTTCACTGATATATGGTATATAAACCAAAAACAACAAAAGAACAAGACAAACAAATGAGAAACAAAAACTCATAGATACAGACAATAGTTTCGTGGTTACTAGAGGGTAAGGAGGATCAAATATATGGTGATGGAAGGATAACTGAGTCTGGGTGGTGAACACACAATGGGATTTATAGATGATGTAATACAGAATTGTACACCTGAAATTATGTAATTTCATTAACAATTGTCACCCCAATAAATAAATTTTAAAAAAATTACAATTGCAAAAAAAAAGAAAGAAAAAAAAAAGAAAAGACAAAAACAAATTAAAAATAAGAGGTGTAATTCTCTCTGTTGAAAATAAAGGTAGAGATTTCTCCCCCTTCCATTTTCTTACAGTGTTTACTGTAAAAAAAAAAAAAAAAAAAAAGCTTGTAAATTTTTTCTCCTCTCTTAGAAGTGTCTATAAATCCTTTTGAAGACTTAGACAGGACTTTTGTCAGATTTATGCCCCAGGAATGTCTTTTCAAGGACCTGGAAGCCATGTCTTTGGAATATAAACATAAAGGGTGATACCACCCCTGTCTTCCAGTTTCTGGGGGAGGGAAGGAGCCTAACTTTGGTGGTGGCATGTGCTTCAAGTTACACAACTATGCCCTGAAATAAAGATATGAGAAGCTTTTTGTCATTTGGATAAAGCCAATTAGCTAATACATGGTCATCCCAACTACTAAGTAAAGTTAGAATGAACTATGGGTGGCAAATGGTGCTGTCAAGTTTCTGGTCAAGATGGTGGAATAGATAAATGCTGTGCTGGCCTCCTCCCACAACTACCTCAAAATTACCACTAAACTACAGAACATCCATCATTGAGAATCACCTGAATTTCAACTGAACAGAAGTCCTATAACTAAGGAAATACAGAAGAAGCCACATTGAGACTGGTAGAAGGGGTAGAGATGCGAGCATGTTGGTCCCACACCCATGTGTGGTGGTTAACAATCAGGAGAAATATACTGGCTGCAGTGGTCTCCCCTGAGGAGCAAGGGGTCCCAGACCCACACCAGGCTCCCCAGCCCAGGGTTGCAGTGCCAGGAAGAGAATTCTTCACAACTTCTGGCTGTGAAAACCAGTGGAGATTGTGGCTGAGAGAGATGGAGGGGTGCTAGAGGGCCCACACACAGACTTACTCATTGATGGACTCACTCATTCTGAGCTCCAGTGCTGGGGCAGCAGCTCAAAAAGCACCAGGAATATAAGAGGAGAAATTGAATTGTCTGGTTCAGAGTGAGGGCTAGAGGGGCAGCTTTCTCCCACACAAAAATGCTGACAGAAGCCACTGTTTCTTTGTTCAGCCTTCTCCCTGTCCCAATTTGCTGACACAGGCTAGAGCCATATCTGATTCTCCATCAACCTGGCTAACACTGATTGTCTGCCTCTCCTGGTGATAACTTGAGACCCTGCTCCACTCAACTTGCAGACCCAACCAAGTCGCTTTCAGTGGCTTTTCCATACAAATGGCCTTCCCTGGCTTATGCTGCAGACTTCCCTAAAATCTCTCAAAGGTTCAAAAACTTCAAAAAAGCAGCATCTGGCCTCATGCATGCCCCATACAGCTTGCTAAGCAGCTCCAAGCCCAGCACTAGCAGCAGCTGGCCTTAGTTCACAACTTAACCTCTCCCAAGCACCTACAAGACCAGCACAAGTGGCAAGTACCTGCAGATCTTTCTGTAGCTTATACAAGAGGCCATGGGTAGGGCAAGCAGTGGCTGAGCTTGCCCTGGAACACAGGCCCTCCCAAGAGGCTTCAGAAGAAACACACCTAATGGCCAGCTTCAGGAAACATTAGCGAGCACCACCCAACTACCTCCACAAATGACACACACAAAGGAAAGACACACAAAGGCACTAGAGCCCTGCAAAATCGAATCCTGCTCCACAGGGTCAGCCTCTCTACAGCAGCTCCTCCACTGTAGTCATAGCTGGTCTTCACAACCAATCAGCTTGAGGGCCACTTTCTCCTACTGACACGCAAACATCAACTAAGGCTCAACTAAAACAGGAGGCGTCCCACAAAACACACAAGGGACACACCTGGAGCACCTGACTCAGGTGACCAGGGAGACTGTGCCAGTGGGTCCTACCGGACACATACTATATAAGGCCATTCTAGTAAGACCAGGAAACATAGCAGCCCTACCTAATATATAGAAACAAACATAGGGAGGCAGCCAAAATGGGGAGACAAACAAATATGTCCCAAATGGAAGAACAGAACAAAGCTGCAGAAAAAGAACAAAATGGACAGAAGCAATCTACCAGACACAGAGTTCAAAACACTGGCTATAAAGATTTTCAATGATCTCAGGGAGAGCTACAACAAACAGACAGGAAACATAAAAATGGAGATACAAAACACAAAAAAGAGCCAGTCAGAAATAAAGAATATGACAACTGAAATGAAAAATCCATTAGAGGAAATCATCAGTAGATTAAATGAAGCAGAGGATCAAATCAGTAATTTAGAAAATAAGGTAGCAGAAAACACCCAAACAGAACACAAAAATAAAAAAGAATCCAAAAAACATGGGGATAGTTTAAGGGGTCTCTGAGACAGCATCAAACATACCAACATTCACATTATAGGGGTACCAGAAGGAGAAGACAAAGAGCAAGGAATTGAAAATCTATTTGAAGAAATAATGATGAAAAACTTTTCTAACCTGGTGAAGAAAATAGATATGCAAGCCCAGGAAGCACAGAGAGTCCCAAACAAGATGAACCCAAAGAGGCCTGCACCAAGACACATCATAATTAAAATACCAAAGGCTAAAGACAAAGAGAGGATCTTAAAAGCATCCAGAGAAAAGCAGTTAGTTACCTACAAGAGAGCTTCCATATGACTGTCAGTTGATTTCTTAACAGAAACTTTGCAGGCCAGAAGGGATTGCCGTGAAATATTCAAAGTTATGAAAATCAAGGATTTATAATTAATATTACTCTACCCAGCAAGGCTATCATTTAGAAACCAGGACAGATAAAGAACTTCCCAGACAAGAAAAAGCTAAAGGAGTTCATTACCACCAAACCAGTATTATAAGGAAAGTTAGAGGGATGTCTTTAAGACAAAAAAATACAAATAAGAATAAAAAATATGAATAATAAAATGGCAATAACTATATATCTACCAACAATTACTTGCAGTGTAAATGGATTAAATGCTTCAATCAAGAAACATAGTGTGGCTTAATGGAAAAGAAAAGAAGCCCCTTACATATGCTGCCTCTAAGAGGCTCATTTTGGATCGAAAGAAACATACAGGCTAAAAGTAAAGGGATGGAAAAATACATTTCATGAAAATGGAAACAAACAAACAAAAATCTGGGGTAGCAATACTTATACCAGACAAAATAGCCTTTAAAACAAAGGTTATAATAAGAGATAAAAAAGGACCTAGTAATCCCACTTCTGGGTATTTATCCAAAGAAATCCAAAATACCATTTCAAAGAGACGTGGGCATCCATATGTTCATTGCAGCACGGTTTACAATGGCCAAAATGTGGAGGCAGCCTGGGTGTCCACCAATGGATGAATGAATAAAGAGGAGGTGGTACATATACACAAGGGAATATTACTCTGCCATAAAAAAGAATGAAATCTTGCCATATACAACAACTTGGATGGAACTGGAGGGTACTATGTTGAATGGAGTAAGTCAGACAGAGAAAGAAAAATGTCATATGATTTCACTTATAGATGGCATCTAAAGAACAAAATAAATGAAGAAACAGAATAGAAACAGACTCATACATACAGAGAATGTTTTGACTGTTGCCAGCTAGGAGTAGAGATGGGTGAAAAGGGAAAAGGATTAAGAACTACAAATTGGTAGTTATAAAATAGTCATGGAGATGTAAAGTACAGCATAAGGAATTTAATCAATAATATTGTAACAACTATGTGTGGTATCAGACGGTACTAGAGTTACCGGGATCATCACTTTGTAAGTTATATAAATGTCTAATCACTATATTATAAGCTGAAACCAAAGCTGTGTCCCATGTAATTGAAAATAAAAAATTATTTTAAAAATGGTGCTGTCCAGTCCTTTTACTTGAGGACCAGTTATTGCTTATCTTGAGCACGTGCACGTAACTGGCGGTATCTGCCTGGCGATATAAAAGAGTGTGAAATCTTTCTGTCTTTGCAATCCCTTAACCAATTGCCTGCAACACATATCACATTCTGGCTTAATGCTTACCCAATAATAACTGTTTCCTTTCCCTACTACCTTTTAAGAGAGGATTTCTGGGTGGGGAGAAGATTTTGTGTTTAATTATACTTCACCAACACACACTTGAGAGGGAGTGCCGTAGGCGACACTTGTATTTAGCTCTGTGATGTCATTCTTCCTTGTGTTTCCTCCAGGTCTCTGGCCTGCCTTGGGCTCTGTGCTAGCTAACTTTCTTTCATTCATCTCTTAAACAGTATGACCTCCCAGGTTCCTGCCTGGTTCTAGTTTCTTCCTAATTTCAGCCACACTCAACCTGTATCCTAAGGAGAGCTAATTCCTTTCGATGTCCAGTTCCGATCTCACTTTCAGACTTGATTTTTTTGTATTGTGTATTGGACATCGTCAGAAAGCACCTTTTCCCATTAGCACACCAGTCTCAACATAATAGAGTAGTGGAATGGACAGAAAGAATTGTGGTTTGCCATTAGAAACATTTTTGTTCCTGTACTAGAGCTTAGCCATGGCTCTGATGACTAATCCTGCAACCATGGAAAATTGTTTCTAACTTCTCTGAGCCTCACTGTCTCCATCCGACAAATGGAAATAGTCCTAGCACTAGTATGAGTATTACAAGAGATAATACATATATAGAGCTGGCACATAATAGGCACTTAATAAATTGTAATTGTTATTATTATTTGTTCAAAAATAATAACAAAATAGCTTCCCTCTTTCAAATGTAGGCTGTGTCCTTTTTCTCCTTGTCTTGTCTAATGGAAGCAACATCCTTTTCATCTCTCAAGTCAGAAGCTTGTTGACAGCAATCAAACCACCAAATCTCGTGAACTGTCCTGCCTACATAGCTTTCAAATCTGTTATGTCCTCCGCCTTTGCTGCCTCTGGCCCTTATCACCTCTTGCTTAGATAACCACAAGTGTTCTAGTCTCTAGGTTACTTCTCCAGCCCATGCTCCATATTCAATAACTATCTGATGAAGGTTGTTGTTGAATAATGTGACCAGAGTGTTCTTTCTAAAATGAAAATTTGTCTGTGTCACCCAGCTGCGCTTTGACGTCCTTTAATAGTTACCCTTTTCTGCTAGATAAAATCTTCACTTTTTATCCTGGCATATCAGATCCAAGTAGAGCCATCTCTTGCCATTCTGAACTCATGCCCTGCATGCCACCTTGCCAAGATTCCGGCTGCTCCCTTCCTCCACCATGCTGTGCTATGGTCTGAGCTTCTGTGCTTGTCCTTCTCTTTCCTGAGAGGCACGTTCTCCACATTTCTTCCTTGCCCCCGGAGCTGCTGCTACACATCCTTCCCGAGCTAGGAGGTGACACCTCCTAGCTTTTCCTGACCACCCAGGACAAAGCATCTCTATTCATTCATTGTAACTGGCATAATAAATCACCACAAGCTTAGTGACTTAAAACAACACAAATGTATTATCTTACAATACTGGAGGTGACGAGTCAAAATAACTCTCACTGAGCTAAAATCAAGTTGCTAGCAGGCTAATTTTTCTGGAGGCTCTAGGGCAGAATCTGTTTCCTTGACTTTTTCAGTTCCTACAGGCCCACGTGCCTTGGCTCATGATCTCCTTCCTCCATCTTCAAAGCCAGCCTTATAGCATCTTAAAATCTTCATCTGATTCTGAACTTCTGCCTCCTTTTTCTTTCTTCCTTTTTTTTTTGTAAAGGACCATTGTGATTAGATTGGGCCTGCTCAGATACTCCAGGTCATCTGCCTATCTGAAGGTCAACTGATTAGCAAACTCAATTCCATCTGCAACCCTAATTTCCCTTTACCATGTAAGCTAACGCCTTCACAGGTTCTGGGGATTAGGACATGGGGGGCTCTTTGGGGTCAGTTTTGTGTCTATCACAGTTCTGCATATTCCTGTAGCACTTTATGCACCCTAATTATAGCGGTCATGATATGTGATGGTGGCCATGCAGAGCAGTCTGGGGATGGTAAGAACAAGAATTTCAGAGACCCAACTTTGCTTTAGATGAAATGTGAAAAATACCTTCTTGCTGCTCAGCTTCCTCATTTGTGAATCGGGGGTGATAATATCCATTCCAGAGTTGTTACGAGGATTAAATTATATTACATAACACATATAAAGCACTTTGTAAAGTTCTTGGCATGGCATAGTTATTTAATAAATATAGCATTGTTATATATGCTCATACAGCCATAATAAATATGACACTAGTGAATGCTGAGGGTATATGAATTGCATTCCTTTGCCCTCCCTCCTTCTTAATTTTATCTGCTTTCTGTTAGACAGAGGGGATTGAAGAAGGGAAGAAATGAAGCAAACCTCCCATATACACTCCAGGAAGAAACTACATCCTAAACCAGCTGTCAGTGTGATGGACAGGAAACAGTGCGACCCCACTGTGCTGTTTGACAGGACACTGAGAGACCGACCAAGCACTGCACACGGGCTCTAATGAGCTGCCACCGGGGATGAGGTAAGTATGGGGACAGGATAGCAAACCTAAATAAAATGTGGGGAAAGGCCATTGTCTTCAGAGTTCCCTGAATGTCACGAACATCCAAAGATGGCAGATTCCATATTTCATAGTGAACTTACATTTCCTCAGTAATTGGCAAGTGAGAAATGCTCTCAGTATCTTCAATAGACCAAGAACAAGTGGGGTGCATGAGAGGAATTTGATTAACTAAGTGAGCAATGACAACCAGTCAGTCTCAGAACATTAATTTAGAAAGAGTTATCAGGTTAAGTCTTTGGCAGGGAAGTAATGCCAGGACATAAAGAATGCCTGTCCTATTTTTGCTGGCCTCAGAGAGAATTCCCTGAGAGTAGTGTCAATTTTTTATTTGCGTCGAAGCCCTCTGCACTTTTGACTGTTCTATGTTCCATGGAGAGAGTATGGAGTTGCTTGGGAAGATAACTCAGCTCAAAGAAATATCAGAATCTTCCTAAGCCAAAATAATTATACCCACGTCAAAATATCATAAAAATTGTTTTTCCTGTGAGTGTGCATGTTTGTGTGTGTGTGTGCGTGTGTGTGTGTGCGTGTGTGTGTGTCTGTAGATGGGGGAGGAGGGTTATTGTATGTTTTTCCTATCCCATCAAAGGACAAAACAGAGCAAGTCGATTCTATCTCCACGCAGACATCCCCTTGGGACTGATATATTGCAACCACTGGTAATTCTTAGAATTTGCAAAATCAGGTGCTTGAAAAATCCAAGCGACTGCCATTTAAAAGTTTCTATCAGTGTTCTGAACTCATACAGGAAAATTCCATCTACTTTTGGGACAGACTTTCTTTAAAAAAGTGGGGATGGTACGAGTTCTGTCTAGTATTGTAAGCTGAATATATTCACTCTCTTGGTTACTAAGAGTAGAACCCAGGTCTTATGGGCATCAGAAGGAAAGGGATTAGAAGAACATCGGGCAGTTTATGGAATTGTTGGAAAGACTGAAGAACAGGGCTCAGAAAATAAATATCCAAGAACTGAGGAAATCTATGAAATTAACTTCACAGACAGGTCTAGACAAAAGAACACCCTGTTAAGACGCCACTGCTACCAGTCAGTGGGCCTGACCACTGCAGAGCTGCCCCCACATTCTGGATGGTCGTCAGGGGAAGTTGCCCCTCTTGTCATGAGAATAAGGGCTGCTTACATGTCCTTAGTCAGAGCTTATTCAGATGGCCTCACCTAACTGCAAGGGGTCCTAGGAAATTAGCCTCTCTATTTCAGGTGTTGTTACACAGCTAAGATCCGGGTTCTGTTAGTCAGAAACATGGAAAGAATGGATATAGGGAAGCAACTAGCAGCCCCTGCTATTGTGGCTTAAAACTGAAAATCCGTATGTGGCTTTCTTGGTGTATTCGGGAGTGTTAGTTCTCAGTAACACTTAGGAAAACAGAAGAGATATGTGTAACCATCACAATTTTAAGATCCTAGATCCAAAGTGTATTTTTAATAGTTACATATATTTTTTTAAATTAAAGTTTATTGGGATGACAAGTGTTAGCAAAGTAAGATAGGTTTCAGGTGTACAACTCTGTAATATAGCATCTATATATTGCAGTGTGTAAACAAATAGTTACATATTTTTCAAATATATAGTACTCTTTCAAGTGCTTGCAGAACTGGGTGCGACGTAAAATGTGTACTGTGTTCCAGTTTTGGTTATTGACCTGTTTTGTATCATTTGGGAAAACCACTTGAAATGTCTATGTGGCTGTCTCTTTATTGGTAATTGAAAGAATACTTATTAAGGAGGAGTTGTTAAGTCTAGAAAGGGAATAAGAGAACGTCTTTCTGGAGCTAGAGGTACTCTCTTAGTAAATACACGTTATAAACACCTCACTATTTTTGAGGGGGCCCTCAGTTATGTTTAGTGATGAGTAACTTTGTCAAATTACATAAAATAGATTTAATGTTAGACTTTTGGGGGATACAGATAATATTAACTTTTATTGTTAAAGTGTGTTCCCCTGAATAAAAATGCCTCATTTTCCTCATCCATTAAATGGGCCAATAACACTTACCTCCCAGAATTATTGTGAGAATTAAATGTGACAGCCTATAAAATGTGCTTAGTGCAGAGCCCCCCACACAGTATGTACCCAATATGTTGTATTTATTAATTTATAATAATAATATTTTTATGATTAGAGGGTACCTGTGTATGTCTATGCAAAGGAATATAGTGGTGTCCAAAGGGGGATTATCTTTGAAACTCTCTTGGTTTCTGTGATAACTTTGAGACTTTTGGTCATTTATGTAAGTGATTTACCCCTCTGATAAAAATTCACAAAAGTGAAACTGTATTAAATAACTGTGGAAAAAATATGATTCCAACATGGTAGTGCTAGTTTTCATAAATCGGCTAAACTGAAGGAAGCATGACAGAGCTCTGGACACCTATGTGACTCTACCCCTCCTGTCCCCCGCCTCCTGACAGCACTTTCCTTTACTACCTGATGGGAGATTTGGTTCTGTGGAGAGTCATGCTTTTTATCAATAAGGAATACTGGAAGAAAAAATGATATAAAAGTTTACTTTTAAAATGAGTTCCAACTGGGTTAAACTGGAACTCACCTTCCAGCATTTTCAATGCCTCGATCTTTCCCACTACTATTTGTGTAATGTTGGAATTCTGGAGGTGATACAAGTTTATAAATCAAAAATACTCTTTTCTGTCTCAATCTCATTGTGGTTAAAATGAGACAAATCCAGCTGAACTAGAACAATAAGATTATAATAACAGAATTGCTCTTTTGGGTGTTTCCTCAGTGCCTGGGATTCAAACTTACCTGAAAAGGATCTCAAAACTAAAAAATATCACATGAATAAAAACAAAGGGCACACATTTTTGAAGGAATTTTAATCCCTGTGAAATTTGTAGGCATAGTAACCTTAGACAATTGGAGATATAATAGAGAAAGTGCTTAGCATCCAAAATCAAGGCGATAATTCTAACAGTACAATGGGATAAAAATATTATAAGACACCTGGAAAATAATATATGTCAAGTAACAAATAAAATTTATCTACAAAGTGTTGTCTTTGAGTGATCAAACCCAACAACTGCAGAATAAGTTGCATATAAATGTAGGAATGAATAAAAGAAAGCACAATAGTTCTCCAAAGAACTGAGGAAATTTGGGGGTAAGTATTGCCACTACCTGGAGAAAAAACAACTATGACCCTACAATCCAGTTAAGATGGTATATTGTTCTGATGAAAGTAACAAATAAACAGAAATCTTTCAGTCTTGAAATCTGTCTCTTGCCAGAGTTTTGGGACACAGGTGACCCAATGACACTACTTTTACTTAAAGGAGTACATATCACCCCACCCCCTGCAAAACAAAACAAAACAAAAAGAAAGACTCAGAGGAATTAAGAGAGAGGGGGAAATGCAAAGTAAGAGGGAAAGGGAGGTGTCCACCAAAGATCATAAAAGGTTATGTTCTTCATGGGGAAGAAGTCCCTTGTCCCATCAGTGAATTCTTCACTGGGTGCTTATGAAGTCCTCATGCACAATGGATTGGGTGACACTGCTGATGCGTAGTGATTTTGGAAAAACAGACACACTTTACTGTTGTATTATTGTTTTTAACTTCTCTACAGACAATACCTTCTTGCTTACCTCATAGGGGCAGACCATTCTCTCCATCCTGCCCTTGTTACATACTGGAGGATTTTGGGGTTTGATCAAACAAGCCATTTTAAGTGATAATTAGATAAGGGAGTTTGGGGAGCAGAGTGGAGTGCAGCTTAATTTCAAAAGGGAATTAATCGTGTGTCTTTTTTTAAAGGCCATTGCTCTTTCTGACTTGTTCATTGTTCATCATCTGTCTTGGATCACATAAGCTTTGTTTCTTTCAGGCTACGTAGTGCTGAAATCATGTCTGCTGTTCATGAGCCATGAAACCACTTTAGCAGTGAAATGGCACAACCCAAGCTGGGGTTCAAAGCAATTTTTTATCACCCTCTCTAGATCAGAAACCAAACTATGGAAAAATAAGGACATGTCAACCTTCCAAAGTACTCAACTTTTCTAAAAGTTGACTGGCAGGTAGTTATGTACTCCTCCTCTCACTTAGACAAATAAAATAAAAAGTGCAATAGGAAAGATTTTTTTTCCTCGTTAAGACTACATTATTATAGAAAATACAGTAAGCAAAAAGGAAGAAAACAGAAGGCAACTATAATTCCACTACTGAGAGATAAATATTATGTCTTTGGGTATATGTGCACTTATAATGATCTATGTATACTGTATATATCACATACACACATACACACACAGTGTAGGTAGATGATGAGTGATAGATAAGTAGATAAATGATAGATAGTTATAGGTATACTTAGATATACAGTTTTACAATCTTTTCTCACTGAATAAATTATAAACAGTATCTATGTTATTACCACAACATTCTTTTTCTTGAAGACTTTCTAGAATCAGGCATTTGTTCCTCTTTCTGGAGACCCTGTACTTTTTTTTTTTTTTTAAGGATTTTTACTGGGGAAGAGGAACAGGACTTTATTGAAGAACAGTGTGTACTTCCAAAGACTTTTTTCCAAATCAAGTTGTTGTCCTTTAATCTTAGTTGTGAAGGGCACCATTCAGCTTCAAATCGTCCTTTCAGTCTTAGTTGTGGAGGGTGCAGCTCAGCTCCAGGTCCAGTTGCCGTTGCTAGTTGCAGGGGGCACAGCCCACCATCCCGTGCTGGACTTGAGGAATTGAACTGGCAACCTTGTGGTTGAGAGGATGAGCTCCAACCAACTGAGCCGTCCGGGAGGCAGCTCAGCTCAAGGTGCCGTGTTCAATCTTAGTTGCAGGGGGCGCTGTCCACCATCCCTTTGGGAGTCGAGGAATTGAACTGGCAACCTTGTGGTTGAGAGCCCACTGGCCCATGTGGGAATCGAACCGGCAGCCTTTGGAGTTAGGAGCACGGAGCTCCAACTGCCTGAGCCACCGGGCCTGCCGAGACCCTGTACTTTTAACAGGCCATTCTTCTGTCTGTTGGAAAGAGCTATTCTGCTTGTAGTTATGACCAAGAAAGGAGATATAAGATGAGGCCTAAAGTTAAGTGTGGAACTGCTTTGTTTTGGTGAACGTTGTGTTGTTTTGAGAGGATTTAGAAGTGTGAGCTTCAGGATGTTTGGTCACCATTCATTAAACTCTCTGAGAAGCGGCAAAACTCAAAGATTATTCATGGAAGGATTCATAGTTTAAAGCTTATGTGTCAGTAGCAGAGAAGACATCTAAACAAATCCAGACTCTTGAGCCCTGCCTACGTAGTCCTTAGCCTGACAGATAATCACTTGTTTAAGTAGGACTGACAAGTGTATTTAGTACCGGAATCAAGCTGCTGAGTCAGAATCCTAGGGGTTAAGGGAAAAGGCCCGCCAAGTTCAGGAGTCCCTTCCACAGCAGCCCCGAACAGCAGGTGGCAGCCTCGCCTGTGATTGAATTCCATAAAAGATCACTCTTCCCATCGCAATCCATGTCACTGATGGATCATTCTAAAATTAGAAACTTATGGCTTATGTTGAGCTAATTTCTGCTTCCCAACAACTCTCTTGCATGAGCCTGCTTTCTGGACCACCACAAATTAGTCTACTTCTGCATGAACCTTCGTACTTGTCTTTCCTGAGTCTTTTCTCCCCTAAGATAAACATCCTCATTTTTGTAATGGTTGACGTACCAGATGAATTTCTTGGGATGCACTCCTTATGTAAGTTTCTTTCTCTGTGAGGCATTCAGAATAAGTATGATCTCTAAGTTTGTTCTAGACTGTATAGAGAACAGTAGAACTGAGATCTCTGATGATTAAGATCTAACATGTATATTAATAGACCTGATCTGAGACTGAACTCATGTTTTCTTTTTCCTCTGAATCACGTGGTTGGATGAGAGCTGGTTATTTTTCTGTTTGGTTCCTCACCAGATATATGCCTCACTTTGTCTTCCTTGAAAGATTCCTTAGGAGGCTGACTGACCTCTACTGAATGTACCTCTCAGGTTGCCCGGCTCTCTAGCTTCTCTAGCTTCTGGTTGGCTTTGGCCAAAGGGAGACCCCAGCATGAGTCTTGAGGGTAAGAGCAAAAAGATATTGAACCATTTTCAAAAAGACGAATGGATGTGGCTCTACCCGTGGCCACAACTCCTTTTGGGAAACGGTGGTGTCAGTCCCAGGGCAATTTACCATTATTAATTAGTTGCTCAACCCTGTAAACTGTCCCTTCATTAAACTCTTCACAGCTAAATTCTGACAGTACCACCATTTCCTGCTGGGATATAGACTGATATAAATCCTCAGGCACCAAAATGCTGAGGAATTTTTTAAATGAACTGGACCAGAACAGATTTTCTGATGCTGCATAAAAATATTTTTTAACTCCCAAATGTAGTACTTTGAACTTAGCCCTCAGGGAGTTCTTTCTGTTGGTGTTGGACAGTCATTTTAGATTGTTGAGATAATTTGGATCTTGATTTTATGAATAATCTTAGCCTTTCTTTTCAATAATTTGCTAATGTATAAATTTTACCAATATGTGATCTCTATCTTTATCCATGGAGAGGCAGTATAGCATCATGAGGCAAAATTGACTTTGGAATTAAGGGAGTTAGGCTTAAATTACTAACCATGTAACACTGGAAAAATTACTTAAACTTCATGGACTTCTGTTTCTTCATCTATTCGATTAGCATCATGCCTGAAAATTTTGGAGTGAGTAAATGTATCGTGAACATACAAAGATTCAGTATTTTTTCTTTCTGGTTAAAGGCATTGCTATATAATTTTATGTATGTGTTTTGGGGCATCTATCTAACTGCTTTGTTGCATTATTTCTCTGTCATGAGATTAATGGTTAAGGTAAACTCTCACCACCATTTTTTTCTATATCTCTGCATTTCTTGGAATTTTATCTTTATGAAAGTCTTATGCATAAAAAATTGTTCATACAGTTCTTGTGTATAACAGTTGGATATTCCCTTTGTAAGCTACTTTTATGTTCTTTAACCTGACTTGGCCTTGTAGTCACAGCACAAGTTAAAATTCCAGACAAAAGGAGAAATCTAAGATGGCAGAGTAGATAACCAATCTGCCTGCATCCTTCCACAAACACATAAAAATTACAACTAAATTACAGAACAATCAGCTTGAAGAACCATCTGAAGTCTAGCCAAAAAGAAGTCCTATAACTGAAAATATAATACACGTGGAAACTGGTAGGAGGGGCGAGATGCCAAATGGGCCCAAACCTCCATATAGTGGTTGAGAATCATATCTTGGCTGTGGAGGAGCGAGGGACCCCAGCCCTCCACACTAGACTCCCCTGCCCGGAGTACAAGTGCCAGCAAGAGGAACCCTCACAACACCTAGCTATGAAAAACAGTGGGGATTCCAACCACCCGAGTAGAATGGAAGGTTGCAAGAAACCCAGACACCCTTATAAAGGGCTCGCGCACAGACTCACTCGCTCGCAGGCACTCACCTTGGGCTCCAGCGGAGGATCAGTGACTCAGGGGTTGTCCAAGGCATATGGAGAGTAGACTGAGGTTTGTGGCTTTGGAGGGAGGACTGGAGGACAGTCGGCATTTTCCCTAGGAAGTGTTCTCCTTCCCTGCCGCTGGCAGGCTAGCACCATCTTTCCTGTGTTGAGCCCGCCCCCTACGCTTACGTTCAAACCTGAATCTGATTGGCTTGGTGAGCTCCAGTCACTCGCTTTAAACTGCTGAGTCACCGGGACCCTGCCCTACCCAACTCCCCCATAAGGCCACCCAGCCAAGACTGGCAGACATAACAGGTCTACCTAATACATAGAAACAAACATAGACAGGCAGCCAAAATGAGGAAACAAAGAAATACGTCTCATATGAAAGAACAGGAGAAAAATCCAGAAAAAGAACTAAACAAAATGGAGGCAAGCAACATACCAGAGACAGAGTTCAAAACAGTGGTTATAAGTATGCTTAAGGAACCTAATGAGAACTTCAACAAAGAAATAGCAAGCATAAAAAAAGTTCATAGAAACCACAATAAAGAACCAGTTAGAAGTGAAGGATACAATAACTGAAATGAAGAATGCACTAGAAGGAATCACCAGCAGACTAGATGAAGCAGAGGATTGAATCAGCAATTTGGAACACAATGTAGTGGGGAAAAAACCAATCAGAATAGCAAGAAGAAGAAAAAAGAATCCAAAAATTGAGGAGAGTTTAAGCACCTCTGGGACAACATCAAGTGTAACAACATTCACACCATAGGGGTACAAGAAGGAGAAGGGAAATAGCATTGAGAATGTATTTGAAGAAATAATGACTGAAAACTTTCCTAACCTGATGAAGGAAACAGGCATACAAGGCCAGAATGCACAGAAAGTCTCAAACGAAATGAACTCAAACAGGCCCACACCAGACACGTTATAATTAAAATGGCAAAGGTTAAAGACAAAGAGAGAACCCTAACAGCAGCAAGACAAAGGCAGCTAGTAACTTTTAAGGGAGCTTCCATAAGATTGTCAGCTGATTTCTCACTTGAAACTTTGCAAGCAAGAAGGGAGTGGCACAAAATATTCAATGTAATAAAAGCAAGGACGTATAATCAAGACTACTCTACCCAGCAAGGCTATCATTTAAAATCAAAGGACAGATATAGAGCTTTCCAGAGTTCATCACCACCAAAACAGTATTACAAGGAAATGTAGAGGGACTTGTTTAAGAGAGAAAGAAAAAAAAATCAAAATTTTGAATAATAAAATGGAAATAGCTACATATCTATCAACAATCATTTTCAATATAAATGGGTTAAATGTTCCAATAAAAAGATGCAGGAGGGCTACATGGACAAGAAAACAAAACTCTTACATATGCTGCCTTCAAGAGACTCATTTCAGATTCAAAGACACACACACAGACTGAAAGTAAAGAGATGGAAAAAGATATTTCATGAAAATGGAAATGAAAAAATCTGAAGTAGCAATACTTATTCCAAACAAAACTGACTTTAAAGCAAAGGCTATAAGAAGCGACAAAGAAGGATCTAGTATTCCCAATTCAGGGTATTTATTCGAAGAAACCCAAAACACTACTTCAAGTAGACATGTGCAGCCATATGTTCATTGCAGCACTGTTTAAAATGGCCAAGATGTGGAGGCAGCCTGGGTGTCCATTGATGGAAAGAGGAGGTGGTACATATATGTACCATATATGGAATATTGCTCAGCCATGGAAGGGAATGGGTTCTTGCCATCTGCAGTGGCATGGATGGACTTAGGAGGTGCTGTACTGAGTGGAGTGTGTCAGACAGAATGACAGATGCAATGTGATTTCGCTTATATGTGGATTGTGAATAACAAAATAAACAAAGAAAACAGAAACAAATTCATAGATACAGAGAACATTGTGATGGTTGCCAGATGGGAGGGAGGGTTGAGTTTGTGGGTGAAAAAAAGGGAAGGGATTAAGAAGTACAAATTAGTTGTTACAAAGTAGTTATGGGGATGTAGGGTACAGCATAAGAAACATAGTCAATAATATTGTAACAATTATGAATGGGGTCAGATGGGTCCTAGATTAGTTGGGATAAAAGATGGAAGGGGTTGGTGGCAGGGTGAAAATGGTGAAGGGATTAAGAAGTACAAATTGGTAGTTACAAAATAGTCATGGGGATGTAGTGTAAAGCATAAGGAATATAGTCAATTATATGGTTATAACTGTATAGTGTTAGGTGGGTACTAGACTAGTCAGGGAGTTCACTTCTTAAATTATATAAATGTCTAAACACTATGCTGTACACCTGAAATCAATATGAAATTATATTAAATGTCAACTGTAATTGAATAATTTAAAAAGGGGGGGGCAAAAGGGGAAGGGGTATAAGCAGTCCAAAACAAGGTATAAAACAAATAAGTCATGGGGATGTAACATAGAGCAGAGGAAATATAGCCAATAATATTGCGATATCAAGGTATGGTGTCCGATGATTGGTGGACTTATGGTGATCACTTCTTATAAATGTTGAATAACTATGGTGTACCCCTGAAATTAATATAATATTGTATGTTAGCTATATTTTAAAATAACAACCTGAAACAAAAATAAAGTAAAATAATAAAATAAAATCCCAGAGAGAAATTTGAGTAAGCATCAGCATGATGTCAGAGTGGCAAATAGTGGTCCAGGACCAGGGAGAGCTCCCATCTCCAGGAACAGTCTTAGTCACTCTACTTCAGTATCTTGAACACTGTAAATTAGAGTTAGAGAAGAGATACGGAGAGTCACCTTCTAATGATTAATGATTTCTGGTCTTGTATAAGATTTAAGGGAAGGCTGATAGATGTTGAAAGTCCAGAAACTGTCCAAAGTAGAAAGGTCATTTCTAGTGTTCAATATGTTTATCCCATTGGGCAAGATTGTCTCTATTGTAAGTGAGAAGTCTTAAGCTGTTTTGGCTGAAGCATGTTTCTAAAAATTTACCCAATTAACTTCCATTGTTGTGGTTCCTTGCTCACCAAACATTATTCTAATTATAATTCAGCCTCCCATATAATTCCACCTGCAGGGAGAGAATGTACTTGGTATGACAATGCTGACATTTCCCACGTCACTGCAAATGTCTCAGTATAAATTTGATAACTTGGCACCTTGGTTCTATATTTGATTTTCTGTGTGCTTAGTGTGATGACTTCACTTCCAGCAATACTCATTCTTTCTCAGATGTTGATAAACCAGCTTTTGCACGTACAAGGTTGAGAGTGAAACTTCAAACTTTATGAGTCCACTAAGATATTGCCTGGTGCTGGTTATCTGCCAGCCTCCTCTTTGACATTATGGTGGACTTTCCAATAAACGCATGGGCCAGATGTGATCAAGGAGAATGCCTTGTGGCCCTCCACCAAATTCCCCATCCAAATTCACACTGACTTATTAACCAATGCTCACTAGCACATGAAACTCTATAACTGAATGTGAGCGCCCGACATGAAACAACGGTGTGAGGTTCAAGCAGCAATATGGATATTCAAACATCTGTTTATTTCCTGGGAGAAAAATTTTAGCTAAAGGACAGTATCTTTAATCAAGTGTCTATATTCTACTAAAGAAAAGCAAGGAAGCACTTAATTTATGATTTGATAATTGCCCTTCTCAACTGAGAACATCAGATTTGACTATTTGTCATTAATTTCTAGATTTTGCAGAGAATAATCCCAAGGACTAAATGACATGGTGCCTACAATGGGCACTGAGGAATGGCTATTACAGTCAATCCTGAGGCTCCTGAGACTGTCACGGTGGCACTTAGGTCTTTTGTTTGGGCCTTGGAAGCGATCTTTTTTCTGGAAGACAGGATAATAAACTTGGCTCTTATTTATCACACACACATAAATACCTGAGGTTCATTGATTTCTGACTTTTTAAAAACCTGTTACTAGGAAGGCACATCAATGCACGTCTCCGATGCCGATAGTAATTAAGGCACCTCTGCTTCCTTCCTAAAGCATTTTTGTATGTATTAAATGCAAAAAGAGCATCCCTTGGTTTTTATGGAGTCCCTTTCTTTATGAAGTCCAATGGCTACATTTCTTCAATCTCAGTCAGTGATATTTACTAAATGTCACTAAAGCAGAAGTGAACAATAGAAAACCACATTTTACAGAGACTTTCACCTTGGTATCCTAACCTTCCCTGTCATGATTACGAGGTTTTTCTTTTCTACAGCAGTTGGTCTCCTGCTTATGGATGGAGGAATACAGGTGCCTGTGTAGCCTCCTGAGAGCACTTGTATGACCTTTCTAGAAAGGAGGTTCTTGGATAATGAGAACAATTTTAAAGATGGAATGAGTCAGCAGTAATAGCAGAGGGAGAAAAATGTACATGGTCTCTCCAAGAAGCCATCTGGCAAGCTAAGGATTCTGAGGGAAACCCCTGGTTTCAGAAACAACTCATGCGTTGCTCCTGTCCTGTTAGGATGGGCTGATAGGAGATTGGGGATCCTGGGAATTGGCTGCCTAATTTCTTGCCTCAATTCTGGTGCAAATAATGAATGGCACTTCAAGGATTTCTGCTTCTGCCACTGTAGAGGATACGGCAGGTCCTTGAGTAATGTCGTTTTGTACAATGTCGTTTGCTTATAACATTGATGAGAAAAAGTTAAGTCGATTCCTGGCCGGGGCCACTGTCTGTGTGGAGTTGGCACGTTCTCCCATGTCAGCGTGGTTTTTCGCAGGAACTCCGGTTTCCTCCCACATCCCAAAGATGTGCACATTAGGTGAATTGCATCTATATTGTCCCAGTCTGTGTGAGTGTGGGTGTGTGTGTCCCTGCGATGGAAGGGTGTTGCATTGGGGTAGGTCCTGCCTTGCACCCTGAGCTGCCGGGACAGGCTCTGGCCACCTACGACCCTGAACTGGAATAGCAGATTGAAAATAATGAACTTACTTGTTTTTAATTCATCTTTCTTAAATGTATAGCTCACATTTATTTCAATGTTTAATGTTAGAAGTGTTTTGAGTCTTTACTTAGAAGTTCAGTGATGTTTTGTGGCGAGAAATACGCTGTAAGAACTTAATTCTTTCTTACATCGCTTAGCTTAGGGTAAAATTGATTTTGTTATACATCATTTCTCTTAAACTCTCAGTTTCCAAGAACCTATTGACAATGTGAAATGAGAACTTAATGTACTTGTCACTCATTGGCCCAGAAGCATCCATACAATTGCTATTACATAGCAATCTCTCTTCATTAGGACTTCTTCACTGTGAGTGGGGGCATGTGACTTCATTTTTGCTTCATAGACATTCTCTGTGGGGTGTTGAACAGTGAATGAGAGATGGGCAGTCTGGCTGCATAGGCGCTGGTAGACTAGAATGTTCCTGGGGCAGCCAATATTTTCTCCTGCTTAGTCCTGTGGGGAAAATCCCTTTGTTCTGACTTGTCCTCCAAGTCTTGTTTTCCAACTGTCCATTACTTCTGTGAGTCTCCCCACCCTTATTTTCAAATAGATCCCTATTTTAAAATCCATCCAGAATACTCAGAATAGATGTTGAGGCTTGCAACCTAGGACCTTACCCAATGTGTTCTTTCTCAGCATTGACAGACATCTTTATTACATATTTTGTTTTGTATTGAAAAAGTCAGTATAAGCTAGGATATGCTGTGATAACAAACATCCTCCACAGGGAGCTCTGCTCATCAAGGTCACTTGGGAACCAGACTTCTGGGTGTCAGGCTACAATTGGTAGAAAAAGTGTGAATCACTCTCAAGCGCTTAGAGCTTCTATTGGAAATGACACATCACTTCTGTTCATATTTCACTGACCAAACAAATCCCATAGCCCTGCCTGCCTTCAAGGATGGTGTGGAAGGGCAGTCCTACCATGTTTCTGGAAGGATAACCAGCCCTAACTGCTACCACAGTATATGGTTACAGCTCATCTTACAGAGTTTACCGTATTCTCTTTGTGTGATTTTCCTATATGCCCAACTAGAATGGAAGCTCTTCAATGCAAAGGAGTCATTGTAAATTTCCTTTAAAAGACCTGCTTTGCAGCTCTGACATGGTGGGCATGTGCAGTTTTCTTACTGATGAACCCAATCTCCTCAATAAAATGAAATGTTGAGAGATGGGGTTAAAATTTGAATAACATAGACTAAAGGAAAAATTTAAATGACATTTTCAGATAATTGAGACAAAAACAACTCTGATATCAACACAATTCAACTTAACTATGTAATCAATAATTTGCAGAAAAACGAAAACCTCTTGATAGCCAAATCAATATGTTACTATAGGAGCGTTTTTGAGGAGTTATTTTTGCAAAGTAACAAAGTAAACCACTAGTTTAAGTATCATATTAAAATACAGCAAATGTTTCTTTGGAAAGCAAAATTTGTGGGGAGCATCATTTCTGAAAAATGTAGCATGTCGTTAGCTCTTGTGGGTTCTCAGTCTACCTGGGAAGAACCCAAAAGGTGGCCCGAAGCAAGAACATGTCCTTATGAAAATATAACCCCGAGCTGATACATTGTTTTGGCTAAAGATGTCTCTAGTATTTCTTACAGCTTACCATCTGTCAAATAGGAGACCTTGGATCGAAGGTTCTTATTCTTTATTTTCCATTTTCTTACCACTTCTGAAATACATATGCACTCGAACACTCACAGACACACACACCCGCTCATGCAATTTCTTTCCTGTTGGCAACTTTGCTTTTATTAGGGATTAATGTACCAACCTACTTTCTCTCTAGAGAGACTAAATAAAACCAAACTCATTTCCACACACTTAGCCAGCTGGAGCCTTTAACTGCTAAAACATGCTCGGTTACCCCCCTAACTCGGTAGTTTGGTATTAATCTTTTGAAAGTAGGCTTTGAGCCCAGGATGGTGGCTTCAGGAGGCTTTGGTGAATCATTTTCTCCCCCAGTGACAACAGAGCTACTGGCATTCACCCCTGAAGCACAGAGTCCCTATTTGCCCTTCAGAGTGGCTGCCTGAACTAATTTATTGCTCAACTTGAAAAGCCATTTTGTATAACTCAGTGCAGTTGTGCCTCGTGTGTTTCACCAATAAAGGGGATTGAGAAATTACTTTAGTTGATTCCTCATACTAGCAGCGACTGGGGAAATCACCCATTATTTATTACCTAGTGAGGACAAAATGGGCACATTTGCTACCCAGTGCCCACCTCCCAGCACACACAGACACCTGCCTCAATCCCTCCCTGTCGCCAAATGACTAGAGGGCTACCCTCAGGGGCTGCCTCCTTTCACCTTCATCACTTCTATAACCATATCATCCCCAAGGAAATCTCAGTTTCCAGGCAGCAAAGGATTCACATAACGATAACATCATTATGAGTTTTTTTCCCCCCGCTCGTTGGCAGTTTCCATTTTCCTGGGGCTTATAAATCTCCCAACATTTATTAAACTCTGATTAGACGCTGGCTTATGTGTGAAGCTGTCTGTCATTGTGTTTAAGACTGAGGGGGCTACAATCTAGCCAGGAGTGTGGCTCATTCCGATTGTCCTTCCCCCTAGCTTCTGAGCAGCAGGAAGCTCAGGCACCGGGAAGTAGCCTCTACAGCAGTTTGGGTGATTGCCCACTGTTCCTTCTAGCCGCGCTGAGCAGCAGAAGAGAACTGGTGACTGGTGTTCCTAATACCACCGAATTCGTTTGCGTGATTTGTCCTTGAGTGTCCTTGGATGGATTTGCTCTCTCCTTGTCCATTGTGGCTTGGACGGCCTGTTTTTGGGATTGGCTCCCAAGTTGACTCTGATTTAGGACTATGGGCCAAAAACGCTACAGCCTTGGCAAAACCAGAGGTGCTGGAAGTTTCGTGTTGGGACTCAGGAAGTTTTTTTTGGATGACTCGTTAAAATCACACCCAAATCTTTACAGTGGTTAGCTCTGGGCTGTGGGATTACGGGAGACATTTATTTTCCAAAGAAGAAAACACGTGGACTTTCTGCAATGGGTAAATATCAATAAAACACATGATGCCATTCAGAAATTGCCCCACTGTCATGTTGCTGTTCTTACTGGTGATGTTGTTTCTGATGGATAGGAATCTAGGCAGGACACTCCAAGCAAAATAAACAGTGTTTACCTTGATAAGTGTTCTCACTTAACCCCTGGGAATTTTCAACACAAAAGTGTCCCGTGTGATTAAATTAACAGGTTCAGAGAACGAATGGGTGCCCTGGTTACTTCCTTTCCACCCTTTCTCGTAGCTGTCCTGGCTCACAGCACTGTGGGAATCATGATTGTAAAGAAAAGCATGGTACCTTCTTGTAAGTGGAACATGAATGTCCCTCTAATCCAGCGATGGACCTTCTCTCTGCCTCCAACTAGCCACACTCCTAGGTCTCCTGGATTTTATCAGGGCCAAGGGAATGGTCAAGGTCCCTTCTGTTTCTCCGTATCCACTTTGGAAAGCATTTAGTACATGTGACAGGTTGCAAAATACAGTTACAAGTCCCTCCTAACATGGTTGGCCTGTCCCTTTGTATGGATGTGCATATTTCTCTCATTGAGAGGAGAAGCCTACTTAATGGATTCTGGACAGGCCTTGTGACTTGTTGCAATAAAACTATGGAAGAAGCAATGTTATGTGACTTTCAAGACTAGACAGTAAGAGGTCTTGGAGTTTCTGCTCTTAGTATCTTCAAATGTTTCAAATGACACCACTGTAAGGAAGATCGTCTGGCCTACTGGAGGATGAAAAGTCAATGGAAGATGATTGAGGCTCCTAGTCATTTGCTGGTCACGTGAATAAGGACTTTGTGGTCCTTCCAGTCCAGTAACTCCTCCCACTGCACAGAGTCAAATGTGAGAATCCAGGAAAAAAATAAACATGTGGCTAATTTCGGGGTCATCATTACAAAGCAACAGATCAGTAAAAAGCCCAGTGCCCTCTAGAGACTAAAATACCTAAATCTTGTTCTTGTAGCTACCCAGTTAGCAACATATGGATGTGGACATGGTATTAATGCTGGTGAGGGAAATAAGCAGTGGCCAGAACACGAGGCCTCCTGTTCCTGGGTCAAGAGTTTAGACTCAATCTTAAGAGCAGCTACAGACAGCTTTAGGCAAGAGAGTAACGTGGTCAGGTTTTTTCATGATAGAAAGTTATTCTGGCATCCATGCAGAAAATGGAGTAGAAGGAATCGAGGCTGGAGGCACGAAGACTATTTGGGAGGCTATTGTATTAATCTGTTTAAGAGTTGATAGGCTGAGGATCAGGGCAGGTATCAGAGAAAAAAATGGATTCAAAGATATGAGAAATAGTAAAAAGGTAACATTGATGGGACTTGATTGGATGACAAAACTCGGTGGAGAACAGCGTCTGCCCCCTAAAGGTAGAGAATCCTGAAAGCTGGGGAGACTAAATTTGGAAAGAAAAGGAAAGACGATGAGTTTCAGTTTTTAAATGTTGTTTGAGGGAGAGGCGTTCAGAAGGAGAATTCTGATGGACAGTTTCTTGTAGGGACTACATTTAAAGAGGTCAGAAGTGAACTTACAGTAAAATTGAAACCACCAATAATTGTCAATTTTTAATAAAAAGTATTTTCTTTCTGGTTAAAGGAATTATACATGTAAGTCAGAAAACTGAATTTTATTTCTTCTGGCCAACGGTTGTCACACAACCTAAAGAACAGAACATAAACACTGATCTTATAAATTAACTGTAACGCTCATGAAAGGACTAGGAAGATTGCATTTCATAATTTACGAGGGGTAACATTTTAGAGTTGATTTCATCAGGGAATTCATTAAGCCAATACAGAACCATGCCATTTTAACTGTACTGTTTAAATATCTTTAGCTCTCATTTTTTAATTAGCAGAAGCAAATAAAAAGAGCTTCGTTTTTACTCTGGGAAATCACTCTTCTGTACTTCAAGCGACTTCAAATTTGTCTTGATTCTGCCATTCAGATAATCACAGTGATAATAAAAATAAACACTAATTTCCTGAGTAGGTCATACTTCGCTTCAGTTTATCTCCTATAAGTTTGTATAAAAAAATGGGAATAATACCTATTAATAGGTCTTATTGATAGCCACTGGGCCAGCTATCAATGGGAAGTATCAGACAAAACATGTAATAAAAATTTTTTAGTGCCAGAAGAGACTTTAAAGATTATTCCCCCATTCCCTTCATTCTCACTTCTCACTTTCTCTCACTTTCTCTCTCTCTCTCTCTCTCTCTCTCTCTCTCTCTCTCTCACACACACACACACACACACACACACACACACACACACCACATACAACATGTACACACACACACACTACACTCAGATGCAGACATACAGGATATTAACAAAAGCTAATATTTGTTCAGAACTTCTTATGTATCAGGCACTGCTTCTAAATGTTTCACCTATATTGGCTCGTTTAACCCTTGAAACCCAACAGAGTAGATATTATTACTATTCCTTTTTATTTTACAGATGAGGGAACTGAGGCACAGAGAGGTTAAGTAACTCACTCAAGGTCACCCAGCTAGTGAGTGGTGCAAGGGGAACCGCCGAGGTAATCTGTCTCTGAGACCAACCCAACAGAAAGAGTGTCGGTATTAAATGGACAGCTACACCAAAGGAATGAAACTGGGCCCGTGTCTTACACCATACACAAAAAATGAACTCAAAATAGATTAAAGACTCGAATGTAAGACCTGAAACCATAAAACTCCTAGAAGAAAACATAGGCAGTAAATTCCTTGACATCAATTTTTGTGATGATATTTTGAATTTGACACCAAAACGGAAGGCAATGAAATAAAACATAAACAAATGGGACTACATCAAACTAAAAGCTTTTTCATAGCAAAGGGGACCATCAACAAAATGAAAAGGCAACAGACGGAATGACAGAAAACATTTACAGATCATATATCCCATAAAGGATATCTGTCTCATCTATCATAATATATAAAGAACATGTACAACTTAATAGCAAAAAAACAATCTGATTTAAAAAAAGCAAAACTGGTCAGAGGATCTGAATAGACATGTTTCCAAAGAGAACATACAGATGGCCAGCAGGTGCATAAAAAGATGTTCAGCATCACTAATCATCGGGGAAATGCAAATAAAAACCATCGTGTGTGTGTGTGTGTGTGTGTGTGTGTGTGTGTGTGTGTGTCCATCACTAGATGCACATAAAAGGTAGGACAAAAACATGTAAAAAATTTATTGTATCCTTATAAGAGAAATCTTAATAAGCTAGCTCGTGTATATCAGGTTGAATTAGTTTTCTATTGCTGCGTAACAAATTACTGCAAAGGTAATCGCTTAAAACAACATCCACTTATTATCTCCCAGTTTCTGCAGATCTGAAGCTGGGACACAGCGGGGCTAGATTCTCCGCTTAGGATCTCTTGGGGCTAAAGTCAGGTGTTAGCTGGGGCTGCCTTCTCATCAAGCCCTCTTCCAAGCTCATTTCCTGTGTTGTGGCTAGAATTCATTTCCTGTGGTCATAGGTTAGTCTTAACTGCTAGAGGCGAGTCTCAGGTTCTTGCCATAAGGTCTCATCCATCTTCAAAGCCCTCAGGAGAATTTCTCTTGCGTGAATTTCTCTCATGATTCTCATCACTCACTTCCTCATCTCTGACCTCTAGGCCCATCTCTGATCTGAGACCCACAGGCCACCCCAACTCACTAGCTGAGCTTCTACTGCCATGCTTGTCTCTCTGTGGTCCTGTTCTAAGCTCTGGCCCAATAGTCTTCTCTCTTCTGTGGCTCTTGTCACTGTCCCACCCCAGGACTGGAAACCTGAGATTTGGCTACGGGAATGGCTGGGAAACGATGCTGTTGTGAAGTTCACACACTCCTTCCTGCACAGTAACGTTTGACCACTGTGGGTCCAGGGCCTGGATACTGTACCCCTCAGTGCTGCTGCCTTTTTGCTGCCCAGGCTGGACTGGACTCTGGTGCTGGACACTCCTCATTTCTAGGTGTCAGGTACTCACCTTGCACTCTCTTGTATCATGAATGCACTTTTACTCACAAATGAAGAAAACCCACCCCAAAGTGATTTAAGCAAAAAGAGAGTTTATTGTTGAAGTTCAGGAACAAAGAGTTTCAGGTATGGCTTGATCCAGGGGCAGACCCTCCATTACCAAAGGCAGTTTCTCTCTGACTCCTCCCTTGGCTGCACTTTTCTCTCTGTTGGTTCTGTTCTCAGAAAGGATTGGCCCTGTGGTCACAGAACGGATGCAGGGGTTCTCGATCTCATACCTTATCAGAGTCAAGTCTGGAAGCAAATTCAAGTCCAGAATTCCCGTCACAGTCTTAGAGACTTTCTCTGGCTCTGATGGGGTCACTTGTACATTCCTGAGCCAGTCACACAGCTCAGGAGGATGAAGAGCTCTGATTGACCAGGCGGTGAGCATCCAAAAACATACAGGCTGAGGTGGGGGTGGCACAGTGCACTCCCAAAGGAAAATTGGGGGTTTCCCCCCAGAAGTAGGGTAAATAGATGCTAAGTGATCCTGCGCAGCAAATATCCACTGATCCCTTTTGTGAACTCTGGACTCTCCACGGAGACTGACCCACTGACCTGTGGGTCAGCATCTGCATCTGGGATATGCGCCCGGCTTGGGAAGGCCCTGGCTTCCTCACCCCCACGCCCTGTCCCACTCCGGCCACATTAGCCATGCCCCTCTGAGTGTCCAGGTGTTTCAACAAGCCCAGGTTTCTCTAACCTTTTGTTACCAATCCACAAACCCCCAAGCAAAACAGAATTTTCTTTTGAAATCCAGAGTGGAAGATGAACAGCTGAATTCAGAAGTAAGGGAAATGAGGAAACCTCTTTTATTAAATCCCTTCTTTCTGTCAGAGGCCATTTCATTCAAACTCTTAAAAGCTCAGGATAATTCGCCCCCCACCAGGCTGCACTGAAAGGGAATGTCTGGCCAGCTTGAGGCACAGGAGTTGATTGTAAGATAAGAGGCTGCACTTTGTTCCCCAGGAGGAAGCTGCTGGTTGAGACTGCGTTCCCCACCCTGCTGGAGGTGACAAAGCAGTGGGCTGCCCGAGGCTGACACTGGAGTTACAGATAAAGAAAGGGGCAAGTAAAGAAGGAGCCTTGGCTAGGACAAGCCTTTGTTCTCTGGGCCACATGCCAGAGATGGAACACACCCTGGCCGCCTGAAGTGTTCCTGTGTGCTGCCTTTGGTTCAGGAGGAGATTCCAGCAGGGGTCAAACTGTCTGCATTTCACTGCCCCGGGGAGAGATTAGCTACTCACCTATTTCCACCTTTATTTGGGCTGAGACAATTTTCCACAGAAAGCATACCTGCTAGACCAAGATTTTCCTCATGGGGCAAATATAATTAGAGTCGACAAAAACAAAGCTCCCAAACCCTAATTTGAGGCAAAGCCCTGACTGATGATCAGGCTTAATGCATCTGAACCACCAGGAGACGGGCGCTGAGTTTTTCCTGCATGTCTCCCCATCGATCCTGTGGTTGGCTGTAAGCTTCCTCCATTCAGCTGCTGTGGAGCCCTCACTCTATAACCTGCTTCTGTTTTCAGGATGTCCAAGGAGGAAGGTCTGTTGGTGCTTGAAATTGGATTGTTTCAAGGAACCAAAATGTGCCAGAATGACATTGAAGAAGGCAAAATATGGATACGTCCCCTTCAACTTTAGGACTTAAAGGGGCTTGTCACCAATGGCTGACAGTTTTTCTGTTCTCACACCTGGTTGCCGGAAGTGGTGAGGTGATGAAGACTGGGTTGGAATTGCTCAAGGTCCAGGAGATTTTGCCCTGGGACTTGTGTTGGGAACAATAAGAACAGTGGGAGAAGGGGATTTACAGCTCCCAAATTGATGTAGGTGACATTGGATCTGCCGGCAGTTTCTGAGTGTGGGCCAGGATCTTGTCTCATGAAGCCGAAGAATGGAAATAGGGACCAGGGATAGGCAAAAAGTTTTAAAAAGAGGATAGTTTATTAGAGGCAGGATAAAAAGTTGCAGCTCCCGAGTGGGAGGGAGTCCCGAATGGGGGGTGCCGCATGACTGAGGCAAAAGCTCTTTCTTTTATACCTTCCCTTGCTTGCTTGGGGAAGGGGAGCTGTTTGAAGAAGGGAACTGGCACCTTCTAATGAAATTCGTCTACCAGGTTCGTTCTGCTTGCCCATCCTAAAGGAATTAGCAAAGTAACCCACTCTTTATCTATCAGATCTGCTCCATTTGTCAGGCCAAAAGGAATTTTATGATTAATCTGAAGGCCTTGTTACATTATGTCCTGGAGCGAAGGAGTGATTTCAAAACCTGAAGTTTTAGGATATGTCTGTCTTTGTTTATTCCACCAGGGACCTCCCTGTCTACCTAGGGACATGCTAACTCTCCTGTATCAAAATTAGGGAATGTCCCATCTTCCCTGGGTGGGAGCATCCAGCCACAGGTGAAGGAAATGGATAGAAGCAAGGGCACTTAAGGAGAATCCCAGTTCCACTGGCCAGCCTGTTTGACTCACACAGGAATTGGTCCCAAATGGTACCCAGAAACCTGCTGGCAGTGGCCTTTGATAGCGCCCAGGTCTGGGTGGCCTGTGGACCCCGAGAAGAAAGATTCATTTGATATGAACCCCGAGAAGGAATGTATCTGCTGAGATGGACTTCCCATGGTCAACCGAGGGCCCACATGTTATAAATAATAAGAGCCTACCCACCATTTCCTGACAGGGGCTCCTCACTACTCTGTCTACCTGGAAGAACCCCAGGTTGAACTCTCGGCTTTCCCCAGTATGCCTCATTTGTTTACACAGTTTGTTGACAACTGTGGGGAAGCCCTGGTTTCCTTTTGCTACCAGGGGATTAAGACTTGCCCTGTCCAATCAGAACTATGCAATTTGGACACCTCTTTTCCATAAAACAGACCTAATTGGGAACCTGGGCGGGATCTTTCACTGTAAAAGATGGCCTCCCCTGTGCCTCAGGGGAACACAATATAAGTTGCTACCTGAATCTGTGTCTCCTGGGCTGCAGCAGCTTTTGCTCACATAAACGATTTTATTCTTGATTTTAGTTAAAAATTAATTTTGGTTTACGCGCCAAAAAACAGATTTGTTTTTTACTCACATCTCTCTAGCTGTTGAAAAATGAAAGAATATCAGTGGAGAATATCTTACAGTGTTGCCGTTGGTGCTCTTGCCAGAGAACCAATATTGGTTGTGAACAATGGGCCACATTTCTGCACCCCAGAAATAGGACATTTTTAATGGTGTGGCAAGGAGTTTGCTGGACGCTTACAAAAAGCAACACATCAAGTTATTGATTCAATCATTTAAAGTGCATTTGCTCTCTGCCCATCTCTGTGTCCAACCCTGTAGAAAGAGTCCGTGTAGTTAAATTTCTTTTCATCTTTGTGGGAGCACAGTGCATGACATAGGTCTTTGATATCATTTTGTTTTGTTTTGTTTTTGGTTGGGTGATCAGATGAGTAAGGGATTAAAATTCCATGTTTGTTTCCCATCCTCACCTACACTGTCCATTTGGAAAATAATTTGTTTTCTTGGACCCATGATATCAGTTTTAGGTGTACGGCATAGTGGCTAGACATTTATATAACTTACGAAGTGATCCCCCTGAAAAGTGTAGTACCCACCTGGCACTGTATACAGTTCTTACAATATTATTGGCTATATTCCCTATGCTGTACCTTATAACGTAAAGTACTGTGACTGTTTTGTAACTGTCAATTTGTACTTCTTAATCTTTTTACCTTTTTCACCCAGTCCCTCAACCCCGCTCCCACCTGGCAACCATCAATTTGTTCTCTGTATTTATGAGTCTGTTGCTGTGTTTTTGTTCATTTATTTTGTTTTTCAGATTACACACGTAAGTGAAATCACATGGTATTTGTCTTTCTCTGTCTGACTTATTTCACTTAGCATAATACCCTCTAGGTCCATCCATCCACGCCTATGGGGTCAATTAGTCTATGAAAAAGGAGGCAAGAATATACAATGGCGTAAAGACAGTCTCTTCAATAAATGGCGCTGGGAAAACTGGGCAGATACATGCAAAAAGAATAAAACTGGACCACCTTCTTACACCACATACTAGAATAAACTCAAAATGCATTAAAGACTTAAATGTACGACCCAAAACCGTAAAACACCTAGAAGAAAACATAGGCAGTAAACTGCCTGACATTGCTCTTAGCAACATTTTTTCTGAGCTATCTCCTTGGGTCAGGGAAATAAGAGAAAAAATAAAGAAATGGGACTACATCTGACTTTCTTTGTTTCTAATCAATAGAATCAAATGGATTTTATAAAACTAACTGAAAAAATTCCAATGAGGCCAGCTCACAAGGAATTTTTTTTTGTTATAAATGTCAGGTCATTGCTGCTCTGTACCTCAACTAAGGGTATAAAAAGTTTAGACTACCGCCAGGGGCTCTTGCCTATTTGAATAGTATTGCTCAGAAATGAACTAGCACTTTTGCACTTCCGTATTTATGACATCTGAAGCACACAGATTAAGGAGATTCAAAATGGCACAGTAGATAAACACTGTGCTTGCTTCCTTCTATGAACACATTAAAATTACAATCAAGGCTCAACTATAACAGGAAGGCAAACACAACCCACACAAGGGACACTCCTGGAGCACTAGAGCAGGTGACCAGGGAGACTGTGCCAGGGCCCCAGAGGGCACCAACTACATAAGGCCACCAAGCCAAGACTGGGAGACAAAGCAGGTCTACCTAATACATAGAAACAAACACAGAGAGAAAGCCAAAATGGAAACAAAGAAATGCATCACAAATGAAAGAATAGGAGAAAACTTCAGAAAAAGAACTAAAGGAAATGGAGACAAGCAACCTGCAAGAGACACAGTTCAAAGCAATGATTATAAGGATGCGATTTTGCTTGTATGTGGAATTTAAAGAACAAAATAAACAAAACAGAAACAAACATACATATAGAAAACATTTTGATGATTGCTAGATGGGAGGAAGATTGGGTGTCGGTGAAAAAAGGGGAAGGGATTAAAAAGTACAAACTGGTTGATACAAAGTATGAATTATTATGGCAATGTAATTATGGGGATGTAGGGTATAGCATAAAGAATATAATCAATAATATTGTAATAACTATGATGGTGTCAGATGGGCTAGAGCTAGAGTGCTTGCCTGGGCCAAATCCTGGCACTACCACTCGGCAGCAGGATGACTTTTAGGAAGTTATTTAACTTCTGTAAGTATCAGTTTTCCTGTCTGCCAAATGGGGATAATATTACCATGTTTTCCCCAAAATAAGACCTAGCAGGACCATCAGTTCTAATGAGTCTTTTGGAGCAAAAATTAATATTAAGACCCAGTCTTATTTTACTAAAGACCGGGTCTTTAATATAATATAATATAATATAATATAATATAATATAATATAATATAATATAATATAATACCTGGTATAATATAATATAATACCGGGTCTTGTATAATATAATATAAGACTGGGTCTTATATTAATTTTTGCTCCAAAAGACGCATTGGAGCTTATGGTCCGGTTAGGTCTTATTTTCAGGGCAACACGATAAATGATTTATCCAAGAATATACCACTAGTCAAGGGCAGAATCAACACTAGAACTTCAGAGCTCCTGGCATCTCCTCATCAGTGTCCTTTCCTTTCTTAAATTGTGTCAAAGCCTACCTCCCTGAAATTTTTCCTTGTGGGTACAACTTTCTCCCTGTCATGGCCCCTGACAATAAATACTCGATCCTTTTGAAACACGTGTTGAAATGAGATTTCACATTGTCTGTTATCGGACTTTTAAATACTAGAATTCTTGTCTTTCTCTTGGTGCTTTTATGTGCTTCACAAATAGGTTACAGAACCAGAAAAGCTGCTCTTTATAAACATGGCATGTCTTATATTTCTTTTTCACAGCTGTTAAGGAGTGATCATGACACACAACTACCCATGTTCTCTGACTTGGTCATATTATGAGTAACATTTTATTCATCCCTTTGTTGCTCAAAATGGGTCCCTACTCTTTGTCAGCTATTGTGGATACACAGAGAAAAAGACATACTCTCTGCCTTCCAGATGTTAATTGAGAAGTGGAAATACAGATCCGTGAACAATAGTATGAGTAACTGAGCAATAATTAATACAATGAAGGCAGGGGCATGGTTCTCTAGAAGCATAGAGAATGGAGGTTTAATCTGTCTTGGGTCAGGGGTGCAGATAGGGATGTGGATGAACCCAGAAAGAGACTCAGATGAGGAGGTGGTCTGTGGCTGCACGGAGGTAAGTGGTGCCACTACTGTGACAGACACTGACTAGTTATTTAGGAATTTGTCTCCTGCTCTTTCTGGGCGCAACAGTGCTCCCTGTGTTCAGGAGGCCACGTGTTTGAGTTTTAGCCAATAAAATATGAGCAGGAGTGGCAGTACTACTTCAAGGCGAGGCCCACAAATTCTCTACCATGAACTCTTCATGTTCTTTCTCCCCTTATTTTCTAGACACTCACAAGAACAGTGACCAGGAAGCCACAAGCTGCAGATGATGGAGCCACAAGATGGAAGGGGCTGGGTCCCTGGCTCAGAAGAGAGCCTCCTGCTAGGAACACGTATTTCAGATTTTATAGATGTGAAAAATAAACTTCTGTTATGTTTGAGCCATTACACATTTGGGGGTTAACTTTTTGTTTGAAGCAGTCAATGTTGCCTCTGTAATTACTAACCATGTTCAAACCAATCAAACTAGCCACGCCAGTCTGAAAAAGATACCACTAGTAATCCTGTCTTTTCAGTTTACTAGATGATGAGCTAACTTGGGAGCTAGACTCACAATATGTTCCTCTCCTGGAAAATTCCATTTGAGATATATTTGGCCCCTTATCCTTAAAGAAATCATTTCAATCCTGATTGAAGTGTTCCTGTTTCTCATAGATAAATGGCTTATTCTATAGCTGGTTGCTGTTGCTTTTTTTCTTTCCCCTAAGCAAAAAGGAAGTAGCAGGAAGCAACTTGACTTCTTAGAGAAGAGAAAGAAGACTGGCAGCTTATGTATAAGTGTGGAAAAGACAAAGAAGGAAGAGTATTTTGTCTCTTGTCAGTGTGATTTTTCAGGATTTTCCCTCCAGTTAGATAGGCTTTCCACGTTTCTAACTTGATCTCAATCAGATCATATTTCATTATATTTTTATTTTCACTTTTGACTGTTTTGCCACAAAATAACCCATGGACTTCAATCAAGGAATAAATCAAATGACACGATCCCACAAGGAATAAATTGGAGAATATACAAGAAAAAAGAAAGATGTGTGGACTTTGACATTCCTCTGGTACATATGACACACATTTTCTACTCAGTCATTTATGCATCTATATTTGTTACCTATTGCTAAATAACAAATTATCCTGAAACTTGGTGGCTTACAATACCAGTCATTCATTATCCCACAGAGTCTCTGAAGGTTAGAAATGCGGAAATGGCTTAGCTGGATGATTCTGGCTCAGGGTCTCTCATGAGGAGGCAGCAAAAATGTGGGCCAGAGCTGCAACCTCTGAAGGCTTGACAGTGGCTGGAGGGGTAGATTCCAAGATGGCGCACTCACTTGGCTGTTGGCTAGAGGCCTTGGCTTCTCAGACTGTGGGGCTTGCCATAGGGCTGCTCAGTACATGTCAGCTCATTTCACCCTGAGTGAGTGCTTCAAGAGAGAATGAGTGATGAGTAAATCACAGTGCCTTTTATGACCCAGGTTCCCAAATCATACACCATCACTTCTGCTTTATTCTTTTCATTAGAAGTAAATCACTAAATCCAGTCCATATTCAAAGGGATTTAAGTTCCACCTCTTGAAAGGAAGAGCATCATTTTTGCAAACAGTGCCTCCGATAAGGGGCTAATATCCAAAATATACAAGGAACTCATGAAACTCAACAACAAGAAAAAAAACAACCTAATGAAAAATGGGCAGAGAACCTGAAGAGACATTTCTCCAAAGAGGACATACAAATGGCAAATAAACATATGAGAAAATGCTCAACATCACTAATCATCAGAGAAATGCAAATAAAAACCACAATGAGATATCACCTCACCCCAGTCAGAATGGCTATCATCAAGACAAATAGTAACAAGTGTTGGAGAGGCTGTGGAGAAAAAGGAACCCTCATACATGGTTGGTGGGAATGCAGACTGGTGCAGCCGCTATGGAAGGCAGTGTGGAGGTTCCTCAAAAAATTACGAATAGAATTACCATACGACCCAGCAATCACTCTCCTGGGTATCTACCCAAAAAATCTGAAAACATTTATACATAAAGACACGTGTGCTCCAATGTTCATTGCAGCTTTGTTTACGGTGGCCAAGACATGGAAACAACCAAAATGTCCTTTGATAGATGAATGGATAAAGAAGTTGTGGTATATATACACAATGGAATACTATTCGGCAGTAAGAAAAGATGATATAGGAACATTTGTGACAACATGGATGGATCTTGAGAGTATCAAGCTAAGCGAAATAAGCAGATAGAAAACCATATGATTTCACTGATGTGTGGTATATAAACAAAAAACAACAAAAGAACAAGACAAACAAATGAGAAACAAAATCTCATAGACACAGACAATAGTTTAGTGGTTACCAGAGGGTAAGGAGGGTGGGGGGTGGGAGATGAGGGTAAAGGGGGATCAAACATACGGTGATGGAAGGAGAACTGACTCTGGGTGGTAAACACACAATGTGATAGATGATGTAATACAGAATTGTACACCTGAAATCTATGTAACTTTACTAATAATTGTCACCCCAATAAATTAAAAAAAAAAAAGAAAGGAATTGCATCACAGAATCAGTGGATGTATTTTAAAAACCATCACAGCATCCAATATTTATATAGGACCTTCTCTGTGCCAGACACCAGTTGAGGCACTGGAGATCCAGGAGCAAAGTAAACAATGAATATCGCAACAGAGAATCTGCCATGAACCTTAGCAATTAATGTTAACCGATCAGTTTGGAGACATTCTTTCCAGCCCCCTTTCTCTATTACAAGCTATAATTTCAGACAGTCCACAAATTATTTTTGCTGTTTGGGTGTCTACTATGCTGGACAGTGCAAAGAAGAAAAATATGATATATGGAATGTCCAGTTGAGGACACACAATGATCATTTTCCACCTGATATTTCTTAATCATAAATGTAACACACACATTGGGATATGCTTCATGTTGTGTACTGAGGAATATCAGAGAGACCTTCATGCAACCAAAGATTTATAGTTTTTTCCCACAGATTCTGTTTTCTGGCCAGTCTTGTGGATAAGTTGCCGACAGAATAAGAAGTAGAAAACAAACGGAAGAAAGCATAATTTTCACAATATCAATACAGTGAGTCACATATGGCTCACGATAATAATAACTACCTAAAAATTACATACTCACTGTGAAATCAATTAATACAGGTGGCCCCCTCCAAAGGACTCCCTGTGATAAATGGATAAATGGATAACCATGGGTGCTCTGATGTGTGCCAGCTCTGACTTCAGGGAAGCGATGCCCTGTAATTCTAAGAGCTTATTGTGTATCAACCCAGCAGCTGTGAGCAGGATGTACTGGTTGTGGCACGTATTGAAGTCTCCTAGAATCACACATTCAGAGGTGAAAAGGGCCCTTGTATGTAAACTAGTACAATCTCTCCATTTTACCACTAAAGAGACTCAGGCTTAGGGAAGAAAGGGAACTTGCCCTGGACCATCAAGTGGCTGGTGGCAGATTTGAGATTACAAACCAGATTCCTTGGTTCCAATCCTGATTTCGTTCTCTAGAGTCCATTTTGCCTCTTCCAGTAGCAGTCCCCAAGGGTGCCTACTGAGCAGGGGCAATGTCATGGTTTCAGAGGGAAAGGGAGTTGGCTGTCAGCCTCTGCAGCACTCCTGTTCTTTGGAAATTGCTGTGCAAACATTTTAAGAAATGTAATGATAGCCAATATTTGTGGACACACTATTGCCAGGAACTGTTCTCAAACTCATTTAATTCTCACTAAAATCCTATGAGGTTGTTATTACTATGACCATCTTTTTATAGCCAAGGAATCCAGGCACAGAGAGGTTATGTAACTTGCCCAAGGTTGCACAGGTAGTAAATAACAGAGCTGGGCTTCAAATCCCAATAATTTGGCTCTAGAGCTCATGCTCTTTAGTACTAAGCTGTTACTAACTGTACTTCTGCTCATCAACAATGTTTTTCCTCTTTGTGCTTAAGTTTTTCCTGCGGGGTGGGGGGTAGGTGGTGTTCTTTGTGTGTTCTGGGCCCCAGCCTGGACTCCCCCTAAGTACTCCTAATTAGTCTTTAGGACCGATCACAAGTCTTGCCTCTTTCAAGAAGTCTTCCTAGATTCCCTTCTGGTTGTAAAGCAATAACTTTTGCTCCTGAATCCTTGCAGTACTCATTTAGCACTTTCCTACCCCTCACTGCAGCAGAAGTTTCTTTATACACAGGTGAACAATAACCTGAAGCGATGGTATGAGCAGTGGGCTAGAAAAAGAAGGCCTGGCTGGGCTCTCATCCCTGTTGTGCAAACTTGCCCAGTGACCCTGGAACGTCTGTCAGGCCATCTGAGCTTTTGGATCTGTACAAACAAGTGTTGGCTATTCTGCAGTCCCTAGTGAAATGGTTGATTCAGGCAAGCTCATCAGTGCATGCTAAAATATTAGGTGAGAAAGTGTGGGGAGAAGGCTGCCCGTGAGCTTTTAATCTGTCACCCCACAGATTATTTACTATTTGCAAAGGGAAAGCATACCTTTACTCTGGAGAGATCTGGGGTCCCCATCTTAACCAAGAGCTCAAAATGGGCATCAATAACCCAGGGGCAACCTGAAATTATGGGCCTCCATGTAATATGAAATGCACCCCACTATCGATGAAGTTCTTTCTCTTTTTGCCAACAGCTTTATTGAGATTCAATTCACATGCCTTACAACTCACCCATTTAGTGTATACAATTCGATGTGGATATTTTTATATTCACAGAGTTGTACAGACCTCACCAGAATCTAACTTTAGAATGTTTTCATCACCCCCAAAGAAGCTCCTTTGCCATTAACAGTCACTCTCATATCCCCCTCTCCTGCCTCCAGCTTTAGGCAACTAATAACCTACCTTATGTCTCTATAGATTTGCTTATTCTGGACATTTCATATAAATCAAATCATATAACACATGGTCTCTTGTGACTGACTTGTTTCACCTTGTATGTTTTCAAGGTTCATCCACATATCAGTACTTCATTCCTTTTTACAGACTAATAATATCTCATTGTATAGAATGCAATGTTCCACAATTTATTTATCTATCAGTTAATGGACACTTCGGTTTTTCCCACTTTTTGGACTATTATGCATAGTGCTGCTTGGACACTCGTACAAATTTTTGTGTGGACCATATTTAAATTTCTCTCTTGGAGTGGAATTGCTGGATCATATAGTAATTCTATGGTATATATACCATATATGGTCATATATATATATATATAATTTTGAATGAATTAAATTTTTTTCTCCTTTATTCTGTTACTATTGTGTATTATTATAATGTTTTAAGACCATTTTTAGAGCAGTTTTAGATTTAGAGTAAAATTGAAAGGAAAGTACAGAGATTTCTTATCTACTCTCAGCCCTCACACGTGTAGCCCCCCCCCCCGCCCCTCCACCATTATCGACATCCTCGCCAAAGTGGTACATTTGTTACAACTGACGAGTCTTCATTGACCCATCAGAATCACCCGAAGTCCATAGGGTTTACTCTTGGTGTTGTATTTTCTACAGGTTTGGACAAATGTAAAATGACCCATATCCAATGTTATGGTATCGTATAAAATACGATGCCCTGAAAAAATCCTCTCTTCTCTGCCCATTCATTCCTCTCTCTTACCCAAACCCCTGCAACCACTGATCATCTATCCAGTAGTCATGTCTCCATAGCAGTTTGCCTTTTGCAGAATGTCATGTGGTTGGAATCATACTATATGCAGCCTTTTTAGACTGGCTCTTTCATTTAGTAATATGCACTTAACATTTCTTCATGTCTTTTCATGGCTTGATAGCTCATTTCTTTTTAGCCCTGAATAATATCCCATTGTCTGGATTTACGACAGTATAGTTATGCATTCACTTACTGAAGGACATCTTGGTTGCTTCAAAGTTTTAACAATTATGAATAAAGGGCCTATAAAGACCCGTGTGTAGGTATTTGTGTACATGTAAGTTTCCAACTCCTTTGGGTACATACAAAGGGGCACGAATGCTGGAGTGTATGTTAAGAGTATGTTTAACTTTGTAAGAAACCATCAAAATGTCTTATGAAGGGGCTGTACCATTCCCACCATCAATGAATAAGAGTTCCTGTTGCTCCATATCCTTATCAGCATTTGGTGTTGTCAGTGTTCTGGGTTTTGGCCATTCAAATAGGTATATAGTGGGGCCTCATTTTTGTTTGAATTTGCATTTCCCTAATGAAGTATGATGTAGAACGTCTTTTCATCCATCCATATATCTTCTTTGGTGAGGTGTGTGTTAAGGTCTTTGGCCCATTTTTTAATTGGGTTATTCGTTTTCTTATTGTTGAGTTTCAAGAACTCTTTGTATATTTTGGATAATAGTCCTTTATCAGATGTGTATTTGATAAAGTTTCTCCCATTGTTGCTTGTCTTTTCATTCTCTTGCCATTGTCTTTTGTAGAGCAGAAGTTTTAAATTCTAATAAAGTACAACCTATCAATTATTTCTTCCAAGGATCGTGCCTTTGGTATTGTATCTAAAAAGGCATCACCATAACCAAGGTCATCTAGGTTTTCTCCAATGTTATCTTGTAAGTGTTTATAGTTTTGCATTTTACATTTAGGTCTATGACCCATTTTGATTTAATTTTTTGAAGGGCGTAAGGTCTGTATGTAGATTAATTTTTCTTTTCATATGTAGATGTCCAGTTGTTCCAGTACAATTTGTTGAAAAGATTATCTTGGCTCTATTGTATTGCATTTACTTCTTTGTCAAAGATCAGTTGACTACATTCATGTAGGCCTACTTCTAGGCTCTCTATTTTTTTCTATTGATTTATTTATCTATTTTTTCACCAATACTACACTGTCTTGGTTACTGTAGCTTTATAGTAAGTTTTGAAGTTAAATAGCATCATTCTTCCAACTGTTTTCTTCTCCTTCAATAATGTATTGTCTATTCTGGGTCTTTTGCTTCTCCTTATAAACTTTAGAATCAGTTTGTTGATATCCACAGAATAACTTGCTGAGAATTTGATTTGTATTGCATTGAACTAATAGATCAAGTTAGGAAGAACTGACCTCTTGACAATGTCAAGTCTTCCTATTCATGAACATAAAATATCTCTCCATTTATTTAGTTCTTTGATTTCATTCATCAGAGTTTTGTTGTTTTTCTCACAAAGATCTCATACATGTTTTGTTAGATTTATACCTCAGTATAAATTCATTTTGGGGGGTACTACTAATTTAAATGGTATTATGTTTTTAAATTTCAAATTCTACTTGTTCATTGCTGGTATATGGGAAGCAATAGAATTTTGTATATTAACTTTGTACCCTGCAGTCTTGCTATCTCTTTCGTTCCAGGTTTTTTTTTGTGTCATTTCTTTTGGATTTTCTACATAGATGATCATGTCATCTGTTAACAAATATAGTTTTATTTCTTCCTTCCTAATGTGTATACTTTTAATTTCCTTTCTTCTTTTATTGCACTAGCGAGGACTCCCGGTAGGGCGTTGAAATGCAGTGGTGAAAGGAGATATTCTTGCCTTGTTCCTAATATGTTGAATATTTTTAGGAACTGCCAGATTGTTTTCCAAAGTGGTTGCACCATCTTACTTTCCTACCAGCAATGTATGAAAGTATGAAGTTTTCTTGTGAAACATGTTTAATTAAGCCTTTAGGGCTGACTTTCAGTTTACAGGAAACATTGACAGAGAAGAAAGTTAATGGACACCACGAGGAAGCAATCAGAAACATCAGAAAATCAGAAAGTGTGACATTCTACAACTGGCCTATTGGCTTTAAAGAGTCAGTGAACTAATATCCTGAGAAAAAGAGGGGTGGTGATTAAATGATAATAAATAAAGAAAGAAAGGTAGGGAGGGAGGGAGGGTGGGAAGGGAAGGAAGGGAGAGAGGGAGAGAGGGAGGGAGGGAGGGAGGGAGGGAGGGAGGGAGGGAGGGAGGGAGGGAGGGAGGAAAGAAAGGAAGAAAGAAGGAAGGAAGGAAGGAAGGAAGGAAGGAAGGAAGGAAGGAAGGAAGGAAGGAAGGAAGGAAGGAAAGAAAGAAAGAAAGAAAGAAAGAAAGAAAGAAAGAAAGAAAGAAAGAAAGAAAGAAAGAAAGAAAGAAAGAAAGGAAGGAATCTGGTGTGCAAACTTTAATTGGATCCTGGTTAGAACAAAACAATACAGCTCTAGATGACATTTTTGGGACAAGTTGGGAAATTTGAATATATATTGGATTTTAGATACTGTTAGGAAATAATTATACAACTTTTTACATATGATATTAATACTGTGATTAAATGGGAGGAGAATGTTCTTATTCCTAAGAGATGTGGCTGAATTATTTCAGGGCTTTAAAACACACACATACACACACACACACACACAGACTGATAAGGCAAGTAATGGTAGATGTTAGTTTTTTAATAGAGGTGATGGATATATGAGTGTTCAGTATATATTATTCCTTCAGCTTTTGTGACTGTTGACATTTTTTAAAATAAAGAGTTGAAAAGGAGATTGTACGTACCATGATTTATAATTTTAGCTGTGTCTCCTCAATTAGGCTGCAAACCCTGAATTTCTATTGAAACTGTGTAGCCCCAGGGCCAAGCCCAGGGTCCAGCTCCTTGAATGATTCTGGCGAAACTGCCTCAATACAGATGTCTAGTCATTAACCAGAGTCAACAGAGAAACTCCTGCCGACTAGCAATTCCAAAGTGTTATTGGAGTGGAGAAGGCCCTGACATCCCTCACTCTTTATAGCCCTCACTTGGAAAATGAGTGGGTGGTAATTGCAGTCCTGTTCCTGAGGCCTGCCAGCAAACACAAACTTTTCTAACTTTGCTCCCAGGGGAGTTAATGCAAAAGAAAACAGAAATCAACCAGCAACCCAATTAGCATCACTCATGTTGATTGCTGTTTTGCTCAAGCTGATGCAAGTCAGCTAAGTAAAATCCTGAAACAAAACACAACCCCTGGGGTACTGAACTCTTACTGTCCTAAAAGAAAGAATTTTGGAAAGGTTTTTGGCAGATATGCACCACTGTATTGCATAGGGGGCATTTCCATGACTCACCCTGGTGGAGGGTGAGTTCCTGAGGATTTTACAAAAATATCAGGGTCACTTAGGCCAAGTAAGAGCAACCCTAACGTAGTATTACTGTCAGCCTTTTGTTTTCTGGCTGACCCCCATTGCCTGGAGATGGAAAAGAATTGTCTTCTGCCAAAGCAGCTTCCTTCATTTCGAAATACAAGTTGAGTCACTTTCACCCTACAATATTGGTTTTAGACTTATGGGTGAGTGCAGAAACATAACATGTACCTCAGGAGAAAGAGAAAAGTAAGTGCTTGAACAAGATAAGCCTATGTGACCATTCCTCATTCAAAGGCGGCACATCGCAAGTCTCTTGGAGAATCCTAATTTCAAATGTTCTGCCTTGTTATTCCCGTAAACTGACAAAATGTCCTGGATATTCTTTTAGTTTGGAATTGAATCTATATTTCTTAGATGACTTATCTCCATCCCCTGGTGATAAAAAAGAAAAACTTCTTTTTAATACTCTGGGTTGTATTAATTTTTGGAAAGCGTTATCACTAGAGATTTTGTTGCAGGGAATGGGCTGTTTCCCTGATAGAAAACGGTTTTGTTTTATCAGAAAGTCTGACCTCAGGCTCTGAACTCCAGGAGCACAGCTGGTAAAGTATTCTGCACCTGCACTATCTGTGGATTCAGACCCTTTATCTGTCCAACATATATTCAACTTTTGTTTCCAAACACGTGACGGTCATGGCTCTGCCCACGTGTTATTTGTATTTGTAACCATTATTTCTGGAATTCAGTTAGTTCACAGAATGTAGGTTTTATAGTGACCACATTGATCTTCATTAAAGCTTCCAGGAGGACAAAACCAACCTCATTACATTTTACACCAGGGAAAGAAAACTGACACAACAATTAAGTGACTTGCCTCTGGCCGTATTTCCTAAGGTGTTTATCAGAGAAAGAAATCCACACTTTCCAGCAGGCTTGGTGAATGATACTGCACACCACCTCACCCATTCAGAGGGTTTCGATGCATATTAACATATTGAGAGCTTGGGGAAGTCCTGCAGTAAAGATCTGTTGAACCTTAATTCAGTGTTTGTGAAATAAATTGGTCCACAAAACGTTTTTTAAAAATTGCGTAATACCAGTTAGTATCTCAGGGAAGACACTTGGGAAAATGAGGACCTATAATTACTATAAACAAGAACGTAGCACTCAAACTGCAACAATAAGTAGGAGACAATCAGAGAAATTTGAATGCTGGTTGAATATTTGATGATATCAACGAGCTATTATTAATTTTTTAAGTGTAACAATGAGATTCGGTTCTGGTTTTCCTTTTTGACTTCTTATCACATGCTGAAATATTCGTAAATGAAATGATTTAGTGTTTGAGGTTAGTTTCGAAATGATCCGGAAGGAACAGCTTAGAATAAGTGGATTCATGAGTCAACATCGTTGAAACTGTTTAAACTTATTTTTTAAAAAAGAACAACCTTACGTTCTTAAAAGTCCTTTTCTAACATTGGGCTTCTGAGTGCCTGGTTGTTGTTTTGATGACAGGAGCTTGTTGCAGAAAGTATCTCCAAGTAACTTCTAATTTACAGAATAGTAAGTAGTAAAATGGTGTTTTCTAATCAGATGCTAAAGAGCTGACCTTGACCTTCTCCAGCCCCCAGCCAAGGCTGCTCCCAAGCAATAAGCACTGGGGGGAGGAGCCAGCAGTATTCCAATCCCAGCGCATTTCCCTTATCCACACTTTTATTCCTATGGGTGAGACTTGCTAGGATCTCAGAATCTTAGGTTAATAGACCAAAGATCTCATTTAACAAGTTTAACAGGCAGGAGTTCCAGCCACTGTGTTCATTACGCTGAGCCCCACTGAACCAGGAGGACTTGGCTTTGCCTTCCACAGATCACCCACTCCAGCTGTGGGATCTCTTAAGGGCAGCCCACTTAAATTCTATGTGTTCTGTGTCTTCACCTGTAAAACTGGAATAACAATAATAATATCTTCTGCATGGGGCGGAGCAGAGTTGCGTCACCCTCAAATATGTTTTTTTTTTTTTAACATACTGATTATTTTAAGCTGGTTATTTTTACAAGAAACAAAAGACTCAGGAAGAACCTTTGATCTTCCCCCAAACTGCCTACAAGAATTTAGATGGAGGATCTCCTGTAAGAAGGGACCTATCCTAACAGATAACTATAGTTTAATATGAACGGGGTGTGATGGACAGGGAGAAACGCAGCAAGGCCTGTTTGGTCAAAGTCTTCTTTATGTCCCATTATGAAAGATGCCTCCCCCCCAACCCTTAGATGGCATCTAAGCCTCAACTGCCAGATTTGTCCTCGAGGCCCCATATTCTTATGGAACCCTTATATGTACACATATAATTAAATTTGATTATTTTATCAGTTATTTCTCCTGTTAAACTGTCTCATGTCAATTTCATTATTAGACCAGCCAGAAGAACTTGAAAGGTAGAGGAAAATTTTCCCCTCCCCCACATTCATAAAGCCATTGCGACTATTAAGTCAGATGACCTAATATTAAGTACCTAGTGAATATTTATTTAATAATGATCCATCATCATTGTCATCACCACCAACAACTTTCTACCTAATCAGAGGCAGAGATAGCTCAGTCAGGTCCTCTGAGTCCTTATTTCCCAACCAAGAATGGGAGGAAATTATGAAACTAATGGAAATACGTGGCTGCCACGCGATCACCATAGTTTGAAAACAGCGCAAAATGATTACTTTTGCATCTACATTAGGAAATGTGTTTTCTCTTTTTGAACAGTCTTTGGCACAACTTGTTTAAGTGAGAAGGTCAGGCATCATCATTTTGATCTAGTTTATTGAATTAGAAATTGGGTTACACTCTAAATATTACAATTTTATCAGTGGTTGGTTAAATACCATTGCTAATATAGCTTTATTTTTGTTTTCAATATTTGTAGCATTCCTGGAAAAGGCATGTGTGAAGTGAATATTTACATTTGAATTCTGCTAACTTTAATAATGACTTTCAGAAATATGATCACCTCGGGGGAAAAAAAAGTCAAAAATGGGTATGCAGAGAGGAGCTTAGTCATCCAAATGTTCCTTGCAAGAAACAGTTAGTCTTTATATGCCTTTAATTTCCTGTACAATTCCTTCAAGAATGCAAATAATCAGATCAGATGATTTTAGATCATTAAACAAGTCATGTTTTTTTCATTCTCCTCGGATTGTCGTAGCAATTGCTTAGAACCTAAAAGAAAATCTGCTCCACAAATTCAGAAAATTTCAATATAAGCTCCCCCTGATTTTCATTCTGATCATAAGCAGCAAGAAAAGAATGATATGAGCCAAAGACTAGGGCTTTGTAGAATAGCAGACCTGAATTCCACTGAGAAAATTGCTGCACCTTGCTAAGCTTTGATTTCCTGATCTATGAAACAGTTTTACCGACTGCGGTGGGTGATTAAAGAAGTGAAAGGCATAAAGTATGCCAAGGTTGGCACATAGCACATTGAACATTAGCTACTATTGTTATCAATGAACAATTGTCAAACGACTTACAGATTTTTAAAAAGTGGTTTTGCTTGATGGGAAGTTTTGAAATGTTCACTAAATCTATGGGTTTCCCTTCTCCCCTTGCTCTTTGGTAATTGTCTCCACTTCTGGGCTGCCAGTCAGTGGGGAATAGTTGTATGCCCCACTCTCCTTGGAGCGGCACGATTTTAATTCATTAGGTTACTTTGCAACCTCTGCTCTCCGAGAGGCTGAAAAGTGTTATCCTTTTCTGGACTGTATGGCTTGTTGTGGTTGTTGGTGTGGCAGTGACATTCTGTTGTGACAGTTAACATCCTACGCCAGAGTGGAAGATCCTAGAGGGCTCCTTTAATATCACCGAGTGCCACTCCTCTGACCACTGTTGAGAGACGGCTTAGGAAAAATAGATAAGACAGCTGAAATGGACCATTGCCCACCTGGGTGAATCACCGCAAGAACTGATATCTTTAAAGAGATTTCTTATAAAGTTACCATTAAAATATACGAGTTGGGTTTTTAACCATTCGTTCTATGCTTTCTGGTTAGTGACCAGGTTGTTGGATACATTTCTTAGTAAAGCCCAAACCTGGGAGTGCTTAGTTGTATAAAAATGGATGTATCCCAGACAAAGTTGGTCCTGAGGGCCTTGTGATCTGTCTCTCCACCAGCAGTGGACTTTTCCTCCTTTTTCTCTGTGTCTTTTCTTTGTGATTAAAACAAAGATGTAAAAATAAAACAAAACCCACAAAACTACTCAGCTATTCTACTGAAAGCTTCCATTTTACTCAAAAAGGCAAATACAAGTAGATTTGTTTCCCCGGTTTTACCCTTCAGCCAGCATATATGGATATCGTTTATTTTCTCAATTTAGAAGCAAACCATGCTAAGTCATAATGAAATGCAGAGGAGTACCCAAGTCCACAGACACACTGATCATCTCCAAAGGAAATTTATAAACTGTTTAATCCTTGCAATTGCTCCTTGTCCTTCTGAATATGAAATGTCGGGAGTTTATTACATTGTTTTATTACCTTATTAGAAGGGTATTATATAATCTCAGCCACATGTATCCTCTATACTTCTTTGACCTCATTATTCTCCAGAGTCACAGCTCTGATAATGAAGGAATACATAGATTAAAAATAAATAAGTTTAACTAGTAAGTGTGCTCTGCACTTGTTATTAACCCCCCATTTCATACCTTAAGAGGACAGTTCTTTATTCTTATAATTTACTGCTGAGAGTTGGGGTCTACAGAGAGAAAGCAGGACTTTAAAGTGGTTTCTACCTGATGGTGTATTGTCAGGGTGAATATGTCAGCCTATCTCAGGGACCCAGTTTTCTCTCTAAGTCTGAGGAACTAGCATGCATTCAACTAGCTGAACTAGAGCATGAAAGTATTCAAATCAATTTAGAGTCAGAAAGACACCAAACCACTCTTTGATAACACAGTGGGATCCAATCATCAATGAACTATAGTCAAACTCATATTCTTCCAGGCTCTAATGGAAATCCATTTTTTCTCTGCCCCATTGAGGGTCCAGAAACAAAGAGCTCTTGGCCAAGGCAAGGACAGGTCTTAGATTTCTGGTGTTTATTTCTGATCATTGAGTCACTGGCTTAAGGCTCAATAGATTTTTTTTTTTTTGTCCAGTCATATAGTTCAAGGGGGTATGTATGTTATAGAGGCAAAAAAAGACCCCAATGTTGTCAGGAGTGCAGAGGGAAGAGGAGAGGCTTAAAAAGTTCTAAAGCAGAGGAAGGTTGGGATATAGTCTTAGAAAAATAGGATCTACTTCATAAAACACAGGAAGAGCTGAATAATAAACATGAGGCCAGGATAAGAGTGAGTGAGTCCTGTTTGTTTACTTCCAAAGAATCTCCTCATTGTGGGCACCAGGTGGCCTGGCATAAAAAGTCTCAAACCATGAAGCAATCTGTACGTTAATAGGAAGGCTTGTCTAAAGATCAAATGAGGCTAATTTGTGTTTCCTCATTTCCTCAGTACCTGCGTGGTATCTTTAGGGATGCAGACTATCTGAGTGTCCTAGGATATTGGCAGGATAGTCCTCAACCTGTCAATCATTGGGAAAGGAGCTGCAGTCTGGACACTAGAGGCAGAAACCAGCCAGGGGAATAGAGCTGGGCAAAAGGCCACACAACCGCTAACACGCTCAGGCCAATGGGTCAGGCCTGTTGGTTATCCTTAGACCTGAGTTGGAAATGGATCCATAAATGTCAATGAGCATAAACAACAACAAAAACCCTGAAACGCTGTCTGAGCCATAGCTATCCTTTAAAGTTTGCTATATCCAGCTGCATAGCTAATGCCTGGCAGCTGCACAGCAAATGCCTGCATAGCAAAGACCATCCAATGGCCTGGGCGCAGTCCTGCTGTGCGACTACAAGGAGGATAGGATTCATGTCCTTTTGACAACACCATTTAACCACATAATAGGAATTTATTTATTTATTGAGAGCGTTACCAACCTGAGCATGATTTGTGGCTGGCTTTCCAATTGGGCTGCAACCTTTGGGAGAAGCCCTCACCCCATCCTGACAACAAATACATTCTTTGCCTTGAGCATTCTGAAACCTGTTTCAAACTAAGAGAGCAGCCAGAAGGTACCAAGTCCCAGTGTTTCCTCTCAGACCACAAGACTTTGTGCCCAGAAACCTACCAGGGCAGGACCACAGGCTGGGACTGCATTGTATCCTCCACTCCTGCCCCAGCACTGAGCCTGGCAAGTAGCAAGTACTTCCCAACAATTGACAAATAAGTGACTATGGTAAATGATTGGATGAATGGATGGAAATTCTTTATGTTTCAGCCTCCAGCTTATTTGCAAACTTAACTGTACAGTTCAATCCAAATAATTATGTTACTTATGCTTATTTTCAGAGTTTCCTTGAGAGTTAAGAAAAAAATGACAAGGAGTATAGAAAGGGCATGGTATCCTTTTTAAAACTGAGATATAACTGATATAGAACATGTTTGTTTCAGGTATAGAACATAACGATTTGATGTTTGTCTACATTGCGAAATGATCACCACAATAAGTCTGCCTAACATCCAATCCCTTAAACTTTAAATATTTTAGTTAGTCATCACATACCTTTTGGTACCCTGTATTGGGTACCAGGTATACAATGATGAACAGATATGGTTCCTGTCCTCCTTTCAGTAGTCTGGGAGTAGGAATGTATACATATACATATACATGTACATATACATATACATGTACATATACATATACATATACACATACATATACATCTATATTACATAATATATATACGTATGTACATATAATTGTATAACCAAAGACTAATAAATGCTATGAAGTGAATGTAAGATGCCATGAGAAAGACCAACAGAGGCATTCTGTTCAGAATGAAGACTCAGAGAAGAGAGTTTTGAAAAGGTGACAGTTAACCTGAGACCTGATGGATGAGTAGCCATTAGCCAGGGGGAGAAGGGGAAAGGATATTTATTAGGGGAAGCAAGCAGTATGTGTTCACTCTCTCCGACCTCCCAGGTCTTCCCAACAGAACTGCTTCGTCTGAGGCTGTCTCTGCTCAGGACCCTTAATACCTTCAAGTAGGAAGACTGTCGCATCCAGGAACCAGGAGAAGGCCAATGTGGCTGGCAGAGAGGGTGTGTGTGGGATTGATCAAGGGGGGCTGGTGGTGAGCGTCCAGGGTTTATGAATTTGACATTATCACTAGCATTGTAGAAAATTTTTTCCCATTTGATAAACTCCTATAATGCCACCTATTCCACTTTAGAAGATGTGTTTTCTGGTCCAGGTGTCCTATCTGATACCCTTCACTGCCAAGCTTATGCCTGGCTTGAGCTCAGATGAGACAATCCTTCCAGTAGCTCTAAGAATTTGTATGTATTCATATATACCTGAGCAACTAATCTTATATGTCCTAGTATGTGTGTGTGTGTGTCTGTGTTTGCGTGTAGACTTCTGACATATGAGATGGGGTTCTCAACTAATGAAAATACACTTACCATAAGAAAATCTGATGGTTTTGGCCACACCATATGTCTTCTTTTGTTAGATCCCTGCCCTAGCAGAACTTCATCAGGACTTCACTTTCTACCTACAATATCTGTGGTTATATCTCCACTCTCATCCTAGATTGTAAGCTACTAGGGGCAGGATCCAGGGCTGAACCCTCCTGTGTAACCAGCACAGACAGTCCTCAAGACTGAGACCTCATTGCTTAGCTGAGGTCCCTTTCTCTTTCCAATCACTGAGCGCTGCTGCATAACACAGCAAATGTGGGGAGTAATGGTCTAAGTCAAACAAAAACAAACAATGGTCAGTATATATTTTGGCCCAGCAAAATTTCATTTTACATTATTTTCTGCCTTATTATAAGATATTGAATGGCTTTTGCTACAGAGATCTGGGAAGGTGTCTTTCTACTCTTGGTATTGGTTAAAAAAGAAACAGATCAATTAAGGGAATAATTTGATACATGGCTTGGGGAATGCCAGAGACCTTGAGTCTTTATAGAACATTATTAATTGGTAAGTTGTATGTTGCATGGGCTTTCATGTGTTTTGTAACAGTAACTGCTTTGGTTTATAGTTTTCTAGAGCTCTTTTAGAGATTCATCACTTTTGACAGAGTTGCTATCTTATTTGAGTTACTGAATTACAGTTAGTCCACTTTAAGGAAAGGGATTGTGTTTTATTCAATGTATCAGCAGCACATAGAGGTACTCATAGACATTTATTCAGATTATTATGGAAGTCTAGGATACGCAGATGCTTCCTGGGAATGTTCCTGTTTATATTATTAAGGTGGACACATTGTTGAGCTTTAAATGCATCTCATGACTTCAGACCATCACAAGGACTTCTTCTCTAGATCCTCTGGTGGCATGAGGAATCTAATCTGGGAGTAGGTACTGCGCTCTCCACACTCCACTGGACTGGGAGCCTGGACTCCTGCAGAACAGAATCTCTTCTTGCTTATGTTCATATGATTTAGCACAGTCCTTGATACACAGTGAGAGGTCAACATGTTTGTGGATGGCAGTGAATGAATGCATTCCCAGACAAGGGATTGTACTGGTTCCATGACCGTGATCACTAGAGCAGTGAGTGGTCAGCTCTGAAGGGATTTGTTCTTGCTCAGATCACCTTCTAAAGCCTCAGTTATCATTACTGTTGTTAGATGCTGATGATAGCATTAGCTAGAAGAGTTTCGACTTAGAGCATTCAACCAACCTGTCAAGGGGATCATGTGGCTGCCTGGGGTTCTCTTCTTTTTCTTAGATGGGGACAAGTCATGCTCTCTTACTGGGTGATTCAGTATGCAAGTTTCCTCATTACATCAGTGATCTCAGGTAGCCTTAGCCATCCCCAGAATCTGTGGCAGAAATCCAGCTGTCTGGCTTCAAATACAAACCCCGAGGGGAATCCTTATACAGAAGGCCAGAACAAGTCATGTTTGTAGTAGAAACTGTCAAATGCTTTGATTAGAGTAAATTTTAAAAAGCCCTTGACTCTCTCCACACACCCAAGAATACTACTACCTCTGTGCCATAGAGGCTGCAATTCTCATCACTTCTCAAAGACTGAGAAGTCTAAGGAAGATGATTCTTTTCTAATAGTTTACACAGTAGCAAAGATTATTTTAAGAGATGTACCCATATTTTTAAAAATCCTGTTTTAAATTGAGACAGCAGGTATCAAGAGAGAGGTAAGGTAAATATCAGGGGCAGTGCTTAAAATTAGGGAGGAAAAGGAGAGGAAAGAGAGAAGGAAGAAGAAGGTGAGTGAGTGTGTGTGTGTGTGTGTGTGTGTGTGTGAGAGAGAGAGAGAGAGAGAGAGAGAGAGAGAGAGAGAGAGATTATTTTATGCTCAATGCTAAGTGGAGCCCACAGGAATTAGAATGCTAAATTTCTTATGTCCTTACTTCATTCATTTTGTTGTTAAATCCTACGTTAATGTGAGGAACGGTACCAATAAGCTGAATGGTCATGTTTCAGTTAACTAAATAAAAAATTGGCAAAAATGTTAGCGTTCTGAGGGCAAGAACTTATTTAGTACTGTATCTCCAGTGCCTACGACATTACATTGCACCTAATAAGCCCTGGACAAATATCTACAAATAAAAAATGAATTGAACACTATCAAACATTTACAGAAGAATTAATACCAAGTCTTTACAAACCCTTCTCAAAAAATAGAACAGGGAGGAACATTTCCCAATCCTTTATGAGGCCAATATCATACTGATAGTAAAACCAAACACATCACAAAAAAGAAAACTACAGGTCAACATCTCTTATGAATATAGGTGCAAAAACCCTTAAGAAAATACTAGTAAACTGAATTCAGCAACATATACAAAGGATCATATACCATGAAGAAGTGGGGTTTATCCTAGGAATACAAGGTTGGTTTAAAATTTTAAATCAATTAATGTAATATACCATATCAATAGAATAAAAAACAAAATGCACATGATCATTTCAATAGAGAAAGCATTTGAGAAAATCCAACACCCTTTCACAATAAAAACACTCAATAAATGAGGAAAAGAAGGGAACTTCCTCAACCTGATAAAGGGCATCTATAAATAAACCCACAGCTAACAAGATACTTAATGGTGAAAGACTGGATGTTTTCTTCCTAAGATCAGGGAAAAAAATCAAGGATGTCTGATCTCATATTTCTATTCAACATTGTACTGGAGGTTCTAGCCAGAGAAATTTGTCAAGCAAATGAAACTAAATGCATCCAGATTGGAAAGGAAGAAGGAAAAGTATCTCTATTCACAGACTATCTGAGGTTATATACAGAAAATTCTAAGGAATCCACTAAAAAACTATTAGAATTGAAAGAGTTCAGTGACATTTCAGAATATAAGATCAATATGTAAATATTAATCATATTCATATTTGCAATGAACTATCCAAAAATAAAATGAAAACAATTACATTTATAATAGAATAAAACATTTAGAAATAAATTTAACAAAAGAAGTGCAAAGTTTATACTCTGGAAACTATAAAATATTGTTGAAAGAAATTAAAGAAGATCTCAATACATTGAAAGATAATCCATTTTCATGGATTTGAATATTGTTAAAATGGTACGCTTCTACAAATTGATCTACAGATTCAATGCAATCCCTATTAGAATCCCTCTGACTTACTTGTAGAAACTGACAAGCTGACTTTAAACTTCATATGTAATTTCAAGGAACATAGAATAGCCAAACAGTCTTGAAAAAAAAGAACACAGTAGGAGAATTCACACTTCCTAATTTCAAAACTTACTACAAAACAATGGTAACCGAGAAAGTGTATTACTTACTGGCACTATTATAGACATATAGATCGATGAAATAGAATTCAGAGTCCAGAAATAAAGCCATGTATCTGAGGTCAATTGATTTTCAATAAGGTTGTCAATACCATTCAATAAAGAAAGAGTAATCTTCAGCAAATGATGCTGGGACAATTGGATATCCACATGCCAAAGAATGAAGTTAAACCCCTGACTCACACCACGTATAACATTAATTCAAAAGGGATCAAAGGCCTAAATGTAAGAGCTAATTCTATAAAACTCTTAGAAGAAAACAGAGGTAAATCTTCCTGACCTTGGATTCAACAATAGTTTCTTACATAAACCAAAGGAAAAGCAGCCAAAGGAAAAAAAATTGGACTTCATCAAAATTAAAACCTTTTGTGCTCCAAAGAATGTTATCAAGATATTGAAAAGACAACCCACAGGACGGGAAACATTTTTTTGCAACTCTTATATCTGATAAAGGAGTTGTATCTAGAATATATGAAAAACTCTTACAACTCAAGAATGAGAACAAATGACCCAATTAAAAATGGGCAAAGAATCCATATAGACATTTCTCCAAAGAAAATATACAATTGGCCAATAGTACATGAACAGATGCTTGACATCATTGGTCATTATAGAAATACAAATAAAAACCACAATGAGATACCTAACTGCATATTGACAAGGATGGCCATAATCAACAAGTCAGATTAAAACAATTATTGGTGTGGATGTAAAGAAATTGGAACCCTCACACATTGCTGGTGGGAATGTAAAATGATGCAGCCATTTTGAAAAACATTCTGACAGTTCCTTGAAAAGTTAAACAGAATTTCCACATGACCCTGCAATTCCAGCTTAGGTATATACCCAAGGGAAATGAAACATGTATCTACAAAAAAACACATACATGAATATTCATAGCAGCATTATTCATAGTTGCTTAAATAGCCAAAAGTAGAAACAACCCAAATGTCCATCAGTTGATGAATGAATAAAAAAAATGTGGTAAATTCACACAATGGAATATTATTTGGCAAAAAAAGCACATAAAAATGACTGATACATACCACAACATGAATTAATATTGAAAACACTATGCTGGGTGAAAGATATTAGTCATGAAGAACTACATATAATGATTTTGTTTACATAAAATGTCTAGAATAGTTAAATCTATGGAGGCAGAAAGTAGTTTAATAATTGCCTATGGGTTGGAGTGACAGAGTTTGTGGAGTGATAGCTAAAGAGGACAGGTTTCTTTTTAGAGTGATGAAATGTTCTAAAATTGACTGTGGTGATGGATGCAGAGCTCTGTGAACACACTAAAAAGCATTTAACTGTATAGTCTGAATGGGTGAATTGTATGATGTGCGAGTAATATCTCAATAAAGCCATTACCAAAAAAAATGAATTAATAGCTTGAGGGTTTGGAGATTTGAATAGAGCCTATTACATAAAAAATAATTACATAAAATACATACCTAAGTTCTAAAATTAATGAATAAAACTTTTTGAAGTCATACAAGTTTTCTCTTTCATTAAAAAAAAATAATTCAAGTCTATTAGATTGGATTAGACTTACTCTACAATTCTGCCCAACACTCAGATTCTATGGAAATAAATTTTAAGGTGGAGTTTCTCATTAGCCCATGTTGAGACAAGTAAAATGATAGGATTCATTTAAATACATTTCCAACTGGTAGACTTGGATAAAACTGTGACATCCTCTTTAATTCATATAAAGTCAAGCTCTCTGGTGGCCCAGGTTTAGCACAGTGTGGCAGTCATAGGAAAATCAAACTGACATCCAACAACATTTGAAAAGCAACTTCGGTATTATAAATAACTCCCCAAAATATTCTTAATGCAGAACAAACTTATTAAAATTTTTTCCCATTGCTTCTCCTTCTCAATAACTTATGAATATGACAGATACCACAATAACTCACTCCTCCTTTATCTGAACTCATTCCCCATCACTCAAAATAAAATAGAATAAAATAAAATAAAATAAGAACAACAACAAAACAAACCTCTTTTCAAGCCTGCCCTGACAGTTCTTTCTTTTTCCTTCCTATCTCACCTTCTTTGTGTAGTCTATAATCATTGGCCAATAATTCTTTGTCATTTCCAGTGTATATCAATTCAGTCCACTTTGATGCCTTTGAATTCCCCCTCTCACTTATTATCCTATCTCTATGCAAGAAAGGACGTGAGGACAGAATTCACATTAACAGGCAAAAAGGGGGAAGAGGCTGTAATGCTATTTTCCTAGCCACATTGCCCAATCCATTTAAAAATTAGAAGTGACAGGTTAAGACTTGTGGGGAAAGAAAATGGGTCTCACTCTCTGCTTTCTGGAATCTTCTACTTACAAGGGTAGCCAGAACATCAGTTAGTGGGAAGTATGGCGGGGTGGGTGAGTGGGGAGGCGTTATTTCTGTGTACTCAGTGACTGTCTACCCAGTTTGAAGGAGAATTGTTTTAAATGTTAGAAGGCATGACTTCTCCATTCATATTGGTCATCTTAGATGGACTGACCTCAAGTCTTTGAAGTCAAGAAAATTATAAGGCATCTTATGGATCTAAAAGAATCCACAATGACTCTATCCTTTAAAAGAGAAGCCCTGAGGATGATGTCTGAAATGCCAATGAGAAGACAAGAAAAAAGGAGCGAAGAAATCATTAATTCCAGAAGCATTCAGACTGCTATTCTGGTTACTTGCCAGACAATAGCACTTATTGACTGATTGTCCTCTGTGTAACAAGCACCAAATTAGCCTTTAAATTGCAGGTTCTGTCAAGAGAACTCGCCCTCAGCCAAAGTTGGTACCTCTTTCTCTACAAATGAACATCTTCTGGAAGTCCCAGGCATTGTGGATGCCTCTGCACTGGAGTTACAGGTTGGTGCTCTAACGTCACACAAATAGAAGAGACAGACTATGGTCTCCATCACTCCCCTGGTTATATACTCCTGTAAGTGGGTAAGAAAATTTCCATCAAAGTTCAAATCCACCTTGAAGTTTTGGAAAGTTCACTTAATTAAAGATGATTTTCAGACCCGCTGTTCTCTTGCTTATGTTTAAATTTTCCATCATGGCATCTTTCTCTGATCTTTCTCTGAGAAAGGGCAACGACAGGCATCCTACACACATCTCTCTCTGGGTATCACTGTTGGAAATGTCAGTTGTGTTCTCTGAGGGAAGATGCCAGGTAAGGTGCAGTCAGTTAATGAATCTAAAGTCATTTGGTACTTACCCTCATGGAGAGAATAACTTTTTAGAGGGGCAAGGAACCAGCTACTCTCGTTTGAACTCTTTCTTCCTTTATTTTCTTCTCCCAGCCACCTTTCGGCTATTTTTGAATTTGTTAGCACCAGTGAATAAAGGGTAAGGGAGAGGAAAAGAAGAGCAAATCCCGCTTAGTCATACTCAGGTGAAATGTTCTGGGGGTAGATTTGAGACAGTTGCCAGAGTTCAAAACAAAGTATCCATGCCTTATCTATGCTTTATGTGGGTGAGTGGATGATAAAAAGCAGTAACGGAGCAGCAAGACAGAAGCGTCTGACTTCCCAGCTGGGTGTGCACCACCATGTATGCACCGCATGGCTCCCTTCCAGAAAAACTTCCACACTGGGAGGTTCTACTTCTTTCTATAAGTTGAAAAGCTTCCTGCTTGGCCTTGACTGACCTTAGGAAGCATGCGCCATGGAAGATGACCTTCCGAGAGAAGCGTATGGACACCATCACTCTTAGGTTCCAGTCAAGTGAGCTTGTTTTCTTGTCAAAATAGAAGGCAAAGCCTCATCTGCAATCCAGAGGAGGCTATCTTTATAGCCAGAACCCACACTGGAGACTGGCTATCAAGTCAAAATCATTCCCTGGAAAGTCCTCGGCAGTCTGAACAAAATAAGATCAGATCCTATACATTTGTAAACTCCAAGCCCAAGGGAGGGGCTGATATACGAGTATGTCCCCGATTGCACTTTTCTAACATTCCAGATTTTCAGCTTGATTGGATATGCGTCTAATATGAATGGCATTGAGTCTTCATGTCTGAGAAGTAGATGTCATAGGAAATTAGTAGCTGAGAAAAGAGGGCATTCTTTTTAAAAGGCTATCAGCAATCTCTTTGTGAAATTTGAAGATTCTAAAAGAAGAAACGTTGTAAACTTTAAAAATGAAAAGCACTCTTACTTCTGTCAGCTGAACAAAGCGTGCTCTGAATTAGGAGTTATCTGGAAGAGGATGAGCGCTAACTCACTCTATCTTTAGTGTGTAAACGGCAATCATTGCACAGTGTCTGATGTTGCCACGTGAGAATTGTCCTTTCTAATTAGTTTGTGTGTTGGGGGGAGGGAGGAAGGTAGGAACAAGTAAGGAAATGATTGTAGACCTTCCAAAGGTCTGGCTGTTTCCTGTGGTTCAGATAAATGTGTGTGGGGTGGCCACTGGGGACGCTGATAGAGCCGAGAGGAACCTCCATGTAATCATGACCGCCCCAGGATATTTCTCCCTCCCACAATCACCAGTAGTTCCTGAATGTTCTAAATCAACCTCTAATAAAAGGTACTGTTTCCATGCTATTTCAATTTTCCATTCTGTGCCTAGCACTTGACTACTAACGTGGCTTAATATCTACTAATTATTGCTAAGAATGAAAAACATAGTTGACTTTGTATACATACTACTACTTTATTTCTAGATTGCCAAAAATTTTATTCTTCCCAATTTTATTATAGTTATTGCCTGGATTCACTGTAGCAATTGATTATTAATGAACTCTTAAACATTCATTTGTGATATTACCAGGAATAAGGCACAGCCTGTGTCCTCAGGAGCTCGTAGTCTAGCGGAGGAGGCAAAGAACCATAAAACACTGCAGTCAATGCTGAGGGTGTGGATAAAGTACTTCTCCAGGTAAAAGGCACAGACGAGGCACTTTTTTGTGACCTTTTTTCCTAGGAGACTTACAGGACAGTTACCCTCTGTGAAAAACAGCGATGTGGGACTCCCTGGGTCATCAGGGAAAAATATTTCCACATCAGGAGCTGTAGTGCTAGAACGTTTGCTTCCTCACAAAGCCTTACCTCAGCAACTCAGAGTTGAGGGCCTGGAGGATAACTGCAGTCACCAGTTATTTAGATTTGAGTCTTTTCGATAGACTGATCACAGGCATGACATTCCCTGCTCCAGAATCTTCCATCCTCAGCAACTGTGGGCTGACAAGTTAAACAGTAGGAGCATAATCCACCGCTGCCTTAGTGATGGATTGTGTCCTGCCAAACACGAGACTTAGGATCTTGCAGCTGGAGAGGATGTTTCATTTCTCCCATAGCATCACTATAACTGAATGCATTGCTCTGATCAGTGTTCACACAGGCTTAGGAGTTCCATAAAGAGATGCTGGAAGAAAGGAACTGCTGTGTGGTACACCGGTTGGAAAGCATTATGGCAGAGAGTTGTCCTGTCAGTCAGTGGATTCCTAGAAGCACCCTGACCTAACATCAATTACAGAGGGGAAATCATTGGCTGTAGTTGTGGGAAGGGCTGTCAAGGTCCCACTCTGGTCCATAGCAGCATGGAAGCAGTATTTGCAATCATACTGAAATCTATGCTCAGAAGGTTTCCTTCCATCCCTGCAGATGACTCCTTCTGAAACTCAGAGGTACCAAACCCTCCCTCCATGTACCTTCTCCACCGCTGTGGGCTGAGCCAACCACGGGCAGGGGGTTAGTGACTTTAAATTGACAGACGTTAACTGAGCTAGGCTCTGGGGCAGATTCTCAAGGGCTTACCCTGTTGGCAGTGCCAAGGCAGAGGCCGTCAGCCTGGGAGAAGAGTGGTCTTAGCCCTGATGTCACACAGAGGCTTAGAGGTCATTTTGCAAACAGTTGAAGCATTAGCGGGTACAGTTGGGGGAACACAAAGGGACAGTCTCTCCACTCACTTTCAAGTACTTCTAAACAGGGTTCACCTCTGTTAAGATCAGAGAATTAATCTATTTGTTCTTTCAACAAATATTTGTGAAAAACCGTCAGGCATTGTGACTGTTAATTCTATGTGTCAACTTGGCTGGGCCATGGCGTGGTAAAATACTATTTCTGAGTGTGTCTATGAGAGTATTTCTGGAAGAGATTAACATTTGACTAGGTAGACTGAGGATAGCAAATTTCCTTCCCCAGTGTAGGTGGGCCTCATTTAATCCATAAAATCCTGAATAGAATAAAAGGCTGAGTCAGGAAGAATTCTCTCTCCGCCTGATTGTCTTTGAGTTGGGACATTGACAAGCTCCTGCTTTTACATTCAGACTGGAACTAGTATTATCAGCTCTCCTGCTTCTTAGGTCTTCGTGTTTTGACTGAAATGATTATACCATTGGCTCCCCTGGGTGTGAAATTCTAAGCCTCCATAATAGCATAAAGCAATTTTTTATAATAAATCTCTCTCTCTCTTTTCCCCACCTCCTCCCTCCCTCTCTGTTTCTCTCTACCTCTCTCTCTCTCTCTCTCTCTACACACACACACACACACACACACACACACACACACACACACACACACACCCTGTTGGTTCTGTTTCTCTGGAGAACCCTGACCAATACAGCCATTGTTCTAGGTACTGGGATAGAGACGTGGTGAAGAAGAAAATAACGGCCCTGGTCTCTGCTCTTACATTCTTGTTGGGTAAGACAGATAATAAACAAAGTGAACAACCAAGCGAGTGAACAAGAAAGACATCGAATAACGATCATGGCTGTGATCCCGACAGAAGAATTCAAACCAAGTGGCCTTTTGCACATTGTTAGGTAGCAGAGTCCTGCACATTCAAGGGCTCTCAGCATCCCTGGCAACCCCCACTAGATGTCACTCACCCAACCCCTCCGCACAACACTGACCAAACAAATGCTGCTCCACATTTCAAACTCCCTTTCAAGGGGTGTTACTGAGCCAGGTTGAAAGCTACTGGTTTACAGAGTCATAATAATATAAATCCTAATCATCAATCAAATCAACATTAGTGGATGGTAAAGATAGAGGGTGCATAGGCAAAACAGGGGTGGTGGTATACGAAAGCCTCATCCTCATTTTCCACCTTGGAAAGTCGACAGTCAATTCTTGAAACCGACCATGATCTATGTGAGATATGAAGGTAAATACAACAGATCAAAAGGGTTACAAGTGGCTTCTTCCAGGGAGGAGAGAATAAAGGGGTGATTGGGGGTACCATTTTGTGTAAGAAGACCTATAGAATTATTTGATTTCTTAAAGTATATGCAAGTATAATTTTGATAAAATTTAAAATGAGATTGGGGGTAGCAGTGGAAGCACAGAGACTAGTTAGGAATGCCTCTGTCTATAAGCCTATCCATCTATCCACATACCCATTTTAGAGAAGGTGAAAATGGGGCTTAGGAGGCTTAAACAGGTTACCAAGTTGCCCAAGATCTCAGAGCCAGCAGACGGAGGAACCAGAAAGCAGCCTGACTCCAAAACGTGAGCCCCTGATCACTCTCCTCTGCTGCTTCTAGAAGAGCAAGTGAGAGGAAAGAGCGAAGGGAGTGGGCAGCAGACATCAGGGAACCAACGAGATCTTCTCTGAAGGTTGCTTCTAATGCTTCTACCTTTGAGACTCCAGGTGTTGCCCAGGGGAACATTGTGGCCTGTGTGATTTAAAGAGCTCCCTGTTCACAGACTACAGTGGAAGGGCAGACAAATGGAGGGAGCTACTCCTAGAGCTACTACTAAGAGAAGAAAGGAGAGCTAGCACTGTCCCTGTCTTCAAATGCTGCCTTCTCAGAGTGAGGTAAGAAGCTAGCGTTGCACATTTGAAATGGCTGATCCCTGGGGCATTCCCTCAGTCAGGAATGGCCTGTATATTTCAAACACCTGCCCTTGTCAGTTTCTCTTGGGTGACTACAGAACCTACCTGTATAATATCTCTCTGTGAATATATTTGAAAATAATGTCATCCCCAAAATAGTTTGGCTTAGGTTTTTCAGTGCTTTTTTTTCTTGACACAAGGAAAATCTCATTCCTTTTCCCCAAATACCCCATTTTTTACCTCTATTATATCACTTATCGCATCAGATGTTTTATATAGACATTATTGTTATTTTAATCACAATGTAATCTTTTCTCCTGGCAAAAAATTGGAACGAATTAGAAAACTACAAATAAAATAAAAGCCACCCAGAATTCTACCACATAAAAATAACCACCCCTTGTACCTGGTGGTACCATTTCCTTCATACACATGAGAGCTCTTTGAAAGTATGATCAATACTTCATCTATGAATCTCCAGCCCCAGGCAGGGAGCCTGGCACAACTAACACTCAATAAATGTTTGCAAAAGCTTTAGTTAGGCACCTAGTGTTTAAATAAAAAATATATTTTAAAATGTAAAACAAAAGTAGCTTGTCCACTTGAGGAGAGAGGTGAGGAATCTTAGAAGTCTAAACATCAACTTTAAACCACCAAGCACATTTCCAAGATCCTTTCAAGGTCCTCTACAATCTTGCTCCTTTTCCAAAGTTTGTTCCCGACGATTCTCTTTCAGCTCTCACTGAGTTATTCTCACAACCTCATGGGTCCACGATGATCAAGAACCACCATGGGGTTCCCTCTGATTATTTTGTCTATTGAACCAAATTCCGAAATCTATCATCAAACGTTTGCCTTCCCCAGTCTCCAATTCCAGCTTCTTGAAATTTTTTACTTTCATCGGAGAACACATGATGATTTTCTTTCATCTAGATGTTATTTCCTTCCCCAGTTCCTCCAAGTTTGGATTACATTTAAGGTATACTCAAGAAGCAGTGTGTGGGTGCTTAGAGGCAGATCATATTGGCTTGCTAGAGTCAATTGTTAGAGTTTCAGGAATTTTGCAAGCTGGTTATTAAACACAGACATCATTAAAACTTAAAATTATTTAAACTTACAATTAAATAACATTAAAAAACAGATACTAAATAAGTAAAATTTATTACTTCTTAATTATATTGCTGTATTATGCTCTTGGGGTTATTGGTCCATTGGTGGAATTACTATATAATGGTATCGTACGTCCATATCTTTCCAACTCTGTGTTCAGTGTTGTCATGTAGGTAGTTTGATATCAGCCTGGGTGGGAGAATTTTCACATGGAAACTGGTAAACTGTATAAAACAGGGATTTTTCCTTTGTACAGTCGGTTGTTAAACATTTACTAGTACACCACTGAGTGCAATGGTGAGGGTACAGCCATAGGAGTACACTGTGGGAGGCTCTTAGTCTCCGGTCAAAAGCTGTGTCACCTTGGATGAGATGCCTAATCTCTCTGAGCTTTCATTTCCTCTCTGTAAAATGGGCTTGTTGTGAGGATCAAACAGTGGAAAGCATATAAGACCCTTGTCACAATTCTTAGCTTATCATACAGAGTGTGCTTTCAAGGCTAATACAGTTGGTCATAACTCCAGCCTTCTTTTCTTTCTCTTTCTCTACATAGTAGGAAGAGAACGCGTCTTTTACAGATAGCTGCAGCTGCTTGTGTCAGCTACAGAAGTAACACAATTTGCCTTATGGGTAAATTTTTCCAGTGTTTAAAGATATGCCCTGTTGGAGCTTGAGGGACCAAAAAAAAGCTTCCTTTGTTACAAGGCTGTAACATTCAGTATGAGATAGAACTGAATTCATCTGCACTATAAAGAGGAAAGAATTTTGAGATTCGATGGGCAATTCATAAAGGACCAGTGAAAACACAGCAGGGTGTGCAGGGAACTGCAGAACTGAGTAATCTGCAGATGCAGGTAGAAAAGCTGGCTGGCAACGAGGAACCAGGGCTGAAGAACAATCCATCCAGGGAGAAATTCTTGGTGTTCGGGGTGGGGTGGGATGTCCAGCTTTCCAGGTGAAGTTGTTCTGGTCTTGGCTTTATTTTCCTCTATTTCCTCCCAGGCATGTAATAAAAGTCTGGGGCATTGCGTTAGTGGTGCTTTGGGGAGTCAAAATAAACCAATTGTGAGGGTCACAGAAAATTAAATGGAAAGAAAAGGTATCCTAAGAACGTAATCTGCACCTCCCCACCATTCATCTCTTGGGAATCTACAGAAATTTAGTGAGCTCCCTGGGTCCCCACAGTATGAGATGGAAACTTGCACTGTTTTTCTTAACTATTAAAGGCAGTCTAGGAAGACATGTAGGTAGCAGATTTATGGATTACAAGTAGCGGTCTTATCCAAGTTCCACACAGATATTGACCCAATCTGTCTGTCCAACTGCCTGGTTAACCTCTCTGCCTTTACTTCAAAATCAGCAGATGAAAATTGAAGTTAGTAAACCTTTCCCACAGACATGCTCCTCTGTGTTGGTCATGTTCATTAATGGACCATCTCCTTTTAAGATGTTTGAGGTAAACCACTCCTAGAAATAGCAACCTGACAATGCATGTCCCTCAATTCCAACACATAAATTAAATAAGTTGCTGCTGATTAATAGCATTTTCTTGTTTCTAAAGGACTCTTGACAATTACAAAGCATATCTACACGAACAGTCTCCCAGGATCAGACAACAATCTTGTAAACCATCAGGTTTTGTCCCATTTTGCAGATCAAGAAACCAGTGTTCAGCAGAGAGGAACGGTTTCCTCACTGTCAATCCATGAGCAGTGCCACTGGTTTTCTGACTCCTGGGCCAGCATTCTCTAAGACCAATGGCACCCCACTTGCATGGGGTCTAGCTCTTCGGGTAGAATCACAGGCCCACCTCCAGACCCTGCTCCTTGTTGCTCTGAAGCATCAGCTCTTTTATGACGAACTCCCAGGTGGTTTTTAGTGGAGTCAGTGTTGAAAACTACTGTCCTAAAACACTGTCTGGCCACAGGTGGAGTATTCTATGTTATGGTCTCTGACTGTTGGCTACTGAACGTGTACTACTAGTAATTCTGAACAACCACAAAAACCCCATCATAGTTATTACATTGAAGTATTACCTGTTTCTGCCTCTGCTAAGTGTGATTACTGCTATGAGAGTTAGGAATGGCTTGCACACATTCCTGAATGAGATGATGTTTCTTTTGTTTCCTACCAATCTCTGATGTTCTGCTGCTTTTTTATCAGCAAGGGAAAGCTAAAAGTGAAGAGTCAGGATGCTCTTGGAAAAGTTTGTTTTATTTTGAGGTGGAATAGAGAAGAACAAGAACCAAGTGTGCTGGTGGCCTTGCAGGTGAGGCAGTCCTTTTCCGCTTAAATGAGGGGTTTCCTGAAAGGGTAGGTCCATGAGTCTCGATATATAGAGACTAAGCCAAGTGTAACACTAGGTGGGGACCACCTGGAGCTGGAACCACCTGGAAGGACCACCTGGAGCTGGAACCACCTGGAAGGACCACCTGGAGCTGGAACCAAGAGGGTGAGGATGCCTAGTATCTAGCAGTATAGTTATCAATCAGTGTTCCTCTCCTCTCTCCACATTTACACATGGTAAATATCTGTGCTATCTTCAGTCCCATAGCAAATACCATCTTCCCTACCACCCTCTCTGAAGGGTCTTTCCTTACTTATCCAGGCCAAGTTGATTTCTTTTTCATTGTGTTTCCATGGCATACCATGGTACCTCCTTCTTTCACATGGTGTTATGTTATTTTGGTTGTTTTATGTCCGTTTCCCCAGTTAGAATCTTGGCTCTGGTGGGCAGAAATGATTCATTTTCATGAACTATCCAGTGTCTACCACATGGGCGATACCCCTAAAATGATTCTTGGGACAACTTGCTAAATGAATGGAAGGGTCAGCCAACCACGGTAGGAGGTGCAGGCAGTAGGAGGGCTTCAAGGAACAAGGTCCAAAGAGCTATGGGTGTAGTGTTCTAGTTAAAAATTCATCATAAAAAATGATGTCTTTGAATTGGGAAGAGAGGGAAAAGCATGTACAGACAAAATGGCTCTTATGTGCCAATGAAAGTGACTAAAAGCAACTTGAAAACACTTTAAACATAAGAGATTTTCTGTGGATGTGTTGGATATGACCCTATTTTATGATGGATTAGAATGACAGAAGATGAGAACGAATACCAGGCATCAAATCCGTTATCCAGAAGCATTTGTCACACAGGTGTCAAAGATACTCAGGACTAACTCCCCGCATATGATTATCACAGGTGACATAACTAATGGCACATCTTCTCATTGAGAGATGTGCCCTTTTAAACAACCTTGGCAAGGAATTAATCCCCAGGACAACACATTGCTACAAAATAGCCAAGTTATCAATCTCTCAGGTCTTTGGATTTACTTTTACTTTTCATTGCCTTCTTTAGTATTAGTGACAAAGAGTCAGTCAGAAATAAGAACTTCATGTGGTGAACTATCAAAGAGAGGTTTGACCTAGCCTTCCAAAAGGCTGAAATAATTCGGGCAGACCCAGAGTGATGAATGCTATCTATAAGGGCATGTTTATGAGGATGTTGAAAATATCTATATGTGGAGTGGATTTAAGATAGTGGAGTAGGTAAATCCTAAATTCATCTCCTCCCACAAACACATCAAAATTATAAATAACATAATAGAACAATTATCAATAAGAATCACCTGAAGGCTACCTGATTAGAATTATAACCATGGATACAAAGAAGAATCCATGTTGAGACTGGTAGGAGAGGCAGAGACACAGATCAGTCAGGTCCCACACACACAGTAAGACCTGATATCTCAGCTGCAGAGGTCCAAGCCCTACATTAGGCTTCCCAATTCAGGGCATCTATGCCAGGAACAGAACAGGAGTCCCTACAGCACCTGGCTTTGAGCACCAACAGGGATTACTTCCGAGAGAGTAGAAGGGCATTGGGAGACTGAGATGCTCTATGTAAAGAATTTGGGCACAAACTCACTAGTTTCAAGCCCCCGCTAAGAGGTAGCAGTTTGAGAAGGCTTGTTATACAGCGAGGAATTAAATTGACTAAGTTCAGGGCAATGGCTAGAGGGCCAGGGATTGGTGGGAACTCTCTCCAGGGATGAAAGTGGTGATAGGCACCATTGTTCCTTTGTTGAGCTCTCCCCCCACCCAGCTGGCCAGGTGCAGATGGGTGTAAAATCTGTCACTTTCCATTAATCTGGCTAATATCATTCACCCTGTTCCAGTGTTTCCCTGAGATTCCATCCCACTGAACACACTTGCCTGGCTAGAGCCTCTTCCAGTGGCTCCATCCAGGCGCTCCACATAAGCCTCGGCTTACACTGTAGTTCCTACCGAGTAGCCTACGCCCAGCACACGCAGCAGCTAGCCTCTGCTCATATACTATGTTCGTGCAAAAGTAACTGTGGTTTTTGCAATTATTGTTAACCTTTTAAACCACAACTACTTTTGCACCAACCTAATAGAAGATTTCTCCAAGTGTCCTCAAGCTTAGTACAAGCAATGGACAACCTCACCTTGCATTTTAGCTCCTATCAAGTGGCACCAAGCCTGGCTCCAGTCGTGGCCAGCTGTGGTTTGCATTGCCTTCAAGCTTGACACAAGTGGTGGCCACCTCAACTCACATAGAAGCCTTTTCCAAGCATCCTCAAGCTTGGCACAAGAGGCAGCCAGACATGGCTTGCACTGCAGCTTCTATGAAGAGGCCTGAAGCTCTGCAGAAGCTGAAGCCAGCTGCAGCTTGCATCATGGCTCCTACCAAGCAACTAAAAGCCTGGCACAAGCAGTGGCTGGACTCAGCCCACACTGTAGCCTCTCCAAAAAGTCTCCACAACTGACACATCCACTGGGTGGCCTGGGCAAGCACCAAAGCACTGCTAAAGTGACTCCAGCTCTGTGGGCCAGTCCCCCACAATAGCTTGTCCACTGTAGTCGTGGCCAGTCCTTACAGCCAGTCATCCTGAGAGCCAACACCACCCATCGATGTGCTCACAACAATCATGGCCCAACTACAACAGAAGGGCATATGCCACCCACACATGGGACTCCCCTGGAACATCTGGCTGTGGTGTCCAGGGAGGACTGCACCACTGAGCCCCACAGGGCATTTTCTACAGAAGGTCACTTTTTCAAGACTGAAAGATCTTGGATCTACCTAATACATAGAAACAAAGACAGAGAGACAACTAAGATGAGAAAGTAGAGAAATATGAAATGTAAGAATAGGACAAAATGAAAAGAACAGAACAAAACTCCAGAAAAAGAATGAAATGAAACTCAGATAATCGACCAGGTAAAGAATTCAAGACGATGATTATAAAGATGTTTAATGAACTCAGTAGATGACTAGATAAACTCAGTGAGAACTTTAACAGAGACAGAAAGCATTTAAAAAAGAAGGAATTACAACTGAAGAATACAATTATTGAAATGAAAAGTACACTAGAAGGAATCAATAGCAGATTAGTAGATGCAGAAGAATGAATCAGATAAGGTAGTGAAAATCACCCAATCAGAACAGCACAAAGAAAAATAATTTGAATAATGAGGATAGTTTAAGGGACAACATCAAGCACACTAACATTTGCATCATAGGGGTCTCAGAAGGAGAAGAGTGAAAGAAAGACATAGAAAACCAATTCGAAGAAATAATGATTAAAAACTTTCCTAACTTGGTGAAGGAAAGAGACATCTAAGTCCAGGAAGCACAGCATCCTAAACAAAATGAACCCAAAGATGCCCACACCAAGATACATCATAATTAAAATGTCTAAGGTTAAAGAGAAAGAGAGAACCCTAAAAGGAGCAAGAGAATGGCAGCTAGTTACTTACAAGGGAACTCCCATAACACTGTCAGCTGATTTCTAAACAGAAACTTTGCAGGCCAGAAGGGATTGGCACATAATATTCAAGGTGGTAAAAAGCAAGAACTTACAACCAAGACTATTCTACCCAGCAAGGCTATTAATTAAAATTGAAGGTTAGATAAAGAGCTTCCAAGACAAGAAAAAGCTAAAGAAATTCATTACCACCACGCCAGTATTACAAGAAATGTTAAAGGGACTTCCTTAAGAAGAGTGGGGGGAAGAAAATAAATATAAATAATCAAATGGCAATAGCTACATATTTATCAAAAATTACTTTAAATGAAAAAGAACCAAATACTTCGATCAAAAGACGTAAGTAGCTGAATGGATAAGAAAACAAAGAACAAGAACAAAACTGAAAGACATACAAACACATGGAGGCTAAACATGCTACTAAACAATGAATGGGTTAACAATGAGATCAAGGAACAAGTCAAAAGATACCTTGAGACAAATGAAAACGAAAACAAACAATCCAAAATCTATGGGATACAGCGAAAACAGTCCTAAGAGGAAAATTCATAACAATACAGATCTACCTCAAGAAGTAAGAAAAACCTCAAATAAACAATGTAACCTTAAGTTAAAACAACTAGAAAAAGAAAAGCAAACAAAGCCCAACTGAGTAGAAGAAAGGATAAAATACCGTGTTTCCCGAAAATAAGACCAAGTCTTATATTAAGGTTTGCTCCAAAAGATGCATTAGGACTTATGTCCAGGGGATGTCATCCTGAAAAATCATGCTAAGGCTTATTTTCTGATTAGGTCTTATTTTCGGGGAAACATGGTAAATATCAGAGTGGAAATAAACAAAATGGAGTTTTAAAAAACAATACAAAGAATCAATGAAACCAAGAGCTGTTTCTTTGAAAAGATGAAAAAAATTGATACATTTTTTAACCAAACTCATCAAGAATTAGAGAGAAGACCCAAATAAATAAAACCAGAAATGAAAGAAAAGTGACAACTGACACCACAGAAATACAAAGTATTATAACACTACAAACAATTTTATGTTAACAAATTAGACAATCTGGAAAAAACTGAATAAATTCCTAGAAACATACAATCTTCCAAGACTGAGTCAAGAAAAAAAGCAGAAAATCTGAACCGACTAATTAGTATTAACGAAACCAAATCAGTAATCAAAAAACTCCCCCAACAAACAAAAGTCCTGGACTTTTAGCTTTACAAGTGAATTTAACCAAATATTCAAAGAAGAATTAACACTTATTCTTCCCAAACTCTTTTTAAAAATTCAAGAGGCAAGAAGTCTCTCAAGTTTATTTTATGAGGCCACCATACACTGATTCCAAAATCAGACAAAGACATTACAAAAAGAGAAAATCATAGATCAGTATCCCTAATGAACATAATGCAAAAATCCTCAATAAAATGTTAGCAAATCAAATTCAGCAATAGTAAAAAGATCATACACCATAATCAAGTTGGATTTACTCCTGGGATGCAAGGTTGGTTTAGTATCTACTAATCAATTAACATGATACACCACGTAAACAAAATGAAAGATAAAAATCATATGATCATATCAATAGATGCAGAAAAATTGTTTGACAAAATTCAGCATCCATTTATCATCGAAACTTTCAGCAAAGTGAGAATAGAGGGAACTACCTCAACACAACAAAGGCCATATATGACAAACACACAGCTCACATTATACTCAAGTGGAAAAACTAAAAATGTTTTCCTTAAGATCAGGAACAAGACAAAGGTGTCTATTTTCACCACGTTTATTCAACATAGTATTGGAAGTCCTAACCACAGCAATCAAAGAAGAAAAAGAAATAAAAGGCATCCAAATTGGAAGGAAGAAGTAAAACTGTCATTATTTGCAGATGACATGATACTACATATAGAGAACTCCAGATTCAACAAAAAACTATTAGAACTGATAAATGAATTCAGTAAAGTAGCGGAATTCAAAATTAATATTCAGAAATTGGTTGCATTTCTATACACTGATAACAAATTATCAAAAGGAGAAATTAAGAAAACAATCCAGTTGATAGTTGCATAATAAATACCTAGGAATAAATTTAACCAAGTAGGTAAAAGATCTGTACTCAGAAAATGATAAGACATTGAAGAAAGAAATTAAAGGAGATATAAATAAATGGAAGCATATATCATGCTCACGGACAGGAAGAATTAACATCATTAAAATGTCCATACTACTCAAAGCAATATATAGATTCAATGCAATCCTATCAAAATACCAATGGCATTTTTTACAGAACTGGAATAAATAATTCTAAAATTTACATGAACCATTAAAAGACTCCGGATAGCCACAACAATCTCAAGAAAGAACAATGTTGGAGGTATCACTCTACCTGATATCAAACTATACTACAAGGCTATAGTAATCAAAACAGCATGGTACTGGCATAAAGACAGACACATAGATCAATGGAAAAGAATAGAGAGCCCAGAAATAAACCCATTCCTATATGGTCATCTAATCTATTTCAAAGGAAGCAAGAACACACAGTGGGGTAAAGACAGTCTATTCAATAAACAATGCTGGGAAAACTGGACAGATATATGCAAAAAAATAAAAGTGGACCACTTTTTTACACCATATAAAGAAAAACCTCAAAATAGATTAAGACTTAAATATGAGATCAGAAACCATAAAACTCCTAGAAGAAAACATATGCAGTAAACTCTGACATTGCTCTTAGTACTATTTTTTTGATATATCTCCTTGGTCAAGGAAAACAAAAGAAAAAAAATAAATAAAGGGGGTTATATCAAACTAAAACGTTTTTGCACAGCAAAAGGAGCCAAAGAAAGGAAACAGCACATGCAAAGGCCCTGAAGCAGGAAAGCCATTGGCAAATTTGGGGAAGGAAAGAACAATGGTGAGCAAGAGAGGGAATGGAAGGTGAAGAGGGAAAGTGGTAGCCAGCAGCCAGCTCACAGGGGGCCTGTAAGCCATTGCAAGGAGCTGATTGATCAGATCACCAGGAGAGTGATAAGATTTTATTTACATTTTTCAAAAGTCGCTTTTGCTGTTGTATGGAGGCTAAGTCTGTAGAAGAACAAAAATGGAAACTGAGAAACCAGCTAGTAAAAAAGAATACTCAGGTCAAATTATATGGTTTTTAATCCTGTCTCCTCCGCAAAATGTACTTAACTCCCAAGTTACTTAACTTATGTTTTACAACGTATGAAATGAATATAACAACAATTAAGATGTCTCTGCAAAAGATATTGCTAGAACCAAATGAAATCTTACAATTGAGAGGACTTTGACCAGCACAAAGCATTTAATGCATCTAAGGATTAAATCATCCGTTTCTAGTCTCCCTAAACTCCCTCAAACACTACATCTGACACGACTTCTTTCTCTCTATCCCGCTAGTCCCCTTTACCCATTAATTCTTTTGGAGTTGCTATAATACATTGTAATAAAAAACATAGTTCATAGATACCAAAAGTGATTCAAGACCCTCAGTCTGTGCTTCCCCAAGTCCAAGACAACTAATTAAATTCCTCCAAAGAAGAGGAGAAAAACAGTCAGTCATTCTCTTTTACTTCCTTCACTCCTAGATTACAGACATAGATATTTTTAAATTTATTTTTAAACTATACTTGACATACACTCTTCTATTAGCTTCAGGTGTACAACATAGTGGTTAGACCCTTGTGTACCTTAAGAAGAGATCACCACGATAAGTCTAGTCGCCATCCGACACCATACATTGTTATTACGATACGATTGGTTCTATTCCTTATGTTGTACTTGACAGCCCTGTGACGGGTTTTGTAAGGGGCAATTTGTACTTTGCTAGGTTTTCGCTCAAATGTCACCTTCTCAAAAGGACTTCCTTGATGATCCTATCTTACAGAGCACCCCCACCCTACCCACCCGCTGTAAAAGAGCTTCCCAGCCAGTGCAGGTTAGTAACTCAGTGCATGGCTAATGCGTGAAATGGTTGTTCAGCCCTAAGAAAGCCTGGAACAGCTAGAGTCCAGCCCGGGTTGCCGTCAGCTATGCACGGCCTCGCGTCTACACTCCAGTGTCCACTCTGCAGCTGCCATCAAGTTTTACGCACATCATCGCGGGAACACATTTGGGAATCACTGCTGACATCACCCTGCATTACTTTTTTTCAAAGCATTTATGAGGATCTGAAATCAACAGATTTGTTTACTGGTTAATTTCACCTCCCTTTGGGAGAATGGGCAGACTTGATAATCTGTTTTGTTCATCCTGGTATATCCTGCAATGTCTAACGTAGCACCTGTCACATAGTAGAGTCTTAATATTTGCTTGTGAAAAGAATAGGCCCTCTTTATTGTCCAGAGAGCAGTGCGGCAAAGATAGGAAACTGGTTAGGAATTGGGGTGACATTCAAGCATCGAGCAAGTGAAATAATCCAACAGCTGACAGAAGGATAGGTCAAACCCTAATTATTCTAAGGATTTAAGCTGCTCCTACAAGCTGAGGAATAAAGTAAATGTAGTTGTATAACGTTATTTCCAAAAGAACAAAGTCATAGCAAGATCAGCAGATTTGAATACAAGCTAGGTATGAGGCTGTGGCATATTCTGCCAAAACCAGTACTTGTAAATTCATAATATTTATTTAACATTTAATACTAACACCAAACTGCAGAAATTTACTGAGGTAATAACTTCCATTGTTTGGGGACTACAGGAAAACCAAGCCATAAAAATAAGCTTCCTTTTTTTATTGTGAGTTTCTGCTTCTCATAAATTTCAGCTCTAAGTCAGTACATAAATGAATGAAGGTCAAGCCTTACAGCATGAATGAGCAAACGGGTAGCTATAATTTTGACAGCTAACTACTGATTGTCTCTTTTCCAACAAAAAACACAGAAGTACAAAAGGAGTTGCTATTCTTTGTAAAATGTAAAGCTGTGCTTAACAACATAAACAGGGTTGCATGGATGAGTTTTACTTCTGTCTACTAGAAGTTTTATCATCAAAAAGTCTGTTCGTTAGGGAGCTAGGGAGTCTGTTTGTTCCCCTAGCTACAAAATTTCTTATGACCTACCTCTTTCTTAACTCATCTAACACACCCTTGCGCAGACAGCATAGCTCTTTTTCATTTAAGGCACCAACATGATCTCTATTGCCAAATTGGTAAGAAGTATTCTTACAGCGGTTTCTGCCACATGACTTCAGAAAGAATCATTATCTGGGGAAGTTGGACGGCCAAACATCTTGTTGAAGAGACTGATCAAGTTTCAAGTCCATCTTGCTGTCATCAGGAGCTGTGCGAGGAGAATGCATCGTGCTCTATCATCGTTCTTTTCATTTTTCAATACTGATTTCTTGTAAACAGGTTTCCGGATTCTGGAGGCATTACTAGCTGAGAAGGGACATCAGCAAAGAACAATCTTATGCTGTGTCTGCATGAGGTCTCTGTCTACAATTGGTTTCAAAGGAAAACGTTCAGTCAGCCAGCCTTTATCTTTAGACATGGGAACCAAACAACCCACTTTACTGACTTGGCTCCACGGGAGAAGTGAAATTTCTCCTGAATCAACTCGTCAGTGTGAAGACAGGGCAGCTTTGGCCAACATTACAAATCAAAAAGAGGGGAAAAGAAATCAAGGAATTAGACTGTGTAGCAAGTGTACCTGGAAGAATCTTCACTTGAGTATTTTTTTGATTGAAAATTAACACACTTTTCAGTCTCTGATGCTGCTAACCCCAGAGGCTAGTTTGGGTGACAGCACGGTTTGATATTGCCTTTGTGACCCACAGTGAGGCCAAGCCTTCACCTTGAACTTCCCCATGAGGCAGACAGTCTCTTTACTATTCTGCTAAGAAGCGATACTCACTTTTGCCACTGAGCATTCGCCTGCCCTGACACGGCCGTTTTTTGTGCTACACAAATCATGGGGCCGTGAGAATACTAAACTGAACTATCAATCGTTTGGTCAGATGAGAGATCAGCTTTTGGTTAAAATGGGCATCATTTAAAGACTTGCTCACTGTAAATATTTTAATTAGAGGACTGGGTGTTTCATACTCACCTGAAGACAAAAATAGCACTACACCTATTGAATGTGATTCTGGGAGACAGGGTGGGTGTGTGTGAAAGTGAGTTAGGGGCTGAGGGTGGGGATGGGGTGATAAGGATTCAGCATCCCATTTTAAAGAGATATCCCAGAGTCAGGCAAGTTTGTCAGACAGCTGGAATGGGAGCTGGATGGTGGGGAGGGCAAGCAGTGTAGCATGCTTTGATGTCTAGCTGGTAAAACTCCTCAGGGCTGTACCTGGGTGTGATTCCCTCCAGCTCTCTTTGCTGGGCCAACTACGCAGGTTTTCAGGATGTGGGGTGGTCCTGAGTCCAGAAGCACAAAGTTTCTATACTTGAGGGTACCTTGGAGCTTATGTTCCACTCTCAGTTTACAGATGAGGAAACTGAAGCTTCAGTCGGCACTTAACTTACCCATGTAAAGTGTCAGAGGAAGATCTCACGTCGTCACCAGCTCAGGACTGGTTCCAGGGCCCTGTGTCGTCACACAGGTCCTGTGCTCTTCACGGCTCTACATGTGGGGTTTAAGGCTCTTCTGTCTCCATTTTGAAATTCTTCTTAATGTTATCTTTGAACTTGTGTTTTGTAAGAGATGTCTGGTGGGGCAGTGCCCATGAGCAGGAGAGAAACGCACAGTGTACATGTCCATTGCTCTGTGCCTTACCCGTTGCATGGTGTTGGGGTAACACAGGCAACCACAGAACCCCAGTGGACCACGGAACTTCATGAGACTCAAAATCAGTACAAAGTAAGTGTGAAGTCCATGGCTGAGTAAATCAGAGCACTGAGAGCCCCAAAAGGCCATGCCTTCCATTTCAACCATCATTTGCTCCCAACATAGAAAGAAAATGGCATTTAAGAAACCCATATGACAAAGGAACCCTATCATATTCTTTCTTTCTCATGTCACTTCCCTGTGTTAACCAACCATTAACACTGAAAATGATGACCTAGAAGAAAAGGCAAAGATAAGACAACCCACGGTTCCCTTACTTTCAGTCCTTTTCGCCTTATCAGTAAGTTGATGGTAGGGTGTGTTGGTAGAAGGAGCACATATAAAGAGATAGTAAAAAGACAGCCATGTTAGTTTTGTGTAGTATTTCTGCTGTTCTGGTGAGACAAAATACATATGCACACATAAGCTATGAAATAGGAATTGTGTAATTTTTGTGATTCTGCATTAATTAAATGCTCTTCTGTTTGCATTTCAAATGTGCATTCTAAAGATGGACAATAAAAAGGTGAACACTAAAATTCACCTACTAATTTAAAATTTTAATTTTGCTTTACTTAGAACATTAAATTGCAAATAAAGACACCATGACAAGTTGAATGAGACTGGAAGGATAGAGCTTTCTATTTTAGCACTTTTACACTTTTTTTCTTGCTTTTTGAACAAGGAGCCTATGTCATGCAAATTACATAGCTGGCCCTGACCTGACTCCCAATCCCGTGGTGTCTGAATGGAAAGCTTCCAACACAACACCCGTTCCCTGGGAGAGGTGCAATGAAGGGCAACTGGACTAAGGAGGAGATAGGAAGACGGAAGCAGGAGTCCCTCCCCAGGTGTAATCATGTCACTCGGGTTTCTACACGAAAAATCTGCAGCAGCTTTACAGCGGTCACCATGGAAACTGGTAATGTATTAAAAGCGAAGAGTTAGAATACCTTCCCACTAGCTCTCCCTCCAGGAAGGAATCTCCTTTAACTAAAATATGTTAATAGATGCAGCCTGCAACTGACTCCTGCCAGACCTAAGGTGACATCGTGCTGTCCTTTCAATCACAGGCCTCCATGAAGCAATTACCTTTTCCTTTCATTCTTTCAGTCCAGTGAATAAGATAGGAGAAAAACAGAACCAATCCATTGTGTTCCAATGATGTGGGCTTAGGTTTTCTCTTAAGACATAAAATCAAGCTTCTCTGTCTCCTAGATTTCTGTTAGGTTGTAGTTCTCGATTTTCTTAGAACTGAAAGCGGACATCTTTTGGAAGGGTTTGTTAGTTTTGTCTGAGTTACACTTGGAAGATTGAACTCTCCCCCAACATTCAGTTTACTGTGGAGAGAAGGCAGTAAATTTCAACATTCCCACCCACCTTGAGTTTCAGAGGGATCTTTTACGACCAAGGAAAGAGGAGGCTTCACTCTGTCAGGGCGACAGAGTGGCCGATTCTGCTTGGAGCTGAGAGCTCCAAGCCACTGGGAGCTGGCTCTGGGAACGCTGCGTTTCCAAGTCTGATTGTCACCAGGAAACTTTGCAGGTAGTTCTCCCAAGAGAACATGAGGGAGGACACTGAATTAGAACCCTCTGCCATCCGAAGAAATCCTCAAACAGCCCTTCCTCATGAATTCAATCCAGTTGGCCTCTCATTTTTCAAGAATGGTAATTACTCTATAGTGAAAGTGGAGGACGCTCAAAATCATTCATCATGAGTTTTCAAACCATAGAACCCCTGCCTCTGAGATTCAGACACACACGTCATTCTCCTCCCATCCCACACTCCCTTTCGGGTGGAAATATGGATCAAGTGGGGCTTCAGATGAACTCTGCTTTATGCCCAGAGCATAAGCAGGAACATATGACATATGGTCAAAACAGGACAAGATGAAACACCCCTGTCCTTCCAATCCTTCACTACAAGATACACTGCTGCTTTACCACGCACCTGCAGGAGCTCCAGGCCACAAACTCATCTGTGTTACTTACTTGATGGGAAAAGAAACAAACCCACTAATGGTACACTTCTGTGGAGAAGAGATAAGTGCCTAATTAGGAAAAGGAGTGATTGAAAAGTAATAACTTCTCAAAGGAGTATTTGATGTGATTTGGGTATCACTACGGTCTAAAGCCTGAAGGCATTAAACAGCAGTGAATTAGAGTCACAGGGCAGGTTAGGCACAAAGAAGGAAATGGAAAAGTTCTGTTGGGGAAGAAAACCTTCAAAGAGTTTTCTATTGAAATAACTGACAAGTGGCTTGTTAGAAGTAGGTCAGGGGAAAATATGCATTTATATATTGCCTCTTCGTTCATCCTATGTGTCTGGCTTGTTATCCAGGAAGCTTTGACTCTATGGTCTATTACCATTAGAGTAAAAGGACTTTCAACATGGCAGGAATGTCTGGAAGTGTCATGTGCTGGGCTTCAGGCTGATTTCTTTGCAGGGATCCTTATCTTGCCCTTTAATTCCTTGCTGAAAAACAAACTCCTCGGACTTCTAGGCTCTCCCACTTTCCTGCATGCATACTTCTCATACTTCCCCTATCCTAACAGGTTAAAAAATCCTTTTAAAATTATTATTACCTTTTTCCCTTGCTTCTGTTATTGCAGTGAGGTAGTGCAGTGGGAAAGGCAGGGGGATATAGAGTCAGGCTGACCTGTATGCAAAGACCAGCTCTCTGGCATACGAGCCTTGTGATTTTGGAAAAGCTGTAATGCAGTTTCTTCAGCTGTAAAGCAGGGTTGATGGTAATACCTATTTGGAACTGCTGTTATAAGATTTAAATGAAACAATATATGTGAAATGCAGAACGTGAATTATTCAAGAATAAATGACCAAGGCAAATTACTCAGGCATCAGTCATCTGCACTATTGTAATAGTTTACAATCCCTAGAACTTGTGAATATGTTACTTGACATGGCAAAAGGCAGCTTGCAGATGTGATTAAACTGAGTACCTTGATATGAGATTATCCTGATTTCTATGGGTGGGTACAGTGTAATCACCTGGGTCCTTAAAAGTGTAAGAGGGAGGCAGAACAAGCATCCGAATGATGAGATGGGAAGACTCCACCCACCACTGCTGTCTCTGAAGATGGAGGAAGGGCGCAGGTAGCTCAGCAATTCGGGAGGCCTCTAGAAGCCAGAAAAGGCGAGAAAATGGATTGCCACTGAGAACCTTTCCTAAATATATGTAACACTGCCCACACCCTGATTTTAGCTCAGGAAGTCCTGCATAGAACTTTTAACTGACAGAACTGTAAGAGAACAAATTCACATCTTAAACAGCTCAGTTTTCAGTAATTCGTTATAGTAATCATAGGTAACTAATACACTCACCTTGAGTATTATTTTTCACCCAACAGCCAGAGGGAATTTTTGAAAACCTTAGACAAATCATGTTCCTTTTGTGCTCAAAACGTTCCAGTGGTGTCAGTCTCACTCAGAATATTCCAAAGTCTATCAATGGTCCTTAGGACCCTACAGGCTCTGGCCCTTCCACCTGACTGAGTTCAGCTCTATAAATCCACTCTCCCACTCCGTGGCTATTCCGGACACTTGGCAAGACCCCTCCCCCCATCATTGCATGGCCTTTGCCTAGACTCAGGTTCCCTCTACCTGAAATCCTCCATCCTCAGAGTCGTGTGGCATGGTGGCCAGCTCACCTGGGTTCAAACCCCACCTCTGCCACTTGCTAGATAGGTATCATTGGCTTACATGCTTCAGTTTCATCTGCAACATGAGATAATCACAGCACCTACAGCACATGATTTTTATGAGAATTAAAGGGGTTAATTTGTGTAAACGATTTAGGACTGTACCTGCTTCAGCCAGACCCCTCAATAATTGTTTCAATACGTCTGTGAGGCTCAATGACTTTTCCTGCCTTTGCTCAGCTTACACTCCTGTCATTCTGTCACTGTCTCCCTTTCATCCTCTCTGCACTCATCTCCACCTGCCATGTTATGTATTTACTTGCTAGTTTCCATTGTCTCCCCTACTTGACTGCAAGTATCATGAAAGCAGGACTCTCTTTTGTTCACTATGAAATCCTCAGCCCCTGGAAGAGGGTGTGGCTTCAATAGGCTCTCAGTATTTGTCTGAGAATGGATTCATTCCTGCCAGGAATACCAGTGAGGAAACATCTATAGTAAACCTGTGGTTGAACCATGTGACACCTCGAAGGTGATTTTTGTCCCCAGCGTTGGAAGATGTTGCACATGTTCACAGCATGAAGTGGTAGAACCTGCATTTGAGTCCTGGTTATTAGGCATCTCTGGCAAAGTTTGTTATAGGTACTTTCTCCTGTCCCTTCTAGCTGATGCCTTTTCCATCAGGGCCCTGCAGTGGGGCTTCTTGGTTCTTCAATATTCCTACCTCTAGGAAGCACGTTTTAGTTTACTGAGTTTTTAGGTACATACTCGGCATCATGTGATAGTTGATACTATGTCTTAATAAAACAATTTATATACACTGAGTGAGCATGAGTCCCTAATGGAACTAAAAATGCCATGACCTCAGATTACCTCTAAAGGAGCAAAGTGTTGACGATAAGGCAGATAGGAGGGACTAGCTCTACAAGACACTCCTAAAATCATGTCACAAACAATTGGCATTTGCAGTTCTTACAGTTGGGCTGTCATTTGTTAATGGTGATGTAAAACTGCTGGAAAGAAAAAAAGAATGTGGACTATTTGGACATTTAAGTCCTGTGCTGGTACAGAGTGTTGAGACTAACGTTATCTGAAGACTTTTGTTCCTCAATATTGATGGCATCTTACTGCCACATACAGATTTTGTTCACCTGTAAATACTGGATCAAGTATTGTGAATAAGCTGATTATTCAGGCCATGAATAGATTTTTTTAAAAATGAAATGAATGATGGTTTATTTGATTGAATTAGAAAAATCAACTTGTTGACTTGTGTACCAATAAGGGTTTGGGTACAGGTAATAAACACGACTCTGTGGTTTGTTTTTTTTTTCCTTTTTCTATTGTGGTAAAATACATAAAACATAAAATTTGTGACTTTAACCATCTTTAAGTGTACAATTCAGTGGCATTAAGTACATTCACAACTCGTGCAACCATCCTCGCAATCTATTTCCAGAACTTGTTCATCGTTTGAAACAGAAACTCTGGCCCATTAAATAGTAACTCTCCATTCATCCAGCCAGGTCTCTCTTAGGCTTTCTTGTAGAGAAGGTCTGCTGGTAATGAATTCCCTCAGTTTTTGTTTGACTGGAAATGTATTAATTTCTCCCTCATATTTGAAGGATGGTTTTGTAGATATGGAATTCTTGTTTGACAGTTTTCTTCTTTCAACACTTTAACTATTCTACCCCCACTGCTCTCTGGTCTGAAAGACTTCCACTGAAAAATCTAGTGATGATCTTATCGAGAATCTCTTTTATGCGGTGAGTTGCACCACCATCAACTATTTCCCTAAACCCAAAACCTTTCTCTCTACTCTCCATACTCAAACTAGTTCCTCTAGACTTGCCTCCTCCATATTTCTTGCATGTATCCCCTTCTTTCTATCCTCACTGCCATGAACTTCATTCATCATCTCTTGTGAGGATTACAACTTGCTTCCTACTCTGTTGCTCCAAATATACTTTTGACTTTCTCTAACATTCTCCATGTTGCAGAAATTTGACTGATACGAAGCTATTATGAATGTGAAGTTCACCTTTTTATAATTGTTTATTGGTTCCTCCTGGCCTTTAGCAAAGTCCAAACATCTGGCCAGGACACGTAAGGCCTGTTAGCACAGGGTCCTCCAGCCTCACGTCTCCCCTACTTTGCCTAGTTTTCTCAGTCTTAATCAACTAGTAGCGTTGTCATGAAAGTGTTGTGAGTATCTTTTGTGACCATTTGCCTGAAAAGTACTTTCTTTTCATTTTCGCTTGGATCATTTCTACACAGCACTTAACACTTCTCCTAGGACACCACATCTGGAAGCCTCACCACACCATTTTCTCTCCACCACAGAGCAAATATTTTTTATGCTACCAAAGCATCTTATACATACTTTTATCACGTCACTTGGCACTCTGTATTGTACAATCTTTTGTTTATATAAGTGTTTTCTCACTATACAGGAGGGAAGGGACAGTTTTTATTTCGTTTTGTTTTTAATGCCTAACAAAATGTAGGCTCTATAAATCCTTGTGGAATGACTAAACAGATGAGTCACCACCATTCTTATAGGAAAGCATTTTAAAAGAACTGTCAGCATTCCTCTCATCTTTTTCTGGAGAAAACAAAGAAAAAAATAAGTTACACTGTTATTAATACTTTATAAATACCCAATAGATGAATACATGGAAAGAATTGGCTAGTTTCTATAACGTCTTTCCAGAGAAAGAAATGGAACGAATGCACTACAAGTAGATTCTTTTAAGACATTTTTTATAATGTAAAAAATTCCATTCTTTGAAGTCTATTGCATAATAAACACAAACCTTACTTTTCTCTCAGTCAATTAGATGCTTGTGGATTTGTGATCCACTCACATATCTCACACCGAGCTATCCTCTTAGTTCCTATCATTTCTCAAGCAGCCAATTTTATTGTTTTCCATTTTCATATCACCTTCCCAGCCCCTCTTCCCAAGTGCAGACCCTGACGCAGTAGTTTTCCCTTTGTTGGGGAAGCCACACTGTTGCTGCAGGACCTGTGGTTCTTCCAGCACACAATGTACTCTCACACTGAATGGCATTCTATTCCTGTGTTTGTCGAATGTTTCCACTGGTCAACTTGCACTATTACTCTTCCTTATGACTGGGCTTTCTTGATTTGGGTTGTGATGGCAGTTAATGATATAATCATTCTGGAGTACAGCCCTGCACATTGCATTACCTCCTATAAAGTAGTCAATTTATTCCATCAGAGCTGGACAATGCCCAGAGAAAAGAGTGTTAAAATCAAATTAGGCCAAGTCCGTTGAGCTAGAGAAAGTCATACAGTGTCCCTACAAGCTGACCAGTCATTTCTTTTGGAGAGGACATTAAAATTAGACTCTAGAAGAGGCAGTTTAGATAAAGGGGAAAGTAGCTTCGAATTTCCATGGGACCAAGTGCCTAATGTACTCCTTGGAAGATGTAGGAAACATAGGCCACTGCAAAACTTATGCTACACCTCTCCTCAATTTTCCCCATTGAGCACCCTACACTGTAGCTGAGTGGGGCTACTCATTCTTTCCCAGTCATCTCCTGAGCATTCTCGTTTCCATGCTTTTCAGCCCATACAGGTGCCTCTTCTTGGAAAACATCCGGGAATATTCTATTTCTCTGAGTCCTTCTCGTTCTAAAAGATAGCTTTCTACATGGGACTTCACTGGTTTTCCGTAAGGCGATCTCTACTTGCTGCTACAAACCCCGCACACTTGCTTTAATCCTCTCTGCATTTACTTTACGTTAAGATTATTTATTTTTTTTTCTCTATTATGCATCTTAAAACTCCCTGTCTGTGCCTAGCAAAGTGCCTTGTGTCTAGTAGGGGCTCAACACATGATTGTTGAGTGAACGCTGCAAACGTGCATGGTTCTTGGTGCTGTGCAGAGCACTGAGGGACTCTCAGGGCAGAACAGACAGAGCTGGGACTCAGGGAGGTCACTGCGGCCTGACGGCTGTCAGCACTGAGACGGTGTTTCCATAACTAAAGCATAAAAGAAAAGGTGCTGAGTCAAGAGCCGCATTAGAAACATCAGGGCTTTGACATATTCCTGTCCTTTGAGAGGGAGAGAAAGATGGAGAGAGAGCCAAAGAGATCCGGAAGTCCTGCTCTGTTCTGCCCTGTTCTGGAGCGGGGGAGTTATTCTGGGAAGAAAAGGATGTGACCTCGAGGTCAGCGGGATGAGCGCAGCGGGCTGAAGAATTTTACGTTTCTTACATTGAATATATTGACAAAAATGACCTAAGCTTTTTCTCTAAGGAGCATTTAAGTTATTTTGGCAGCCCTAAAGGAGCCACCAGTATTTGGAGAGGGGGTTCAGGCAAAAATAATATCAGCCGTGTACACTCAGCTATCCCAATGGTCTCAAGGTCTGTATAACACTTGTTGCTGATGGAAGTTTGGTTTGTAAAGTGCACATTCAGCTCTGGTTCCTACCTTGAACCCTGGGGCCCAGGGCTGTTTTTCATCTCAAAAATCTGAAAGGAACTCACATGTTTACCCATGACAGGCTGCTCTGGCTAACTAAAATGTCATGTGTTTGTACTTTGGGCTGGAATTAGATCCACTCCGGGTTGAAACACTTTCATGCTAATTTGAAGTTCATTGGTAAAACATGAGCTAATTTTTAAAATGCAGTTTCTTTGCTAGGTAAGCTCTTTAAAGCTTGGGTTTTCGAAAGTGTTCTCTCTTTTGATCTGTGAGGAGATGCAGGAATATTTTAATTCCCTGGCTCTGAGGTATTCTGCATTTCTGTGTGTTGTTACTATTGAGACAGGTCTGTCTTTCTCTTCTATTCCTTTCACTTCACTAATCTTTTGTATGTTTAACTAGCTAATTAGCATCAAAGTACTTTTTTTGGTGTAAGTTTTCCAAAAATTTTAGGCTTTTATAATCTGCTAATGACATTCATCTAAATATACTGTTTTCTATTCTGAAAATTTAAAACATTTTTGAATATAACACAATGCACAAAATATTTTTAAAAATTGTAGTATGATTGTTTTATCACTGTATATGTAAGAAGATTATACTGATGCACTTATTGTTTCCTTTTGACATTTTAATTCAAATGATGAGGTAGCACCATGGAAAAAATTGTCATATATAATTGCACAACACTAACATAACATATATTTGAATTTCTTGTGCTCTATCCTTTAGTATTTATTTACATGACTTATAAATGTTTTTTTTAGTAGTGTTGAAATCATTGTATGCATGTCATTTTGTTTTTGGTATTCTTTAACTAAAAGCCATATAGTCTCAAAATAGTTTACCTAAAACAAACAGGATAAGAAGTCAAGAAGATAACAATAAAAATTGCTATGCTTAGAATTCGGGAAGGGTGCTGATAGGGGATAAAACAGGGAAGCGAGTGGAAGAAGTCAACACTTATAAAGTTTTTGATAGCTAGATTTTAAATAAAATTAGGTGCATACATAACAATATAAATAAAATATATTTAAGCTACAAAACATAATAGTACAATGAATGCCAAGAGCCTACCACCCAACTTAGGATCTTGAACAAATATTCATAACTTGCACCTACCTACAAGGTGTTCCACTCTTATCCTATCCTACTGCCTAGTCCTCAAGGAAAATTATTCTCCTGAGTTTGATTTTAATTATTCCCTTGCTTTTGTTATGTCAGAATTTGAGGTACTCAATAATGTAGCTTCAGGCTTATAACTTAGTTGTAAAGCTAAACCCATGTAAAAACCAAACACAGACTATAGACCTATCAAAATCTCAACAAAGAAAAATCAGAACTAGGAGATATCCAAGATGACAGAGTAGATAAACGCTGTGCTTGCCTCATCCCGTGAAAACATCAAAATTATGGAACAATCAACCTGGAAAACCATCTGAAGTCTAGCTGAACAGAAGTTTTATAACTAAGGATATAAAGAAGATGCCACATTGAGACTGGTGGGAGAGGCAGAGACTCGAAACAGGCTGACCCCAAACTGCCTTGTGGCAGTGGAAAACCAGGAGAGATATTTTGACCACAGAGGTTCCCCATGAATGAGTGAGGGACCCCAGCCCCCCACAATAGGCTGCCCAGCCTGGAGTCCTGCTGCCGAAAGAGAAGTCTTCACAGCTGCTGCCTGTGAAAAACAGTGGGGATTCCAACCATCGGGGTATGACAGAAGGCTGTGGGAATCCCAGACACCCTCTTAAAGGGTCTGCACAGGCACTTACCCTGGGCTCCGGTGGCAGGATGGTGACTCTGGAAGTGTCAGGGACATATGGAGAGAGACTCGGTTGTGTAACTTTGGGGTGAGGACTAGAGGGACAGTCTCCATTTTCCCTTTGTGGGGCCCTTCTCTAATGCAGCCGGCAGGTGGGCACCATCTTTCCTGTGTCGAGCCCATCTCCACAGGCCAAATCTGAACCTGATTGGCCTGATGAGCTCTGCTGCTCCACCTTGCTGACTCGCTGACATCCTGCCTCACCTAACTTGCCTACAACTGGAGGCTTTGCCAGCAGCTGAACCTTATGGGAACTGGCAGGTGGCAGCAGGCCTCAGAGTTTCCTGGCTTTTGGTGGAGCTACCCCAGACCTGGTACTGATGGCAGCTGTTCTTGGTTCGCAGCGTGGCCTCTCACACTTGCCTCCAGGTACAGCTCTGACAGCAAACAACCATGGATTGCTTTGTCGCTTCTACCAGGTAGTCCCCAGCTTGTTACAGGTAGTGGGTGATGTGGGCCTGTACTGGAGCCCCTCCTCAGAGACCCCAGAACCAACATACTTGGAGATTGGCTTCAAACCACAGCAGAGCACCATCCAATTACCACAAGTGACACACTCAAAGGGCAGTCTCAACAGGCACCAGAGCGCACCAGGGCGAATCCTGCTCCATGAGGTAAACCCGTCCCCCACAGCAGCCCATAAGCTGTGGATGTGGCCAAACCCTACAGCCAGTCAGCCTGAGGGTCCATACCACCCTTTGACATGCCAACAGCACTCAAGGCTCAACTATAACAGGAGGACACACAACACACACAAGGGACACTCCTGGAGCACCCGGCTCAGGTCACCAGGGAGACTGTGACACTGGGCCCTAAGGGACCCCTACTACATAAGGCTACTGGGAAAGACTAAGAGACATAGCAGCCCTACATAATACATAGAAACAAACACAGAGAGGCAGCCAAAATGAAGAAACCAAGGAATACATCCCAAATGAAAGAACAGGAGAAAAATACAGAAAAAGAACTAAATAAAAAGGAGGCAAGCGACATACCAGATACAGAGTTCAAACAGTGATTATAAGGACGCTCAAGTAACTTTGTGAGAACTTCAACAAAGAGATAGCAGCATAAAAAGGGACATAGAAAATGGAAACAAACAAACAAACAAAGCTGGGTTAGCAATACTTATACTGGACAAAATAGACTTTAAAACAAAGGATATAAGAGCCAATGTAAGGACCCAGTACCCCACTTCCTGGTATTTATCCGAAGAAACCCAAAATGCTACATTGAGTGGCCTTGTGCACCCATATGTTCACTGCACCATTGTTTACAATGGCCAAGTTGTGGAGGCAGCCTGGGTGTCCATCAACGAATGAGTGGATAAAGAGGAGGTGGTACATATATACCAGGGGTGTCAAAACTGCGGCCCACAGGCCAACTGCGGTCTGCAATCCATTGTTAATTGGCCCTCAGCAAATTCTAAAAATATATTTAGTTTACTTAAACCAGGTGAGGCAATACGTACTTCACCTCGAGTGAGTGGCCTGGCTGTTTGTGTATTTTACCGCATATGGCCCTTGGTGAAAAACATTGAAAAAAGTTTGGACACCCCTGATATATACAATGGGATATTACTCGGCCATGGAAGTGAATGGGTTCTTGCCATCTGCAGTGGCATGGATGGACCTGGAGGGTACTGAGTGCAGTATGTCAGACAGTGAAAGACAGATGCAATGTCATTTTGCGTATGTGTGGAATCCAAAGAACAAAATTAACCAACAAAACAGAAACAGACTCAGAAAAACAGAGAACATTTTGATGGTTGCCAGATGGGAGGTGCTTGGGGTGGTTGGTGAGAAAGGGGAAAAGATTAAGAAGTATAGATTGGTTGTTACAAAGCAATCAGAGGGATGTAGCGTACAGCATAAGGATTATAGTCAATAATATTGTAATAAATATGTATGGTGTCAAATAGGTACTAGATTTAACGGGGTAATAGATGATAGAGGGGTTAGGGCGATAGAAGGCATGGTGAAAAAGGTGAAGGGATTAAGAAGTACAAATGGGTAGTTACAAGATAGTCGTGGATGTAAAGCATAGAGAATATAGTTAATAATATGGTAATAACTATGTATACCTATGTATAGTGGGTACTAGACTAGTCAGGGGGATCTCTTCTTAAATTATACAAATGTCTAACCACTATGCTGTACACCTGAAGTTAATATAAAATTATATTAAATGTCAACTGTAAATGAAAAATTAAAAAGGGTGGTAAGGTGAAGGGCAATAAGTGGTCCAATAAAACAAATAAGTCATGGGGGTATAATGTATAGCATAGGAAATATAGTCAATAATATTGTGATAGCATGGTATGGTATCAGAGAGTTGCTGGATTTATATACCTATTCTTTAGGTATATAAATGATGAACAATTACTGTGTACACCTGAAACTAATATAATATTGTATGCTAACTATATTTTTAACAAAACTCTTTTAAAAAAGAAACATCAAAGAAAACAAAATGATATAAACAAAAATTAAATACAAAAAAATAACAAAGAGGAGTTAGAAATATAAAAGAAATATAAAAGAAAATGAGTAACAAAACTAAACTCTTTTAAGTGCTGGGTATTAAAAGCTGAATAAAGCACACCCTAGAGCAGTTGCATTCTAGTTGGCCAAGGTTTGTGTATATGACCACAAACAACTGTAGGCAAATCAGACCTCAAAATCCTAAGAGGAATATAAGCAACACATTATAGGGGTTCAGAGGAGGAAAATTTTAAAGTTGAGAATTTACAGTATTCTTAAACCCCTCACCATCCCTCACCACCTTGTGGATATGAACAAATTGAGAGTCGTTGGAGAAAAGGAGAGAATTTTTGGAGACAGCTGTTGGATTAAATCACCATTCCTTACCTATGAGGAAGTTTGGAGGTGGGAAAGTGACCTTGTGTCCAACTCACATGAGAAGTGTAAAGGGGAAGAAACTGAGGCAGGCTGGCTTCTCTGTGGCTGCAGAGAAGAAGTAATTGCATGAGTGTGACCTGCACTACCAATTAGTTGAGGCAGTGATACTAATGGGTCCAACATTGTCATGCAAGAGGTCATCACGATGTTATCTTATATCCTGTTAAAGAGGGCTTCCTAGAGGGGATACCCAATCTCAGCAGAAAAAGAAAAATTGGAGGTGCTGGATATTTAGGACTTGAGAAGTGGACTCAACTGTTTTGGTCTCAGAATCTCTTTACACCTTTAAAAAAGATGTAAAGAAGAGGTTTTTTGTTTGTATGGATTATAGCTATCAATTCTAACTGTATTTGAAATGGAACAAAAAAAGGATTAAAATGTTAATTTATTAATTCATTTAAAAATAGTAGCAGCCATAACATTTTTAAATGAAAAGAACTAATTTTCCCAAAAAATCATTCAGAGAGAAAGTGGTGTTCTTTCACAATTTTGCAAATCTCTTCAATGTCTGGCTTAATAGAAGACTGCTGGATTCTGCTTTTGCATTTAATCTGTTGGGATATGTTCACTCTCGCACAAATATATAGTCATAAAAGGAATATGTGAATAGACTTTTCAGATAATTATGAATACCTCATATAGCCTCTTTAAAACTCCACTGTACAGTTGTGAGAGAAAGAAAATGAGAAGGTAAATCTCAGTATCATGATAAAAATGGTTTTGACCTTGCAGATTCCCTGAGAGGGTCTCAAGAATGCCCAGGCATCCCTGAAACCTACTTGAGAAGAGCTGAGCTCAAGGAGGGAGTAATGAATCAGCCAAGAGGAGATGCATTTGATCTCAGCTGAGAAGCTGTCAGTGAAGATGGAGGTCTCTGAAGACACACTGATGAAATCCAAAAAAGACCATTCAAGTAACAAATTTTTTTCTTCCCCTTATCTCTTCTCTCTCTTCCAGCACCAGCCATGGGAGGGTTAAAGACAGATAATCAGTGTGGAGAAGGAAGGATAGTAGAAGGGGAAAGAGAAACATCCAACCACACATCGCTTGTTGCCAGGTGGGAAGGGGGTTGGAAGGACTTGGTGAAAAAGGGGAAATGATTAAGAAAGTAAAGGTAACTATCTGAATTTTTATTCAGGGGTGGAGAAGAAAAAGACACCCGTAGAATAAATATAAATGCATAGTGAGTGGGAAATAAAAATAAATTTGCATGATGAGAATTTTGATTAAATAGACTTTAAACAAATACACAAGGAACTGTAGAATTTCTATGACAGGAAATGACAGGGTGTTTTAGACGTAACTAATACTGGCCCCTAATCTAGTCTTGGGAAGAGGATCTTGATTGGAGACAAAGATGAAACGATAGGATTGGAGTATCCGACAAGGATTTGGCTGCCAGTTTGAGCCACTTGGGCTCAACTTGCTAGGTAGTGAAGGGCCACTAGAACCATTTGAGGGGGGTCTGCTTTAGATCAAGTTGCTTTTCTCCTTTCTGTGGAGAACACAGGCCATTCATAACCAAGAGGGCCTAACAAGGCAGCATGTTTAACAGAGATTTTATCTTTTTCTCCAGGAGTGTTTTTGAGCCTCTCAGCCATACATAAAATTTGTCATTTTACCCTCCCTTTGGACATTGGGGCTTACTCTCTTTCTAACTCTGTTCATGGCAAACCTGGCTCCTGCAGGATATGAAAAGGGCTGTCAGGAGGAAAATCCACTCTCTATTGAGTCAAGTCCTGGGAAGGCGGCCTCTAAGCATATTGGTAGACTGCTCCTTTTTCCTTTCATTCTGTCTGAAGACGCTCAGCCTCCACAGTCCCTGGGCCTGCTTGCCTCTCCCTACCCCACCAGTTTTTTGTGTGTATTTGTTTGTGTTTTTACCGGCAATAGCTCAGGAATCTGGAGGGCTTGGAAGCCTCATTAGAGCTGCTCCAGGTACTATCACATCAGAGAAAATAGACAGGTCCAGAGCCAAGCAAATTAGAGGCTTATTAGGAGTCAGGTCATGGCGTGTATTGTTTCTCCCAATTCTACCCTTGAAGGGGAGAGACACTCTGGTTGTGACCTGTTTAAAAAAAAAGAAAAAGAAAAAAAGAAAAAAGAAAAAAGAAAGAACAGGCCCAAATTAGAGTCATTTGCCTCCATGACAGCAAACCAAATTTAGTTGTAGTATTCAACCTCTCCCAAGAACGTGACTTTTAAACAGTCCATCTGAAGTCCATCTGAAATTTCCCGATTAGTATTAGTGAGGTAATCTGTATGACAACACCCCTGTTGTTCCCTTCCCCCAAAAAATGTCCCGGAACGAAACAGCACTTTTCTTTCTCTCTCTCTCTCTCTCTCTCTCCCCCCCCCCCCTCTCTCTCTCTCTCTCTCTTTTTCTTTCTTTCTTTTTTTTTTTTTTTTCTGATAACCTTCTTGTCCTGCCCAGTTTCTGCCTAAAAACACCTTCCATTTGGTTATTACTCTTTGGAAGCACCTTTCTAGCTTGTACATAGGATGCTATCCAATTCATTAATCATTTAATAAAGCCAATTAGATCTTTAAATTTACTTGATAAAATTTTGTGTTTAACAGACCATAAGACGTGTCATAAAATTCATGGGAATAAACCTATCCTGACCCATCTGAAGAGAAGGGCTCATGTGAAATGTGCTGCATGTGAAAATGACCTGAAGAGCCAGCCTTCCCAGGGAGACCAAGCCTCCTCGTTAAGCCAGTTTATTTGTAAAGGAATGAGTACACAGGAGAGTTTACTAATAGCTGTTATCTTATGCTGGGTATACTCCCGTGTTTCCCTGAAAATAAGACCAGGTTTTATATTAAGGTTTGCTTCAAAAAACACCTTAAGGCTTATGTTCAGGGGATGTCATCCTGAAAATTCATGCTAGGGGTTATTTTCCATTTAGGTCTTATTTTTGGGAAAACACGATATGTAAAGCATCTTAGTTCTAAGAAACTCTGTGAACTGGGTTTTCTTACCTCCATAATGCAGATAAGAAAAGTAAGTCACAGAAAGATTAAATAACTTGCCTAAGCCACACCACAGATTCAATACAGGCTTTAACATGCTTCCCAAACACGCAACATTCCCCACTGCTTTGTTGTCAATCATTTATTAGTCATATTAAGAAGGAACTACTAAAGAACAAGATCAGGTCAAGGTTTTCTTAAAGTTTGTTACTCTCTTTTGGGGGACATTACTTTTCACATTTGTTTCTAAGTTTGGAAGATAGTAGAGGAAGAAAAGCTGGGATGGTTAGTTTTATAAATTGGTTCTGAAATAATGTTTTCCTTTTAAAAAGAAGAGACATCTGTGTGTAGAAAAATAATTTTTTTCCATAACTGCCTTTCTTTCTTTCCTTCTTTCTTTCTCTCCTTCTTTCCTTCTCCCTCTCTCTCTCTCTCTCTCTCTCTCTCTCTCTCTCTCTCTCTCTTTTCTTTTCCAGGTTTCTCTAAAAAGTTTTTTTTTTTTCATTAAAAAGTTTGAAAAAGTACAGGAATGTAGGAATAACGTGTATTTCCCCGAAAATAAGACCTAGCCGGACAATCAGCTCTAATGCATGCTTTGGAGCAAAAATTAATATAAGACCCAGTCTTATTTTACTATAATGTAAGACCAGGTCTATAATATAATATAATATAATACAATATAATATAATTATAATATAATACCAGTTCTCATATTAATTTTTGCTCCAAAACATGCATTAGAGCTGATTGTCCAGCTAGGGGAAACAGGGTAATGAATAGCCATGTATGTACAAATTCTCCTTTCTAGATTAATAGCAACTTACTTCTAAAAATACTTTTTCCATACCCTTTCCCACCAGCCCCTAAAAGAGAGAAATCCTCTCCTGAGTCTGACTTTGAATTGAGATCTGATTTTAGCTCCTTCACTGGCAGACGCTTTGTTTCTAACAAGATGGCTCTACCTAAAGTTTTTGAGTTCTTTTTGCATCCACTTACTTCCCTTTCATTCTGAAACATAGCTCCTTGGTAGCTGTCTTCAGAGGGATGTTTCTAGAATTAATGAGCCAAGATGCCATTTTGAGCTCCTTTGGAAAAAAAAATTAATGTACAGCCTATTTTTCCTGCTTCAATGTATTTTTAGAATAAGAGACTATCTTATTCTCTTACACATACATGCACTCCACAGACACCACTCCGGCATTTACTGAAGGGTAGAAACTAGGGCATAGTTTCTAATTAAATAATTATAATAAGAAAAGATTCAGAGTCATTCTGAAACATGAAAGTATGAAGAATAATTACCTGATAAGGAAAATGATAAAGCCAAACTAGTTCTCCACTTATTAATTAGCAAGCAAATACAAAGCACTATGAAATTGTTTTTTACATCAACTTGCATTTGCTCATTTATTTGGGGCTTTGTAGTTACGTTTGAATTGCTTTGTATGCTGCAAGAAAATAGCAAGAGGAAAGGTGTCCCATAACTGTGTTGCTCACATTCCCCTTCTAGCTGTGGGGAGTGTGGATAACAGCCTCCAGCTGTTTCAGGGTCTGCTCATCTGCATGACCTGCCTTACCTGAGGGTACCCCTCCCCAGGGCAGCCCACATCTGGTGACTGGACGACACGGGAGCTTTTCGGCCCAACATGGTAATATTTTGATGGTCACCGCTGGCTCCGGAGCTCCCCCCAGGTTCACTGATGCCTTATGGGATCTGCGCTAAGTGCTTTCTTAGTGGCAAAAGCCAAATGGAGGCCTTTGAAATGACTGTCCCTGGATAAGAAAGTAAATCAAAACCAATATGGCCTCCTGAGGGTGGTGGTAGAAGAGACTACTACCAACCGTAGGGAGGTCAAGGAGGCAGGGGTGGTGGCCCCCACATATCTCTCTTCAATTCGTCAGTCTGGTCCTGCAGAAACAAGATGGATCCTGCAAGTTCAGTCAAGTCAGTCCCTCCATCCCAGCTGCCATCCTAAATGAGGTATCTTTGCTAGAGCAATGTAGCTTTGGGTACTTCGTCTGTGACTACTGATCGAGCCAATGCATTCATTTCCACCCCAGTTATAAAAGAGGATCAGAAACCGTTTGAAGTCTAATGGAAAGGACAACAACATGCATACTTACAGCTTGCAGCCTGACTGTACTAACTCTTGCCCTCTGCCAATATCTAAAGAGATTGCGATCACCTGGACTTCTACTTATCAAAAAAAAATCTGTGTAAATTGTTCTGAGGAGCAAAGGGAGCTAACACACTAGAGACAGCAGTGAGAAGCATGTACTCCAGAGAGTGGGAAAGGAACCCTCAGGAGGTCCCGGAAGTGGTCACATTCGTTATATTTTTAGGTGTCAAAGGGTCACCGGCATGTTGAACTCTAAACGAAAAGATGAATAACTGAATCTTGTACCTCTTATCAAGAAGAAATGAGTGTAATACCTGGTGGACCTCTTCAATTTTAAAGACAGCAAGATCCATACTACACTGGGTGACCCTAGTGCTGGCAGCTTTGAATACAGAGCCCTGGGCAGGAAAGAGCTCTGAGAAGAACCAGACTTTGGTATAAGCGGCCCTGATGATGGGCCCTTATCCAGATAAATCAGCGCAGAAAATAAAATGCTGCGTGGAGTTTGTGACCTGTTTCAGGAGCAGAATCGCGATGCAGGCCCTTGGAGTTCTGGAGCATTGCTCTGCCATCTATAACAATGTCGGGCCTTTTGGAAAACAATGCCTGGTATTCTGCTGGGCTCTGGTAAGGACAGGCAGACAGGTATTGGCCCTGATCATGGACTTGCTCATGGTGAGCTGGATCCTGCCAGACCCATCTAGTCATACTGGCTTCTGGATACCTCAACATGTGACAGCACCTGTGTCAATTTGGAGCCATGACACTGATGAGTTCCATGTACCATCCGCCCTCCATTTTTGTTCTGTCCTTTCTAACTTTGTGGTGTATGATTGTATTTCTTACTCGTAATCATTGGCTAACTCTTTTTCTCCTATCTATCTTATTGTTATTTGCAAGAATCCTATGCAAGGATTCATATGTGTATCGTAAGTTAAGAAATAGAAATAAATTCTGGCCAACGAAAGAAAAAGAGTGGGAAAAATTCAAAGGACTCTGGTGCAGCCCACAGAATCCAAGAAAAAGATAACCAAGCTTCATGCAGGGCAGGGATGATCCTGTGGGAGTGCCAGGGTGTTTAGGGGCCAGAGTTCATAGCCCTCGCCCCCCCCCCCCCAAACTCCATTCCAAGTTTCAGATTCACAGGAGAGGAAACAGGATAGACTGGCCTTGTCTGCCTCAGACTAGGAAATGCAGAGAAGCTGTTGGAGTCCATGGCAGAGAAGGGCCTGTCACACAGAATGGAGAATCCCTGTGGCAACCATCCTAAGAGGCATTTAATGCTTTGGGGAATAAATCGATGAGTGGAGAAGGTGAGTTTCAATGAGCACTTCGTTTTCAGAAACTTTGTCAGCAGAGCTGGAAAAATTAACAGCCCAAGTTTGTGTTTTGATTTTATTCTCTATCATAGCTCTGCCAGCCTCTCTCTTCTTTTCTTGGTCTTGGTGACCTTGGCCACAGTATTCTGGCTCTTTTGATGCCTAGAGACAGTGTCTTCCCCATGGCCTGCTGGCCACACTGTGGAGGGCTGGGTTTTTCTTCCTCTCTGCCTGGGTGAACAGGCCCTTCAAGGTCAGTAAATGAGGGTGGGGGTGGAGGGGGGGGGAGCTACAGCCCCTCTCATCCCCTTCTCAGCTCTCTCACTGCAGAGAGGATTCTGAGAATCTTGGACCCTCCAAATAAATTTGATAGAGGGAAGCAAGGTTTCCAGAGGGAGCTCTGTTGTTTCAAGAATAACTGCATTTCTGAAGAGAAATTTACTAGCTGATTTGCATGATTTTATAAAACTAAAGCCAGGTAACCATGACATGTGTCTCTTTTTCCTTTAGTGGCTCGAAAAATTAGATGGTTAATAATTTCCCAAGTGTACCATTTGTTCATCTGTGGCATGTACTGGCACTAACTTTCCTTGCCCTTCTTTGGGACTCCTGATTGCTCTGTGTATAAATATCCTATTGTGTCTTTGTGCTACGTGTCAAAACTGTGAGCTGGCCTCAGGTCCTTCTGGAAGCACACAGTATATAAATCTTCAAATGAATGAAGAGAAACCATCTTCCCTCCTCCTACCTCCAAAATAGAAATAGCCATAATGGTTTATTTTCGAGATAAGGACACTGAAATGTTGTGACTGAAGAGAAGTGACCGCATTGAAGATAGCAGAACAAATTCAACATTCATAGATCGCACACAGGCTCTAAGCACCGAGAAGTAGTTTCAGAGCTCACAGCCTTTGCTCTGGGACCAAAAGGCACTACTATTTCCATTGAACATAAAGGGGTACCCATGTCTCCCCTCTATTTTTTTAAATCAGTTGAGTAAAAGATTTACATTCACTCAATGTCTTTGACAGTTAAATCTCTGGAAAGGGGATACTTTAACTTAATTGTGCTTTTGACAGAAATCAGAGTTGTATTGATCTATAAATTTTCTCTGGTGAAAGATTTTCTTTTTTAGGCATATGCTTTTCAAAGGAAATGACAACTTGTATTTCCCTTCCTGGGACTGTTATATTTCGGTGGATAAGCAGAGTAAGGGTTGTTTCCATGTGTAGGGCAGAAGCCTCTGTCCCAGGGTCTCCCCGTTCTGTTCCATTGTCAGGGAGTTCACCTAAGTAGTTCTAAGTAACCATCTGGTAAATAACAAGATGTGAAGAAAATTCCCAGTTCTCCACTTGTGTGAACTCCAGTAGCCTGAGGCCAGTCCCCCAAATACACTGAAGGCGTGAGCTGTCCAAAGCAAAAGCACACTGAGGCAGAAGGGAGAGGGGTCGACAAGGACAGGAGACAGGAAAAGGGATCCACGGGGATCTGGATGGAACACTGACATCCCTCCCTGTTAGATCCACTCACATATCAACAATACATTTATTCCATCCTGCCCACAAATTCTCTAAGATGGCACTTGGACACAATTTCTGGGGAAAATTTTACAAGTGAAGGGTTAGTGGGTGTTATTAATCTGCTAGGGCTGCCACAAACAGCAGCACAGACTGGGTGGCTTAAACAACTGGCATAGGTTGCGTTAGGGGAAAACTGAAGCATTCATTGGAGGAATCACTATTGCATAGATAGTCTGCGGCATTGCAGGTTAAATGGCGCCTACACCTGCCCCTACACTCTGGTTCCAATTCAGTAGGGCCACACAGTTTCTACAGAATGAGGGCTCTGTTTTCTGTTCTTCTTCAATTCTCTCTTTAGTGTGGCTAGTGTTCGTGTAAAAGAAAGAGGAGAAATCATTGGAATTAGGTAGAGTGCTTGCTACAACTCCTGGGCATTGGATTATTCTGAATGATGGGTTTTCCAGGACGGCTGAGAATTTAACCCTGGCCACTTCCAAACTTGAAAACAATTTAAAATGTTTTCATTGGAAGCTTTCTAAGTTATATTAGAAAATACCTATGTCTGTCCTCAAGGGACATCTTTCAGAGAAAACAAAGTGCTTGTAATCTGTTTCCTCTATAACCTATTTTTACTAGCCCTGTGCTTCACTGTTTCCTTGGGGGTCTCTTTGGCTTTAAGGAATGCTAATGAGCTCAAGTTTCCAAGCAGAGTGTAATCTGAAGTATTTATTTCTGTGTGAGTAGCTAAAATCCAAGTCAAAACTGCTTTCTCATAATCTTTTCAGACCTCTGTTTCCTTATCTTTTCTACATTTAAAAAACTGCATTCTAAAATAGAAAGGGGCATGAACAGAAAGTGATTCTAGAAGTAGTATGCTTATGAAAGGCAGGAAATAAAAAAAAAAAAAAAAAAGAAATTTTCCTCTAGGAGAGAAAGCCTCCGGTTCACACTGAAAGGCCCTGGCAGTAGATGTATGTTTTATTAGCCCTGAAGAGATTTTGTTAAACAAATGCCTTTGTCCTAGACTTGTAGCTCATGTAGGCAAAGGGACTTCAGGACAAGTCACATTTAGAGAGATTTGGTTGGTTATTTACCGTAGAGCAAAGAAAAGGAATATTTTCAAATCTAGGTGGTTGATCTATAAAATGAGCTAGGGGTGATTAATTGATCCTTTCATTAATTTATTCAACAAATACATACTATGGACTTACCATGCCCTAGATTTCAATAGGCAGAGGGAACTCATTAGATTAGCCAGAAAGATCCCTGCCCACATGGAACATTTTTTTAGAAAAAACAGCACTAGTAACGTCTGATGAGTGTGGTGCCAGTGTTTAAGGAGGTGGGAGCTGGAAGAACAAAGCAAGTGTCCAGCACTGGGGAAGTTTTAACTCAGCTGCTTCTCAGATGGTGGGGGATGAACTAGTTGTAAGAAAACACCATTTTACTAATGTAGTTGCTCTGTTAATGTCTAAACTCTATACCCCATCCTGACTGTTTCCTCTGGGACTTGTGTGGAAGGTGGAGATCTAGCATTGATAAGAAATGAGATCAGAGGAAATGAAGATGACTAGTGTTCCTTGCACCTCTCATGGGAGGTCATATGATTTTGCCACTAGACTAGCTGGTAGCTAAAAGCAAGATTTTGCTGATACATTCCTTCCTTTCATCTTCTTCAGATGAGCACTAAGCCATTAAACTGTTTTCTAACTCACCTTTAAGACATTCTCATAAATTTGGGGCGAATTTCTCCTCCTGTTCCTGATTTTATTTCCCCTGTGCCACATTTCTTTCTGGATTTGGCCCTCTTTAGAGCTTTCCATAAAAATGTCCCATGACTTTTTATTCCAGTGTTTGAGGACATTTCTTGAATGCCCCAGTCGCCCTCCATTCTGAACCTGCTTACTCTGTGTTCGGGTTTCCTTTTACTGGCCCTCTCCTGGTCCCGTGATTTCTGTTTCTCTGCCTGACCAGTCCTTCTGGATTAATGTTGCATTAGGGGTGTATTCTTGAGTCTTGGCTTTGACTTTGCCTCTAGATACCATGTCTGGTTGTCTCGTGGCCACATACTCCACAGCCCTCAGCCTATCCTAGTCCTAAAGCCAGCCCCCTCCCAAAACCTCTGCCAAGATCAGCACCCGCCCACATTCCTCACCTATTCCAGAGGGGTTGGACAATGTCAGCTGCACTTAATAGAGACAGACAAGTTAATTTACACCATACCAAGCAGTTAATGACTGAAAAAGACATAGTGTATAATCTATACATGAAGATTTACCTTTTAATAGATCTAATCATTTAAACCAAAGCAATAAATAGCTGGTAGTTGATTTTCAGGCAATTTGGGAAATTAATGAGCGAAGAATGAGGGGAAAAACTAATGGAGGGGATATTTTAGTGCAAGATGGTTATGTTCTCCCAGAGTTGGTCACAACTGAAATGTCTTTCTTTTTTAATATATAGCTGGGTGTAACTTAAAAATTACTTTATTTTCTGTAGTCATGATGGAGGGTTTTCAGATTCCCATTCATATTACTAACCATCAGGTCATAGTGAAAAATTCAGCCATTCAAAAAGATCCATTTTTATCCATGTGAATTAGAATATAGTGGCTATTGGGTCACTGAATTAGGTTAATAGCGATCTTTGTGGTGGGGAGATTGTTTGAATGAGAAGGTACCTGTGTGTGGATGGAGGTATGTGTGTGTAGCAAGAAGGTGAGGGAAATGATAAGAGCTGGGTATGATGAAAACACTGGGCAGGTGCAGCCACACCTCAGAGTGTCCCCTGCTGGTGGACCCTACTGGGCTCTTAGGTGGTCAGAGCTGTACCTTGTCATCTGTTATTTCTCCAGTCCCTGGGACAGAACCTGGCACAAGCTCAGAATTCAGTAAATGTTTATAAACTCAGTCAACTGGTGAGAATTAAAGAAACGTCATAGAATCATATGGGACCTAAAAGAACTTCTAGATTAAATCTACATTTTGTAGAGAGAAAAGTGCAGCCAGTAGGGAGTGTGTGATCTGCCCAAGCTTGTTGGTCACAGATCAGGTGTCAAACCCAGATGTTCTGACTCCAAGCTCAGTGCTCTTTGTGTTTCCTACACTGCTCTCAGTCTGAGGGCTTTTTAAAAAGTAGTTTGCAAAACTGTGAGTCAGATAACGGGTAATATAATAAAGCTCTGATTTTCTTTAATTTTCGGAGCCTAAAAATTCGGGATTTTTAAGCCATTGAAAACAAGTGCAATATTTAAAATTACCCCTTTTCTTCTAACAAACACATTTCCTTAGGGAAATATACTAGAAATCCTAGTGTAGCCTACCTGCAATTGCTTCCTGGTGTTGCCAGATATTGCTTCATAAGCCTGGGAAGGTGGTTTAATAGCTCTTGAATGGCTTGACATTAACAATTTTCTGTGACCTACTTTTATATAAAAGATCATGTTGAGGGTGAGGAAAGAAACAGACAGACACCTAAATGAAGAAATAGCTATTAATGGAAAAAAGAGATTTGAACTTCTTCATTTTAAAATATACTGAGGGCACTGCATAAGAAAATGAGAGGATGTGTAGTATTCTGAAGAAGAAAGCTGAATATAAAGTCACCTGAAAAATTTTCATGCGTTTTCTATTCTTATCCTTGCTTGGTGGGGTGACTTGAAATCACAGTCCAGTAATATTTTTGTTGAGATAGATGTCATATTTACTCAGATGTGGAAAGATGGATAAGAGTGATTAATCGTGTGTGTGTGTGTGTGTGTGTGTGTGTGTGTGCGCGCGCGCGCCTGAGGACTGGAGTGAGATTTTATTTTTAGGACTCTTCCTTGAAAAAAAAATTAATACACTTTGGAAGAGTATGATGTTGAATTCTGGCCAAAAATTATTGTGTGACATTGTGAACATAACCACACCCAAAACACCATTAAATCTGGGGACTGAAGTCAAAAAGGCACTAGGTACTAACCAGAAAAATCATGATTGCAAAGCCATGAGCTTTGGAGCATTTACTCACATTATGCTCTATATTGCATAGGTATTCCCATGGTGTCTTTATTATTGCAATTAACTAGAAACAAATCACCAAATTATATTCATATTCAAGAACGTAGAAGATGAAAGTAATTCTAAAAATTATTTTTTCCAAGGAACATGATGATTATAGCATTGAATCGTTATATTCACCAAGTGCAAGATAATGGTATTTATTTTCTTCTGACTAATGGTTTTTCTAAATTTTTGGATTGGACTGAAAAACAATAACTTCCTTTCTTTGCTCCAGAATAATATCCAGTCATTTTTGTTCTTCATTTGCTTAAAAATGGAGCTTCCACTTGTCTACTGATTCTTCCAAATTATGATGGTAGGTAGGGGCACAAAAAATTTCAAATTCTCAGTTCAGCACTAAGTGGAATATGCCAAATAGGCTTCTCCAAAATGCAATTATGCTTTTTTTCCCCAAATTTATAGGCTGTTTCACAACATGAAGGATGAAATGATCTAACTTTTACTTTATAGAAAAATTATCTCTCTGATCACTAAGATTTGTGGAGTTATTCCCCATAAAGGTTAATTGGCAAGATGCCACTGGTTGATGTAAGACCCTAAGAGAGGAATAAAAGTCAATAATGTGTTCTGTGTGTCAGATAAAATGCTGGTTTAAAATTATTGAAATCATCCTGGAAATTTGTGTTAATCAGCAATCAATATTTTCCCATTTGAATGCCATTGAAGAAGTTCATGGGCTTGTCAAAGGGTTGAGCAAGAAAGAATCTTAAAGATAATCATAAACTCCTTCCTTTTTATAAATCAGCAGATACAGAGATCAACATTATATAACTTGTCCCAAATCCCAAACCCACTGAGTAGCTGGGACAAGAAATTAACTCTCCTACCTTCGAGTTATTTGTTTTTCACTTAAAATAGTTAGCATAGTCTTTCTTCACATGAACTTCAGGAAACTCTATTCTCTCACTTGTACATAGTCTGATAAATCTAAGCCTAGGTTTATGGACAGGATACACAGGCAAAAAAATCTCAAAAGGCCAAATTTGTCTGACTTGATTTTTCCTTATAGACTTTATTTCACGCAGGTCACTGCATACACAGATCCAGAAGAGATGAACAAAAAAGTGGCCAGAGTGCAATGCTAGGATGGGGGTGGGTAGATTGAATTAATAAACTTCAGATTTACATTTAGAACTGAATAAAGTCTAGGGTGTTGGCCTTCAATGTTTCAGCACTGGACAGCACCCCTACTCAAAAATAGGACTTCAGAAAAGGCGTTACCCTGCTAAAGCCTGAACTGGAATTTTCTCTTTCCAGGATACCAAAAAAGAAAGATTATTTCCATCGCAGAGCTTTTAGAAGGCTTGGTATTTAAGCAAGAATGTGAACCAACACAATTTGGCAATGTTTTTAACCACACATATCGAAACAAAAGGAATTCTCTGGTTCATCCAGAATTAATCAGGGCATTAAATGAGTCAAAATACTCTCAGCATCTGGATTAATTAAATTTTTAGCAGAAGAGAAGTGCACATACACTGAAGGGGCCATGTGTATGCACAGTGGGATTCAAAGCAAGATGTGTGTGTCCTGAATTTGGAACTGGGAAAAAAATCTGGCAAGTGCTGAATGTCAAACAAGTTCTTCTCATTGGGGGAGATTCTAAAGAGGATAAAAGAATGTATTTGTACACTAGGTGACATCATGATAATCAGTAAATCTATTGAGGATCCAAGCATAGGACATTGTACCTGACACTAATAGGAAAAATTCAGCGAGCTAGTTATTTTGTCTGTAAGGAATGAAACAATCCATTTGACTTTTATGTTCAATGCTTTCTCTGAATTAATTGGCATGTTGGTGGTGGGTAGATGTGACATAGCTTTATGCTTTACCATGTATCGAGCTCCATATCTTGAAGTTGAGAGTGGGGTCAGGCTTCTCTCTCAGGTTGATGCTGAGCTGCTGCACACTGAGTTCACTTTGGGGGTAACCCCACCAGCCTTCTCCCTTAACCTGTATGAGACAAAGGCATGGCTGCCTCATTCCTGTATTGTCAAAACATCATCGGTCAACACCAGTCTTTAAAAGATTTTTCACTAAGTAATAACAAAACTTGAGTTTTATAGTTTTACTTAAATTTCAACCAAATTAAAATTAGTTATTTTATGAAATATATGCAATCTATAAAATTTGTTATCAAGCTTGAACATTGAGTTAAAGAACCTACTTCCTTTTCAGCATAGAATTATGGCATTTGGGCTCCTTCTGTTCCTAGAAAAGTGCTTAGCTAGAAAAATCAGGAGAATATGTATAAAGTTCACAAGTTATCATGTGCTCAAAAGCCCTGGTTACCTGAATAAAATTTCCATTTAACCCCTCGCCCTTCTTACTGACATGTAATAGGGCAAAATAAGTGTCATGACAACTGTTTCGTTCCCAGACATCTGCCCTGCCTATGCCTCTTCATCCTGAAGATTAAAGAAAGTCCCTCTCATGTAGTTTGACAGAGACAATTTCAAGGATGGCATTTAATCCCAGAACTGTTTGTAGATGTCTACCAGCAAAAGGCCACCAGCATGGAGGGATAAGTGATCACTGGGTCACCACCCCAGCCTTTGGGCACTAGTTGTTTGCAGCACTGAATAGGGAATTTATGACAAGGCGGCTCATGTGCAGTATTACTGGCACACTGTTCTTACTGGAGTCAGTATCTGTGAAGTTTTATTTTGGTTGCCAGCTCCCCAAGCATACATTAGAGCAGAAACCAGCCATCTTTTTTCTATGTTATTTAAATGGTAGGGGAAAAATTATTTGTCCCCGACTAAGATTTTTATTGCAAAAACGTAATGAGATTCTTTTACACCATGCCAGCATAATATACTTAAACACTTTCAATAAGCAGTAAGGCCACTTAGATCAGGGAAGAAAAGTTAGCATGAAGAAAGCTATTAAAATGTTTCCTTCCAAGTATCAAGGAGCAGCAGTGATAACAATAGTGGGACAACACTCCTCCATGGAAAGGGGTTGGTTCTCACAGTTGCTCTGTCAGTAATGCCTTTTCTTTCTTTCTCTCTCTCTCTCTCTCTCTCTCTCTCTCTCTCTCTCTCTCTCTCTCTCTCTCTCTCTCCCTCCCTCCCTCCCTTCCTTTCTTTTTTGTTATTAGTTTCAGCTGTACAAAAACATAATGATTAGACATTTACACACCTCACAAAATGATCACCCCAACAAGTCTGCTACCCATCTGATACTGTACATAGCTATTACAATAACACTGACTATATTCCCTATGCTGTGCTGTATATCCCATGAATGAATATATATATAAAATATATATATAAAATATATATAAAAAATATATAAAATCTTTATATATATAGATCTTTATATATATATATATAATATATAAATATTATATATATCTATATATATATATGTATATAAAATCTTTTTTTTGGATAAATACCCAGGAGTGGAATTGAGTTCTATTTTAAATTTTTTGAGGAAACTCCATACTGTTTTCCACAGTGGCTGCAGCAATCCGCAATCCCATCAACAGTGTATGAGGGATCCCTTTTTTCCACATCCTTGCCAGTACTTGTTGTTTGTTGATTGATTGATGATGGTCATTCTGACAGGAGCAAGGTGGCATCTCATTGTGATTTTAATTTGCATTTCCCTGATGATTAGTGACACTGAGCATCTTTTCATATGTCTATTGGCCAGCTGTATGTCCTCTTTAGAAAAATGTCTATCCGTGTCCTTTGCTCATTTTAGATATTGAGTTAGTTGTTTCTTTTTGTTATTGAGTTGTATGAGTTCCTTATATGTTTTGGATATTAACCCTTTATCATATATAAGGTTTGCAAATATTCTGTCTCAATCCTTAGCTTGTTTCTTCATTCTGTTGATCATTTTCTTTGCTGTGCAGAAGCCTTTTTAGTTTGATAGAGTCCTGCTTATTTATTTTTGCTTTTGTTGTCTGTGTTTGTTGCCTGGTGTCATATCTAAAAAATTACTGCCAAGACTCATGTCAAGGAGCTTTATTTCTGAGTTCCTCTAAGAGTTTATGGTGCCCAGTTGAAAGCTTCAAGACTATTCCAACATGGCCCAAAACAACTCTCCAGACAAGACCACAGCAAGGAATCATAGACGAAGCCGCACCAAATTCACAGAAGACCAGTTGAATATCCTCATCAAAGCATTCAATCAAACACCTTACCCAGGTTATGCTACCAAACAAAAGCTTGCTTTAGAAATCAACACTGAAGAGTCTAGAATCCAAATTTGGTTTCAGAATCGAAGAGCTAGGCACCGAGTTCAGGAAAGATTAGAACCTGAGAAGGACTTAGAAAGCAAGCCAAGACCAAGATCACCCTGAAAAGAAGATTCATGGTAGAGCAGATAGACGGTGTCGTACCAGCTATACTTCCTCCCAATTACACACCCTCATCACAGCATTTACAAACAGCCCTTATCCTGGGATTGATTCCAGAGAGCAACTTGTTAAGCAAATTGGGGTTCCAGAGTCAAGAGTCCAAATTTGGTTTCAAAATCGAAGATCTAGATTCCATGTACAGAAAAAAAGAGAACGTGGTGAGCTCTTACAACAGAAACAAGACGAGGAACGAAATCTCTGAGACATGGGAGTTCAAGGTACAGAAATTACACCAAATGGCACCAATCTCATTAACAGCTGTCTTATTTCTCTGAAGCCAGAACAGAATGGACCAAGAGATAAATTTGATGTCATCAGCCTGGGCTCCAAATCTGTCTCATCCTGGGAACATACCCTTCTAAATATACTGTCAGCTTCTTGAGAAGCTGAGCCTTCTGGGGATGGTAAACCGAACTTCAGGAGGCAGACAGCCACCACACAGCCCTATCCAACGGAGCCTGGCTCCACACTTCAGCAGATGTCAAAGAAAATGAAAATAAATTTATTCATATCATTTTTAAGTTATCACAGTATTGAGTGATTCAGAGAAAAATTAATGGATGTGTGATATTGTGATTTATAAGAAATATACATTTGTTCCTCATCTATAGAGCTAAAGCTCTTGGAATTTCCTATGATGAGAGCAATAAAATGACGCTTGTTATGTTAATGAGTAACTTGGAAAAAGTCCGGAAGGATGCCCAGAGGACAAACCATTTGATTAGAGGGTTGGAATTTTCTGTCTTATCCCTGGACCTCTGGGGAGGGAAAAAGGCCTAGAAGTTAAATCAATCTCCAATTACGATTTAATCAATCATGCCTATGTAGTGAAGCCACCATAAAACCCAAAAGGGTGGGGTTCAGAGAGCTTTGGGGTTGGTGAACACAGAGATTCAAGGAGAGAAGAGTGGCATGCCTCAAGAGGACACAGAAGCTCTGAGCTCCTTCTCATATACCTGGCCCTGTGTATCTTTTCATCTGGCTGTTGATTCAAATCCTTTAATTTCCTTTGTAATTCGTAATCTAGTGAGTAAATGAGTTTCCTGAAAAAAAAAAAGAGTTTATGGTATTGGGTCTTATGTTGAAATATTTGATCCATTTTGCATGGATTTTTGGTATGGTATAAGATAAGGGCCCAATTTCATTCCTTTGCTTGGGGATATCCAGTTTTCCCAGAAGGATTTATTGACGAGCCTATCCTTTCCCAATGTGTATTCTTGTCACACATACTGAAGATTAGTTAGTTCTTCTTCAGTTTCATTCATCAATATTTTATAGTTCTCAGAGTACTGATTTCTCATCTCCTTGGTTAAATTTATTCCCAAATATTTTATTATTTTCAATGCTATTGTAAATGGGCTTGTTTTCTTGGTTTCCTTTTTGGATAGTTCATTGTAGGTGTAAAGAAATATTACTGATTTCTGAATGTTGATTTTGTATCCTGTAACTTTACTGAATCTGTAGGTTAGTTCTAACAGTTTTTTAATGAAGTCTTTAGGGGTTTTTACATGTAAGATCATGTCATGTGCAAACAGATAATTTCACTTCTTCCTTTCTTTTCTCTCTCTCTCTCTCTCTTTCTCTCTCTCTCTCTCTCTCTCTCCCTCCCTCCCTCCCTCCTCTCTCTCTATCTCTCGATCTCTCTCTGATTTGAATGTATTTTGTTTCTTTTCCTCGTTCAATTGCTCTAGGATACCCAGTACCGTGTTGAACGGAAGTGTCCAGAGTGGGCATTCTTGGCTTGTGCTGGATATTAGAGGCAAAGCTTTCATTTTTTTCCTCATTGATTATATTGTTGTGGGCTTTTTATAGTTGTTATAACTATGGGCTTTTTATAAATGGCTCTTATTGTGTTAAGGTAAGTTCCTTCTATACTGATTTTGTTAAGAATTTTTATCATGAATCGATGTTGAATTTTGTCAAATGCTTTTTCTGCATCTATTGAGAAAATCATGTGTGTTTGTAATGTTCATTATGTTAATGTGGTGTCTCACATTTACTGATTTGAGTATGTTGGATCAATCTTGCATCCCAGGAATAAATCCCACTTGGTGATGGTATACAGTCTTTTTGATGTGCTGTTGAATCGGATTTGCTAATATTTTATTGAGGATTTTTGGATCCATGTTCATCAGAGAAATTAGCCTGTAGTTTCTTTTCTTATAGTGTCTTTGGCTTGGGTATCAGGGTGATACTGCCTTATAAAACGAGTTTGTAAGTGTTCTGTCTTTTGGTTTTGTGTTTTTGTTTGTTTTTGAATAATTTAAGAAAGATTGGTATTAACTCTTCTTTCAATGTTTGTAGCATTTACCCATACAACCATCTGGTCCTGGGCTTTTCTTTCTTGGGAGGTTTTTTGATTTAATCTCACTGATTTAATCTCATTTGGTTTTGGTCTCTTCAGGCTTTATACATAGTTTTGGTGGATCTATATTTTTAGGAATTTATCCATTTCTTCTAGGTTACACAATTTGTTGACATGTATTTGTTCATAATGTCCCTTATGATCTTTTTTTATTTTATTTGTGAGACATACATTGTACTGTTTCCATTTTATTTGTGATTTTATTTGAGACTTCTCTCTTTTTTCAGTTAGTCTAGCGGAGAGTTTCTCAATTTTATTTTTTAAATAAAACCAGCTCTCCCTGGGTGGTAAACACACAATGTGATAAATTTAATAAAATTTATTAATAAATTTAATACAAATAGTTTGAATTTAAATAAAATGAATAAAAACCCAACTCTTAGATTTATTGATTTTTTTCTATTATTTTATTACTCTATTTGATTTATTTATTATTAAATAATCTTTATTATTTCCTTTCTTTTGCCAACTTTGGGCTTTATTCATTTTTTCTAGTTCCTTGAAGTATAATTTTAGATTCTTTATTTGAGATCTTTCTTTTTTTAATGTAGGCCAGTTATTGCTATAAACTTCACTCTTCATATTGCTCTTGTGCAACCCATAAATTTTGGTATGTTGTATTTTTCCTTTTCATTTGTCTGAAGATATTTTTTAAATTGTCTTTTGATTTTCTGTTTCATCCAATGTTATTTAAGAATGTATTGTTTAATTTCCATATATTTGTAAACTTTTTTATTTTCTCACTGATGATTTCTAATTTTCTTCCATTGTGGTCTGGAATAATTTCAATTTTCTTAAAAATTTTAAGACTTTTTTGGGTGACCTAACGTGATCTATCCTGGGGAATGTTCCCTGTGCTCTTGAGAGAATGTGTATTCTGCTGTTAAGTGGAAAGTTCTCAATATGTCAAGTTCATTTGTTCTATAGTGTTGTTCAAGTTAGCTGGTTTTTTACTGATTTTTCTCTCTGGATGTTCTTTTCATTATTGAAAATGGGGTATTGATGTCTCCTATTGTATTATTGTATTGCTGTTAATTTCTCGTTTCATGTTGATCAATATTTGCTTTATATATTTAGGTGCTCTGATGTTGTTTATGTATATATTTATAATTATTATATCTTCCTTTTGAATTGACTCTTTTGTCACTATAGAATGCCTTTGTTTGTCCTTAGAGAAAGTTGTTAACTTAAAATCTATTTTGTCTAGTATAAGTATAGCCACTCCTGATTTCTTTAGTTTACCATTTCCATGGAATATTTTTTAGGCATAGGATACTCTTGATTGGTTAGGGAAAGTTTCAGTGGATGAAACTTTTGTCTTTCCACCTAGGGGCCCCTAAAATAGCTCTACTTATATTTGCCTTATTTATTGGGTTTCAATATTTTATTCTGAAAAAAATAGTTCTACTTCTTACAACATAGAGTATTCTTTATGTAGTACACTGATCCACATGACTCTTCCCCTGATGCACTGACAAATATTTCATGTTTGGCTGGTCTTCAATCCATACTCTAGACTAAATCCTACTATGTTCACAGAGGTCTTCTCTAGACAGGCCACTCAGGATATAGTCAATTACACTTTGGCTTACTAAACTTTACTCCATGTTATAGGTTGAATTGTATCCCCTAAAAGTCCTGACACTTAGAAGTCCTGAGACTTGGAAGGGTAAGATTCAAAAGGACAGCAATAAATGAATTAGAAAAGATCAAGAGCAAAGATATGTCATTAGAAACCAAGGCTAAGACCATTAACACTATGTAAAGATACAAAAGTTGGAAAATACAGAAGGTTGATAGGAAAAATAATTGATTTATTTGAAATATGGTGTTGGAGGAGAGTGCTACAGATTCCTTGGATTTGAAGAAAGATGAACAATTGGGTCCTTGAGCAAATTAAGCCTTAAATATCGCTAGAACCCAAAATGACAAAACTGAAGCTCTCCTACTTTGGGCACCTCAAAGAAGGCAGATCTCTTTGGAAAAGACAATAATGCTGGGAAAAATAGAAGGCAGGAAAAGAGGAAGACCAAATATAAGATGGATCGACTCCATAAAAGAAGCCATAGGCATGAGCGTACAGGAGCTAAGCAGGGCTGTTGAGGACAGGACATTGTAGACATCACCAATTCATAAAGTTACCGGGAGTCAGAAATAAGTCAGTGGCATGGAACACACAAAAGTTCTCACCGTGGTTCCTGTGAATGGGACCTTATTTCACAATAGGATCTTTGTAGGTAATCAAGTTTAAGATGATCCTCTTAATACAGTATGATTGTATCCTTAGAAAAAGGGAGACATTTGGACACAGAGACACATATCCACACAGAGAGAATGCTATGTGAATGCTCACAGTTTTCAGAAGGAACCAGCCTGCTGACACTGATCTGATTTCAGACTTCCAGCCTTCAGAACTGTGAGACAATACATTTCTGTTGTTTCAACCACCCACTTTGTGATACTTAGTTAAAACGGCCCTCGATAACTAATACAAGCCCATATTTCAACTGTCTGAGTTCAGCCTCACACCACTGAGACTGGAATTTTCAGTGTTCTCAGACTTTGTAAATTGCACACTGACAGCTCATCTTGGAGATTATTTTTACCTGCAGATAATCTCATTCATCAGGGGTGAATTTTTATTAGCTTTACCCTAAGTTGGCAGCTTTTCCAAACTCTTGTAGAGATATTGGGTATACTATAAAATAAGGTCATTTTAGCTTATTTTCTTTCAGAATAATATTATCATTATTATGATGATTGCCAAAACATCAAGGGAATAGAAGCATCAGAAATTTCTTAATTATCAAATATCCCTAGTCTTAAATTAGGAAATGAGTTGGGGAAACAGCCCTTGACAGTGAGCAGTTCAAATAAGTTGCAAGATTCATATATTTCTAATTTCCCATTTCCACGCAAAAAAATAGTTAAGGCAATAATTGTTGGCACCCTGAACTGCAGGTTTGTGCATTGTTCTTTAAGACTTTTGGAAGTTTTGAAAGTCATCAGGAGTTTAAAAACAATAGTTACATTACAAAGAATTTTTAGTCTTATCATGATGGAGCTCAATATTGCTTGCAAAATATTAAACCTGACTCTCAAAAGACTCCAGTAAGTTCCCAAATAAACCCAAGCAGACTACTCTAGGTCCTCTTCCCCACCCCCCGCAAAACAAACAAACACCCCCCCCCAATATCTCCACATTGAACTTCTTCCAAGATTTTCTATGTTAAAATTGACATCTCATCAATGGGGTTGCCCAGACTCCCAGGAATCATCCTTGATGTCGCCCTCTCTCACTGTCTCATAGCCAGCCAAGCCATTACCAAGTGCTGTCCTTTTTGATTCCTAAATATCTATCAAGTCCATATTCTTCTCCTAACTGTTGCCACCCTCCCCAAGACAAACTGTCACAACCTCTCACTTGTAGGATTGTAATATCATCCTGACTGGTGTCCCTTCATCCCTTCCACCTACTCTGAGGCAAGCCCTCCCGTACAATGTTGCCTGAATAAATCTGATTGCATTCTACCTGTCTCCAGACCCCAACCCCACTTCAATTGCTTCAATTGCTTCTACTGATTCAATCCACAAGTATTTAATGAGCTTCTATACTGTCAGGAACTGAAGTGAAAAAGAGAAAGACAGTCCTTGCCCTCACAGAGCTAGCGGGGGAGGAAAACCATTAATGAAAGGGTTATGTAGTTTTAGTCTTTACTTGCCCAGCTCTACTTTAATCTAGGCTGCATTAAATCCACAGCAGCCCTTTGTATCGGCAGGGCTCTATTTTAAGTATTACAAGATAATATATATTCTGTACTCGGTCAAGAATGTTGGAATTGTTTAGCAAATAGTAACTCATTTAATCCTCATAATAATGTAATAGGATAAAAAGTAGTAGCCCCGTTTTACAGATGAGAAAATTGACATGCAGAGAGATTCTGTTGTCAATGTCACAAGTGGCAGGTGTTGGGGCAGGAGTCAGCCCTGGCAGTAGGGAGCCAGGACACTATTTTTCCTACTCTCCCATGTTGCCATTCTGATTTTGTACACATTAGAAACAGAAAGGAAAACATTGTTGGATCCCAAAGCGTTACATATCCCTTCTCTTCTTCCTTCTCTAATATTCCACTTCCTCCTCATTATTCTCCAGTGATACTTTTCACAGTCCCTCTCTGGAGACCCTCTTCTTGGACTAATGGTTATCTTTCCCCCGGTGGCCCATTCCTTTCTTTATGCCTTTGCTCACCCCTCTTCCCTCTACTTGTTTTTTCTGCTGCAGTCCTTAAGTCTGTCCTATAACCTAATCTGGCTCAAACCCCACTTCTGTTAGAGTCATTGGGTCATGCAGTGTGGCTGAGCGTGCCTTTGGTTTGCACCCTCCAGAACTTGAATGAGGCTTCTTGTGATACTTATTCCTATGTACTGCTCAACACACAGATTTGTTTTCATATTGCTCCCTCTGTTTGATTCCTCTGACCAGTTACAAGACAGCACTGCTCCTGCTCCCATAGCTCTGGGGAGTTCTGGTTCAATGCTGCCTCCAGTGACTGAGAGTCCATAGATCATGGCTGCGAATTGGAAGCTTGCTTCCTTCTCTACCTTTCAGACGACAGATTTAGCTACAAACCCTTACCACTCACTCATGAGAATATTTTCCTTTTTGAAGACAGTGTTTATTATTCTCTGTTGCCCAACTAACAGGCTCATATAAATTAATATTTAATTTCCAAAGACAAAAAAATGCTTGCCAAAGAACTGCCCAGTTTTGTGAGCAATGGAGTTTTAAAACCCCAAATGTCACCTGCATTTGCTTTCTCTGAAATTTCTCTTCACTGCAGTTTTGCATGAGGCAAAGAGGCAATTTTATATAAGGTTAAAGCCCTAGGCTTCAAAGACAGCTTAAGTTTGAATCCCAGCACTGTGGTACCTTGAGCATTTTACCCCTTTAAGTTGTGCCACTGCATTTGTAAAATGGAGATAAAGGCTACTTACCCCAAAGGGTTGTTTGTGTACTAAACGAGATAATGCCCATAAAGTACTTAGCACAGTGCCCAGATCATTAGAAGCTCTCCATAAGTGTTAACATTGTTACTCAAAGATTTAATGTTATTAACATGCATTCTCTTAATTTTACAAAGATGATCATCATATAATTTTACACATTTCCTTTCTCCCAATTGCCTGCACTCTTCTGTGTCTCCCTAGGGCTTTGAGACAAATGGTTGTGCTAGCAGGAGATCATTCCGTGTATATTGCATGGCAATCAAATCACTGGTTTTAGAAAAGTCCAATGTGCCCCTGCGGGAGTTGTGTGGGCTTTGCTCTTGACATGATGTGAAATTTTCACATGATTCTGATTCCCTTGATTATTGTATTCTTTCACTGTAAGCTGAATGAATGAATGGTCACTGAAAATTTCTTGGGGCTAGGTAGGATTAATGCCTAGTTTCACAAGAGTCGTACCCTAAAATCGCAGGATTTTAAAATGTCTCCACACTTTGACGTCCCATCTTGTTCTGGCCCATATGTCTTGAGTAAATTTTGACATTTTGCTACACTTTCTTTTCCTAAAGATAAGATGTAACTCGTGTTAAGCAAGAACTTCAATTATGTTTATATCATGGTTCACAAATAAATTTTATCTTTTGTACCAACTTCTATTGGTTAGTAATGGAAAAATTGGAGTACTGTATTGAAAAATATTCTGAGACATTGGTTCCTGGTGGGAGAGTGTATTTGCCCAATTATTAGTATCTATGTGAACATGACAATCCAGGTAGAATAGCATGGTTGTTTGTGTTTGCTGAATTTTTACCACTTGCCAAAGCCTGACTCCTGCATCAAAGCCCTGTGTGGTAAATCAAGCATCAAAATTGCCTTTGTTCTGCCTGAATGTAAATGCCAAGAGTCATAACTGAGCTCACAAGCCTCATCACATAGACACAGCTGAGAAGTCTGCTTCAAACCCAGGGAGATCAGGCAGAGACTGTGGCCAATAAAACCAGATGAAAAGTGACAAGGATTTTGGGTCAAGATGGCAGAGTAGGTAAACGCTGTTATTTGCTCCCTCTCATGACCACATCAAAATTAAAACTAAACTACAGAACAACCATCATGAGCATCACCTGAAGTTTAGCTAAACATAAATCCTACAACTAATGACATGTAGAACAAGCCACCTCAAGACTGGTAGGAAGGGTGGAGATTCAGAACAGGCTGGTCCCACACCCACGTGTGACAGTTAAAACTTAGAAGGGATAGCTCAGCTGCCAAGGTACCCCTGGAAGAGGAAGGTTTCTCAGCCCCACCCCAGGATCACCAGCCCGGGATTCCATTGCTGGGAAGAGAAGTTCCACAATGTCTGGCTGTGAAAACCAGCAAAGAGAGTGGCTAAGTGAGACAGAGGGTGGCTGGAGCTGCAGGCATTCCTTTTAAAGGGACCATGCATGAACTCACTCAGTGATGGATTCAGTCACTCTGAGCTCCAATGTTAGGGCAGCAGGTTGAAAGGCACCAGGAACCTAAGGAAGGAACTGAATTGTCTGGTTTCTGGGCGAGGGCTTAAGGGGCAGCTTTCTCCCAGATAGCAGTGCTGGCAGAATCTGTTGTTTCTTTGTTGAGATCTCTCCTCTTCCAGAGTGCTGTTGCAGGCAGCCGCCATATGTGAAACTCCATCAAACTGGCTAAAACCATTCACCCTGCCCTTGTGATTCCCTGAGATCCTGCCCCACCTGAATTTTGGGCACACCCAAGCTGCTTCCAGTGGTTTTTGCATACAAATTGCCTGTCTTGTCTCATGCTGTACACTTTCCTAAAATCTCTCAAAGGTTCACAAAACCTAAACAAGCAGCATCTGGCCTTGGCTTGCCCTGTAACTTGTGCTGGGCAACCCCAAGCCCAGCACTAGTGACAACCAGCCTCAGTTTGAGGTTTGGACTCTTGAGGCACCTCCAAGCCCCATGTGGTTGGCAGCATTATGTGGATTGCTTTGGGACTCATGCCAGGCGGCCCTGGGTGGGGCACAGGCTTGGATGAACTTGGCCTACAGCAAAGCCCCTTCCAGGAGACCCCAGAGCCAGCATGTCCAATGGCCAGGTTTGGACTGAACCAGAGCACCACCTAGTCACTTCTGAGGATGACACCCCTAAAGGGCCCACTGGGCAAGCACCAGAGACCTTCAAGAGCAAATCTTGCTCCAGAAGGAAAGCCCCTGCACAACAGCTCCTCCACTGTAGTCAGAATCAGTCCTCACAACCAATCAGCCTGAGGTTCAATCCCTCCCACTGACATACAAACAGCAGCCAAGGCTCAACTAAAACAAGAGGGCACATACAACACACACAAGGGACACACCTGGAATACCAGGCTGAGGTGACAAGGGAGATTGAGCTAATGGACCCTACAGTTCACCTACTACATAAGACCAGCAGACACAGCAGCGCTTTACTTTCACTCTCTATGTGTCTTTTGATCTGAAGTGAGTCTCCTATAGGCCACATAAGTAAAGGGTCTTTTTGTTTTATCCGTTTAGCCACTCTATCTTTTGATTGGAGCATTTAATCTATTTACGTTTAAATTGTTGATATGTATGTAGTTATTGCCATTTTTTAATTCATATTTTTTATTTTCTTTTTCATCTTAAATAAGTCTCTTTAACATTCCTTATAATTCTGGTTTGGTAATGATGAACTCTAGCTTTTTCTAGTCTGGAAAGCTACTTATTTGTCCTTCAATTTTAAATGATAGCTTTGCTGGGTAGAGTAATCTTGGTTGTAGGTCCTTGCTTTTCATCACTGAATATTTCATGCCTATCCATTCTGGCCTACAAAATTTTTGTTAAGAAATCAGCTGACAGTCTATGGGAGCTCCCCTGTAGGTAAGTAACTGCCTTTCTCTGGATGCTTTTAATATTTTCTCTTTGTCTTTAGCCTTTGGCATTTTAATTATAATGTGTCTTCGTGTGGGCCTGTTTGGATTCATCTTGTTTGGGACTCTTTGTGCTTCCTGGGCTTGTATATATATTTCCTTCACAAGATTAGGGAAGTTTTCCATCATGTTTCTTCAAATAGATTTTCAATTCCTTGACCTCTCTCTTCTCCTTCTATTACCCCTATGATGCAAATATTTGCATGCTTGATGTAGTCCCCAAAGCCCCTTAAACTATCCTTATTTTTTTGGATTCTTTTTTCTTTTTGCTGTACTAGTTGGGTGTTTTCTGCTACCTTATCTTCTAAATCTCTGATTCGATCCTCTTCTTCATCTAATCTACTTTTGAGTCCCTCTAATGTATTCTTCATTTCAGTTATTATACTCTTTATTTCAGACTGGCTCTTTTCTATCTTTTCTATCTCCAATTTTATGTTTTCTATCTCTTTGCTGAAATTCTCCCAGAAGTCACTGAGTATCCTAATAACCAGTGTTTTGAACTGTGTATCAGGTAGATTGCATGTTTTCATTGATTTAGTTCTTTTTCTGGAGCTTTGTTCTGTTCTCTCCATTTTGGCTGCCCCCATGTTTGTTTCTATGTATTAGCTAGGGCTGTTGTGTCTCCTGGTCTTAATAGAGTGGCCATATGATGGTTGTTCTGTAGTTTAGTTGTAATTTTGATGTGGTCATGAGAGGAGGTAAACAAAGCATTTACCTACCCCACCATCTTGACCAGAAAATCTGACACATGATTTTAGTGGCAGATTTTCTTTTTTTCAATGATATCAATGTTATATTGACATTAGCCCAGATCTACTTCTTTTCTCTTTTTTTGGGGAGATACACTCTAGATGCTGAGATATTAGCATTGTCAAGACATCATGTAATTTATAGGGGCAAGTAGAAAAATTACTTTAATCCCGCCTCACCCTACTTAGTGTTAAACACCCAGTTCTATACTCGACCTCCCTCCCACGTGGACACTCTCCTCACCTCCTTTGTCTTTAACACACTGCAAAAGGTCTTTAAAACCTATGACTGACTACCCTTCTTACTTTGCCTGACTCCAACACCCCCACCAGGATGCCCTTTTGTGAGGATTCTCTCTAACCCTGCTTCATCTCCTGGCCCCCTAGTGTGGACACCTCCTTACCCCACTAGGACTCCCAGTACTAGGCTGCCCTTTGCAGAAGAGCCCTTCCATCCTTGGTGTGACTCTGACTCCTCATCACATCACACCTACTTCATGGACAACTCTTCCCCTAAGACTCTATCTTATGCCAGGAATCCTTCCTATGTGATGCCCTCCTTACCCTATGTGGGCTGGGATATCCCAGTTTGATGCACTGTGGCTCATCCCTCCCCTACCAGTGCATATACTCCACCTTCACTAACAGCGTGAGGACGGGGTTGTTCAGGAAGGTAAGGAAAAGAAAAAGCAGTTAAAAAGTTGTATTATAAAAGTATTCACTGAAAATATGTAAAAACATAAAAAACAAAAAGTAGAAAACTCGAATTGATCATAACATCTAGAGCTACCCCAGTGATGATACAGTGATAATATTTTACTATATATTATTTTTTATCTTTTTCTCTACCTATATATCTATATTGGAAACTAATCTATATTCTCATCTATATCTATAGTCACCTTGTATCTTTCTAAATGTCAGGTATGTTAGTCACTCCTGAACTCAGAAAGCAAAATTGATATGGAACTTTAGAGAATGAGATATCTTGGTATTTTTAAGGCTTAGACTTTATCTCTGGCAACAGGACGATTTTCTATAGACAAAGTCTGGAACTCCATCTGTTTTTTTGGGTTTTTTTTTCCAAGGATTTTGGCTAAGCTGGCAGAGTAGCTGAGCCAGCCTATCTAATCTACTCTGTGTAGAGACATCCCATCTGCAAAAAGAGGATAAAATGCTTATATTTGAAATGCTCTTAAAATGCCTTGTGAATGCGTTTTATGAAGATGGTAAGTGTGGAAGATATATTTAAATAAAAGAAGAAATGACTTCATGTATTTTTCCTATTCTTCTGGGGGTAGAAGGCATCTCAATAAGCATGTAATCAACTTTAAAACAAAAAAAATCATTAAAGTCTTTAAAATATTTTAATTATGAATTTAGCCAAATTTCCGTTCGAGCTCAAAAGATATAACATCTTTTAGACAAGAAAATGGAAGTGCAAAGCCAGGGTTTTAATAATGTTTTATTGGGTCTAGCTAGATTTGTTTTGCTTTTTGTTTCTGTTGGGGTGTGTGTGCCTGTTTATAAACATTTAACTTTATAAAAATATATATAAGACAGGAATATAGTTCCTCTTCTGTAGATCTGCGGATGCTCTTTTGAGTAAGACATATGCTGTTGGTGCAGAGGGAGAGATGGAATCAGATACAGCTTTTATAAGCTCGTAAGAGAGGAGGCAGGAACCAGAACTGGCAGTCTAACTCCAGATCTGAGCGTGTAAAGCATATCGGCCCAAAGCACACAGCTGGGGGTAGGTAATACATTTCTAATGAAATTTCTATCTGGCACAAATGTATAGATGGTCCGTTTCAGAATTGTGAGAGGGGGAAATGGTTCTTCTGAATTCTATGGAGAAACTTACACGCAATATCAAGCAATTGCCAACTCTAAACAACATGAGTTAATAAACATTGCCAGCTCTGTAGACCCAGCAATGCCCATTTTGTGCAGGCTGTCATCAGCAGAGTCCACTGCCTGAGCACATAGCTGGCTTTGAGAGGCTCAAGGGAATCACATTTTTGAATGCTGGTCCTCATATTCCCTCCTGCATCTTGATATTGAAATAAGTACAACTATCCTTACTAGCTACAAAAATATTTATGCCACTGAGTGACAGAGCCCCAGAGCTCTTGTCAATCTGTAACCTTTATAATGCTCCTCCTCGCTCTCTGTGAGCAGGTGTGAACGGATTACACGCCCAGGGCCATTGTAGAGTTCTGGTTGGTCACCTGAACATTAGGAAATGATGCTCTATACTAGAGAGGTGGAAGTAGGAAGCGCCATAAGCACGAAGGATGAGACACATTGCAAAAGACTGGTCACAAGTCCTAACTGTGCCTGTTTCCAGGACCTACTTGATCGATTCCTCAAGGTGACAGATGGATCTGTTTGCCATACTCCCTCTCCCTCCTTCAAGTAGTAATTCAAGTTTACCTCCTTAAAATTTTCTCTGCCTCCTGTCTGCCAAGCCACTGCTGACTCACAGGATAATTCTCTTTGTTTTCATAGTTCTTGCATTTCTAAATGTTATTTGTAGTTTAGGGCCAATCACTCCATTATACTATAAGGAAGTGTAGAGGAAGGACTATCTCTTCACCTGTGAACAAACAGGGCACAACTCACACATTGTGATTGCCTGACAAGTAACACGAAAATCACTAACAAATACCCAGGTTTGTGATATTATATTTTCCTTTGAAAATCCAAAGTTTGGTAAGTATATTTTTATATTTATAGACACTTTCAAAAGTAATAAAACATTTAGAAGATCTAAAAACGTTATCTATTTAGAAAAGAAATATCATCCAAGATTAAAAGCATTGTTTTCTTCTGGAGAAATTCCCATTTCTTTTTCTTTCTCCCCCTCCTCCTCCTGTTATTCTCCTTTAAGAAGAATAGCAAAGTACATTTAAGGACACGTTGCTACAAATCAGGCTAACTTTTGCACCCTATGCCATCCCCTGTATCATCTTGATTATTATCTCACCCTATTCTAAATAAGCCCCCTGTATGTCTGTGTGATAAATTCAAATTTTCAGAGACAGATGAGTCCGTGGCCAGGAGGACAGCTCAGGGCCAAGGAGAAACTCCTTCTGAATTCATGTCAAGTTTGACTCTGAGAGTTTCAAGAGTGTCGAGGGAGGAGGGGCTGAATAAAGAGGAAAATGAGAGGAGCTAGGTTTTATGTATACCCCCCCTTTCCTGAAGAAAGAATAGGACAATCTAGAGAATATTTAGCTATTATCAGAGAGGTGGGTGGGAAACCAAGAATGAGACACTGAAAGGGAAGTAGGTCTGCACTCAAAGCAAATTTTGCTTTTTACATATTTTCTTAAGGCCTCGGTTTGCTTGCAAATGCTTGTATTTCATATTTTGGTATTGAATCAATTAAGAACCCTTATCAAAACTGGCTTAAGCAAAACAGAGAATTTAGTGGCTCACAAAACTGAACAGGTGTAAATTTCCATAAAAGGTTTGATTCATGAATCAAAAATATGGGCCAAGCCCTCCTTGTCCTTGCTTCATTTCTGGTTCTACTTGCTGATGTTCTGTCTCGCCTCAAGGCAGCTCCGTCTTTGTGGTCCTAAATGCCTGCCAGCAGCTTCTGGAGCTGTAATCTTTCTTTATTGGGTCCTGCAAAACACAAGCTTAATCCTGGAGTCGAATCTAAATGGTTTTGAATGGCTTCTCTTGGATCACGTGCCAGTTCCCAAAACAATCAGCATGGTTGAGCTGAAGGGACTCTAAGAGTTGCTTTAAGCCAGTTGGGCTCCTTTTGTGGATGTGGCCACATTCAATTCTTCCTAAATGGCATGACACTTAAATTATACAGTGGAAAATGTATTAGGGTTTGCTGTAAAAAGAATATGGTTCAAAGTTCAGTCTCTTCACTTTATAGCTATATGATCTTTGTGAATTGCTTCGAGTCCACTAACTTCAGCTTTCTTTTTTATTTCCTAATTGGGGATAATAATAATAGTTATCTTATAGAAAGACTGTTGTGAAGATTAAATGAGATAATCCGTGGAAAGTGCTCAACACAGTGTTTGACACACAGTAAGTGCTCGGATTTCCTTTCTCCTTATGTCCTTGGTAGTTGCTGGACCTTTGCCAAGGCCACAAGACATCTTTTGACAAAAATTCCATTTGGAAGCTTAGGAAGATATCATTAGATCTCGGACAGAAACCTGGACCGCAGTATGTGCTAGCAATGAGCAATTTTAACTCAGATTCCATTCTGATATTTGAGACCTATTAACTCAAAGTCTTACATTCCCAATTCCATTAGACATTGCAAACTTCTCTTTCTACTTGGCATTCCCAAATAGCTTGAAAATTCCTGATCCTTGACTCATCCTTCAACTATTGTCCTCCCTACCAACAATTCCCTTCATCCTTCTGGTCCTGCCATTACCCACATGTATGTGGATATTGGAACTAAATGGCTCATCAAATATCCTTGGAGATATTTGACCTCTTAGACATCATTATCCTTTATCACAAATCCATGCCAGCCCACCCAAGCAGTTCCATATTCCATCATTCCACAGCACCTTTCCACTGCTAAAAATCTATCTGCAATATCCTATTTACGAGGCTTGACTATTAAGTTCGTGAACTTGTTGCAACAATGTTGCTAACATTTTTTGATATCAGAGGGATTATTCATTATGAATTTGTACCAACTGGACAAACAGTTAACCAGTTTACTATTTGGAAATGCTGAAAAGGCTGCATGAAAAAATTAGACGACCTGAAATTTTTGCCATCAATTGATGGCTCTTGCATCACGACAATGCACCAGCTCACACGGCACTGTCTGTGAGGGAGTTTTTAGCCAGTACTAACAAATAACTGTATTGGAACACGCTCTCTATTCACCTGATCTGGCCCCAAATGACTTCTTTCTTTACCCAAAGATAAAGGAAATATTGAAAGGGAGACATTTGGATGATGTTCAGGACATTAAGGGTAATATGATGACAGCTCTGATGGCCATTCCAGAAAAAGAGTTCCAAAATCGCTTTAAAGGCTCTGGCGTCGGTGCACAGCTTCCCAAGTGCAGTACTTCGAAGGTGACCATAGTGATATTCAGCAGTGAGGTGTGTAGCACTTCTAGGATGAGTTCACAAACCTAATTGTCAGACCTCGTATGATACAATCTCACATTTTCAGCTCTCCACATCTCATTTCCCATATTATGTGTTCTTTGACCTCATATAAATTTTAATTCCTTAATTCCCCATTTTTATCTCTGTTAGTGAACACTTTTAAATCTTCACATTTTTATAGATCCAGTGGCTTATCAGGTCAACAACACTCTTGTCCCTGTGAGGTTCCGCTAGTGTTGGCTTCATCCCCAATCCCCAAGACCAGTCCAACCAGTTGTCATCTCTGCTCCTTCATCCATGTTGCTAAGGATTTCTGAGGCAAATCACATAGTTATGCCACTTTTTGCCATTATGATGTCATTGTCTCTGACCATAGATAAGCCCTCAGCAATGCCTTTCAACCCTCTGGGGGAGTTTCTAGACAATTCCTTATACAATCTGTTTAACATAGTCATCATTCTTTTAATTCCTCTTCTGCTATCCCCTTCTGACTTGTATCAGATACCGCCTCCTTCCTTGAGAAAATACTAAGTTCTTGATCATCTCTTTAAAGAAAGGTACCTTTGCATTTAATAAGTTATTCTTTCCCTCTCTGAACTAAAGTGAATCTTGCCTGCCTCTATCCCCTCCCACATCTACAACCAATAATCGCATCCACTATTCTCACTCCTCTCACTCCTCTCTCTCCTCCTCTCTTATTTCATCTCCATCATCACGGAGACATGACCTTTCTCATCCAAATGTAGCCATCAACCAATCTTTCTCTTTCCACTCACAGCCAAGATTCTCCTAATTTTGGTTTTCTCTTAGGAGTTCTCATTTATTTAATTGGAAACATTTTTTTGCTGACATTATCCGTGACCTTCCAGTTATCCAATCCAAGGAAATGTTTTTTTTCAGTCCTTTTGAACTCCTGCAACATTTGGCAATGTTACTCATTCCTTATTTTGATCTAGTTTTTTAGTATCATGGTATTATTTTTTCTATTCAATACATTTTAGTTCTAATTAGTTCTAGTTAACCTATAACTAAAATTTTATTAAATCAGAACATCCCAAATAAGACTAGGGGGTGGGATTTTCGCAGCCAAGATAGCCCTCCCAAGTTTTAATGGTCACAAGTGTGTGTGGGACCAGCCTGTTCTGCCTCTTCGTCCCTCCTACCAGTGTTGAGGTGGCTTCTTCTGTATGTCCCTAGTTGTAGGGCTTTGGTTCAGCTAGACTTCAGGTGATTGTCTAGGATGGCTGTTTTGTAGTTTAGTTGTACTTTTTTATAATCTTGTTCACGAGAGATGGTAAGCACAGCGTTGACCTATCCACCGTCTTGACCAGATCTGGATCATATCTTGGCGGTATTTTAACCCCAGCTGTAAAAAGCAACAACTAATTGTAAGTCCTGAATCTGTGAGCTAGTGGTGTTTTCCTCAGGTTGGTAGTGAGGCTGGGAATATCGCTCTAGTTTTCTGATTCCCAATAGAATGCTCCTGATTCACTGTGAATACAATTACAGTCTAAATTAGCTTTCCTCATTTTTCTAACCCAAAGAAGTAATTTGATATAATTAAGATAAATAAGGTAACCTAAAAAAGAAGTAAGACTGAAACTCTTTGTTAATTAATGAGAGAGACAGAGACAGAGAGACAGGAAGAGACCCAAAGACATCTGCCATGGTCTATCTCTGTTGATATACTTCCCACCTGTCCTCTTCAATGCCATTTTCTCACCATTTTGCAATCATTTTACTAACCATGCCATCTTTTTTCAAAAATTTCTCCCTTTTCTTTTGTCTGCCTTGCATACACATTCATACTTTAAGTCAGCTAAAAGGTCACTCTTTGGAAAAACTTCTCATGCTCCCCACCAAAGAGTGAGGCACTACCTCCTTAGAGATTTCTCAATAGTTATCCCCACTTCTGTCAGAGAGCTCACTGTAGCCTAATCATGAGAAGACCTGTCTATCGCCTGTTATAGACTGCCAAACCATCAAAGCCCGAAGCTGAACCTTCATTTCCGCATTTCTATCAAATAGCCTGGAGCTGGGCAGTCAAAATGTCCAGGATGTGCCCATGGAAGGCATAAATGGTCATTGGAAAGCCAGTGGTCACATGGGTAAGTGTATGATGCCAAATTCAGAATGAAATGAAAATTGAAATCTAGGATGCTGTTACTGGATTTCCTGTTTCCTTAATTATAGTGTTTACAAGATGTCAAAATTAGAGGAAAAATGAAAAATGCCATTCAGCATCTGGTAATTTTGTACATAATGACTGTTTGACTCTTTGCTCCTCTGAGTTTATAGCCTCAATTTAAGCTTAAGGGATGTGTGTATGGCAAATATTTTTTGGGGGAAAAAAGGTTCCTTAACCTAAACTTCATATCTTACATAAACATAAACTCAAAATGGATTTTGAAAATGAGTGTAAATGTAAAACTATACAATATTTAGAAAAAAATAGAAGAAAATCTTTAAGATCTAGGGCTAGGTAGATTTCTTAGACTTGCTACCAAAAGCAGGATCCATAAAAGAAAAACATAGGTAAATTAAGCATCATTAAAACTAAAAATTCGTTATCTGTGAAAGCCCATGTGAAGATGAAAAGATAAGCTACAGACTAAGAGAAAATATTTGCAAACCACATATTCATCAAAGTTCTAGTATCTAAAATATATTAAAAACCTGCCAAAACTGAACATTAAAAAACTAAATAATCCAGTTAGAAAATGGGTAAAAATCTGACAACTCACCAAAGAGGATATCCAGGTAGAAAACAATACATGAAAAGAATTTCAACAGTATTAGCCATCATGGAAATGCAAATTAAAACCACAGTAAGTTATGTTTAGCCAAACTTATCAGAACAACTAGCATAGAAACAGTGACACCACCAAACCTGGCAAGGGTACAGAGTAACAAACTCTTCCATTGCAGGTGGGAACAGAAAATGGTACCGCCACTCTGGAAAACAGTCTGGTTAGTTCTTATACAACTAAAGATGTGATTACCATATGACCCAGCAATTGTACACTTGGGCATTTATCCCAGAGAAATAAAAATTCCTGTTCACATAACAACCTTCACCCAAGTATATTCATAGCAGCTTTATTCATGATGGCCAAAAACTGGAAACAGCCCAGAGGTCCTTCAGTGGGGAAAATGGTTAAACAAAATGGTACATCCATGGATTAACTCAGCAATAAAACTCAGTAATAAGAAGGAACACACTATAAATACACCAACAACTTAAATGAAAGCATTATGCTGAGTGAACAAAAGCTACTCTGCTTTTGAGATTTAGGTTTCATAGCGTATGATTCCATTTGTATAACCTTTTAGAAATGACAGCACTTTAGAAATGGAAAGTAGATTAGTAGTTGCCATGGGTTAGGGATGGGAGGAGAGTTGGAAGGGAATTAAGTTTGGTTATAAAAGGTTAACGCAGGGATTCTTGTGGTGCTGGAACTGCTTTGTATCTTGACTATGGTGATGGATGCATGAATCTACACATGTGAGAAAGGTAGATAGTACCTACGTGTGATATAGGTAGATCGTACCTAGCATGCGTGCGCAAACTTCTCGCACATACACACTCATGAATACAAGTAAAACTGGGGAAATCATACCATAGTTGTGATGTTATACCATAATTTTGCAAATGTGACCATTGGAAAAAATTGCTAAAAGTGTATATGGGGTCTCAATATTCTATTTCTTATCAGTACATGTAAATCTATACTATATTCTAATTATCTCAGTAAAAATTTAAACCAGAAGGGGGGGGGTCTTATTTATACCCCTTATATTTCTCCTCCAGCAACTTCTGTCTTTTCTTAGAGAAAACTTGTCAGAAAAATTTCAGAGAAGATTGTTTATCTCTGTTAAATTGGGAATTACAGACACTGAGGAAAATGGCACCAGGGAGATTTGACTGAGCTACCACGAAATACTGGGAGGAAATGGTTGTCCTTTTACCTAGAACTTCCTTTATCTGTGGTTTTAGATGAACAGTACAAATTTAATCTCAGTGTTATGTTTACAATATAAGTAGAAAAGGCTGTGGTTTTAGAAAAGTTTTCTTTAAATTATTGTTTGTGCTTTTGTTTAAGAAAAGAGGTAGAATGATTAACCTCATGTTTTATTTTATTTTACAAACATGTGCAATATGCAGAAATACACAAAATGAATCACCCCAAATAAATAAATAACAACATTTGCTTCAAAGATCGTTGGGTTTCATTTTCCAATTCCATATATTTCCCACATTTCTCAGAGTTAGACATAATCATGAATTTAGTGTTTATCCAGTCCATGTTTTTTAATGTTACTATATACAAACACCCATATACATAAACACAATATATATTAATATTTTAAAAAATTACACATGTAGTATACTACATGTAATATTCTTCAGTTTTCTTTCTTTACCAGACATTGTTTTAGATATATGTTGATATATGTGGATCTAGTTAATTTTAACAATTGTAAGTTATTTTATAATATGGATATACCATAATTTATTTATTCTCCTATTAATAGTCATATATTTGATCTCCAATCTTTTACTATTAGAAATATAAGAATGTGACACTTGCAGCAACCCTTACTTAAGAGATATCAAATCAAATGCTATATTTCACAACCAGTTTTCACAATCTAAAGCTGATTGGTGACTAGAAACTTGGGGTGACACTCAGTGATCCAATTAAAGTCTCTTTCCTGATAATAAGAAAAACAAAAGTCCCCTTGTTCTTAGAAGTGAGAAAGAAACACTGGAACTAGTTTCAAATGTACTTATTCACTAGCCATGATAACAAGTAAACACCAGAACTGGTTTTAAATCCCTCTACTAAATCAATGGCACCTCCAGTTGAAAACACTTCTGAAAGCCATCCAATCAGTGACAGTCTCATGCTTTGAAAGGCAGCCAACCATCATCAGACTACTTCAGTTAATATGCACCTTAGGCTGATGTCTACCTACTCTCACTCCGTAACTAACACAAAACATTCTCTGTAGCCAACAAAAGCCCATGCTTCCTAGACTAACATCAACCTACTCCTGCATCTGTCACCATTGCTACCCAAAGTAAATTCCCCAAAGAAACATATATGAGATGAGCAGTTTGCTTTGTTTAATGACAGTCTAACTGACCAGCATAACTGCCCCTTTCTTAAGTAGACAATAAATTCAGCTTCTTGGTTTCAAATATTGAGTGACATTTTCTACTTTCGACATTTACTACTGACTTGTTTTAATTGATTGTGTATGGATAGAGAGTCATTTACTTTATCTAGAGGGCAAGCTTCAATCCATAGTTAGCAAAACTCCCCCTTATTGAACTACTCAGTGAATTTCTTAACTTCATGGCTTCTCTTTTCTGGCAAGGAGATAAGTGTTTCATTGGTCATTATAGTGCCATTGTCTTTCTTTTAATACAAACAACATTTCAATGAACAATCATTTCCATGTGTTACCTAGAAGTAGAATTGCAGGGCTGAAGGACACATAGCTTTACTTAAAATTTCAAGATTGGTCTCCAAAATGGTATTACCAATTTACAACCACCCCATTAACAATGTTCTTTCCAACACTTGCAGTCTTTAAAATGTTTGCTAATCTGAAGAGTATGAAATGGTGCCTTAACGTTTTCACTTACGTTCCTTGATTACACAAGTGTGATGGAGCCCTTTTGGCTGTCGAGTGACTTGTGTGTTCTTAACCCATTTTTCTATTATAGTATTTGTCATTTTCTTATGAAGTTTGTTCTTTATGAATTCTGGATATTAATATTTGGCTATGTATGCTGCATCTATTGTCACTTGTCTCAAATTTATTTTTTTATTAAAGGTGATCGATCAATTTAATCAGTCTTTATCTTTGTGAATCATGATTTTTTGTCTTAAGAAATATTTTTGTATTCTGGAGCTATAAATACATTTGGTATACTTTCTACTAATAGCTTTTACCCATGTTTAGTTTTAAACATCAATCTAGAGCTTATTTTTGAGAAGGGTGATATGTTGACATCTAAATTAATGTTTTTATGTCAAAATACAATTTTTTCATGAATGAACTATGCATAACATGAATGAATCTTACTAAGCTGATGTTGGGCAAAAGGAGCAAAATACAGAAAGTAGCACTGACAGGATTTGCTAATAGATTGGGTTTAGAAGTCCCAAGCAATTAAGAGACGCAAGGAAACATGTTGAGGCCTGTATTACACTCTATCTAAATGGACTGTAACAAGGTTATTTTAATAATACAATCCTGTTTATTGTAACGTTTCATGAAATGCCTTATCATTTACAAGGCACTTTCACCAGAATTGTTGCATTTAAAAACAATGCTTACAGTAGTGTTTCCCCAATCATGGTCCCCATCACCTGTGACCTTATCGGAAGTGCAGAATCTGAGGCTCCAACCCAGACCTATAGAACTAGAACCTGAAGTTGAATAAACACCTTTCCTGGGGGATTATTATGCACCCTTGAAGTTTGTAAAACCCTGGGAGGGGTATTTATTTTTAAGAAGCTTCCCAAGTGTTCCTAACGATGAGCCAGGCTTAGGGACAAATGGCCTACAGCCTCTTCTTCCAAAAAGGTCAAATCCTTGGCATACATTCTATCAATCTTCAAAACAGCTTCTTTCACCCACTCTTCTCTCCTGTAGAAAATAAACTGGCCATGTCTACTTGCACAGAAAACTAGTCGCTCAGATGCAGTGTGGTCAGGTTTCTCTAGCCAGCTCTTTCATTCCATTAAGTTGGTTCTCATGGTCTTAACTGGGGAAATATATTTATGAAAATCAGCTTCTTTACCAATTAACCCACACCTAAAATTTCCCAACTATTCCAGATTAGTTAGTATGCCTCTTGCTCCAGTATTTATAGGGTGAACTTTATGGACACAATATTTTGCGGATTAGTAATAAATCTGTGAAATTTGCAAACTCTATTATAAAGTCCTGAGATGTTAGCTGAAGACCCAGCTCTTCAAACGGAAGAAATATTTCATTACTGCTCTTTCAGGTAGGTCAGTTTTTTAAATTAATAAATGCCTTGAGATTGGTATAAAAGGAGGAAGAGACAGCTAATGGGTGTCCTTTTGTTTGGGTTTGCATATTCATTTTGATTCAGATCAATGCTGAACTAGGCTCTCTGTATTCTAATGTGTCACCCACTGTGTTGGCAAATCATTAAATAATTGAATGTGGGCAACTCCTTATTGCTAATTAGTCTTCTGCCTAAAGAAGAGACCCATTATTTTCTCATCACTCCCAGGGCTTCATGTCCCAGAATATCCCATTTAACCAATTATCAACTACCAGCCAGAACTGATTTGCTAAAAGGATGAAGCTAATGATAGTTTGGGATTGATGACTTATTGCCCACCAGACACAATCACGTAATGGAAATCCACTCTCTGGCTAATTAATATCACATTATTTGCTGATTTTCATCTTAGAAAAGAGATGCTGAATGAGAATTGTAGTGAAACACAAACTAACATTAGATGATTAAAGAACCATTTCATTCTTATTTTCCCTTTTATGATGTGGCTAACCAATACAGGTCTGTGTTTCCTGGGCCCAAAGTGTTCCTTAGCCCATTTAATAAATGTCTGCCAAATTTCTTGTGTGTCCTGCCATTGTTTGTTTTCTCTTAGTTTAAAGAAGAAGGTGTACTAAATTAGGCAAGAACGCAAGTATTTGGGATTACCATTTTTAACGCTTACACATACATTGTTTTTAGTGCAAGAGAGGAATGACAGATTACAGTTCTAAAATAAAGGCTTTTGCTTCTTCAGGACAGGAGCCTACAGACCTAGCTCAGGACAGAAGAATACAAGAAGAGTTCACAAATATTGTTATGCATTGAGCCACACTTCACTGCATAACAAGTACCTTCCTCCTCAGTTATACAGATGTCTGTAGGCAATAAAGTGAGTGAGTGAATAAATGACTTAGTTTGATGAGTAAGAGAGACATCATTTGGCAATTAATAATGTATTCTTTTTATTATATTGTCATCAAAATGATCTTATTCTATATCACCTCACAGAGAGTATGATAGGATAGGAAAACATCAGTACTTGTGTAATATGTAGGATATGTGGGCAAAGTGTGGCCATGGTCTTTTGATTTACCTTTTCCTGGCTTATGCCTCACTCTTCATTTAAAGAATTTGAAAGGAAGGTTTCCGAGGGGAAATGTAAAATAGCCTTCCTCATCCTTATTATCCTGTCATGGAAGAGAGATTTTAGACTCTTCTAGATCAGGAATGACTCATAAGCATTGCATGGCAACAGAGATTCTTACTGAGTGGAACTCAGTAAGTGGAACTCAGCCAGTGGCACTCTGGTGACGTAAACCACCAGGCATTTGTACCCACTGCCACACAGCTTTCAGATTTGGTGCAACATTTTTCTGTCATAGCTACACTTCGCTTTGTGACTACCTTGTTTTCTCTTCCTACAGGCTCTTCCTTTTCAGATGACCAGCACAGGCTCCTGAGTCTGATCATGTGATGGTGAAGGGCAAGGTTGACAGAGTTATTCTATGGACAGTGCTTCTCCAGGTAAGGTTCTGATATCTCCCACACCAGAGTGCACAAGCCTTGGGAACAGCAAACCTAACAAGCTCCCTACATGACCCAGGTGCACATTACATTTTGTGAATCACTGCTTTAGGAAATAGCAGAGATCCCCAGTCGTCCCAGATGGATGGCTACCCCCAGTGAGAATGTTTGAAACCTGTGGGCATTAGTGGCAACTCCAAAGGCCCTCAATGCTAGTCACTGCCTCCTGGTGATTCCATGGGGTTCTTTCGAGGATCACAGCAGGTACAGTGTTTGGGGCTTAGCTCTTGGGTAACGTGTTACGGACTGAATGTTTGTGTTCCCCCTACATTCATACACAAGTCCTAATCCTTAATGTGATGGTGTATGGAGGTGGGGTTTTGGGAGGTAACTAGGTGATGAGGATGGAACCCTCATGAAGAGCTCAGTGCTTTTCTAAGGAGAGAAATGAGAGAGATGATCACTCTACAATGTGGGGACACAGCGAGAAGACAGCCACCAGCAAATCAGGAAGAGGGCTCTCACCAGAACCCCACCAGGCTTGCACCCTGACCTCAGGACTGGGATAAATATATTTCTGTTGTTTAAGTCACATGGTGTTTTGTTCTAGCAGTCTGAGCTAAGATAAACAAACAACAAAACTGGGCTAATGCAAAAGGGGAAAAAAAAGTCCTTTGTATGCCATGTATCTGTCTATCTATCTATCTATCTATCTATCTATCTATCTATCTATCTATCTATCTATCTATCATCTATCTATCAATCATCTATCTCTATGTAATCTATCTATCTATCTAAATTATTTTCCTTATAAGTCTGAAAACTCAACTGTTTAGGTTAATTTTACTTGTTAAGGCAGACTAAGGCTCAGTGTTTCTGATTCTCTTCACTTTTTCTCTCTAGTATTAAGACTAAAATTTTTTTTCTGCTCTGCTTCATTTTAAAGACCTAAAGAGAGTAGCCAGTTTCCTCCATGATCTACGTGGAGCAGCTGTCAGGAACAGACAGCATGCTCCTCCTCTTTGGAACCACTTTCTACTTTTGGTAGGATCTTCTCTGGTTGTCTGTCTGGAATAAGCTACAAAATGAAGAGTCTGGACTAGATGAGATAAAACTATTTTGTGAAGTAGTTCCCTTGGCTGAGTTTCTGAATGGCCTTTGGCTTTGGAGTCTCATTTCTTTCTGTGACCTTATCCATCTGACTGACTTAGGTTGTCACAGGGTGGGTGACTCAACAGAGAGATTGTCAGGAATTTGGACTCTCCTTGCATCATTTACATAGAAATATATTTAAACACTTTAGCCACAGCAAACATGGCAAGACCTGTCAGTGGATGGATGCCCCTGCCCAATGTTATATAAAGGGGCCAATGATGCCTCAGTATATTGGCCTCTGATTGTTTATTTCATCACTGCAGACACTGACCCATTAGCTCAAAAGCTTGCTGATGACAATCTCAAAGTTTTACACAACTAATTGTTTGAAAAATAGCCCAAGAGGAGATGTTTAGCCACCTAGAAACTACCTACTTTTATACCCCGTGAAACCCCATCCAGCATTGCTGGCCATTGATAAGAGAGGGCATAAAACTGCTACAGCCCTCAAGCCAGAGACTCCCTACTGTGCTGCTGAGAGAGTTGAGAGCTGGGTAGACTTCTTAATGAGTGGACATTTGAGTTGAGGTCTGAGTGATGGGTAGGAGTTCACCAGATTCAGGATAGAGGAAATCTTCCAAGCAGAAGATTATCTCATGCAAAGCTATGAGCTGAGAAGGAACATGGCTGCTTTGGGCTACAAGGCAAATTGTGAAAAGGGAAAGTGTCAAAAGTCAAGGCCAGGGAGAAGGCTAGATCAGGTGGACCTTGTCAATAGTGAAGGGCTCTGTGTGTGTGTTTGTGTGCATGCGCACACTTTGCACTTTGAAATGAGGCAGAGGCCAAAGCAATAACCTAGTGCCTCTGGAAACTGCCTGGTGGCCCAGAATGCAAGGAGTTTAAACCCGACTGACTTTGAAGTGATCATTCAGATTTGAACACAAGAAGTCATCAGTTTCTTTGGTGAAAGACCACAGAACCAAGTAGAGCAAAGGTTGCAAATTCCTGGCCTGTAGGGCCTAGCTGCTGCTCAAATGCATTTTGTTGACTTGCGCAGTATTGTTAAACTTGGACTAGCTTGCTATCATTTAAGAATGGGGATATTTCTTTTAAAATGTGAATATCTGGCTTCCTTTGAAAAAGTAGAGACATGGAAACACTGATATCACATTCTAGCACAGAAGCAATTTGGTGGAGATGTATAATGGCAGTCCCCTTACAAATGCCTGCTGAATTACTCTCTCTCCAGCCTTTCCTTCTCCCCCAGCACCCTGCCTGATGCCATCTGCACAGCCCTGTAGGCATTTGAGTTGATCCCAGAATTAAAGGATTAAATCATCTCTTCTACTGGGGAGAACAGGGACCATGGTAACTTGCTGCCATATTCTTGGTGTCTAGCACAGTCTTTGGCACATAATAGATACTCATTAAAATATGTATTAAGTCCATGACCTGAGCTATGATGGGACAATAGAAAGCATCTATGTTTTTAATAAGACAAAATTGATCAAGGTCAATTTTGGGGGGTTGTCAGACTCATTCATAGAGGTGTTCAGTTAGAACTTTAAATTACCAATCCCCGCTCTTGACTTTAAGACGATTCTGGAAGAACTGAACAAACTGAAGGTTTTAGTGCAGTAGTCAATTTACTAGTACCTTGTCAAGAAATCTGACAGTTTTGCTGGAAGTTATCAACATGAGCAAGGAAAAACAGATACTCTGCATAGTGAGAAGTTTAAACAGGTTCCTTGAACTAGCTGTTTCTCAGGAAGAAGCAGGGTAGAATTACAACAGAAAAGAATTAGGAGGCAGAATCAGCAGATGTTTTTCCTCCATAGAAGCAGCATTATTTGAAGCATTTAACAACAAAGAAACTAATGTGAATGTGTAAATTATATGATGCAGCATGAGTGCATACTGGCTTTTTCATTCTTCCTCTTATGATGTTATGTTTATGTGAATTTCATATCCTACAACCAAGCCAAAAGTGCATTATTTTGCTTTCCAAAATGCATTGACTTAATATTTGATTTTAATTGTAAAATGTGCTCATTATAAAATATACAGTTCAATTTACGGTGGCCAAGACATGGAAACAACCAGTGTCCTTCGATAGATGATTGGATAAAGAAGATGTGGTATATATACACAATGGAATACTATTCTGTGGTAAGAAAAGATGAAATAGGAGCATTTGCAACAACATGGATGGATCTTGAGAGTATAATGCTAAGCGAAATAAGTCAGACAGAAAAAGTAGAGAACCATTTGATTTCGCTGATATATGGGATCTAAAACTGAAAACAACAAAAGAACAAGACAAACAAATGAAGAAACAAAAACTCATAGACACAGACAATAGTTTAGTGGTTACCAGAGGGTAAAGGGGGGAGGAGAGTGGTAGATGAGGGTAAGGGGATCAAATATATGGTGATGGAAGGAGAACTGACTGGGTGGTGAACACACAATATGATATATAGATGGTGTATTATAGAATTGTACACCTGAAATCTATGTAACTTTACTAACAATGTCCACCCCAATAAACTGTAGTTAAAAAAAAATATATATATATATAGTTCAAAAGTACAAAGAAAAAATGTAAAGCGCATAAACCCTAGCCTAATGTAGTTGTTATGAGCCCAGATTCTGGTGTCAAGTCTCAGGCATCATGAAAATGAGGATCATGGTTCATATCTCAGAGGGTTGTTATGAGAATTATGTAAGAGAATATTTGTAAAGTACTTGGCAAATAGTGTATGCTACAAAGTCAATAACATATTTTGTTAAATAAATGAGATCGAAAAATAATTTAAAAGTTTTATTTATATAATTCCAGACTTTTTTCTATGTATACACAGATACAATTTACACAAACACATTGGTAAGTGAACAGCCTTATTTCCAAATAAGATTTTGTTACCTGTATGTTTTGGCGATTTTATTTATAAAAATTTTTATCCCTGGTAATTTTACAACAATTTTTTAAAAACTAAAGTTTATTGCGGTGACAATTGTTCGTAAATTACATAGATTTCAGGTGTACAATTCTGTAATACATCATCTATATCTCACATTGTGTGTTCATCACCCCGAGTCAGTTCTCCTTCCATCACCATATTTGATCCTGAGGTTTACCCTCTTCTAGAGCTCTCCTCCTCTCTTACCCTCTGGTAACCACTAAACTATTGTCTGTGTTTATGAGTTTTTGTTTCTCATTTGTTTGTCTTGTTCTTTTTTATATACCACGTATCAGTGAGATCATATGGTTCTCTAATTTTTCTGTCTGATTTATTTCGCTTAGCATTATACTCTCAAGATCCATCCATGTTGTTGCAAATGCTCCTATTTCATCTTTTCTTATGGCAGAATAGTATTCCATTGTGTATAGATACCACAACTTCTTTATCCTCTATCAAAGGATACTTTGGTTGTTTCCATGTATTGGCCACCGTAAATAAAGCTGCAATGAACATTGGAGCACATATGTCTTTATGGATAAATGTTTTCAGATTTTTTGGATAGACACTGTCACGCTGGGTGTCATGCGGGGTCTCAGCTCCTGCTCCCCACACAAGAATGCAGGATGTGGCTAGGCCAAAAAGGACCACCCACGGAGCTAGAGGTAGGGGAGTCATACCACTATAGTCTCACTGGAGGCTGGATTCACACGACGTGCGACCTGCTGTCCGCTTTTCTGCCAACAAACCGACTCTCTAACTGAGATCTGCGCTTGCTAGCTCAGCCACCATCTTCTTGCTAGCCCCCATTTTCTGCTAGCGTAGCCACGGCAGTTATATTAGTGGCCAATGGCTCACTAGTTACAGCTGATGGCCATCCAGTCACAGTTGATGGTCATTTACTACCTGAGCCAGCACCTTTCCATGTGAGGCCGAGAGCCTGGAAACTGCACTCCTGGCTCTGTCCCCACAGATACCCAGGAGAGCGATTGCTGGGTCAGATGATAATTCTATTCTTAATTTTTTGAGGAACCTCCACACTGCCTTCCATAGCAGCTGCACCAGTCTGCATTCTCACCAACAGTGTATGAGGGTTCCTTTTTCTCCACAGCCTCTCCAACACTTGTTACAATCTGTCTTGTTGATGATAGCCATTCTGACTGGGGTGAGGTGATATCTCATTTCGGTTTTTACTTGCATTTCTCTGATGATAAGTGATGTTGAGCATTTTTTTATATGTCTATTTGCCATTTGTATGTCCTCTTTGGAGAAATGTCTCTTCAGGTCCTCTGCCCATTTTTAAATTGGGTTGTTTGTTTTTTTGTTGTGAGTTGTATGAGTTGCTTATATATTTAGGATATTAGCCCCTTATCAGAGGCATTGTTTGCAAATATCTGCTCCCATTCAATTGGTCGCTTCTTTATTTTGTCAATGGTTTCTTTTGTTGTGCAGAAGCTTTTAAGTTTCATATAGTCCCATTCATTTATTTTAGCTTTTACTTACCTTGCTTTTGGTATCAAATTCATAAAATGCTCTTTAAACCCAAAGTCCGTAAGTTTAGTACCTATGTTTTCTTCTATGCAGTTTATTGTTTCAGGTCTTATGTTTAGATCTTTGATCCATTCTGAATTAATTTTGGTACATGGTGACAGATAGCAGTCTAGTTTCATTCTTTTGCACGTGGCTATCCAATTCTCCCAGCACCATTTATTGAAGAGGCTGTCTTTCCTACATTGTATGCTTTTGGCTTTTTTGTCAAAATTGTCCATATTTATGTGGTTTTATTTCTGGGTTCTCAATTCTATTCCATTGGTCTATGTGTCTGTTTTTCTGCCAATACCGTACTGTTTTAATTATTGTTGCCCTGTAGTACAAGCTGAAGTCAGGGAGTGTGATACCTCCAGCATTGTTCTTTTTTCTTAGGATTGCTTTGGCTATTTGAGGTCTTCTGTGTTTCCATACAAATCTGATGATTTCTGGCTCTATTTATTTAAAAAATACCATTGAGATTTTGATGGGGATTGCATTAAATCTGTATATTACTCTGGGTAATATGGCCATTTTAACTATGTTGATTCTTCCAATCCATGAATATGGAGTGTCTTTTCATTTCTTTGTGTCTTCAATTTCTTTTCAAAATGTCTTATAGTTTTCAGCATATAGGTCATTTATATCCTTGGTTTAAGTTTATTCCTAATATTTTATTCTCTTTGTTGTATTTTATTTTTATTTTATTTTCATTTTTATTAAAAAGTATTTTATTCTTTTTGTTGTAACTGCAAAAGGAATTGTATTTTTTATTTCTTTTTCTGATATTTCATTGTTAGTATATAGGAATGCAGTGGACTTTTGTACGTTGATTTTGTAGCCAGTAAATTGACTATTTTCGTTTATTGTTTCTAATAGCTTTTTAGTGGACTCTTTAGGGTTTTCTATATATAGCATCATGTCATCTGCAAAGAGGGACAATTTAACTTCTTCATTCCCAATTTGGATGGCTTTTATCTCTTTCTCTTGCCTGATTGCTCTGGGAAGACTTCCAATACTATGTGGAAAAGCAGAGGTGATAGGGGACAGCCCTGTCGTGTTCCTGAGCATAGAGCAAAGGGCTTCAGTTTTTCACCATTAATTATATTAGCTGAGGGTTTGTCATATATGGTCTTTATTATGTTAAGGTATTTTCCTTTTATACCTATTTTATTAAGTGTTTTAATCATAAATGGATGTTGTATCTTGTCAAATGCTTTTTCTGCATCAATTGATATAATCATATAATTTTTGTCCTTTATTTTGTTTATGTGATGTATCACATTGATGGATTTGCGGATGTTGAACCATCTTTGTGCCTGTGGGATGAACCCCACTTGGTCGTGGTGTACAATCTTTTTATTGCACTGTTGCATTTGATTTGCTAAAGTTTTGTTTAGGATTTTTGTATCTATATTCATCAGAAATATTGGTCTGTCATTTTCTTTTTTGTGTTATCCTTTATAATAATTTAAGAACATAATGTTCTTTATTTTGCATTATAGAATATTTCATTAAATACTTTAGAAAATGCATATGTAAAAAAATGAAATAATATAACACAGCTTAAATTTTTCTCAATAAATGTCTTACCCATATTTGGTAAGGTTTATTCCAATTTACCTTTATGTTGGTATCATAATTCACACTAAAAATTACATTTTCTAAGTGATTATTAATGTGGTATAAAAATATAATACATTTTTTTAATATTCATCATCTATCCTAGCCCCTTACTAAATTCTGTTATTAACTATTGATTTTTAGGGTTTTCTGCATAAACCATCATATAATCTGCTAATAATTACAGTTTCATCATTTCGGTTCATTTTTTTAATTGAGAAAAAATTGACATATCACATTATGTAAGCTTAAGTTGTATGACATGATTTGATATGTTTATATATTGCAATATGATCACTACAGTAGCATTAGGGAACAACTTTATTATGTTACATATTTATTATCTCTTTTTTTGGTGTTGAGGACAGTTCAGTTTTAGCCTCTTAGGTACCTTGAAGATTATAATATGGTATTGTGGACTATAATCACTATGCTGTGTATTACATCTCCAGGACTATATACTAGTTATAAATTGGTACCCTTCAAACATCGCCCCAGTTCCCCTACCCTCAGCCCCTGGTAACCACCATTCTACTCTGTTTTTATAAGTTCATTTTTTTTTTAAAGATTTGGCATATAAGAGATATCATACAGCATTTGTCAGTCTCTGTCTGACTTCTCTTACTTAGAAGAAAGCCTTCAAGGTCCATCTATGTTTTCACAAATGGAAAGATTTTCTTCTTTCTCATGGCTGAATAAGAATCCACTGGACATGGAATCTTCTTTATCCATTCATCAGTTGACTAACACTTAGGTTGCTTCCATATCTTGGCTTTTGTGAGTAATGCTGCAGTGAACATCGGGTTCCTAACATTCCTCTGAGATACTGATTTCAGTTCCTTCAGTTCCTGTAATTGCTGGATCATATGGTAGTTCAATTTTTCATTTTTTGAGGAACGTCCATGCTATTTTCCATAATGACTGCACCAATTTACACTTACACCAACAATGCATAAGAGTTCCTTTTCCTCCACATTGTTGCCAATATTTATTTATTTTAATAATAGCCATTCTGATAGGTGTGAGGTGATATCTCATTGTGGTTTTGATTTGCATTTCCCTGATGATGAGGGATGGTGAGCACCTTCTTCATGCACCTGTTGGCTATGTGTATGTCTTCTTTGGAAAAATATCTATTCGGGTCTCTTTCCCATTTTTAAATTAAGTTATTTTCTTTTTTTGCTATTGAAGTGTATGACTTTTTTTATACATTTTGAATTTTAGTCCCCTATCAGATATATAGTTTGCAAATATTTTCTCCCATTCTGTAGGTTGTCTTTTTAATTTATTGTGTCCTTTATTGTGCAGAAGCTCTTTAGTTTAATGTAGTCCCGAATGTTTATTTTTTGTTGCCTTTGCTTTTGGTGACTTACACAAGAAATCATTGCCTAGACCAATGCCAAGGATCTCTTCCCCTCGTTTTCTTCTAGGAGTTTTACTGTTTCAGGTCTTATGCTTAAAACTTAAATCCATTTTGAGTTAATTCTTGAAATGGTGTAAGATTCATTTGGTGTCCAGTTTCATTCTTTTGCATGTGGATGTCCAGTTTTCCCAGCACCAGTTATTGAAGAGACTATCCTTTCCACACTGTGTGTTCTTGGCTCCTTTGTCAAAAATTAGTTGACTATACATGTGGAGGTTATTATTTTATTTATTTAATTACTTTTCTTAATGTGCTACTAGGACCTTTAGCACATTGTTAAGGAGGGCAGCTTTGTCTTCTAACAGTTTTTTGTGTTAATCATTTTTAATTAAAAACATTTGACATTTTACCATTGAGTTAATCTTTGTTGTTATTTTTGCTTGCTTGTTTTTGGTAGATATCCTTTATTAGATTTAGGAATTCCCATAGATTCTTAATTTTAAAAGTTGTATTTTTTTCTATTTCTGTCATGCATGAATGCATGTGGAATTTATATATATATTATATATGTAATACAGAGGGTGCAAAAGAAATGTATACACATTTTAAGAAAGGAAAAAAACTGTATTAAATTTGTCATACTCAATATATACCGATAACAAAAGATGAATATAAGTCATGTATATACATTTTTTGTACCCCTGGTGTGTGTGTGTGTGTGTGTGTGTGTGTGTGTATGCCCTATCCCCGGCTCTGGTCAAAAAAACTACACTTGGTCACTCATTATTGTCTTTTATTTTGTACTAGGATTTTTGTGTGTTTCACATGGATGTCATTGGCCTACAATTTTTCTTTTATGTACAAATCTTGTAATTAGGCATTAAGAATATATATCTACATCATAAAATGAGTTGAAGAGTATTCTGTCCTTTTTGCTTTCTCTGGAACTTTTTCAAAAAGTTTTCACTTACCAATTTCTTTAAACTGTTTTACCTTAATATCTCCCAATTTTAGTACACATTATTTTCTAAATTGTTCTTTTTAATGGAGGCATAGTGATTCATTGATGGGGTGTGCTATAATTTGTTTAACCAATCCCCACTGAGGGACATTTCAGCTGACTTCAATTTTTTTCCTATCATAAACAAAAGTACATTATTCCATCTTGAACTTGCTCTTTCTTCTCTGTTTTAGATGGTGATTTCTAAAGAATGAGTTTACTTCACTTTCACTTCTCTCCATTTAGTAAATAATGTGCTTTTATTCTAGTACCTTTCCCTCAGGGACTTCTGATGTACCATTCTAATTCTAAAGGCCATAGAGGCATAATGACTGCAGAAATACAATTTTCAGATTTCTGATCAAATAGCCTCCAGAGGAGGGGAAGAGAATGGACTTGAAGTCATTTATAACCTACTGTTTACTTTTTAGCCTGCCCTTCTATCTTGGTAACTTGTAACAGCTTAACAGCTAACCTCCCCAACCCCTATTGTTATTGTTACACCTTGATGTCTATGATTATTTCTCATTTTCTTAGCTCTGCTCTAAATTATAGTATTATTGCTCTACCTAATCATAATATTTTCACTATTCTTTGCTTTCTTATCTATCATCTATCTATCTATCTATCTATCTATCTATCTATCTATCTATCATCAGTCATCTATTTTATTTTGTGTAACAGGGTAGTGTAGAAGGAACAATAATGAATGTCAACTACAATTTTATATATATAGTTACAAGAAGCAGAGTACATCATTAGGAATAGAGACAGTGGAAATGTAATGGCTGTGTGTGATGTCAGAGGGGTAGTAGATGGGGGAGGAGGGTTATCACTGTGTGAGGGATATAAATGAGAAATGTCTAACTATTACACTGTTTTGTGCACCTGAAAGTGATAAAAAAATAGTTTAAAAAAAAAACGTGGAAAACAAGCAAAAAATTTTGCCTAGATTTTCTGAAATGAGAGAGTTTGTTCGTTGGAGAGCACCCAGTTTTAAAATAAGAAAACTTCTCGGAACTTAAAAGCTATCAGTAATTCTCACATCGGTGTGACTTAGGTGCTAAGTGAGTCTATATTCCAGCCTCTCTAGTATCATCGAAAGGTTTGGGGAGCATGTGTACTATCTAGGAAGATCCTCTGATACCTCAAGTGGACTCAAATTCTTACATGATTGGGGCTTCCAAGGGTAAAGAGGAGAGAAATACCAGGGAGGAAGGGAAATCTAAAACATAAACCTGACCTACCCCCAAATTTTCTTAGGGTCAGCCCTGAACAAGTCACCAAGTCTCTGAAGTCTTTTTCTGCCCTTGATATAATAGCAGCTAAAAGCACCAAGTAATGCAACAAATCTAGTGTATTTCCAAGGCAGACGTGGAGAACAAGAATGATTCCAACTTAGGAAAAGGGTACAATATAAGTGGCTCTGAAATTGTATGGTGAAGATAGTGGGTGCTTTTGCCAGAACCAAAACATTCCAGAAAATTCATTCAAATTCGACTCAGAGGAGCAGCAGACACCGGTCTTTGCACTATTCAAGGTTAGGTTATATGTCACTTAGGGAAAGGGAAAATAAATAAATTCAACACACACAAATAATCAGGGAAGCCTTGTTGTTTTTCTTTAGAATAATCTCTGGAGCCTTAAGCCAAATGTGGTGCTTGAACGCTAAGATTTTGCTTACTTACAACTTGGGTTTCTCTAGGTGATGTTGGAATTATAGCAGGGAGGGCAAGCAAGGAAAGTTTTGAACATTTTATTGTTTAAGGTCTGAATATCTGTGGGTTGTAACAGAAAAATAAGTAGTCATAATGTTAAAAACAGCTACTGTTTTGAACCACATTATTATGTTATGTTCATCCAATATTAGTGGATCTCAGGCCATTGCCAATACTGTGCTCTTAGGAATGGTGTCCAGCACAAAGATTATCCTAGAGATCAAAAGGCAGGATTAAATAGTTGTAAAATACAGCTCTGCACACTTGGGTAAAATCCAAGAAATTTACTAGACGTTCTAATACTTGCAAATTAAGCAAAATAAAGTAGCTTCCCTTTTTATTTTACAGAGATTTTTAAAAAGCCAAATGGAATGCATTTAGAAAGCAGTACAGTGAAATAAACTATGCTGTAGAAAACCATTAAGCTAAAAAACAACAACAAAAACAGAAGAAAACAAACCCATAATCCTTTATACATTGCTGGGCTTACAAGAAATTAAAAAAACCTTTAAAGCTACCTCTTTCCCTCCCTCACCAAAACATTAGTTAATCAGAGAAGAGAGGGATAAGCAGTAAACAAACACAAATGTGACATTTTTAAGGTCATTCAGCTTTGTGATTAAATGACAATTCTCTGGGCTAGCAGCAAAGTGAGAGAACTTGGCCAGGGAATTTCACATTAATCCTGGAAGGGGCCTGAAATGGTCTAGGTCAGTGGAACCTGGGCAGAAGAAAACACAAATCCTTCTGGAAAAAAGGATTCCAAGATTCCAATGGGTAGATATCAACCCAAATGTTAGCTCACAAGCATTCATCAACAAATACACAAGGGAACAGAGAACAGAGTAAGCAGGACATAAAACATTTAGATCCCAAAGATTTTGGATATCAGAACTAAAAAATACAGAATAAAGAAAGAAAAAAATACAGCATAAATCTATAATTAAGTTTAAATGTTGAAAGATATAAAAGATAGGCTTATAAAAATAAGCAAGAAACAAAAGACTTTATAAAATGAATAGACAGACTACAAAATAACAAAATACAATTTGAAATCATTGTTGAAATAAAAAGTTCAATTATTAGATTAGATACAGCTGAAAACAAAATCAGTGGCATGGAAGACAGCTTGAAAGAACTTACCCAGAATGTAGCAAGGAGACCAAAAGAAATAAAAAACATAAAAGAGAGGGTAAGAGCTGTGGGAGAGAGCATGGGAATATCTAAAAAACCCAGCAAACTAGTGTCCCAGAAAATAGTGAGAATGATGGAGGGACCATACATGAAAAAATAATAGCTGAAAAATGTCCAGAATAATAATGTATGCACAGAAAGATAAATTTAAAACAAACAAACAAACAACAAACAAACAAACAAACAAACAAACATAGTTTATAGGAAACACTCACGCCAAAGAGGAGAGCATAAAAGCAGATGGGGAGAAAGGACAGATGACCTAAGTAGAAACTGAAAGTGGGCTGACTGGGGTGTTGTGCACAGCAATGGTGAGATCTTGCAAAAAGTGGATTAATATCTTCATCATGTTAAGAGAAAATCACTACTAACCTAGCATTGTACATCCAGAAAACTCTCAATCAGAAACTAGTACCAATTAATGACATTTTCAAGAAGGCTGTGTTGAGTTTGCCACCAACAGACTTTCACTGAAAGAACTTCTGAAGGATGCTTTAGGAAATCACAAGAAACTGGGAGGATTTTTCTGAGATGCAAGAGTTATGGGAGTAAAGAAATGTCAAAACTGTAAGGAAATCTAGAGTAGCATTAGCTTTACAAAGTAAATTTAAAAGTTATAGCTATAATTTGTAAGATTTAAAAATGGAGGGCTCCCAAGGAATATTCAACATCTGCAAATCCATCAATGTGATACATCACATAAACAAAATAAAGGACAAAAATCATATGATTATATCAATTGATGCAGAAAAAGCACTTGACAAGATAAAACATCTATTTATGATTAAAACACTTAATAAAATAGGTGTAGAAGGAAAATACTTTAACATGATAAAGGCCATATATGACAAGCCCTCAGCTAATCTCATAATTAATGGTGAAAAACTGAAGCCCTTTGCTCCATGTTCAGGAACATGACAAGGTTGTCCCCTATCACCTCTGCTTTTCAACATAGTATTGGACTCCTTGCCAGAGCAATCAGGCAAGAGAAAGAAATAAAAGGCATCCAAATTGGCAGATGACATGATGCTATATATAGAAAACCCTAAAGACTCCACCAAAAAGCTATTAGAAACAATCAACGAATATACTAAAGTTGCTGGCTACAAAATCAACGTACAAAAGTCCATTGCATTCCTATATACTGACAACGAAATCTCAGAAAAAGAAATACAAAAAACAATTCCTTTTGCAATTGCAGCAAAAAGAATAAAATACCTAGGAACAAACTTAACCAAGGATGTTGAAGGACCTATATGCTGAAAACTTAAAGACATTTTTAAAAGAAATTGAAGAAGACACAAAGAAATGGAAAGACATTCTGTGCTCATGGTTTGGAAGAATCAACATAGTTAAAATGGCCATGTTACCCAAAGCAATATACATCCCCATCAAAATCCCAATGGCATTTTTTAAAGAAATAGAACAAAAAATCTTCAGATTTCTTTGAAACCACAAAAGACCTCAAATAGCCAAAGCAATCTTAAGAAAAAAGAACAATACTGGAGGTATCACACTCCCTGACTTTAGCTTGTATTACAGGGCTACAATAATCAAAACAGCATGGTATTGGCAGAAAAACAGACACATAGACCAATGGAATAGAATTGAGAACCCAGAAATAAAACCACATAAATATGGACAGACAATTTTTGACAAAGAAACTAAAAACATACAATGGAGGAAAGACAGCCTCTTCAATAAATGGTGCTGGGAAAATTGGATAGCCACGTGCAAAAGAATGAAACTGGACTGCTGTCTGTCACCATGTACCAAAATTAATTCAAAATGGATCAAAGACTTAAGCATCTAAGACCTGACACAATAAACTGCATAGAAGAAAAGAGGTACTAAACTTGTGGACCTGGGATTTAAAGAGAGTTTTATGAATTTGACACCAAAGGCAATGGAAGTAAAAGCTAAAATAAACGAATGGGATTCTATGAAACTTAAAAGCTTCTGCACAGCAAAAGAAACCATTGACAAAATAAAGAGGCAACCAACTGAATGAGAGAAGATTTTTGCAAACAGTGCCTCCGATAAGGGGCTAATATCCAAAATATACAAGGAACTCATGAAGCTCAACAACAAAAAAACAAACAACACAATTGAAAAATGGGCAGACTACCTGAAGAGACATTTCTCCAAAGAGGACATACACACGGCAAATAGACATATGAAAAAATGCTCAATATCACTAATCATCAGAGAAATGCAAATAAAAACCACAATGAGATATCACTTCACCCCAGTCAGAATTGCTATCATCAACAAGACAAATCGTAACAAGTGCTGGAGAGGCTTTGGAGAAAAAGGAACCCTCATACACTGTTGGTGGGAATGCAGACTGGTGCAGCCGCTATGGAAGGCAATGTGGAGGTTCCTCAAAAAATTATGAACAGAATTACTATGACTCAGCAATCCCTCTCCTGAGTATCTACCCAAAAAATCTGAAAACATTTATCCATACAGACACGTGTGCTCCAATGTTCATTGCAGCTTTGTTTACGGTGGCCAAGACATGGAAACAACCAAAACGTCCTTCGATAGATGAATGGATAAAGAAGTTGTGGTATATATACACAATGGAATACTATTCGGCGGTAAGAAAAAATGATATAGGAACGTTTGTGACAACATGGATGGATCTTGAGAGTATAATGCTAAGTGAAATAAGTTAGACAGAAAAAGCAGAGAAACATATGATTTCACTGATATGTGGGATATAAACCAAAAACAACAAAAGAACAAGACAAACAAATGAGAAACAAAAACTCATAGACACAGACAATAGTTTAGTGGTTACCAGAGGGTAAGGCGGGTGAAGGGTGGGAGATGAGGGTAAGGGGGATCAAATATATGGTGATGGAAGGAGAACTGACTCTGGGTGTTGAACACACAATGGGATTTATAGATGATGTAATACAGAATTGTACACCTGAAATCTATGTAATTTTACTAACAATTGTCACCCCAATAAATTAAAACAAATTTAGTGCTCCAAAATACTTCTTAAAAAGAGCAGGGAGAACATGAGAATTAACATTCATCAGGGAAAATAGGAAAATTTAAAAGTTCTAAAGTCATTGTTCTGGAAGGTGTTATATATTAATTTTTTTATTTTGTTAAGGGAAGATTTTATGGTAAATTTTCTTTTTTTAGGACCACTAAAGTAGCAAAAATAACAAGAAAAAAAACACATGAAAATATGCTAAGAGAGTAGCTGTTTCACTAGCATGGGATGAAAATCCCCCTTCTTAAAAAGAAGTCTTTATAGATTTGTGATTTCCTGTTTTACCCTCTTTAATCCTGCAAAAAGGACAAAAAAATTAAAAGTGAAAGGCCAGCCCTTCTTTAACAAAGCCAAAAGACGCAGTGATAAGTGAATCATTATTTATACAAGAAAATTGTTCATTTTACAGGAAAAAATAACCATGGCATTACTGCTATCACCAAAGCCCAATATTTAATTTTACCCAAGTTATTTTTTAAAGTTGTGAAATATAGATTATAAAGAGAGCACATAAAATATATATGTAGAGTTTAAAGATCAATAATGAAATGAACAGCATGTGCCCAACAACCATGCCAGAAAATGAATTATCATACCCCAGGACCTCTCTGAGTGCCCCCTCCAATCACATTATGCCCCTTATCTCCCCGAAGTAATCACTCAGCCAAATTGTAGTCCCTGGTTTTTTTTCAGTGCTATTACTGTATATTTTTATATCTTTATATAATATATTGATTAATTCTGACTGTTATAGAACTGGAATAATACCTATGTATTGTTTTATGATTTCTTAAAATTATGTTTTTAAAATTTATCCATATTGATTTTTATCTGTAATTCATTCATTTTCAATGCTATACATTATTCAACTGTGGATGTCATAGAAGTTATTTATTTATTTCAACATACAACTGATGAACATTTCGACTGAGTCCCATTTTTTTGCTGCAAACAATTCTATTAAAAATACTTGTACATTTCCCTAATGAATATGTGCAAGAATTTTTATGATATATGTATGAAATTGCTGTGTCATGCATGGGGTAAGCATATGTTCAACTCAGAGTCTTCATATAACAAGAACTCATTTTTTCACTTAAGCTACATGTTAAGTACAGGTCAGTGTGGTGCGGTTCTTTACTTCATGTTGTCCTTCTACCAAAATCTTTATTCTGACCTTTCGCCATGTGGAAAGTTAGCTGTCAACCTGAAAGATAAAAGGAAGGCAGAAACTTGTGCTTTGGCTCTGAAATTCTAGTATCTGGAAATAACAGATATCTCTTATGCTCACATTTCATTGGCTTTAAGCAACTTACATGGTCACATCTAGTTTCATGGGAGCAGATAGGTATAATTCTACTGTTAGTTTGGATGGAAGACAACTGGAATTATTGGTCAGGAACTCTAATGTCTACTATAGCCCACCATTCTAGTCACAAAATATTTGGTTCGTTCTCCTTCACCCATGCAGAATATATAAATATATATTGTCGCCCTTCCCATGGGAGACAATACACAAATCCTATCCAGTCATGGCATTGAGCTCAAAGTTCATGACCTCGAGGTGATGAGCAACAGTGTCTACATGAGAGGTTTTAGGAGGGTGGTAGATGGTCTCATGATTGAGTTGTGTCTCCTAAGTAATATATTGAAGTCCTACCCCCTGGTGCTTGTGAATGCGACCTTATTTGGAAATAAAGGGTTTTGCAGATATAATCACATTAACGTGGTCATACAGGATTAAGGTGGGTTGTGAGCCCTAATCCAGTGTGACTTGTGTCCTCATAAGAAAAAGAGAGGAAACAGACATGAGAGGAGAATGTCTTGTGACAACAGAAGCAGAGATTAAAGTGTTGCTGCTACAAGCCAAGGAATGTTCAGGATTACTGGCCAATCATCAGAAGCTGGGAAGAGACAAGGATTCTCCCCTAAGGTTTACGAGGGAGCATGGCTCTGCTGACACCTTGACCTCAGACATCTAGTCTCCAGAACTGTGAGACAATAAATTTCTGTTCTGAGCCACTCTGTGTGTGGTATTGTGTTATGGCAGCCCTAGGAAACAAAAACAGATGGGTCATAAACTTTCATTTCTATGTTAGGTCAGATGTAATTCTTCTCGAACTCAAAAACTATGATCTAGAAAGATCCGTTTTCACTCGCCCTTTCGCCAGCACACAATGTACCCAATATTCAGTGCTGGGACCGGGCTATGGCAGGTGAATGAGCTCTGCACGAGGGATGAAGAGGAATGAACAAGAAACCAGAGGAGTGGCATGTGCTAGATGTCACCACCTCCACTGGTACACCATTTCCCCGTCCTCCCAGCTGTGTGACGACTGGCCCTCTATGTCTCTTTGAAGTCAGGTATAGTCCTACGACTGGGATAGCTAATGGGTGTGGGTGGAAATTGTGGGCTTTAAGTTATTGGTTTAAGACTTCCTGAAAATGCTTGTTGAGATACAGCCTCCATCATGCTGATCCCAGACTGACTCTGATGACCAGACCTCCCTCTTCCCGCATTGGACATGCAGGTAAATCCTGCTGTTTTCAGGCCCTGCCATCTGGGGTGGTTTGTCACCACAGCAGAACCTAGCTCGATCTAGCTAGATCCTGACTGAACAAGCATATAACTCAGTGGCCTATTCTTGTAAATATTGTATTCTAATAAAATAAAGGAAGTAAGTAACTGAACTTAATTTCTAATATTCTACAAACCCTTTATTCTTTAGACCAGAAGGGATCTTTGAATGTAATGACTCTCCATCTACATTTCTGTTCAGTTCTTTGGGCTGTATTGTATTATTATTATTATTATTATTATTATTATTATATTCATTCATTCATACAGTTATTGAATGCCAACTATACATCACGCCCTCTTTTAGGCATTAACAATTAAAGATAAAATCCACATAGTTCTTGACATGAAGTAATTCACAGTGTAAGCTACTTGTATTGTTGCAGTGTGAGAAGTTCTACATAAACATTTTTACTGTTTGGTCCACCTGGGTGAGTCAGGCCTGCTGCGAACTGCCCGTGTGAGAAGTCATTGTGAGGTGCAAATGACCAGGGTTTTTAGGTGGAAAATAAGGGGAGGGTCATAACACATGATTCATTAGTCTGTGGAGAGCCTATGTCAGAAAGAAAAGACAGATGTGAGAATTCAGATATCAAAAAGTCTAAGTCTTGGAGAAGGTTAGCAACAGGATGAGAGATGTGGGAGGCTAGATTTGGAATTTGTGAGACAGAGCAAGCACTAAGCTGATGGAGAGGCTGGGTGAGGTTATGCCTGGGAAATGGGACAAGAGACCAGCAGAGCATAGCAAAGGGACCGAGGTGAGCTCCACACTTTCACAAAGTGTCACACAAGTTGAGAGGAAATGACATTTGAATTGCTCTTGAAGGATGGCCAAGGATTTCCCAATAATCAGACAAAAAGAATTTATTGCCAGGTGGATGAGGAATGCCAAAAATCATTTTGGGCAGAATAAAGCAATGTGAAATATTCCCTGGAACTGAAGTAGAGTTCATGGGGATGGAATGGGGACAGCTGGGGCTTCAGACAATTCCAGAGAACTTGGTACCTGAGGGTGAAGAGCTTGAATTTGATTTCAGAGACAACGGGAAGCCAGTAAAGTTTCTAAGCAGGAACAGGGTGTGATCTGAATTGTTATTTTGGATTGGGTGGTTTTGCAGCCTCACAGGGAACTAGCTGGTGTGAAGGGAGTCCAAGAATAGGACAGCTAGACAGAAGGGCCCTGAATTGGTCCAGACTGGGCACAGGGAGGGGCTGGATGAAGGCAATGACCACAGGCCAGAAAATAAAGACATTTCTAAGGTGGAAAGGTGGGATTTGGTACCAGTCTGGAGGCAGGGATGAAGAAGCCATAGGTAAATCATGCAGACCACGACTTCACAAACTGCTGATAAAAACCAGGGCTGGAGTCGGGGAGCTTGGTTCCAATTCTGTACTGTGATTAACTGACTGCTGGGTGCTAGGAAAATCACTTCCCCTCCTCGGTTTATTTATGAAAAGAATGGGTTAACTGGGAAATGTAAAGTTTCTTTCAGCTTGAAGATTCTATTATTCTAATCTATTTTCCCCCTTCATAATATTAGTTCTAAAACCAGAGATACATGAAACCCCCACAATTTCTCTCTAAAGTAAACCTAGAAAATATATATCTTGCATTGCCTTTCAGACCCTAAGGGTTCAACATTTATTGAAAATGTTATGAGGCAAATGCTGAGCAGACGACTTGCCTTTGGAATTTGACCTTGGCAAAACCTCTCATCATAAACAGGCTCAGAGGGAGGAGATGAGGGGGAACGCGAAGATAAGTCAGGAAATTTGAATAGAGAAAGATAATTAAAAATTGAAAACAGTTTTCCTTGCTTGCTACATTTGTTTAAAGCTTCTGGGGTATAGGAATATTGAACTTCAATACATGAGCAAAATACGTAATAAAACCAATTGATTTTTGGCTGGTTGGTCATTCTTATCTTCTTAATCATTAAGAACACTTCTGGAAGTTTCTAGTTCCTTACAGTAGATAGTTTATAACATCTTTGGATATAGCCTCAATGATCTGAGGTAAGTTCCAGCATAGACACAGTAAAAATGGTCACAAACCACAATTCAATGGGAATTATTCTAATAAAAAATGCAGCCACTTCCTTCTGTGCTGCCAGCAGACCTCCTGATGAATGTTTTATGTTAATGTGCAAATGTTCTTTTTGTCTGCCTGAAAAAAGCAGCTTGAAAATATTTCATCCCACATTTCAAATATTTTGTTCCAAGGATATTGAATAATAAAATGTGCTCACTAGCATCTTGAATAAGAAATCCATTTATTCAGGAGGCAACTAATTTTGTAAACTTCATGTAATTTAGGTTTTTCTGAGCTGATGTAAGATTTTCCAAGAAAGAGGAAGGATGTAGAGTGAATAGACTCTGGTCTTTTTGCCTTTTATTTATTTATTTTTAATTTATTGGGGTGACAATTGTTAGTAAAACTACAGAGATTTCAGGTGTACAATTCTGTATTACATCATCTGTAAATCCCATTTGTGTTCACCACCCAGAGTCAGTTCTCCTTCCATCACCACATATTTGATCCCCCTTACCCTCATCTCTCACCCTCCTCCCCCCTTACCCTCTGGTAACCACTAAACTATTGTCTGTGTCTCTGAGTTTTTGTTTCTCATTTGTTCATCTTGTTCTTTTGTTATTTTTGGTTTGTATCCCACATATCAGTGAAATCATATGTTTCTGCTTTTTCTGTCTGACTTATTTTGATTACCATTATACTCTCAAGATCCATCCATGTTGTCACAAACATTCCTATATCATTTTTTCTTACCGCCGAATAGTATTCCATTGTGTATATATACCACAACTTCTTTATCCATTCATCTATCGAAAGACGTTTTGGTTGTTTCCATGTCTTGGCCACCGTAAACAAAGCTGCAATGAACATTGGAGCACACGTGTCTTTATGTATAAATGTTTTCATATTTTTTGGGTAGATACCCAGGAGAGCGATTGCTGGGTCATATGGAAATTCTATTAGTAATTTTTTGAGGAACCTCCACACTGCCTTCCATAACCACTGCACCAGTCTGCATTCCCACCAACAGTGTATGAGGGTTCCTTTTTCTCCACAGCCTCTCCAACACTTGTTACTATTTGTCTTGTTGATGATAGCCATTCTGACTGATGTGAAGTGATATCTCATTGTGGTTTTTATTTGCATTTCTCTGATGATTAGCGATGTTGAGCATTTTTTCATATGTCTATTTGCCATTTGTATGTCCTCTTTGGAGAAATGTCTCTTCAGGTAGTCTGCCCATTTCTCAATTGTGTTGTTTGTTTTTTTGTTGTTGAGCTTCATGAGTTCCTTGTATATTTTGGATATTAGCCCCTTATCGGAGGCACTGTTTGCAAAAATCTTCTCTCATTCAGTTAGTTGCCTCTTTATTTTGTCAATGGTTTCTTTTGCTGTGCAGAACCTTTTAAGTTTCACATAGTCCTATTCGTTTATTTTACCTTTTACTTCCATTGCCTTTGGAGTCAAATTCATAAAACTCTCTTTGAACCCAAGGTCCATAAGTTTAGTACCTATGTTTTCTTCTATGCAATTTATTGTGTCAGGTCTTATGCTTAAGTCTTTGATCCATTTTGAATTAATTTTGGTACATGGTGACAGATAGCAGTCCAGTTTCATTCTTTTGCACGTGGCTATCCAATTTTCCCAGCACCATTTATTGAAGAGGCTGTCTTTCCTCCATTGTGTTTTTAGCTTCTTTGTCAAAAATTGTCTGTCCATATTTATGTGGTTTTATTTCTGGGTTCCCAATTCTATTCCATTGGTCTATGTGTCTGTTTTTCTGCCAATACCATGCTGTTTTGATTATTGTAGCCCTGTAGTACTAGCTAAAGTCAGGGAATATGATACCTCCAGTATTGTTCTTTTTCTTTAAGTTTGCTTTGGCTATTCGGGGTCTTTTGTGGTTCCAAACAAATCTGATGATTTTTTGTTCTATTTCTTTTAAAAATGCCATTGGGATTTTGATGGGGATTGGATTAAACCTTTATATTACTTTGGGTAATATGGCCATTTTAACTATGTTGATTCTTCCAGTCCATGAGCACAGAATGTCTTTCTATTTCTTTGTGTCTTCTTCAATTTCTTTCAAAAATGTCTTATAGTTTTCAGCATATAGGTCCTTCACGTCCTTGATTAAGTTTATTCCTAGGTATTTTATTCTTTTTCTGCAATTGCAAAAGGAATTGTTTTTTGTATTTCTTTTTCTGAGATTTCATTGTTAGTATATAGGAATGTAATGAACTTTTGTACGTTGATTTTGTAGCCAGTAACTTTAGTGTATTCGTTGATTGTTTCTAATAGCTTTTTGGTGGAGTCTTTAGGGTTTTCTATATATAGCATCATGTAATCTGCAAAGAGTGACAATTTAACTTCTTCATTCCCAATTTGGATGCCTTTTATTTCTTTCTCTTGCCTGATGGCTCTGGCAAGGACTTCCAACACTATGTTGAAAAGCAGAGGTGATAGGAGACAGCCGTGTCGTGTTTCTGAACGTAGAGCAAAGGGCTTCAGCTTTTCACCATTAATTATGAGATTAGCTGATGGCTTGTCATAGATGGCCTTTATTATGTTAAGGTATTTTTTTTCTATACCTATTTTATTAAGTGTTTTAATCATAAATGGATGTTGTATCTTGTCAAATGCTTTTTCTGCATCAATTGATATAATCATATGATTTTTGTCCTTTATTTTGTTTATATGATGTTTCACATTGATGGATTTGCGGATGTTGAACCATCCTTATGCCCTGGGGATGAACCCAACTTGGTCGTGATGAATAATCTTTTTAATGCATTGTTGTATTCGATTTGCTAGAATTTTGTTTAGGATTTTTGCATCTGTATTCATCAGAGATATTGGTCTGTAGTTTTCTTTTTTTGTGTTGCCCCTACCAGGTATTGGTATCAGAGTAATGTTGGCCTCGTAAAATGAGTTAGGGAGTACTGTCTCTTCTTCAATTTTTTGGAAGAGTTTGAGCAGGATTGATATTAGATCCTGTTTGAAGGTTTGGTAGAATTCACTAGTGAAGCCATCTGGTCCCGGACTTTTGCTTTTGGGAAGGTTTTGGATGACTGATTCAATTTTGTTACTGGTGATCGGTCTGTTTAGATTTTCCAGTTCTTCATGGTTCAGCCTTGGAAGGCTATGTTTCTAAGAACTTGTCCATTTCTTCTAGGTTATTGATTTTGGTGGCATATAGTCCTTCATAGTATTCTTGGATGATCCTTTGTTTTTCTGTGGTGTATGTGATAACTTCCCGTTTTTCATTTCTGATTTTGTTAATTAGTGTCTTCTCTCTTTTTATCTTAGTGAGTCTAGCCAACGGTTTGTCAATTTTGTTAATTTTTTCAAAGAACCACTCTTTGTCACATTAATTTTTTTCTATTGTCTTTTTGTTCTCTATTACATTTAGTTCTGCTCTGATTTTTGTTATTTCCTTTCTTCTGCTGACCTTGGGTTTCACTTGTTCTTCTTTTTTCAGTTCTTTAAGGTTTAACATGAGGTTATTTATTTGGGATTTTTCTTATTTCTTGAGATAGGCCTGTAACGATATAAATTTCCCTCTTAAAACTGCTATCTTTGCATCCCAAAACTTTTGGTAGGATGTATTTTTATTGTCATTTGTTTCTATGTATCTTTTGGTCTCTCCTCTAATTTCTTCTTTGACCCAGTCGTTTTTTAAAAGTATGTTGTTTAATCTCCACGTATTTGTGTTTTTTCCAGCTTTCTTTTTGCAGTTGATATCCAATTTCAAAGTTTTGTGATCAGAGAATATGCTTGGTATGATTTCAATCTTATTCAATTTGCTGAGGCTGATTTTATGTCCCAATATATGGTCTATCCTTGAGAATGTTCCATGTACACTAAAAAAGAATGTATAGTCTGATGTTTTAGGATGAAGTGCTCTATATATGTCAATTATGTCTATTTCATCTAATGTGTCATTTAGGGCTGCTGTTTTGTTATTTATTTTCTGTTTGGATGATCTATCCATAGCTGTCAATGATGTATTTAAGTCCCCTAGTATAATTGTGTTTTGGTCAATTTCTCCCTTTAGTTCTGTTAGTAGTAGCTTGGTATATTTTGGTGCTCCCTGATTGGGGGCATAAATATTGATGACTGTTATGTCTTCTTGTTGTATAGTCCCCTTTACCATTATAAAATGTCCATCTTTGTCTCTTGTTATCTTTTTCACCCTGAAGTCTGTTTCATCTGATATCATTATGGCTACACCTGATTTTCTCTGGGTACCATTTGCTTGGATCTTCAGTTTTCTGGTAAGGCTGTGTCTCCATTGTTTCTTTGCCTTTTTGTTGTTGTCTATGATTTCTGTGTGGTGGTATTCTATGACATTTCCCTCTGTTTCTTCTTTTATTACAGTACATGTTTCAGTTCTGGATTTTCTTTGAGTGGTTACCCTTAAGTTTTTGTAAAAGAAAGTTGATATTTAGAGTATTCCATTTTCTTCAGCACGCCTACTTTCTCCATTCCCATATTCCCATTCAGGCCTTTACTCTCCCCCTTTTTATGTTTTGGTTGCCACAAATTGTCCCTGTTGATGGTGGTCGAATAGCCTCCTTTAGTATTTCTTGTAGTGCAGATTGTGTATTAGAAAATTCCCTTAGCTTCTGTATGTCTGGAAAGGTCTTTATTCCTCCTTCATATCTAAAGGATATCTTTGCTGGATATATTATTCTTGCCTCATGATTTCTCTCTTTCAATTGTTTGAATATTTGGTTCCACTCTCTCCTGGCTTGTAGAGTTTCTGCTGAAAAATCTGATGATCATCTAATGGACTTTCCTTTGTAGGTTACTGTCTTCTTTTCCCTGGCTGCCTTGAGGATACTTTCTTTGTTGTTGATTCTGGACAGATTCAATACAACTTGCCTTGGAGAAGGCCTGTTGGGATTGAGGTAATTAGGTGTTCTATTTGCTTCTTGGATTCGAGGATCCAGTTCTGTCCATAAGTTTGGGAAGTTCTCATTGACAATTTGTTTGAATATATTCTCTGTTCCCTTCTCTCTTTCTTCTCCTCTGGTATGCCCATAATTCTTATATTGCTCTTTCTGATGGAGTCAGAAAGTTCTTGTAGAGTTCTTTATTTCTTTTAAGTCTCAAGTCTCTTTCTTTTTCCATCTGTGTAATTTCCAGGTTTCTATCTTCGATGTCACTGATTCTTTCCTCCATCTGGTCAACTCTACTACCTAAGCTGGTTATTTCAATCTTAATTTCTTCTATTGAGTTCTTAATCTCCAGAAATTTTATTTGGTTCTGTTTTAGAATTTCAATCTCTTTCATAAAATGCTCATGTTGTTCTTTGATTGTGTTTCTGAGTTCATTAAACTTCCTTTCTGTGTTTTTTTGCATCTCGTTGAGTTTTTTCAGAACTGCAATCTTGAATTCTCTGTCATTTAAGTCACATATTTCCATATCTTTAAGTTCCTTTTCTGGAGACTTCACTTTCTTTCTGAGCTGTCTTGTTGCCTTGGTTATTCATGGCAATTACTGATTTATTATTTCTCTTCCTAGACATCTACAGGAGTGGCTTCTGCAACAGGTTGATAGGAAGGTGTCTTTCTTTTGTTTTCCAGTACTTGTTGGTAGAATGTTTTATTTTTTCTCCAACTGCAGCCTTTTTTTTCCTCTTTCACACGGTAGTGCTATGTTTTCTCTGCACTATTCCACCTTCTCACACAATGGGGGGATTCCCTGGGAGACGGGCTTCTCCTCTGTTAATAGTTTGCCTGGGTCACAGGGCACAGTGTCCATGTGGGTATGCATGCGGATAGCTTTTGAAGTTCCAAAGCTCGTCCTGCACCGGATTCAGAGCCCTTATGTTTCAGCAGTTCTGTTTACTCCTGCAGGGATCTGCCCAGATAGGTGGGGCCAGAGGCGGGGTAAGTTGTGAGAGGTGGCCCAGAGCAATGGCTGCGACCACCACCACAGCCGGTCGTGCTTCCCTCAACTCCCTCCCCTTTGCCAGAACTAGTTGGGCTGAGAATCTGTGTCTGTGGTCCACAGTTCTCAGAACAGCAAATATTCTGTTCTTTTGATCTGACACTGCTACTGTTCAGCTTCTAGCACCAGGAAGGTGGGGGCAGGGCGAGCTCTGGGAGGGGAAGGAGGGGCCGGCTAGTCTCAGTGCCTAAGGCTTCCATTCTCTGCTCGGCAGTGAGGGCTTAAACCACCGTTTTCAGCCTTCTTCCCTCAGTCTTTTCTCCGAGGTGTCTGCCAGGAGCATTGGGTTCAGCCGTGTTATATGCTGCCCCCTCAACCCTGTGGGCCATAAGCGGAGCCCTAGCAGTCCAAGTCCTTCCCTCTCCCGCAGCTGTGGTAGTTCCGGGATGCAGTGAGCTCGGAGCACTGAGCTAGGTCTGCGTCCTGCACCCCCGCGGCTCCATATCCGCACTTCTCCCTTCCCTCCTCCCCCGCTCCCGAGATTTGCCCACCTGGAGGTGAATTCAGTAGTCGGCCTCTTCGTCTTGCCTGTCTGCTGTGCAGGGAGTCCTTTGTGGAGTTATTGTTGTTCGATTAGTTATAAATTCCAGAGTAGCTTTACAGAGGCTCAACTTACGCTGCCATTTTGATGATGTCTCAATGCCTTTTATTTTTCTAAGTGTAACATTAAACCCAAGTATGCCACACAGGCTCTTAAAACTGAAAAAATTCAATATTTCACTCAAAGGCTTTTAGGCTTTAGGCTTTAATATCCATAAAATCAACAATGGGCTTGTGTCAGTGATGGGAGACACATAGGTAACTTGGGAAAAACAGCACTTCACTTTCAGTTGTGGAACATATTTTAAAGCTTCCAGTGTTATGACACAGCCTGTAAGGAGGTGAAAGGAGAAAGAGGCAAAAATTGTGGTATACCTCTCCTGGGGCTCTGAGAGAAGAGACAGAACCTGTAATTAGCATTTTGGAATCACCGGGCCAGGTGCTAACAACACTTTAACTTGGCCTGGAATCTAGTTATAGAAAAGTAAAAAACAGTGTGATATGGATATTGGTAGCTGGTAAATATTAGGGGAGAAGATGGTTTATATTCATTCATTCAGTAAGTAAGTAAGTTAGTATATATTGAGACTTAGTATGTTCCAGGCATTGCTGGGGATAGAGCAGTGAAAAATACAGACAAAAACTCTTGCCTTCAAGGAACTTATACTTTAGTGAAGGAAGCTAGACAATAAACAAATGAGCAAAAGATATAGCATGTCAGAATGTGATAAGTGTTATGCAGAAAAATAAAGCAGGAAAGGGGGATAAGATGTGCTGATGGGGATCGGAATGGTATTTTGAACAGAGCGGTGAGGAAGGTTTTGCTGACAAGTTGACCCGTAAGAAGTGAAGGAGGTGATGACCAGCCAGCCGTCTAGGAAGAGAGGATGTTTAAGGAAAAGAACTTCCCAGGAAGAAGACAAATAGCATGAACAAAGATCCTGGGACAGGAGGATTCTAGCTTGTTCATGAAAGCAGATGGTTGGAGGGTAGTCGACCCAGCTGAAACGGTAGGTAAGAAATTCTGCAAAATTGTGTGTGAGTTGAGGGGCTGCTCAGAGCATGTAGTGTCTTGTACATTCTTATTCTGCCTGTGATAGAAGCCACTGAAGAGTGCTAAGTTGTTGAGTAATGTAACCTGACATGGATTTTCAAATAATCACTCTGGCTGTTGTTGGGAGTAGACTGTGGGTGGAGGCAGGATGAGGACAAAAGCAAGGATACAGATATGTGGATCTTTCCGTCATTAAGATGAGAGATGGCGGTGGCTTGAGCCTGAGTGAAAGGAGTAGAGATGAGAGGTGGTAGGATTCTGAGTATATTATGAAGGTAGAACCAATAGGACTTGGAGATAGATTGGATATGCATTACAAGAGAAAAAGAGGAGACGTAAGTGACTAAAGTAATTTGTCTGAGCAGCTAGAAGGGTAACATCGCTAGGCTGGGAAGACAGTGGGAGGTGGGAGGAGTAAGGTAAGGAGTTTCTCTCTGAACCTGAAACATTTGGAATGTTTCAAAATATGGAGGGAAAACTAAGAAAAAGAAAACTAACAAAACAGGCTCTCTCTCTGATTTTAATATGTATCAGTTAGGAATACAGACACGTGTGATACATGTTTGCAAAATACATGGGAGTGATAAAATTGAAGGTAGCAGCTTCTGTGTTTGGGGGAGAAAAGGGCAAAGTGTTTGGAGTAGGGACACAAAGGTAAATGCAATGCAATTGGTGATTTTCCTGTTTTCAAGCGGAGTGGAAGGTTCACTGGTGTTCACTTTATCATTCTGTTTCATGTACATATATTCTCTTGTATTAATGAAATACTACATGACAAAATTTTAAAAGAGAATGAGAATTGGAAACAGTTTTGAGGGGTGTTTCCATGAAGGAGGGAGCAGAGAAATTGGGTTAAAGTGGGGTTAAAAGAGGGTGCTTCAAAAATTGAATTAAAAAAAAAAAAAGATGGGTATATGCTGATGGGAATGATCCGGGTGAGAAGGAAACAATGATGGCATAGGAGGAAAAGTGCACATGTGCTACAGAGATGTCTTTGAATAGAGAGGGGATGTGTGGGGTTGCTGCTTGCTATTTGTTGGTTTGATGGAATTCCTTTTTTTTTTCTTTTTTCCCCTACATTTCACTGTTTCTATTTTTTTAATTAAAGTGTATTGGGGTGACAATAACTAGTAAAATTACATAGATTTCATGTGTACTTTTTATACCCTAGGTCAGGGGTGTCCAAACTGTGGCCCGCAGGCCAACTGCGGCCCGCAGCCCATTTTTAATTGGCCCGCAGCAAATTCCAAAAATATATTTAGTTTACTTCCATAAACCAGGTGAGGCAATAGGTACTACACCTTGAGTGAGTGGCCCGGCTGTTTGTGTATTTTACTGCATATGGCCCTTGGTGAAAAACGTTGAAAATAGTTTGGACACACCTGCTCTAGGTAGAAGCCCATGATTTGTTTTAGATAGTGAAAATACCTTCTACCCTTCCTCATCTTCTCTTTGATGCTGTCAACTTAATTAATGTTTTGCCTGTGGCATTGTTTTTGAATTTTGTTTAAAGTCCTTCCCTGCCTCCAGGTGATGGAGATGGTCTCTTACGTTTTATTGTATTAAACTTATAACTTGACCTTTCAATTTTAAGTCTTTAATCTTTCTAGCGTCTGCCCTTGTTTGTAGCATTAGATAGTGATCCAACGTCAACTTTTCAAAACAGAAAACCAATTTTTCCAGCACAATCTACTAAAACAGTCCACACCTTCCCCACTGGTTTGCAGAAAAATAATTATCAGCAGGTTTCTCCCCCCTGCATAGTTGTTTTCTCATAATTGCCTTTTTGCTTTTCATAAGTTTTTGCTCTGCTTTTTTTTTTTTTATCAGAAGTTTTTACTCAAATGTCTAGGGAGTCTCTACTGTGTGTTCATACATCTTAAGATTGTCACAGTAAAGAGGTGATTGCAAGCACTGTGTGTGACGGGGAGGATTGCCTACCTGTAGGTACCTTGTAGGAAGGTCTTGGGGTCTGTGTCACTGGGCAATCCGTCAGTCAATATCTTAAAGTCTCTTCACTTAAGGGGTCAGATTTCCCCAAGAAGGCTCTTCCAATATCCTGCTGGGAGGATATCAATCAGCGGCTTGCTTTTTTAAAAAGGTGAAGAAAAGCTGGGATAAAGAATATTGTGGAGGGAGGTTTTCAAAATAGAATACGCACATTTTTTTTTGCATAAGCCCCATTTTTACTGGGGGAGCCCTGACCTACACCACGCCTGCATGTCCTTAAGCCCAGAGACTCTCAGTTTTGCACTAACAAAGAATAAATATCAGTCTTTTTTGTGGGTTCAGGTAGGGGCACTAGTCAGGTTAATCAGAGTTGGGGGAAATATCTGTGCTTCTATTAGTTTGGTACAAAACTAATTGCGGTTTGAAAGGTCAAAAATAATTGCAACAACCGCAATTACTTTTGCACCAACCTAATAGATTTCTGCAAAGACACCTTGGTCCAGTCCTCTTGTTTCAGCCTCACAATCACTGCGGACATACTCAGAGCTGCTGATTCCTGAGACTTCGGAGAGCTTATGCAGTAAATCCTGTGTCTTCTTGGCTTGCTCCTCTTCAGGCTAGAATTCAGTTTTTTCAGGACTTCTAAGTCACCATTGATCCATCTAGTTCCCAGCTTCCAAAATTTCGGTGCGTTCATTTCTTCTCCTTTTCTATGTCTTTTTGTGCCACCAGGGAATTTCCATTCCCTGTTGTTAATCTTTCTTGAGGAAAAGCCATTTCTGCACCCCTCAAAAATGAGGCATCGGGCTGAGACCTCTGAAGCCTTCTTGGCTGAGTGCTGAGCTACCGGATATTGATGTGAAATGCGACCTGCATTGATGAGAGGAAGTTAAGTCACCTGCATACGGTGAGAAACAGAACAACACACCTAACACCCCAGCGACTTACCAGAACAGGCATCCCCACTCCCTTCAGCTCTGCCTCCTCTTCTCTCCATCCCGGTCCCACAGAAGTGCTTTCCCCCGAAGCAAACTGGAGAATGTATTATGTTCATGATATGATTGAGAAACCAGGAGCCCAGCTGTGCAGCAAGAAGCTGCGTGGCACACACACTGCTTGGCAGAACTCTCTAACCCACCAGTGTGCCAAAGCAGCTGGTTAGAAAACAAAAGGCCTTTGTGTCCTGTGTGTGTGTTCGCACCCAGCATTCTGGCTGGGAAACAGGTGGCCGTGTGTGCAGTGCTTTCTTTTGAGAAGGGAGAAGCTTGATATCCATGTTCCTGCCTAGAGGAAGATGGTTATTCCTGATTCTGTACTGAGGCTTTCACAACATCCTGCCTTGGACTATGAGATGATATCCAGGTTTGTATCATCTGTCTTCCATAAAGCTTTGAAACTCATCCGAACACGTCTTTCAGTCCCACCCCACCCCCACTGTAACTCGCAAGAGACAGGCTCTGGAACAAAGTCCAGGCTGTTTGTCCTAGCCGACTCTCTTAGAAACCATAGTTTTGTTAGGAAGATAGTGTGAGCAAGCAGATAATTTCCAAAATGCTGTACCTGTTTCTTGGAATTTTCAATGTTTATGAATATTTCTGACTCAAGGCCATAGTGATGGGTTTCCAGGATTTATTTATTTATTTATTATTATTAAAAAAATAAAAACAGTTAAAAAGGCACTAACGATTTTGTTGGCAAAGCTGAACATGAGCAGGCATGAAAGTGTATAATTTGTCATGAAGAGACAACTTGAATGATGAATTAATAATGAACTAATCATATTAAGTTCCAGGATAGAAATTGGATCCATTGCATCGTGGACAGGGAAAGTGGACAAGGTGAATCAATCAATTACCTATGATCTCACACAGAATTCTGATTAGTAAATTTCTTTCCAATAATCCTAAGAAGAAAATAGAAACGCCGAAAGACTCTATCAGAGATGCTTTAAAGGGGCGACAAGCACAGTATGGTCATTGTCAATTGCCTCAGTTTAGTATTATATTTCATAAAACAAGAGATACATGAACAGAACATTCATAGCCTACAGAGGACCCATATCTGGTTTTTCTAAACTACTGTTTATTATGCTGCATTTTTTTTCATGGTCAAAGATGTCTTTGGATCAGTCTCAGGTCAGCAAATATCAGGGGGAAACAGGGACTGATATAATTGGCCCCATGTGCCCTCTGAACTATGTCACAATGTGCAATGTAGTCCTTTTTCCACAACCGTGGCCCCATGGAGGGTGCACCATACTTATCCACCCTTCCTTTGGGCTCAACCATGTGATTCTCTTTGGCCAAAAGGATGTTTGCCTTTGTTCTCGTTGCTGTGCTATTGTTAGGGGAAGAACATGTCCCCAGTTGCCCAGTGGCCCCAGAAGAATGAGAGGCACTTAGAGCAAAGCTGCCCAGCCAACCTGTAGACTAGTGGCCAGAAATAAATGCTTACTGTTATATGCTGCTGAGCTTTGGGGTAGTGTGTCGCACAGAATTATTGTGGTTGTAACTGACAGATCTATTCAACATTGTATTTTATTTGCCAAGCAAGAACAACAAAGGACAAAAATTCTTGTTATTGCCATCATTTCGTAATAGAACATCTTATGACTAAAAAATAGAACAAAATTTGGAATATGGGACATTCTTTCAAATTGAAATATTTAACTCTATGGAAAACACATTACAGAAATCTCCTCTTCCTCATTTTTTAATGAGACCTGTGAAAATGTCATCATTGGCTTGTAAGAGTCTGGGGGATAAATAACTAGGAATTTCCATGTAGGAGAAGAGTCTAGGCACAGGTACCCCCGAAGATTTCCCTGATCCCCCCAGCCATATATAGGTCAAATTTCCTGCATATTTCTTTGCCTGTATCTCAGGGTACCATTTTGGTGTGATATATCTTTCATAAAAATCTCCTTTCTTTAACTCTTCAAAAGGCAAGCAATAAATACCCCTTGAATTTAAAGTATACTGTTTCTGAGAGTGTAGGATGGGCTAAAATAGCCTGATGGAGGTGCTACAAGGAGGGATGTGTCTCTAAATGAAGCAAATTGTTTCATTTGGTGTTTCTGGCTGCTGACATCCATAATGTCTCCCACAGCAGTTCTCAGTGAAAGCTGACTGATCAGCATGGCTTAGGCAGTGTGAGGTTTGATTTGTTTTTCCCACTTTGTTTTCCTTATTAAGAGCACCACTGTTTACAAAGAAAATAAGGATAATCATCCAAAAGATTGAGTATCGAATCGCTGGTTACAGAACATAAATTATAGTCCAAGAGAAGAATTTGGCACTTCCTCTTGTTATAAAGCATGAAAATGGCTATTTATACAGGAAATCATGGTCTAGGGACAATAGCAACAAGAGAAATTCAAGTGGAAGAACTTCCCCAGGCAGGTGAAAAGCTAACTGAAGTCTCTAGACCAGAGTAAAAACCAAACCTATTGGTTTCCCCCAGTCCTGCTGCTCACAGCCTGTTAGTTCAGGCAGGCTCTTGGGTGAGCCACCAGTTGCAACACACACCAGACAGTGATTAGATGCGACAGTGGTGGGCTCTGCATTGCAAAGTTCTCAGATTCTTTTGGTTCTTGCTTGTGAAATTTAGGGAAAAAAAAGAAAATCAAACTACATATACTTACATAAAGGAATGCATGTGAAAATGCAATAAGGCCTGTAGTCTAGTTTTCAATATTGTACCAATGCTAATTTCCTAGTTTTGGCATTATACTTAGAATTGCCAGATTTTGAGAATAAAAATACTGGACATTGAGTTTAATATGAATTTCAGATAACCAAAAATAATATTGGGACATACTTATATTAAAAGATGATTTGCTATCCATCTAAAACTCAAATTTAATGGAATATCCTGTATTTTGTAGGGGGATACTAATTAGACTACAGTTATTTGTGGTGCCACTACTGGGGGAAGCTGCATGAAGTTGACTGGGGACTCCATGGACCATTTTTGCAACTTCTTGTAAATCTTTAATTGTTTCAAAATAAAAAGTTAAAAAAATCATATCCTCCTCCAGCTTCCATACATATCAAACTATAACAATACAGCAACTTCAGATAATCTGGGAGTGAAGTGGATTTTTTGCCTTGATCATTTATATGTTTTTCATTGAGCTACAGTAGATTTCAAGAAGCTAGGTACATTTCTCTCAACTGTGGGCAAAAGCAGTTAAGACAATTAGCAAGGATAAATTGTGTGTGGCAAGCTTCTCTTCCTATTCTGTTTAGGGTTTGAAAGCCTCTCATCTGCTGGTATCAGGGCAGCAAATAGCATTTTCACTCTGATGTGTTTGGAAGTGAGTACTCTTTGATGTCCTGCATCCCCAATGACAAAAGGTCATGGCTACCAAAGTGATTTGGCTCAATTCCATGGCCCAAGATCAGTCTAAACAGAAATCAGGAGCTGACTTATTCTAGAGAAATTGCTTTTTGGACTGCCAAATGTGTTAGGATGCGCTGAGGATCAGTATCAAGTTTCATCAAATTCCTGAATTCTAATGGACCGATGCCAAGGTGATGCTCTAAGGTAATACACATTGTCCACCTAGTTAGCTCTTTGGCCCTGTACCCTTGCTGGTCTCCTAGGCTGACGAAGTCTGAGGCTTCCTCTTATTCCTATGGTTTGAAACCAAGACAAGGAATCTGAATCCTTGGCTTCTTTGTTTATGAAATCATTTACTAGTCATGGAGGTCCAAATGTTAGCCTCAAAACGTGGGTCAGATTTGAAAAATGAGGACTGAAAATCCTTTTTCCAAGCAGTGCTATTTGAACACCCCTACCCCCCTTTCCTGTCCTAGTATTTGGAGATGACAAACATGGCTAATGAATGCCTGATACACTTCTAATACTTTCCTGTATTATTAACTTGCATTCTCTATGATCACCTCTTTATAGAACAATTTTACAGTACTTTCACCAAGAGAATAGATAATCCAGTCTTTACTCTTGCACGTCTAACAAAAAGAATTTTAAATACTGTTTATAGTTTAGAAAATTTTCTTTCAGTTTCACAACTCACTATGGGTGATATCTTTCTAATATTTTAAAGTTATAGTAAAATTGGAAAAAAAATCCCATAAAATTGCTATAAAACGAGCAGCAAAATTTCGGGGACTTTTGATTCTCCTGTTCAATGACTGCTAAGTACTCTAAATTGGTGACACTCACTGACAAGGTATCAGAGTATTAATGTCAAGATGTGAGCGAGTTGCCCCAGTGCTGTAGGAGTATCTCTGGGAATAAATCACTTCGGCAAGAAAACTGAGCTATCCGTGGAAGTAACTGCAAAGTACATAAATATATTCTATCCAATGCAAATTGATATATTTTCAGTTCAACTTTTTTTTGTATGTCTTCCAAATTGATGTGAAAAATAGTTTTCATTTTTATTTATGTTGTGAGTCCTAGTGAGATAAAACTCTTTCATTGTTTGTTTTTGTTGTGTTTGTTGGCTTTTTCATTGCGTTATTGTCAATTTCCAGTTTATATCTTTTAACCATTTTTCTCTCTAACCTCTTTATTTTTGATACTGATTTGTAAGGCTTTAAATATATATACATATATATATAAAAGATATTATGTTTTGTATATATTATACATATTTTTCTGTTTGATTGTTAATCTTGTTTATGGTGTTCTGCGGTATAAAACTTTTAATATTTTTAAATTAAATCTACAAATATTGTACTTTATGGGTTCTATTTTTGGTCTTATTCTTAGTAAGTCCTTCTCTATTGCAAGGTTGTAACACTATTGATCAAGTAATAGTAATAGAAATGAGAATAACCATACTAGTAATGATTATAACTGTTATATCTTTTTATTTAGTACCTATAATTTGCAGGAGATGTCACTAGATACTAAACTTAAGTGATTATATTTAATTCTCTTTAGCTCAGCTTAGGTGTTGTCAATTTCAACAAAAAACCCTATAGAAATTTGTTTGACATTAGAAATTGAGTCATCCCATCCAAGATCATGCTCTGTCTCTCTATTTAGTTAGGTTTTCTTTAATATTTTAAAGTAAAATTTTATGGTTTTCTTTATATTAATGTGGCTCATTTCATAAGGAGAGTTTTATTGAATTATGAATGAGACCTTTTTAAAAATTATATTTCTATTTGGTTATTATTGGTATGTAGTAAAAATTGATTTTTACATGTAGATCTTATATCTGGCCACATTACTTGTCTCTCTTCTTTGTTCTAATAATTTTCTAGTTGATCATCTTACAGTTCCTTGGCAGACTGGTATGGAGTTATAAAATTTATATCCTCCTGCAGCTTACATTTAAGAGAAAAATGTAATCTGGTTTTCCTACTTGTTAGTAAGCAGCAAAAATATTTAAGTAAAATTTCTGTCAAATTTAGTCCAATCTAGTAATTTAAGTAGTCTCTTTACAGTATTCTCAATCTCTCCAGGAGAAAGAAAAAAGCAGTCACTTGGTGAGCTGCCTCTTCCTCCTACGTTTTCCCCAAGATGGAGTCTGGATAACTGAGGAAACTTACTCTGTCTTTGTGGTAGTGATGGGAAAGAGGTTCAAATGAGTGTGTACCATTCTTAATCTGTCTCCTCTGTGGTGACAACTTTGTCTGCCCTGCTGGGCTCTAGTACTGTAATTTGTGGCTGGTGAATTTCCAACGCCCACACCCCCCCAACCCCCGGCCCTTTGTTTTTCACTTTCTCGATGCTCCTGAATACAGTGGTTATACTTACCCCACCTCCACCCCCATCCCCATTCCAGTATGGTATTTTCTGGCAGATCTACTTAAACTGAGAAAAAGCTCTTCTATGTTTAGTTTACTAAGAACTTTCTTTTTTTAATGAAAAGTAAGCATTGTATTTCAGTTATTTTTTGACTTTTATTGCTGTCTCATAGTTTCTCTACCTTTCATCTATCCATGAAAGTAAATTGTATTTCTAGATATTCTAATTATCGTAGTTGAATTTCTCTGGTTGCAAACAATGAAAAATAGTCATTGAATATTAATTTTAAGAGGGTCAGATTGGAAATACAGTGAGGGTGTTTTGCAGGAGCAGAGTAAAAGCTGAATGATTAAAGCCCATGAAGGACAGGAATCAGCTGTTCTGAGAAACAAAAAAGAGCATCTAGTGGATTGTAGCACCATGTGTAATTTACTCCCACTGCCTTTGTTACCTTATGACTTATTTTAAGAACCAGATTTCAAGCAGAGATAATCTGATTGGTCTGGCTTAGGTCACATATCCACTACATTGTTGAGCAGTAGTAATGTGGGATCTTTTGGAATGGGCAAATAACTCCCTAAAGAAAGAGGCACTATTACCAAAAGAAGGTTAGTTGCTGGTGGTGAGAAAAAAATGCCTTAGGAAGGAGAAACACTAGCTACCATCATACATGCTGGATTGGATTGCCAATTTTTAAAATAATTTTTGCATCTGTATTGTGCACATATATTCTCATTTTTGAAATTGAATTAGGTTTATATCTAAAGAAAATGTGGCTTAAAGCCAGTATCCCTTCCAATATCTACAAGATTTGGTGAAGGTGGAAGCCACCCATTCCATCTTTGTATGACCCTTACAATCACTTCTTTATATTGATCCCACATCAGGTCTACCACTCTATAACTTAACCAATTACTTCTTTTCTGGATACTTAAATAAAACACAACCTTAGCATTCGTAGATTTAATATTAGCAATTTTACCACAGCCCTTCAACTTTCATAAAGTGACCTAACTCATAATTTTGATAGGACCTTAAGTTGAGTAATGTTTGCTGCTAGGCTAATCTATAGAATTGAGCCACTTAGCCAGTAAGTGGACCTTTCTAGAAAGTCAGCATTCACTTTGGTGTTTTTTTTATCTTTATGTTCACAGTAACTCTCATGAAAGGAGGAAATGGTCTTATAAATTACTTTGGTACTATATTTATTACTTATAAAGTAATAGATTTCTTGAGCTATTTGTTATATTTTATGGGAATTTATATGCTCCGGTGGTATTTATGTATTTAGGATATTTGAAGGTCTCAGGAAGTATTCCCGATGAATGCCAGTGGTCTACCATATAATCTATTTCCACGGAACATTTCTCCAAAGAGCTCTGAGAAGTGCGTTAGCATTTATTACTAGGAAGAAGGTGGGAAGCCCATAGATTTTGACATGTCAAAAACCAAATAGCATTTTAAAGGGAAACTAAAGGAATACCATCTGGATTAGCATTAGTAAGGAGCTAGCCAGGTAGTCAGGGGTGTGCTATGACGAAGGCGTGCCTCAGTTGTGTTGATGGAAATCCCCAACACAAATATTTGTGCACAAAATTTATGTGATGAAAACTTTAAGTTCAGTAACACTCCTTCACAAAATAAATCTATATTATTTTAGTTATACCCCTTTTTGTTCCAGGACTGATTTAAATTGGCTTATAAGACTATTGAATTATTTGATAATATAGTGTGAATAAAAATGTAGCAATAATAATATGGGTGACTTTCTATAAAAGTCTGTTTTATAAGCAAAAAGGAAAGACACCTTCAAAGAGACTATAAAAGGATATCACCTATATCAGGGCTGGCAAACTATGGCCCATGGGCCAAATCCGTCCCTGCTTAAATAGAGCATTCGAAGTACAAAAGGTTTTTATATATTTTAATGTCTTTAAGTGAAAAAAGAAACCCAAACAAACAAAAGGAGAATGCTTTGGGCATATGTAAGTTATATAAAATTTAAATTTCAGTGTCCGTAAACAAAGTTTTATTGGAACACAGCCATGTTCAATCATTTACATATTGTTTATGGCTGCTTTCATGCTAAAATGCCAGAGTTGAGTAACTGAGACAGAGTGGATGGCATGCAAAGCCTGAAATATTTACTGCCTGGTTCTTTATAAGTAAAAGCTTGCTGCTCCCTGATGGAAATCATTTAGAAATAATTCCTGTTTAGGGAAGGCTAAGATGACCATCTGATCCTTATTCTTCCTGTAACATGTTAACTGTGCTAACTGTGGGTCATTTCAATGGGATGGTGGTCCCATGGAAGTCTGATTCAAAGAAGAGACCAGGAAGTGATGGGGTGGGGACAATGTGCAGTTGGTTTTGAAGGTTTATGAATGTCTATCAAGGTCCAGCAATGTGATTTGCTCAGAGAACTTTAGCTAGAATGGTATGGAGGGCCTAGAGCATGGACAGGGGAGAACAAAGAGCAGAAGAAAGAAATGTGAATGGGAGAGAGGAAGTGTGGGACAAGAAGAGGTGAATATTGAAGGGAGTCATTGAATCTGCCTGGGTTTTTTTACTCACCTCTGCATTATTGGTGAAAGGGGTGGTTAGAGTAAGGGAAAAGAAAATATACAATGGTTAAAGAGATGATTTTATTTCAGTTACTATCAGTTTAGACTGATTGTTCAAATGATCAAATATCAAGCAGTCAGATATATTGACCATAATTTGGGAGCAATACTAAAGCATTGAAAATTTTTTATGATATTGAGGATAGAGATCTCAAAAGGCCCAAATCTTAGCCAGCTGGTAATTGTTACTCCATCCCTCTCTCCTTGCCCCACCTAATCCATGATAGCTCTAACCTCCTTGTGTTAGGAGTTACACTTAAGGAACAGCAGCCAAATCAGAATCAAGGTGACAAGCCAGCACTTAATACTCTGATGCTGACTGGTAAAAGCTAGTTAGAGGATGAAGTTTAAACTGTGGCCTAAGTGGGGACCACCTACATTGCCCTAATCCTGAATGGAAACTCTGGGATCTTACTACCTTCAGGTTCCCATGGTAGAGAAAACTTACCCAGCCAGCAGTCAGGCATGCATGCAAGCTCTACCACCCATTAGTTAAGAGCAGTTCTTTAACTGTCTGGTTGGCAAAAGACGTTCAAAGAAGAGACAGAAGACATGGTCTCTGACACGGCCCACGGGTCAGAGTTCATCGTGGCCATTAATGACCCCTGATACCCTCTACTAGTTAAGGGGTCATATCAATTACTTGGATTCTTGATCAGTTAAATTAGTAGTTTTTCTTCCCATGCCTATCTGTAGGTTGGGAGGAGGGCAAAGTCAAACGGTGGAAATAGTAGAAAGTTGTTTATAATAATTATTCCCAAGTTATTTTTTGGCTTTAAACTAAAGATGGACTACATGACTTCTAAGGTACCTTCTTATTTTAAAATTCTATATTTATAACTTTTACAAATAAAGAAACTGCTGCATAATCTATCTCTTACTGTTCTGCTAAGAATCTTTTCCAAAACTGCAGCTGATTAAAATCTTGAAACAGACAAATGTGACCCCGAATTATCTCATAAATCTTACCTTAATGAGTTCTGAAATAGCATACTTCACATAGAGTTAGTGATACTGACATGTTGCAATATTTGCAATTCAAAATCTCAAGATATTGATTTAAAATACATTTCCTGGCCCCAATCCAAGATAGCAACACCGATGGCCCCTTAACTCCCTTCTTTCCATGGACACACTGAATCTACACTCCACACAAAGCAATTTCCTCTAAAAGAAATCCAGAAAATACACATCGACTCCTACACAGTGGGCAAATGAGAAAATACCCACATAGGAATGGATTATAATGACTGAGACACACACTTTCCATAAACCCCATCCTGGGCAGAGTGTCATAGGGTCAGAAGGGGATTTCCACTCCCAGATTTTTCTGAGGAGCGAAGGTTTGGACCACACATTTAGTGCCCCAACTTTTAAGATGTCCACCTGAGAATTAGGCCCCCAAAACACCTAGCTCTGAAAGCCAACCAGGCTGGCATCACAAGGTCCATAAAACTATGGCAAACAAAGAAATAGTTCTTAACTGACTTGTGAGGACTCCCCATTGCTGTGCCCAGGACTCAGCATAGAGGAAGCAGGCCCAAAATGCTAATCTCCCAGTCTTTCTTTGACAGGTACCTATTTTATTTTAAAAGTTGCTGCCTAAGTTGAGTTTCTAATTTACTACACATCTAGGGGCTGGCTGTGATCCTCCCCAGAGACAGGGGAAGCCAGCCGATGTCACCTCAGGCTTTTCATTCTCACCCGCCTTAAATTGCCAGTATCTCTGTGGGAGGACCTTGTACACACATCTAGCATCTTAGATTTTGCAGCTGCCACCCATGAGGTGAGCCCTTGAATTGCCTAGTTCTCAGAGGAAATGGGGCTAGCATTCACAAATCCCACAGACGTTAGCAAAGAATCAGTTCTCATCAGGGACAGGAGCACCCCCTGTGGCTATATACCCAGGTCCAGGACAGAGGAAGCTGGCAAATGCCCATTTCCCAGTTTCTCCCTGGAAGTTTGTAACTGCATATTCTCCCAGCTGCCATCTGAGTGTCCAGCTTATAATCAACCTGCATTTGGTACTGACTCTGATTCTCCCTTTTGGCTTACAGGTCTTTTCATGCTCTCAACTGGGAGCCACTAAGAACAAATAAGGTACCTTAGATAATCCCAAAGATTTGAGTCAACTGAAAGCTCGGGTTGGCTAGTGGATAAGGTTCATCCCCTACATGCGACCACTCAGTTAAGACTGGGCAAGGTGGCTATTTTATTGAATGCACAGAAACCAATACAGACAGTCAAGGAAAATGAAGAAACAAAGGAATATGTTCCAAACAGAAGAATAAGATAAACTTCAGAAACACACCTTGGTGAAACAGAGATAAATAATGTACTTCACAAAGAGTTCAAAATAATGATCAGAAAGATGCTCACCAAGGTCAGGAGAACAATGCCTGAATCAAGTGAGAATTTCAACAATGAGATAGAATATATAAGAAAGTACCAAACAGAAACCACAGAGCTGAAGAGTCCAACAACCGCACTGAAAAAATTTAATAGAGGGCTTTAACAGCAGACTAGATAAGTGGAGAAAAGGATCAGTTTGTAGTGATAAGTGCCTATATTAAGAAAGAAGAAAGATCTCAAATAAAAAACCTAAATTTATACCTCAGGAACTAGAAAAAATGAACAAACAACTAAGCCCAAAGTTAGCAGAAAGAAGGAAGGAAATAACAAAGATCAGAGCAGGGGGAAAAAAATGAAATAGAGACTAAAAAGAGACTAGAAAAGACCAATGAAACTAAAACCTGGTTTTTAAAAAGATAAGCAAAATAGACTTTAGACTTACCAAGACAAAAAGAGATAAGATTCAACCAAAATCAGAAATGAAAGAGGAGACATTACAACTACACAAATACTAAAAATCATAAGAGATCACTATCCACAATTATACACCCATAACCTGAACAACCAAGAAAAAATGGATAAATTCCTAAAGAAAATACAACCCAAAAAGACTGAATTGTGAAGAAGCAGCAAGTTAGGGCAAACCAATTCGAAGACTAGTAAGAAAATGAATCAGTAATGATAAATCTCCCAACAAAGTCCAGTACCAGATGGCTCCACTGGAAATTCTACAAACATTATCAGACAACTCATACCAATCCTTCTCAAAATCTTCCAAAAAATAGAAGAGGAAATATTTCCAAACTCATTTTATGAGGCCAGCATTAACCGGATACCAAAACCAGACTAGGATACCACAAGAAAAGGAAACAACAGACCAATATCCCTGATGAACATAAATCCAAAAATCCTTAGCAATATATTAGCAAAGCAAATTCAACAGCACACTAAAAGGATTATACACTATGATCGAGTGAGATTTCTTTCCTGGGGAAAGAACAAAGGTGGTTCAAAATCCACATATCAATCAACATGATATGTACAACACATTAATAAAATTAAGGATAAAAATCCTATGATCATCTCAATAGATTCAGAAAAAGCATCTGGCAAGATACAACATCCATTTATGATAAAAATTCTCAATAAAATAGGTATAAAAGGAAAGTACCTCAACATAATAAAAGCTATATGTGACATACCCACAGCTAACATTCTATTCAACAGTGAAAAGCTGAAAGCTTGTGACAAACGTGTACTCTTTTTAGATAAGTCAGTGTCTTTAAGCAGCCTTTCTGGAACACAAATGCATCATTTACACTTATTATCAGAACTTAACGAAATGACTTCACCTTGATGCAAGGAAAGTTGAGATAAATACATTTTCTTTAAGAAGTGTGTTGCTCTCTGAATAAAAATTGTAGACCTATCTTAAAGACCAAGCCTGGGTGTTGGATGGGAAATAACAGCCTCTGCTACAATGATGAAGAAAAGAAGTTGAACAGAGAGCTTCTCCTAGCCAGACACCGAAGACACTGGGGATGGAGTTCCTCAGGCTAGTGCATGTTGCAGACTCACTGGCTCCTTCTTTATCCCAGCTGTACTTTCTTTATAGAGTTTGGTTCATTAGGAAGAGCATGGTGCATTGAGAAGACTTTGGTTTCCACGTGGCCTCCACTTGTTACAAGTAATATGTCTTGGACAAGCCACGTGCCCTTTGAGTCTATTTCCTTACTTGGAAATTAAGAATTTTCTATAATACCTGCCTACCTTTTCCCAGGGTTGATATAAGACTCAAAAATGCAGTAAGTTAACATTGATCGAAGATGCACTATATTCCAGTCTGTGGGCTACATGTTTCACATACGGTATTTAATTTCATTGAGAACTTGAATTCACACTCAAGATTTTACTAAACATTTATTAAGTGTCTATTGTGTGTGAAATATTTGGATTCAGTGGTAAATAAGACACATGGTGTCTCTGCCCTCCTGGAATCACATTCTGTCAGTCTGACAAGTTTCACACTTACAGAATTAACTGCTTCATGACAAATAATCTATGTGCCATGAAGGCAAAGTACAGGGTCCTAGGAGAGCTGAGGAAGGGTGTGAAGAGTGTGACTTACTGTGGAGGGTCAGGGAAGGCTTATTTGGAAGGAGACATGGAGCTGATTCGAGAAGAGGATTGGTGAAAGGTTTCCACAGATGAGACATATATGAAAACTCACAAATATTAGGAATAAAAAGTTACTTATCTTAGTTATTCATCCTAAGAAGAAGCAAAGATTGTAAAGATCTGAGTTTGGAAGGGGAGGCGGAATGTTTTGAATTATTATTTTTTCCTGTTTCCCCAAATGTGTACATAAATACATCGTTCTTCGTAGAAAGAAGAAAACCAAGCTAAGAGTTGTATAGCCTTCAGTTTAAGTGTAATTATTTGTATTGACAAAATGAATTTCTTCAATCCTAGCCAATCCTGTCCTGCTGCAATCCCACCAAAGTTAAACAAATAGACAATCTAAGAAATAACACATTGTGCCATTTCCCCACACAGTTGGAAGGCTGTGATGCTTGCTGTCACTTTGTAAATTTGGATGATATCCAGGACCAGGGGTTCTCCTCAAATCTCTCTTACTCATGAGGACAGAGCCCAGGAAAAGCCTTTGTAGAAAATTACACTAAAGCTGCCAGTGGGTAATTTTCACTATCAGCAAGCCTCCATGTTTGGCTTGTACAAAATTATTGTCTCAGCCAAGAAAAGATGGTGAAAAAGAATGGAAGCTAAGTGGGAAGCCAACCAAATGCCAACATTCTTCATGTGCTGATGGTTTTATTGCCAGATTTGAGAGAAAATAACTTGAACTTTTTCTGGGAATTTAAAACTACCCCAGGGCATGTATAGTCCCTGGAAGTCACCTTCAAAATCTTTCAGACAGTTTTATCAAATTCTTTCAAGTGGATTTTTCTCAGTGTTCAATAGTTTAAGTATCCTATAATAGTATATTCCCAATTTCTTTCTCCCATCCCTTGTGCTGTTTTTGTCATACATTTTGCTTTTCTATGTGGTTAAAAACACAATACATTGCGACTACTATTGCTTTAGACAGTTGTCTTTTGGAGCAATTAAAAGTAAGAAACATAAATTTATTTTTAAATTAATTTATTTCACTTATGACATTCCATTTGCTTGTGCAATTTCCTATCTGGTATCATCGGCCTGAAGAGCTTCTTTTAACATTTTAGTGGTACAGGTCTGATATCTATGGACTCTCTTAATTTTTGTTTGCCTAAAAAAAATAATCTTTATTTATCCTTTATTTGTGAAAGACATTTTTCCAGCATATAGAATTCTGGGTTGATAGGTTATTGTTCTTTTTAGCACCTTAAAGATGGTGCTCCATTGTCTTCTTGTTTGCATGGTTTCAGACAAGGTCTGTTGTAATTCTTATTGTTGTTAGTATTTTTATGTAATGTGCTTGTTTTTTTCTTTGCCTGCCTTCAAGATTTTATCTTTGGTTTTTAGCACTTTGAGTATGATGTATGTAGGTGTTTTGGGTTTTTTTTTAAATATATATATTTATTTTTGTGTGTGTTCTGAGCTTCTTGGATGTGTGGTTTGGTGTCTGTTGTTATTTTTAGTTTCGTTAACAACTGTAGCTTTGTTCTTACCAGCATTCAGCTGTGTCTGCCCCAGGTAAGCAAGGGACATATTCCATCTCTCCCTGAAGGCGCCATCCTACAGTTCGGGCTAGCTGGTTGCATTATAACCTTGGGTTCCTGAGGATGGATTTAAGAAGTCATGAACTTACTGTTTGTCATGCTCTCTGTTTTGTTGTAAGGATGGTAGGAACAGTTTTTGTTTTTTTCCAGTGCTCTACACCCAAGCAGAACTCATACATCCCCTAATCCACATAACTAATTTTTCAGAGGAATAAGTAATGCAACGTGAGCTGATGCACTCAGTTTTCGTGAATCTTACCATGCACTTATTTCCTATAAGCAACTGGCCTTCACGCAAATAGAATGACTTATTGAAATCTCAGTAAACATTGGCCAAAAGACTCTTCTTAAGATTAGGGAACTATCCTCCGTGGTGAAGTATGCTCAGGTTCAGTGGCCAGTATGTTGTCTGATTTCTGCCATAGTCAGTCCACAAACGTTGCCCAACCCCAAAGTGAAAATAAACTGTAGAAGCACCTCACACTATTTTTGAAAAATGGCCTTCCTTTTCCTGTGCAACTTGGATATTAGTTTCAAAGGAATAAGTGCTGCCACTACAGGTTGTCACAAATATTCCCTAAGATCAGCACTACCTGTTCATTTAGGGCTCTTCATGCCACATCAGGAATATGGAACAGAGAAGGTTACCATACACAAATGCCTGTCTCTACACTATGGTGGAAAGGAGAGTGTGTCAGGAGAAGAGGTGATCCTCTGGGGTGATTCTTGGTGTTGCCATGTCTAGAGGAAAAGATTGTGGAAGTCTATGACAAAATACAGACAGGACTATCAAGACTCTCAGAAATTCCAGGAATGAAGTGTTGGGTCTCCCTATCAGATGTAGAAACCTGACCTCTTCGGGTGCTGGCTGAGGATATGGAAACTTAGGGAATAGAGAAAGAAAACCAGTAAACCAACTGCAGCCTTATGAACAGAAGTAGGTATGTAATATTGATCTGTATTTTATTTCTTACTGTGATATCTATCTATCTATTATATGTACATATACATATTCTAGATTTTAACTAATTTTAGTTTTCTTTCTTATCCCTTCCCCCCACTTTTTAAACATAGGGTATGCTGTGATGATTTACTTTGTAATTTAGTTCATAAGTTATATAATATCAAGATGAATCACAGAATAACTAGATGTTTTTTGGTTAGCAGGGCTCATGAATACAGAATTTGGTGTAATCAGTGGGTGAGACATAATCTCTGAGCCTCTAGATTTGTGGTGAAAGGGTTACTGGCAGAAACTGTAAAGCTCTCTGTATATCTATGAGCTCCCGTTCATTTCCGAGTCTTACAACTAAGCGTGTCCTGGGTAACTAGTTCTAGCTAATGATGGGTGTGTGGGAGTGACATTGGTGACTCTTGGCCGTTTAGAGCGGTGTGCCTCTTTCTGCTTTCTTTCTCCACCACTGAAATCTTGGAGGCCATATGTCCAAGGTAATGTAGCCACAAAAGAAGGCTGAACAAAGTGCATATTTTTTTTGTGAGTAAGGAATAAACTTTTATTGTGTTAAATCACTGAGATTTTGAAGTTTTTTTAAATCCCATATAACCTATTCTATCATGATGAAGACTGGAGCATTGATGGATATATATAGATGTGTGTGTGTGTGTGTGTGTATATATATATATATACATATATATATATATATATGTATATATATAAAGTTATGTTTTGTGATATAATTAGACTCATACGCTTCATACAGTTTCATATTGACTTTTCCGCTTAACTTACTTAACTTGATCTTCTTTGGTGTTTAGGAAGTTGTGAGACACCCTATTATACATTGCTTATTTGCCACTATGTTAATCTAGAAATCTCCATCTCTGTGCTGTGCGTGTGTGTGTAAGTGTGTGTGTGTGTGTGTCTTATGTGTCTATATACATAGCATATACACATGTATGTGCTATGGAGATAGATATAGACATATACATAGATGTCGATTTATATATAGAGTTACATAAATATTTAGATTTAGATATGTATAGATATAGGAGATACAGATACAGATAGATACAGATCTCAAATGGTTTCTTTACAGGGAGCAATGATTCAAAAATCAGAACAAGATAATAGAGCAGGTTCTTTCACTGATACCAACCAGGCCCTTGGTTTCTTGAGCAAAATATAAATCATATTACCCCCTACCTTGAATCAGCTTGATTCAAGAAACAACTCAGATAATTGACACAAAGCCTTAGGTGCATTTAGCCTGCAATGTGCTCTAAAAGGCCTTAGAATACCAGCAAGTGCTTAACATTATTGTGATTTTATTAAGATTTCCCTATGCAAAACAAAATTTTTCTAATTAAGTTTTCCTTCGAATATGCAGGACTTTTACTTTTCCTGTCTGTTTTCTCTGTAAGAGCCTTAAAATAGGACAAACACTTTATGTGTGTGCGTTTCTGATGAAAGATCAGGAAACTGGTACAGGTCTAAAATATTTTGCTGGTTACCTCGTTTGCAAAACTAGAACAGTTGGATCAATTAATCTCTGTGGTTCTTTTCTGCTGTAAAAGTCTGCGATTCTGCTACTGAAAAAAGGCAATTTTCAACAAGTGTATCCAAGGTTAATTTAATTTGTAATCACCTTTATTATCTTTAGATTTTCCAGGTGATGTAATAGAACATATTACCCTCTGGAGAAGAGAAGCAGCCACAAGGATATGGGAGAAAGGAGGGTGAAGTAACCATCATTTAGTTTCACTAATGGTATCCAGATGCAAATCTACCACTTGGCAGCAGGGGTACCTTTGAGGTTCTCTACACCTAACTCCAGGGTGATGGGGAGCCTGCAGAAAGGCCTGTTTGACTAGAAACATTTCCTCCCCGCCCTACCCCAGGATGCTTGCATATTCCTTCAGTACTGCCTGGCTGTCCTCCATTTCAAAGGGGAGTACCCTTTTAGGCTAGTAACATGATTGGCAGCAGCAACAACAAAAACACCAACCAAGGACCTATTATTGGTCCTGCCCTAAATAAAATTGGCAAGTCAGGGAAATGCATTATTCCATCTGCAGACACTCCTTCCCCTATTATCTTCTCATTTACATCTCTGGATAGAGGATTGTCCCTCCAACTAGGAAAAAAGTCTGACAGATTCATCCTCATTATGTTATAAAGAACTTAGTGTAGACCCAATGGGGAAAGACATGCTCCAACACAAAGAAATGAGCCTCTAATGCTGTAATTTCATACATCAGGATCGGAAAGTAGGGGTAGGGCTTCTGGCAACCCTCATGTTTTGAAGTAAGGAGACTCCATTGGACCTGGCTTAGGCTGGCTCTGCTCTGTAGGTCTAGTGACATGTAGTGTAATCTTCGAGCAAGTTGTTTAAACTTCCAAGCCTGTCCTGACCTCTCTGAAGACTTCATGTGAACCAAATGCACCACTATGCAGATCGACTCTTATGGATGAGATTGTGTGATCTGGCTCAATGTCTTCTCCCTGCTTGGACTCATGTTTGAATGATCAACAATCATCTTCAATGTTGGCAAAAAGGCAGATAAGATTAGTCCTTTGTCTTAATAGCGGTTCTCATTATCTTGGCAAAATCCATCATCCGGTAACCTAACCCTATCCCAAAGCTAGTATATCCCTTCCAGACAGAACAGGCTTCATAATCAAGTCTGTGCACCCTGAGTGGTTGGAACTGTGTGGATTCCTTATTCACGGTTGGATATGGAGGATTTTGTCATAATATAGAAATCCTAAAACCCAGCTGTGGAACTGCACCATCTCTTAACCTATCTAGGCAAAACCAGAGAAGAAAAAAATAGATTTTAGTTATTTGATACAGACTCTATGATATAAATAGACAACAAAGAGGCAACATTTCCATGAAAAACAAAACAAAACAAAAAAGGCATTAGGTTTGGAGCCAGAAATTTATGGTTTGAAATCTCAATTTAGTAGTTATGTGTCCTCAAATAATGAATTTGACTTCTTTGAACATCTATTTACTCAAGAGTAAGAACAAGAATCATAAGAATGATGGCAAATGGGATAACACCCATCTTGTATTGCATTTTGTGAATTAATTGCAAGGAATGTAAAAATGCCGGACACAATGCCTGTTACTGACAGAACTAATCAGCTTCCTTTCCTTCCCCCTAATACGTTTGTCCTGTCCTTTTCATCTTGAGATAAAATGAGATCAGCATTTTATCCCTCAGCAGACGTCCTTTACAACTGCCGTCTTCCAATGACTTAATAAGATATTTATTGAACACACATTATGTAACAAGCAGTTTTCTATGTGAGTTGGAGGATACAAGGAAATATGAACTTGAACTCAAGGTATTTGAATATTACAAACTTAGATATATGAAACTGCTGAGGGTCACAGGAAGACACTATATATAATAACAATTCTCTAACTTAAAAGGTGTGGACAGTACATGAAAGCTCCCAGAAGGTCTGCCCTCATTTCTACATGGCAAAATTAAAGGTGACGTGCTTCATTCTGCTGCATTTGGACAAAGATATCTTTTTGTTCATGATAAAAATTTCCAAGGTTGGATGGGCTTGTACGTATATATGCAGAATCAGTTGACGTATGAGGATAGACGTTTCACTGGAAAAATAAATAACTTACTCTTCCTTCCCACTGATTCTGTACATTATGTGGCCTCCAGTAGCTGCCAAGAACCTATCTATGGGTCGTCCCATGCGTGACTTCAAGTCTTGCTGGCTGTCAGATTGCTTGAGTGATGGCTTATTTTTCCAGCTAACTAGTAAAATTATGATAATTATGCAATCCAAGAGTTTAATATGGATAAAAGATTTGAAGTAAAGTTTAGTTAACTTTTCATCAGGAAACAGATTAAACTATTAAAAATTAAGTTGATGCTAAATTCAGTATACGTTAAATGGGAACATAGTTTTTAAAAATGGCTATGGGTTTGATTTTAAGAATGTGTGTGAAATTTAGAAAGCTTGCCTGCCCATCCACAGAGGGTGTATGAAGCCTTTGGGAAGAATCTGAAACTCAATAGTTCCTGCAAAACCCATTGGGTTCTGCTGCTTGAGTCTTTCTCCCGATGTGGGCTGCTGTGTAGGGTTCGTATAATACAACCACGTCAAAATTGGAGCAAGATTATTTATGAAAAGTTACAGTGTGTAGACAACTTTTATTTAAGGATGAAAAACTTTTCCTGAGAAAGTCACTTTTGAGCTAATAACCCTCAAGTGACACTGTAATTTAAACACAAATACTGGATTTCTGTTTAGAGCAGCCACATCTTTAGAGCAAAGAATTAAGTGGCAACAGATTTACTAGTAATAAATATAGTTTAAAAAAGAAGTCCAATTTACAGAATAAATTTTATTTTCATCTGTATTATGAAATATTTGATACTAAAAAGAATGTGATATGGATATATATATACATGAAAATTCACCCATCTGTACATTTAAGATTTGAGATTTGTATACCTTATACTACATGTAAGTAATAACTAAAAGGTAAACATCAGGTAATATAATAAATATTCCAATTATAAAGCATGGCAAACAAAAATTTCTATTCCCATCATCCAACTTGAGACAGAACATTAGCAAAACTGTGGACTGTCCCCTCCTTCTGCATAAATGTACCCCTTTCTCTGTCTTGCCAACAGTTACCTGTCTTGTGAATTTTATCTTTATTGTTCATTTTCATTTCTTTATATTTTATTACATGTGAAATTATACAAAACAACACCATTTACCTTTGCCTAGTTTTGAACTTCATGCAAATGATATTGAAGTATTTATACTGTTCAGCAACTTATGTTTTTCCCCTCAATACTATGTTTATGAGATTTATTCATGTGAATTTGTGGTTTTGTCATCCTAGCACTCAGAAAAAATGGAATATTTCTATGTCACACAAGGGTAAAGAAATTAGACTGCTTGTGGCCAGAGATGACTTCTCTTGGGGTCTTTAGCATTTGGCCATGGGCAGAAGCCCCGAGTGTGGTTTTGTGTATAAATATGGAGTGTGTGTGGGGTGATTTTAGTGAAAGCTTTGCTAGCTTCATAAAGTGAGTTGGGGATCATTCCCTCTTTTTCCATCCTTAAAGTTTAGGAAATATTGGAATGATCTTTTTGTCAACTGTTTGATAGAATTCAAAAATTCCATAAAATCATCATAGTCTAATATTTTACTTGTGGGGAGATTTTAAATGATTGATTCAAATTAATTTTGAGTTACAGGACTATTCAGAGTTTCTATTTCTTGTCAAATTAGTCTTCACAAATTATTTTTCTAGGAATTTATCTATTTCAATTAGATTTCATCTAGTTGTTCGTAATCTTCTTATATTTCTTTTTATTCTTGGATGGTTCTTTTCTGTATCTTCCTGTCCATGCCTAGAATTATTCATTTGTGCCTTCTTTCATTATACATGTTCTCTTCACCAGAGATTTAGCAATTTTATTAGTCTTTTTCAAATTTGGTTTTATTGTAATTTCTTTCTATTTCATAGTGTCTGCTCTTATCGTAATTTCTTCATTCCTTTCAAATTCTTGGGTATTCTCTTAACATGAATGCTCTGCTCATGAATTTTTAGCTATTATCATTCTCTGAGTTTATAAAACTATAAATTTCTATGTAATTCTTTATCCGTACCGTATAAAGAAAAACCTTCCAAGTTTTTTCCCCAGTCTATGTAGTGAAAAAAACAATTATTCCCTACTATGAGGCTTCTTTACTTTCATATTACTACCACACTCACACAGAACACTTTACTTCGCACACTTCTGGTCACCAAATATGAGGGGGAGGGTGGTTACCATACCAAGCAATTCTCCATGACACCAGCTGAGTGTCCTATAAATTAACTCAATTCCAACACCGTCTATCTGAAGATAGTGTCAGATTCCACGGGTTAAGGGCTCAGTCCCATAAGACTGCCACCACACCACTTCAGATGCACACAGTGGATCCTCAGGTTACCCATAACTTGTGTCCAACTTGCCTATAAATCCAGGGTTCTCATGACGAACTCAGGAAAATATAGACTTAAAATTTATCAATTTTGTATTTGTCTTTCTCGGTCTGACTTGTTTCACTCAGCATGAAATTCTCTGGGTCTATGCATGTTGTTGCAGGTGATGGGATTTCATTCTTTTTTGTGGCCAAGTGATGCTCCATTGTGTGGATATACCACAGTTTCTTTATCCAATCATCTATTGATGGACATTTTGGTTGTTTCTGTATCTTGGCCATTGTGAATAGCACCGCAATAAACATGGGGGTGCATATAAAAAATTACCAATTTATTATGAAAGGATAATATGAAAGCTACAGATAACCATCCAGATGGAAGAGACACATAGGGCAAAGTGTATGGGAAAGTGTGAGGGACTTTCATGCCTTCTCTGGGCATTCCATTCTCCCAGCATTTCCATAGGTTAACCAACTCAGAAGCTCTCCAAACCCAATATTTTTGGTCTTTCATGGAGGCTTCATCATATAAGCATGATAGGTCATTAACTCCACTTTTAGCCCTTCTCAAGAATAAGGGACAGGGCTGAAAATTCCAAGTTTCTAATCATGACTTGGTCTGTCCAATGACCAGCCCTCATCCAGGAGCCATCCAGGAGGCCACCCAGAGTCACCTCTGTAGAACAAAAAATACTCCTATCACCCAGGAAATTATAAGGATTTCAAAAACCCTGTCAGAAACTAGGGTCAAAGACGAACTGTTAGAACAAAAGATGCTCCTTGTGCTTCTTCACTTAAGAAATTACAAAAGATTCAGGAATTCTGTGCCAGGGACCAGGGGCAGAGAACAAAATATATCTTCTATTATTTCACAATGTGCATCACACAAATCTTTATATGCGGTTAAGTCGTAAGTAATTTCCAATTTTACTCATATTTCCTCTTTGACCTATAAAGGTGATTTTAAAATGCATCTGAATGTATGGGTTGAAACTTATCTTTCATTATTCATTTCTAAGTTGATTATATTATGATCAGCAAGTTTAGTTTATATTATCCCAATTTATAAAAATGCCTTAAGACTTTTTTTATAGCTTGGCGTCCAGCCAGTGTTCATGAAGTTTGACATCCAGCCAGTGTTCATGAAGGTTACATGTATGCTTGAAGACAATGTGTGCTATTCATGTCTGTGTGGCCGGATTCTATTCTGTTTATTACACCAGTAATTGTGTTTCCATACATTCATTCAGTTTGGTATTTCCTTGATTGGTCAACTATTTAGAGTTGTGTTAAAATTACCCACTTTGATGGTGAATTTGTCAATTTCTCCTAAATTGTTGATTTTTTTTTTGTTTTCCATGGCTTGATACTATGTTATTAATTGGGTGCCATTGTAGGATCATTATATTTTCCAAGGGAATTAATTCTTCTGTCACAGGCACCTCGATCTATCATAATAACTTTTTACCTTAAAATCTATGTTATTTGATATTAGTATAGCTACTTCAATTCTCTTTGGCTTGATACATATTTTTCTTTTATTTTCAAATATATATCATGTCATATTATACATACATGAATATTTATCCTATTTAACCATCAGCCAGCCCCAACAACTGTGAACTTATGCCAATGTTATTTCTTTTTTTAAAAAAATCTAACCCACCATCTTGAAAAGTCTTTTAATATTATTTCCTCTATACCCATCCACGCCTCTCCTGCCTCCCTCCCCGCAAATTATTTTGAAGTAAACCTCAGGCACCTTATCATTTCATTTCCAAATATTCAATGTATATTCTTTTAAAAACGACACTTTAAAACACCTAATAGCAATATCATTACTGCATTTTAAAAATCGACCTTAATTTATTAACATCATCAACTATCCAGTCATTGTTCAAATATCCCAGATTGTCTCATTTTTTTTCAAATGCTTAGTTTGAACAATCCAAATAAGATCCTTTGATTGCAATTTATTAATATGTCTGTCAAGTCTCTTTTAATTTATAAATGTCTGCTCCCAACTTCTATTTTCCCATGAATTTATTGAAAACGGCATTGTCTGTCTTGCAGACTGTTCCATATTCTGGATTTTGATCATTACATCCTCATGAATGATTTCAGCTCATGCCTTTGTAGCCTCTGATATGTATTTTCCTATCACTTGATTTTGAAAGTTTATGTTTTGGCATTGACACTTTTAAACATGGTATATCTGGATTTTATAGGCCATTTGCAATTATTTTGACAATGCTATTTTGGCTTTATTTTCATCATGTCATTTTTTGTTTCTTATTAGTTTCACTTTTTCTCTTTGGTCTGTTTTGCTCTCATTTAAATTGATAGTGACTTTAAAAAACAAAAACAACAATCCCTTCAGTTAAAAATGTCTGTGAGTTTTTATTATATGTAATACCTCCCTCTCCCACAATTTTCTATCTCAGAAACCTGTGCATTTCCAATTTAGTATTTATTGTAAGCATTAGATTTTGGTTTACTTAAAAATAATGGTAAACATTTACTGAGTACTGTTCCAAGTGAATTTTGTGAAATTATATGAATTTTGTTTTTATTCTACACAAATGGGGTATGTTCTACTTGCTATGATTCATTTCACATATAAGGAAACTGAGGCACAGAGCAGTTACATAATTTGACCCTGATCCCATTGGATAGTAAAGGGTGCCGTTCAAATCTGAGTCCATGGCTGAACTCCAGAGCCTTTGTTTCTTGCTTAGAATATAAGCTCCTTGAGGGAAGAACAATGTTTTCCATACTCTCCATAGTATCCACAGCACATGCCAACACAGAGCAGGTGTTCACATTGCCTAGTAAAGATTTAGTAAATAAATCTGTGCTATATCTCTTTATGTTCCCAATATAGGAAGGATTTGGGGAATGGGAAGCCCTGGTTTCTGGAGTTATATTCTTCCTCTTCTACTCCTCTAATTATCTATGGTTTCTTTTCAAAATCAGCTTAGTTATAGGGATGCCAGATTTAGCTAATAAAAATGTAGAATGCCCATTACATTTGAATGCCAGATAAACAACAACACAATTTAAAAGTGCATTCTATGCAGTATTGGGGACATACAGGTAATAAAAAAATGAGTTATTTATTTGAAATTCAAATTTCACTGGTCATCTTATGTATTATCTGGCAACACTACACGGGGATCTCTTGGGAGAAACATAATGCTCTTAATACTAATTCATGGTTCCAGATTTCTGTCACACGGAGTATAAAAATGGTGGCATCGAGTAAGGTTTGTACTGCCTTCTTACGCTGTCACCCTCTTCAGTCACTAGCCTAATTCATTCTCCTGTTTTAATTAAAAACATATATCATGAATGACTATAAATTATAGATTTATTTCATAATTACCTAGCTAGTTCTACTCAGTTATCCATAAAATGACTATGCTTTAAAAGTTTTACTAATATTCTTAACAGAAACATTTTTCTATTCCAAAGCCTTCTAATGATCAATTATTTACTAACGACAATCTAAAAGTAATAAAGAAAAATGAAAAATACATGAAACTGGAAAAAAGAGAAAATTATGATCTTTAATTTCCCTAGTCAGACATAGACATAGTTAATACTGGTTTTTAATCTATTTTAAACTTTTTAAAATACATACACCGTGTACAGTTGTGTATACTAACATATATTTTTTGAACATTTATCCTACTTAGACAAAGCCTGAGATTTAACCAAAGTTTTGTTTAAATTGTTTCTAATTTTATATTATTATAAACAGCTCTAATAAGCATCTAATTTTTAATCCATTTCTTTTGTATTGGTGTGTGCACTCTGGAGCTACACCAGTAAATGCAGCAATGTCTCTACCCTCAGACAATTAACAGTGAGATAGAAAACTACCAAACATACAAGTAAATATACAACATATCAGGTAGTCATGATGCTATAAAAGGGAACGAGTGAATAAGGTAGTAGGGAGAGGAGGGGGTTGCTATTTTTAAAAGAAAGATGAAAGGAGGCCTATTCTAGGACATGGGACATAACCAGGGATATAGATAAGAGAGGAGTGAGCCATGGGGTCATGTAGGAATCAACATTCCAGGTAGAAGTAATAACAAGTGCAAGTGTCACGAGGTGGGAAGCCACTCAGTGCCCTTTCCCATTTAAAACAAAGAAGAAAGACTAGCATTGCTGGACTGTGGTGAACAGGCAGATGGTGAACGAGGAAGCCAAGGTTTGGTTTCATTTCTAATCACAGTGGAAGTGCTTTGTGTCTTCCGTGTGGGAATGACCCTTTAAGCATTCTGGCTTCTATGAGAGAGGGTAATAGTGGGAGTGGGAAGGCAGTCAAAATGTGATTGCTGAAGGCTGAGAGTGGAGTGATGGTGGCTTAGATTGAATTTACAGTAATGGAGATGTGAGAAGTGGATTCAAGATAAATTTCGCAATTGGTGTTGACAGCACTTGCTGATAGATGGATGTGGATTGTGAAAGAAAAGGGGAATCAAGATGGATTCTTGTTTTAGGTTTTTGCCCGAGTGTGAATGACAGTGTGGTTCTCTGAGACAGGAAAGACTGAAAGACTAGAAGTGCATGGGGGCGGGGTGGGGAGGGAATGGTGGTGATGGAGAATCAGCAGCCGTTTCTGACTTACTAAGTATGAGACGCCATTTATATATGCAATGGACGATGTCTAGTGGACATTTGGTGCTAGGATCTGGTTTTAGGGTTGTGCTACCCCCCAATTCACATGTTGAAATCCTAACCTCCAAAGATGATGGTCTTAAGAGTGGGGCCTCTGGGAGGTGCCTAAATCATGAGGGTGGAGCCCACATGAATGGGATTTGGGCCTTTATAAAAAGGCTGCAGAAAGCTTTCTCACTGCTTCCACTAGCAAACAGACTGCAGTCTAGGAAACAGGAGGAGGGTCCTCACCAGAACATGACCATGCTAGCACCTTGATCTTGGATTTCCCAGCCTCCCAAGCTGTAAGAAATAACTTTCTATTGTGTGTAAGCTACCCAGTCTGAGGTATTTGTTACAAGAGCTCACCCAGACTAATACAGTTGGAGACACAATTCTGTAGATCAGAGGAGAGGACAGAGCATAGTGCTACGCTGTGCTGAGACTTTGAGAAACCCTGTTGGAGTCAGGGAAAGGCTGGGACCAAATGGGGGATATGGAAGTGCCATCACAGAATTTGAGTGGGTTGAGGAGAAAATGGGAAATGAGGAATACAAGTTCACAATTTTAAGGGGTTTTCTTCTAAAAAAGAGCAGAGAAATGGAGTGGTAGCTAGAGGGCTTTTTCTTTAAAGATGGGTGATGTTAGAGTATGTTCCCATGCTCGTAGAACTGACTCAGTGGACAAGAAGACACCGATGGTAGCAGGAGAGAGAGAGGAGATTTGTAAGAGCAGAGTCCTCAGGCAGATGTGAGGTGCGTGTGCCCCGCACGTGGAGGTGTTGGCCTGGGGCAGGGACAGGGCATCTCCTTCCTCGGGACAGAAGCAAAGACAAAGTATGCAGCTACAGACAAGGGGATTTCTGGGTTAGTTGAGAAAGAAGGTTGCTCTAGCGTGATTGTGTCTGTGTTCTCACAGAAGCATGAGGTGAGATGTCAAATGGGAAGTGAGGGGAAGAGGTCTGGGAAATTCGAGGAGAAAGGATAATATGTGAATTGGTCATCTTGGAGAGACAGAAAGTGGGTTTCTGTGCATGGGATAGCAGGCTTGTCTTTTATCCAGCCACTTTACTGATCTCATCACATTCAGGAATTTTTCTGCACTATGCCTGGATTTCCCAGATAAGCAACCTGTCACCTCTGCATATAATAACAATTTATCACATTGTTGTTCCTGTTTCATGCTATGTGACCTTGGAGAGAACTTCTAGAGGAAGATGATGGTAGGCATCTTTGCTTTCTTTCTTATTTTAATAGTTATTCCTATAATCTTGTGTTGCTAAAATCAGGACGTTATCTCTTGGTTGGAAATAGATGCTCTTTACCAAGGGATAACAATATAGTCCTATGGCCAGTTTATTAAAATGTTTCATTAGAAAGGATTGTTGAATATCTAATAATTTCTGATCGTTACATAAAAGCCTTATCTTTTTTTTGTTTTAAAGCTTTAATTTTAGCCTTTAAAGCTAAAGACCCCAATGGTTGTCTTTCTCCTGCTTTCCAGTTTTAATTTGCTCCTTATTAAGACTTACCTGATATCTGGTTAGGGGCTTCTCCTAAATGCTGCCATAGCCCCCCATGCCAGCCCTAGCATAGCTCCTTTCACATTGTCCTATTCATGTATCTACCTTTTCCACTAGATTTTAAGCTATCTCAGGAGTTGTTTTACTTACCACCATATCATCAGCCCCTGGCACAATACATAACGCTTGCTAAATGACTTAATGTCATAGCTCTCTGTGTGCCGGTTCTCTCTATCATCAATCCTCCAGGTAGACTTGCCCTAACTTGTGGGCTGGGAAGATGCATTTTTCATTATTAACAATAAAACCCCCCACTGTACCACATGCATCATGCTCATCACCTCATTTACTCATTGCAACAATTATATAGAGGTAAGTACTATGATTATCCCCATTTTTGTAGATGGGTACTTAGTGAGGTTATTTTGTCCAATTACAGTATAACCTAGAAACCACTATATATATTCTGTTGCATTCTTTTATTTGTACCCACATCTCCCTCTTTATTGTGATGTTCTCGGTCATTACAGACACAATAGCTTGGTCAGAATAGAAAACATGCTTACTGAATGGGTTAGATGGCAAGATGGGCACCTGCTTCGTGGGAATTTTAAGTCATTGAAATATAGTTAATGATAAGGGCTTTTTCTGGATCCAAAAGACTGGATTTTTGTTCTCATTTCTCCTCTTAAAAAGTCCTTTTCTTTCCTATATTGGGAGTCATTTACCCTTTCATCTCAGTCTTGCTGTCTTACAGCTCAAAAAAAAAAGAAAGAAGGAAAGAAGGAAGGAAGGAGGGAGGAAGAGAGAGAAGGAGGGAGGGAGGGAGGGAGGGAAGGAGGGAAGGGAAGGGAAGGGAAGGGAAGGGAAGGGAAGGAAGGAAGGAAGGAAGGAAGGAAGGAAGGAAGGAAGGAAGGAAGGAAGGAAGGAAGGAAGGAAAGAAAAGAAAGAAAGAAAGAAAGAAGAAAGGAAGGAAGGAAGGAAGGAAGGAAGGAAGGAAGGAAGGAAGGAAGGAAAGAAAGAAAGAAAGAAAGAAAGAAAGAAAGAAAGAAAGAAAGAAAGAAAGAAAGAAAGAAAGAAAGAAAGAAAGAAAGAAAAAAGAAAGAAAAAAGAAAGAAAAAGAATTTGTCCACACTTACTGGTTTTTCTCATGCCATTTCATCCTTAAAACAATCCTATGAACTAAATGCTCTATCAACCTTCTTTAGATGAAGAAACTGAGACAGACGGTGATTAGATAATTTGAGTGAAGCTATAAAGCTGGTAAGTGACTGAGTTGAATTGAATCAGAAAGACAGTTCTTCAGCACGTTCTACTACTACCTTCCTTGTTATAACCAGCTCTTATCACTGGAAAAATTGTGTAGTAAGCACAATTATAAAAACTTTGGAAGTAGACACATCTCTAAGAGACTTATTCATTTTTTGGTGTGTCTCTCATAGTATCTAATCCCTGTAGAAATGTACACCCATTCGTAATAGCCTGAAGTAGCCAATATTATAATTTCAGGGTTAATGCATTCCTGCAATGACAACACCTGTTCATTTCTTTCAAACCCTGCTGGCATGCCACTTTCCTCTTTTAGACTCTGTTAAGTCAGAATTCTGCACCAAACAATTTTCTCAAATTGACCTGGAACTTCTGCTAAGCCTGGCAGTTCCTTTCAGAAGGCCTGGTCAAGGTTTCATGACATCTGAATACGGAGGGAGAAAATTGCTTCATAGAGAAGAAAGCATTTGTCTAACTGTCAACAAAGCTCCAACTGGACAAAATTCTAGGGCCCACGTGAGATACTTTCGCTCTGCTCAATATCTTTTAAATGATTTTCCAGTAGTTTTTGTCCTCTCCATTAGAGTGTCCGGGTGAATGATTTAATATATTCTCATCTATGGAAATTTGGTCAACTTTCTTAGCCTTTCTAAGTATTGTTCTGATTTTTTTTCCTTTCATTTGTGTGTTCCAATAAACAAAGATCTCATTTCCAGAGAAACTAACCAACTAGCATTTATGATGGAATAAATGAGCCCCTCAGCAAGTATGACAATGTCCTCCAGTCCCCCTCTTCTTGGAATGTTATTTTTCTTTTCACCACCTGAGCCCTAAGCCATCATATTCTTTTACTGGCATTTTCGTGTTTATTTCCTCTTAATGGTTCCCAAATGTGTTTCTTTGGACAGACAGTATCAGAATCACCTTGGTCACTTATGAAAACTATAGATTATCAGGTCAGATCCCAGATCTACAGAATCAGATTCTCTAAGGTTTGGGTCAAGAATTTGTATTTGTAATAGACTCTCCAGATGAGTTATTTAAATACCAGGCATCCTACTCTCTGACCGCTACCACTTAATGTCTTTGCTCAAATCTTCTAGAATCCCTTCCCCAGGCATCTATAAGCACAGAGACCTCCATTCCATTGACCCCACTGCTCTTCCTCCAACCCTGTCTCCCCTCATGTCCTTCCTTTTCTTCTTACCCTATTAGAAACCCCAACTCAGCAACATCAATTTGTGACATCTGTTCCCTCTTCTCTTATCTTTTTCCCTCCATGTAATGTTTTTAGAAAAATTCAAATTCTGATTTTTGTCTAATCACCTTCCTATCTTGTGCCTGCACCCCAGCAGTGAAATATTTTAGACAAAAACCACAACACTAGGTTGACAGATCAAATTTTAATTTATTGTCACAAATTGCATGTGGATATTCAATGTTGCTGAATATCATAGCATCCCTTGTCCACTCCACTATTTCATATCTTTTTTTCCCCGCTCCTCTCCTTAAGCCTCCAAGTCTCTCCTCCAACTGTCAGAACAGGAGCACTCAGATGAAAAACCCTTCATCTTGCCACCAAATAGTCCAGCAGCCCACCTGCAGGTTTTACTTCCACACTTGCTGTGCTGGAAGACACATGTGGCTTCTATCGAAAGCCAACCCTTCCACTTGTACTTTGATCCCATTTACCTTTCCATTTCTCAAGAACATCATTTCTACAACTTCCCCAGTCCTCCTTTTGCATCATTAGGTTTTCTTTCTCCTCTTGATTATTTCTCTCAGTAGATAAACATATCTTCTTAGTTTATATTAAAATCCCTTCTTTGATCCCATGTGTTTCTCCTTCCACCACCCATTTTCAGCTCATGTTACAGCAAAACTTTTTGTAAGATTTGACTGACAGCTATCACAAATTTTTTAATGGTCCTGTCTCATTCCACCATCGATCCTAACCACAACTTCATTGAAGTATCATTTAACAAGGTCCCTAATAAGTTCCATTTTGACAGACTCCCCTGTCAAAACTCTGTTCTTTCCTTTACATCTAATTTGACTTGGCTGATACAGTGGATTATGTTCATCTTTTAAAAAATACCTTCTTTTTTAGGCTCCTCTGATTTCTGGTTTTTCTTCTGTCACAGATTTCTCCTCATTAGTCTCCTTTGGCAAAAATCTAGAAGTCATTTTTGATTCCATTCTTTTCTTCCTACTCAATATCTGATCTATCCCAAGTTTGGTCAACATTACTGCGATATACATCCTGAACACAATAGCTTCTCACCATCATATTGCTACAGTTGTAGGTCAAGCCAGTACTGCCTCTCACCTGGAGTACTGAATCAGACTTGGTCCCCTCTACTTCCTTCTAGTCTTGACCCCTTCAAATCAATCTCCACAAAGCAACCATGGTAACCTTTGTTAAAGAATACATCCAGTACTCTCAGTGCCTCATCTGGTTAAAATCCTTCTTTGGCTTTCTATTTCAATTAATTAAGAATAGTATAAAGATCTCACCATGCTTTCTATAGGACTCTATGTTTTCTAGTCATTCAACAAAGTATATTACTACGAGCCAGATAGGTATCGTGAGAACATTACTGAACAAAATGAAAACTCTTCCCTTATGAGGCTTACATTCTAATGGGGAGGAAGGTATAGAAAATTAATATGGGATATCAGATGGCGATAAGTGTTTGGGAAAAAAATAAAACAGTGAGTGGGGGAAGGACATAGTGATAGTGCAGTTTTAAGTAAGGTGACAGATAAAGACCTCTATAAGAAGGTAAAAAACCTAAAGGAGGAAAGAGGAAAGCCATGGAGCCATCTGAGGTGAAGAGTGCTCCAGACAGAGGAACATTCATTGCAAGGGTCCTGATGTGAAAGTTGGCTTGTGGTGGGGTCAAGAAATTGCCAGGCAGCCAGCGTTTTCTAGCAAGGGGATGTGAACAAGGGGACAGCTATAGGAATAAGTTAGAGTGTTAACCCAGCAGGGGAAGGGTGGGAGATAAAAAATGTGGGGCATCATTGGCCAAACTGAAAACATTGGCTTTTAATCCAAGATGTGAAGATATTAGAAGGTTTTGAGCAGTAGAAATGGCTAGCTGTGAGGACCCTATGTGAACAACAGACTAAAGGAGACAAAGTCAGATTCTCGGAGATCAATTAGAAGATTGTTGTAATAATCCACCTGAGAGATGCTAGTGGCTTGCATCAGGGTAGAAGCAGTGAAGGTGAGACAAGCGGTCAACTCCAAGAAGGAGGAGTTATCAGGATTTGCTGAGAGATTAGGGGCCTAAGAGAAAGGGAGGAGTCGTGGATGCGTCACCATTTTGGTATGAGTAATTGGAAGAAGTTAGTTGCCATTAACTGTGATGTGGAGGATGAAGCAAGAGCAGTTTACTGGGGACAACAGAAGTTGAATTCCAGGGATATATAACTACATGATCTGGCCACTGTCCAACTGTCTGATGAGACCGTGGCCCTGTAGGCATCTTGGCTAAAACTCTGTGGGATCCTGCAGCAGGAGGGAGACCCAGTTAAGCTGTGTCTAGATCCTGATCCACAGAAACTGAAAAAATAGTGTTGTTTTAAGCTACCAAGTTTGTGGTAATTGTTACACAGCAATAGATTAATTAATACAGTGATACTGCACTGGGATTAGTTTGATTGCCAAAGATTTCATCATTTTAAAGAGTGATCTCTCTAGTACATTCAAAATATTTTATTTATCAAAATTAAATTAAAAATTTATCAGAATAACATATAAGCTGTAAGGTGAAGTATACTAGTCTTAAGATCTATTCTTTAGGATTTGCAGAGCTTTTAAAAATATTTTTTTTCTTTGGAGATTTCCATTTATTCATGTCTTCAAGGTACTTTTTAGAATGAATGTCCAGTTCTATGAACCGAGTTCTTTAATCTGGCATCTCATACTGGTCCAGTCAAGGGAAGCTAAAACACCAGCATGAATGTGGTATATAGTCCTGGAGAATTAATTTTACCTGATAATTTGAGGAAGTTAAGATTTGAATTCTTATGACATGAAAACAGTTTGTAATATGAATATGCAGATAAATTTAGCAGACTGCAGCTTATATATGTTGAACACTTCATGGGGAGAAAGTGAGTGGACGTTTTTGTTGTTTTGAATTCTCAGGAAATCTGGTGCTCTTAGCCCTGCTAGTAACATAAGAACTATGAGGACAAATGATGTTTGGATGGTGCAGGGTGCATTGCATTGCTGGAGAGGAAGGGCTGGAATATTAGCATTCCCAGAAATACCGGGGCTTGTAAGGTAGGCTTTGGTTTTTGTTTGTTTGTTTCAATGTACTTTTCACCATATAAACAAGTGATTTTTTAAGCATTAGACCAGAAAGCCATTAGCTATCATAAATCAGTCTAACTTTCTTGCCTGGATTACAATAAATTATTTATTGATAAGTTTGCAACTGTACTTCAGTCTATTTCCTATTCACTGATTTTGCCAATACCATAAGAACCCATTCCCCCAAAACTTTCTTTTTATCACAAATTAGTGTCAGTCTTTATCTTCTAAAAGAGAAATAACTTTCAAAATTCTATTTATACATGGGGACATAAAATTGTGGCTAAGAACAAGAAGTTGGAGGCCTTAGCTTGAAGCCAAAAGAAATGATCAAGATCATACTGGGTCAGATATCATCAGAGGAGCTCCCCCACAGTTCACCTGACAGTGCAGATGGGAGCAACCCTCAACCCCTCCCGCAGAATCAATGTTCATACTGGGAGTTGAGCCAGTTTTTAATTTTTATGGGGATGCAAAGAATACTAAGCCAAGTAAGAAACTATTGCAGTAACAGCATGAAACCCATCATTTCAAAATTAATAACATTAATTTAGAATAAAATGCCTGTAATCGAAAGAGACAAATCTTGATTAGACAATACAATGAGAAGTACCGTTAAATAATTCTGTATTTCTCTGAAAATAAGACCTAACCGAAAATAAGCCCTAGCATGATTTTCCAGGATGACATCCCCTGAACATAAGCCCTAATGCGTCTTTTGGAGCAAACCTTAATATAAGACCTAGTCTTATTTTCGGGGAAACAGTTTTTTAAGTGTTTTGGATATCCAGTCAAGATGTCAGAGTAAGTTAACGCTGTGTTCACCTGCCATAACTACATCAAAATTATAACTCAGTTACAGAACAACCACCATTTAACACCACCTGAAGACTAGCTGAACAGAAGCCTTAAAACTAAGGATATACAGAAGAAACCATATTGAAACTGGTAGGAGGTGCAGAGATGTGAATGAGCTGGTCCCACACCAGGGTGTGACAACCAAAAACTGAGATGGATATCTCAGTGGCAGAGTTCCTCTCTGAGGAGAGAGGAGCCCCAGCCACACACCAGGCTCCCCAGCCCAGGGTTCCAGTGCCAGGAAGAGAAGTCATCATAACTTCTGGCTGTGAAAACCAGTGCAGACTGTGACTGAGTGAGATGGAGGGTGGCTAGAGTCCCAGGCATTCCTCTTAAAGGGCCCATGCACATATTTACTCACTGATGGGCTTACTCACTCTGAGCTCCAATGCAGGGGCAGCAGCTTAAAAGGAACCAGGGACATACAAAGAGAAACTGAATTGTCTGTCTTCAGGGTAAGAGCAGGAGGGGAAGCTTTCTCCCAAACAGAAGTGCTGGCAGACTCCATTATTTCTTTTTTGAGTCCTCCCCAGTTTCAGTATGAAGACACAGGAGGCTGTCATATCTGAGTCTGCATCAACCTGGATAACACCATTAACCTTACTTTGGTGTTTCCCTGAGACCTGCCCTCACCCAACTAGCAGACCCACCCAAGCCTGTTCCAGTGGTGTTTCCATACAAATGACCTGTCTTGGCCTATGCTTCAGACTTTCCTAAAATCTCTCAACCAAGCAGTATCTGGCTTTAGTGTGTCCATACATTTTCCTAAGCAGCCTTAAGTTCAGTACTAGCAACAGCCAGCCTCGGTTCACAGCTAAGCTTCTCCTAGGCACCGCCAAACCAAGCATGGATGACATCTGTGGATCACTTTGTGGAGCTCATGCCAACTGGCCCCAGACAGGATGCAGGCTATAGCTGAACTTGGGCTGCAGCAGAGCTGCTCCCAGGAGGCCTTGGGGCTGGCATACCTCATGGCTATCTTCAAACGACACCGGAGCACCACCTGGCTGGCTCCACAGATGACACACCCAAAGGGCAGACTGCACAGGCACCAGAGCCCTGTAAAAGTGAATCCTGCTCTGTAGGGTCACCCCCGAACAACAGCTCCTTTGCTATAGTCACAGCCAGTTCAAACAACCAATCAGCCCGAGGGTCAATTCCTCCCATTAATATGCAAACAATAATGAAGGCTCAACTACAACAGAAGGGTACACACAACCCACACAAGGGACACATCTGCAGCACCTGGCTAGGTGACCAGGGAGAGTGTGCCACTGGTCGCTACAGGACATCTACTATATAAGACCGCTCTACCAAGACTGGGAGACATAGCAGCCCTACCTAACATAGAAACAAACACAGGAAGGCAGCCAAAATGGGAAGACAAAGAAACATGTTCCAAATGAAAGAACAATACAAAGCTCCAAAAAACAAAAAAAAAGGAGTAAACAAAATGGACACAAGCAATTTACCAGATGCAGAGTTCAAAAGACTGGATATAAAGATGCTCAATGATCTCAGTGAAACAAAGAGATAAGAAATATAAAATGGAGATAAAAAAAAACACAAAAAAGTACCAGTCAATAATGAAGGAACACAATAACTGAAATAAAGAATATATTATAGGGAATCAACAGTAGATTAGATGAAGCAAAAGTCTGAATCAGCAATTTAGAAAATAATATAGGTGAAAACACCCAATCAGAACAGCAAAAAGAAAAAGGAATCCAAAAAACAAGGACAGTTTAAGGTGCCTCTGGGTCATCAAGCGTACCAACATTTGCATCGTAGGGGTACCAGGAGAAGAGAGTGGGCAATGAATTGAAAACCTATTTAAGAAATAATGATAAAAGAGTTCCTGAACCTGGTGAAGGAAGTAGACATACAAGCCCAAGAAGCACAGAGAGTCCCAAATAAGATAAACCCAAATAAGCTCACATCAAGATACATTGCAATTAAAATGCGAACGTTAACAACAAAGAGAGAATCTTAAAAAGCAACAAGAGAAAAGCAGTTAGTTACCTATAAGGGAGCTCCAATAAGACTGTCAGCTGATTTCTCAACAGAAGTTTTGCAGGCCAGAAGAGATTGGCATGAAATACTCAGTGATGAAAAGCTGGACCTACAACCAAGATTACCCTACCCAGCAAAGCTATCATTTAAAATTGAAGGAGAGATAAAGAGCTTCCCAGATAAGAAAAAGCTAAAGGTTCATCACCACCAAACCAGTATTACAAGAAAGGTTAAAGGGACTTTTTTAAAAAGAAGAAGAAAAGATTTTAAAAAATGAATAAAATGACAATAATTACATATATATTAACTATTACTTTCAATGTAAATGGACTAAATGCTTTAACCAAAAGACATAAGGTGGTTGAATGAACAAGAAAACAAAACCCTCACATTTGCTGTCTATAAGAGACTCACTTCAGATTGAAAGATACACAGACTGAGAGTAAAGGGATGGAAAAAGATATTTCATGAAAATGAAAATGAAAAGAAAAACCTGGTGTAGTAATACTTATACCAGACAAAATAGACTTTAAAACAAAAAACTATAGCAAGAGACAAAAAAGGTCCCCATAATCCCACTTCTGGGTATTTATCTAAAGAAACCCAAATGCTACTTCATTGCAGCATTATTTACAATGGCCAAGATGTGGAGGTTGCCAGGGTGTACATCAATGGATGCATGGAGAAAGAAGAAGTGGTACACGTGTACAATGAAATATAACTCAGCCATAAAAAAGAGTGAAATTTTGCCACCTGCAACAATATAGATGGATCTAAAGGGTATGGTGATAAGAGGAGTAAGTCACACAGAGAAGGACAAATGCCACATGATTTCACTTACATGGGTAATGTAAAGAACAAAATAAATGAAGAAACAGACTCATAGTTACAAGTAATATTTTGATGGTTGCCAGATGGGAGGGGCTTGGGGGGTTGGGTCAAAAAGGCGAAGGAATTAAGAAGTACAAATTGGTAGTTACAAAATAGTCACAGAGATGTAATAAGGAATATAGTCACTACTAATAACTATGTATGGTGTCAGATGGTACTAGATATATCAGGGTGATCACTTTGTAAGTTATATAAGTGTCTAATCACTGTATTGTGTACCTGAAACTAATATAATATTACATGTCAACTGTAATTGAAAAATTAAAAAATATGTATTTTAAAAAGAGCTCTTTAAAGTCTCCATAAAGTCAGTTGCAGCATTTTTCTCTAGGTTCTACTCCCCTATTAGACCACTAGATGACACCTGGAATTTGTCTGGGGTCTAAAATGACTACCAAACTTATAGGAGGTAATTATTAAGTGACGCTATTATATGATACATTTTAATGTGCTCAACAAGAACATTTAAACAGCTGGCAGAGTGACTGGGTTGACTTTGTTCCTTCTACACAGATGGCTGAAGGTGTGGGTATGAATAATATACGTGTTTTACTGGTCTTAGCTTAGCATATTTACAATGATGTTGTCTGTGAAGATGTTAACAGAAAAAGGACTTTTGGCAAAATAACTGGTGAGGACATTCTCAACAAGATGCATAAGGCATTTGGCAAGCACTGTACCAATTACCAAAAAAAATGCATGACCATGTGCACAGATGGAAAGCTAAATCTGGAAAGGCAAAGCTGAGAAAAGGAATACCTTACACCAAGGCTGTTAGCCCACCCAGGAAAAGACCAGCATCGGCGGGATCAAGACACCTCAGTTCAGAAAGCATGCCACTTTCTCTGTGTGTTTGATGGGGCTTGGGGGACATAAAATTATGAGTTTTATAAAAAACATTTCTTAAAATTCTCATCTTTAAAAAATAAATTTATCAGAAAACAGAAAATGTTTTTGAAAGCTGGCTGTACTGCACAGATGTAAGCTGGCTTAGCCAAGGGAAAGGGTCAGAATTTAGGTGCGTCATTAGCCTGTTTCATGTCATACTGTCATCTTTAATTTACCCATAAATCGCTTTTATATTATTTATTTAAAAATATTTTTTTAATGATATGGTAAACTCCTCTAAACTCACCACCCAATATCAGAACTAGAACACTCATAATGACCTGTATCTACCAATGAGCTTTTGTCTGTCCCATCGCCTTACCTCCTCTTCAATATCCTGGATTTTGTGGTTATTGATTCCTTGCGTTAAAAAACATGTAAAAATACATGTCTGAAATACATGTTGGTTTCAGTAGATTTTTAAAATTATAAAAGGTTTTTATGCTACATGTAGTCTTCTGGGTACTTAGATTTTTTCGTTCATCATTGTTACTAAGACTTCCATTTTGTTTTAGGTAGCTATAGTTTATTTTCACTACTATATAATATTTTATTGTATGAACATACTAGATAAGATAAATTCAATTTATTCAGAGTGTAATATCTCCTTTATACACTACTTTATTTAGTTTAATATATAGCTATTAAACTATATATTAAATGTGCCCGTGATTTTCTTTTTTAGGCTGTTACTGTCCAGTTTTGGAATCAAAGTTATATTGGCATAATGGAATAAGATGGCCTAATGGAATGAGTTGGGAAGTCCCCTCTCTTTAATTAAAATTTTTGTTTTGAGATCATTCTAATTTACACGTAGCTATTAGAAATACAGAGAAATCTCATATACTCTTTATTTGGATTCCCTTAATAGTAACATTTTGTAAAACTTAATATCACAAGCAAGACATTGATGTCAATACAGTAAAATACAGAACATTTCCATCACCAAAGGGATTTTTTTCTGTTGCTTTCTTATTGCTACATTCACTTCCTCCTACACCCTCCCCCTAACCTTAATCTCTGGCTATCACTAATCCATTCTCCATTTTATGATTTTATCATTTCAAGAGTGTTACATATAGTGAATATGTAGTATATAATCTTTTGAAATTGGATTTTTAACTCATAATTCTCTCGAGATTCAGCCAAGTTGTTGCATATTTCAATAGTTCATTCCTTTTTCTTGCTGAGTAATATTCCACAGTTTAACCATTTACTCGTTGAAAGACACCTGGATTGTTTCTAATTTTCATTATTATGAATAAGGCTTCTATAAACATTTGTGTACAGGCTTTTGTGTGAATGTAATCGTTCATTTCTCTGGGATAAATATGCAGAAGAACCATTGCTGGGTGGTATGGTAATTACATATTAAGTTTATTTTAAAAATTGCTAAAGTGTTTTCCATAGTGTCTGTGTCATTTTGCATTCTCATGTGCAATGAATGAGGGATACAGTTTCTCTGCATCCTTGACAGCATTTTTTGTTGTCACTATTATTAAGTCACTGTGATAGGTGCATAGCAATATTTCACATGGTTTTAATTTGCATTTTGCTAATGGTCACTCTAATGTAAAATATAATTTTATGTGATTATATGCTATCTGCATATCCTCTTCATAAAATGTCTGTTCATGTCTTTTGCCCATTTCCTAACTGGTTTCTGCTTTTGGTATTGTTCTGAGAGTTCTTTATGTATTCTAAATATTAATGTTGGATATGTGGTTTGGAAATATTCTCTCCCAGTGTGTAGGTGTCTTTTTATCATTTTAACAGAACCATTTGCAGAACAAAAGTTTTGTTGAAGTAGAATTTTAATTACATCCAATTTATCAATATTTCCTTTTATGGATCACATTTTTTGTGTCAAGTCTACCAACTCTTTGTCTAGCCCTAGATCCTGAAGATTTCTCATGAATTTTTCCTAAAAGTTTCACATGTTTACATTTTTTATATTTAAGTTTATGACCCATTTTGAATTACCATTTGTATTAGCTCTGAGGTTTAGGTTAAAGTTTCTTCTTCTTCTCCTTCTCCTTCCCCTCCTCCTCCTCCCCCTTCTCCTCCCCTTCCCCCACCCCTCCCCGCGACCCTCCCGCTGCCCCTGCCCCTCCTCCTTCTCCTCCTTCTTCATATCCAATTGCTCCAACACTCTATTGAAAAGGATATCATTCCTTCTATTGAAAGTCTTTATTTCTGGCTCTGCATTCCATTTCATTGGTATGTATGTCCTTCTGCCAACACCACTAAGTCTTAATTAATGTAGCTATATAAGTAGTCTTATAATTGGGTACATGCTTATTCCCACCCCTTTTTCAAAACTACTTTAGCTACTCTTCCCCTACCTTTCTATATACATTTTTGAATAATCTTGCCATAGCTAAAAAATGTCTTGGTTGGACTTCGATGGGTTTATTTATTTATTTGTTTGTTTTTGTACATTGGGAGCACAGCCATTATTTCCTTGAATACTTTTTCAGTCCTTCTCCCTTTCTTTTTGTCTTTCCTATACATTGCTGACATGAATATTAAATCTTTTATTAATAGTCCCACAGGTTTCTTAAGTTCTGTTTGTTTTTTCAGTTTATTTTCACTCTTGAATGCAGCCCAATTTTCTAAGTTTGATAGATTCCGTATCATAGTATCTTTCTTGTTAACCAATGAGTTTTGAAGAAAATTCTTGTCTTTGATGGTGATTGGAAATGTCATTTTTATGTTAAACTACATGGGTATAGTATGAAATAGAATGAAAAAATTACAAATGTTGAAAATGGAACACCTAACTTGGAGGAAATCACATTAGTCTAAACAGACATCTGTCCTATGAGATCCTTTCTCGTCCACCTGTAATAATATTTTTCGTAGACATGTTTGAGAAACACAATTTTAATTCAATAATCTACCATCCTTTACTTGACACTAAAACAGAGACTGAATGTTATCATGTTAAAGCAAGATTTAAGCTCCTGAAACCACCTGGTAGTTTTGGAATCATGCTGGCTTTTTGCTTAATTTAACTTGATGTTCTTTGGCATCAGTATTTTTCACAATTCATGTTTAAAAATTATTGTTTCCTCTTTTGCAGGGGCAATTTTGTTGTAATTCCCAATGCTGTCTCTGGCACAAGGGTCCCATTGAAGATACATTTTGGTTTCCAAATGTGGGTAAATTGTATAATGCAGTTTATGGTGTGGCTTTTAAAGAGTTCCAATCCCTCTAAGCAGTGTTTAGAAATATTAGTACAAATATTTGGCTTTATCACATTGAAAGTGTTGTTGTAGGAGGCAAAAAGCATAGCAATTGAAGTGGAATTTTGACATATTTTTCAAAGCAGGAGCTAGAGGGAGGAGGTTTGGTGGCAGGCATCTTTGGAGAACATCGCCAACTGAAATTAAAAAGTCAGTCTCCAACTTTCCCATCTGCTACATACTGGATTTCTCCTGCAAATACCAAGTTTAATGAAACATACATCCTGAATGTAAAATACATTGAAGACCCAGTAACAATCATCAACTTCTGCCCAGCTGAATGTTTACTCTAATAAATTACTTGCCTGCACAGATGTTCTGTTTCATAATTTCTCATGGTGGTTAGTCCTCATTTCCATCTTTGAAATGCATTTTTTAAAAATGTTGGAAAGGACATTTGGCTTTTTAATTGAGCAGATTATTACAGAAAATTAGATGATAATTTTTCTTTAGTACATGACTTCTCTGTGAATCATGGGAGGTCCTGGGAACTCATTGCCCCTAAACTTTGTGTTCAAAAATTTCTTACCTAATTAGAAAAGTCTGTGTTATGTATGCTACTGTGAGTCTGGGCTCCTGAAGGAACCGGCCACCTTGATATATACCCTGAAAGTGACAAGGTAGATTGTATCAGTCACTTTTTGCCACAGTAATGCTGCATAACAAACCACCCCAAAATACAACAAAATGTCTTTATTCCTAATTCATGAATATGTGGGTCAACTTGCCTGAGCTTTGTGGGATTTGACTCCGGGCCACGGGTTCAGTTTAGATCTGCTCCAGGTACCTCATTTTTCTAAAACAAGTGGATTAACCCCAGAGGCATGTCTTCCCATGGTGATGGCAGAGTGCGAGAGGACAAGCCTAATCATGCAAGGACAACAGACCATACCCTACTGGCCAAAGCAAACATTGCCCAACCTACATTCAAGGGACAGGAAAATATATTCTGCCTCTAGTGGGAGGAACAGCAAAAACACAAGGCAGCTGGTATGAATACAGGAAAGGATGAAGAATTCAAGTTTATCTACTGAATTCAAGTTTATCGACTCTCTGCCACACTGTTTCTGAAAACAGTTTGTCAAATTATAATAAAATAAAAATTGAATTTCTTACCATGAAGTAGCACATACGCGTATATACCCTTTTCTTGTCTCATACACCCAGGAATAAAATCTGCTTCCTAAAGTACAGTGGTGACATTCAACTATTTTCTCTTTTTGTTTTTCTTTAAAGAATCAGAACCCCCCCCCCCGCCTTTAAAACAATTTATGTAGAACCTCATTGTATGGAATGGATAATGGAAGAGCTGATCCATTGGAAGGATGGAGAGAAGGGCAGTGTTAAGGGTAGGATGCCCAGCTATATTTGAAATTTAGATAAACAATAAATAATGTAGTATAAATATATCCTATGGTATCCTCTTCTTCTCGCCTTCTTTCCTTCCTCCCTTCCTTCCCTCCTTTCTTCCCGTTTTTTTTTTTCTTTCTTTCTTTCTGCTAAATCTGGCAACTCTAAACTTCTGCTAAATCTGAGAGCAACAGATAACCAACCGTGCCTTTTCCATCTCCTCCTTTACTACCTGATATACTAATATATACCTGTCCCCCCTGGCCTTCGTGGACAGGGCCATGCTTCTCTGGGTTGTAGGATCGGCAGGTTTCTAGGCCCTAGCCTGTCATCCTGAATCTTCCATGGGATACTCGGTTCCTTAGGAAAAAATTATTGGGGAAGAAAACTAACACTGGTGTGAAGTTTGAGCCCAGAAGAGCAAACCAGAGTCAGTCCGAAACTCTCCCAGTAGTCACCAGTGCTACATGGTGAAGTAAGTGATGAAAAAAGAAGCCACAGAAATTGTTTGGAAAAAGTTCTGGTGCTTAAACAAAAAGACAAGAATGGTTGAAATCCTAAGCCATGATAATTTCTGATCAGTGTAGTGACTGATTCCTCGTTGAACACCTGAAAGATTCATTTGTGCTCCAGGTGGAGGTGGAATGGGCAGGGTTAGCAGTGAACCCCACCTGCTCATCTACACTCCTCCCCACTGCAGCTGCGTCTCTCGTACCCAGGTTCCCAATAACCTGTCTGAGAAGATCACAGGTCCTTACGGGAGAAGGAGAGCACTGAGGCAGCCCTGTGTGCCGTTCAGAAGTTCAGCTTCCCAGACCCTCTGCCACACTGTTTCTGAAAACAGTGAACACTGTATGTTTAGACAGGGAACATTGGCCCTGTTACAACTGATGTGATATGACCGGCTTCCTTCCTTCAGTACAGTTATTCAAATTATGGGGAGTCTGGGGAAGACCTCAGGCCAGAGTGCAATGAAAGGTGCTCTAGCACCTTCCCAGGGGCAGGCTGAGGCCATGGGCACTGTGTTCTTTGGTCTCTTGTCTATCCATCCAGAAGATAAATGATGCATTGGTTTTATTAATTTACTTCAAACAGTAATTGCAAAGGAAAAAAGCAAAAATCCTATTCACGTCTCAGAAATGACATAAAACTTTGAAAAGCCTGCACAATACATGGAAACATTTGAGCTGAGTAAGGAGATCATACTGAGAACTAGAAAATTAAACACATGAAGACACAATCTGCAGTGATAATAAGTACTGTAGTAACTGTCACTTTAAATGTGCATTGAAAAAAATCCCAAGGTGCTTGTCCTCCCCTGTCTTGCCCTTTCAGACCAGAAGATTTTATTTTGTTTGATTTTTGTATTATTCTTTTAGGAGCAGCAGCAATCTGTTGCTGTCCTGAAGACTGGCAGAAGTGAGTTTTTTCCCTTTGCAGAGGTCCGTAAAGCACCCAGGGCCAGCAGTGTGCCATTTATGTAACCTTGTTAGATGGCCCTGATAGCAGTTTCTGGGAGGAAAGAAGTGACAGCCATGCCTGCACAGGGCTTTGTGCACATGAAATGTTCCTTCCTCTCCGCATTCTGCGTTGTACTTAGGCCCAACTGTCTGTCTGCCTTGCAGGCCTCTGGCTAGTCCACATGTTGCTCCCTCAGCCAGCAATACTTCCTCCCATCATTCATCTCTTTGATGATCCCACTCCTATCATCCATAGTCATGCACGTGTCATGCCTGCTGTCACACCTTCCTGGAGCCTCTGGGAGCCAGGGGAGCACAGTGGCTCAGAGCACAGACTCTGCTGTGAGGCCTCTGTCAGCAGGTTACTGGCAACCGCCCTAGGGCTGGTACTTCTCCTTTGTGCTCCAGGGGTACCCTGGCTGTGACCTTATGATAACATCTCCCAAACTGCATTATAAGAATCTGGTATATTTGTCTGTCTCCACTAATTTAGGTCTTTTGTAACTGCAAGTCATAAAATCAACTTAGTGGGTTGTGACTGGCATTTAAAAATGAGTACCCTAGCATAGAAAATATCACAATTCATTTTATGATTCCTTAATTGATATTATATAGTGAAAGTTTATTTTTACACACATACCTAAATAATATGTGTGTGTGTGTGTGTGTGTGTGTGTGTGTGTGTGTGTACATTAAGTAATGATGTAGAATTTTATCTTTCTGTGAATTAGGGTTGGAAAAGGTTTTCAAAAAAGTTGCACTGGACTAAACTTTCGGAGACATATGGAGAGAGCCTAATTCATGGTTGTACGTCTGTTGCCTCACATCTAGTACTTCACGCGATGTCTGATCTACTGATCTAAATGCATCCTATTGAGGAAGGTGGGGGGGAACGTGTGTGTGCCCGATGGAGGCCAGAGGAGGTGAGCAGGCTGCCAGCAGGGGTAAGAATCAGGAGTGTTGCCTGCAAGCCCAGCCCATGTCAGTACGGCCCAACTGTGGAGACCATGTTGGTGGTGTTCATGAAGGGGGTCACGATACAGAGAGGCTGAACAGTGTTCAAAGTCAGGCCTGAGGGTGAAGGCAAGGTTAGTCAGGCCATATTGGGGCTCAGAGATTCAAGTCTGCAGAGACCTTGAAGAAAGGAAAACCAATGATGTGAATTTGAGGACTCGCTTCTGACCATTGGTTGCCCAAGAGACCACGTGGCCCTCCTCCCTCCCTCTCCCCCATCCCTTTCCTCCCCTCTGTGCTTTAATCTGAAGAAGTAGAAGCAAAGACCAGGCTTAAGTTCCTGACATCTTTCCAAGATATCACAGTGCCTTTTTAGCTCCCACTATGCGTGGGACCTCTGCTATGTATGACCCCCAAAGGTAATCCTCACATCATGAGCATTGAAGCTCGGAATATGTTTGCTGCTCTTTTGGATGTGGGTTTGTTGGCTGCCTTTTGCATTCACAAGGAAAGAGACAGGAACTGCTGTTTCCTGAGTACCTGCTATGGGCCAGGTTTTGTACTTGGTGAGTGTTGTAACTTGACTCCCTCTTTTCTCTTTCTTTCTCCATGCAATCTACTTTTCTAGTCCTTTTCTGTCCCTTCGACTGGAATGGACAACAGTATCCATTAGACAGACACAAAGCCATTATCTAAAGCACAGATGCCCAGTCCTAGAAGAGTGAAACTTAAGTATTTCTCTTCTAACTACTGATGACAATGAACCACAAACAACTTAACAATATAGAACACATTCATTTCTCAATAAAATTGTACCGGGAACAGTCACAAATTAGAAAAAAGCAAAAATATTAACAAAGCAGAGATGCTACTCTGACAGAAGGGCCTTGTGAGTGGAGCCTGGACCCCCAACCCCATGGCCCCCAGGCACAGACCCCTGCTCTTGGGAGCTCTGCGGATGTTCAGGGAAGCACAGAACTGATTGAAAGCCTCCACCTCTATACCAAGGGGCTTCTCCGTGGACAGAGTGGTGCTCACTTTTCACATGTATCCTTCCTTTGTTATTCATAACACTATGAGATTTATCATTATTAGTTGTAGTATTCGTATGATTACAATCATTGCCATTCTGCAGAAGAGGAAACCGAGGCTTAAAAATTTAACTGTCTTCCTCAAGTGGCAGAGCCTGGGTTTACCTCTAAATAGGCTGACTCCGAAGCCCACATCCTTAACCATTATTCATTGATTTATTAATTCAACAAATATTTATTCAGCACATTCTATAGGTCAGGCATGCGCTATGTAATCAAACCAAACCAAATCCCTGTCTTCATGAAACTGACAGTTTAGTTGAAAGAAGTGGGGAGGAATGATGTAGATAGTAAATAAAATATGTAAGCAAGAAGTAGTTTGTTAGATAGTGATAGCTCTGAAGAAAAATAAAATGAGAAAAAATAATAGAAAATATTGGGGGGAGTTAAAATTTAAACAGGATGAACAGACATTATTAAAATGTAAATAGGGTGAACAGATATTTTAGCTAAGTTGTGGGGAAAACAAAACCTTGGATGGAATACAGAAAGATACTGTTAAATCAGAAGGTATTAAATCATACTAATTAAATGAGGTGAATGGTAAAATGAACAAGACCTTGAAAACAAGCCTTTCTAGTGGGTAAAGCTTACAGGCAGTGGGGAGTTAACCATTAATAGAACTTAAGATGCATTTAAAAATGGATTCCTTATGTTGGCATCTTTAGGCAGTGAATGGAAATGCTTTACTACAGATGAAAAATTGCTCGTGGACACGTGTGTAGTGTGTTTGCAGAAGCTTTGGTGAGTGGATTTCATTGGTCAGAGGCATTCGCACTGGGTGTGCTTGTTTTAACTGTGACTCATGGTCTTGATAGGAAGGATTTCCTTGCTGTTTTTAGCTGAACATTGACACATTCTGTTCCTTCTCCATTTGCTTGGCAGCTGTTCTATTGCAAATCTGGGCCAGACTGGATAAATTTCACACTGATTAAAAACTGAATCCTTGAGCTAAAGATGGATTAAGGTACAATTGCTGAGCACAACTGTTTTCTTTTCTGCTTAGGGAAATGACATACTAGGAAAGCTTGATGTAAAACATGCAGTTGGATCTCAAAGTTTTTAAACGTACCCGTGAACTTAGGCAATTATTTAGAGATAAACCAAGTCTGGTTTCTTTGGGCGACTACCTTGTGTTATCTGTTAAGTCATGTGGAGTAATAACGGGTCACAAGGTCACCAGCAAAAAGAGAAGCAAACCTTGAATTTGTACCTGGCAGTCAGACTGGCTGTGAGGTTAGTTTTGTAAGCAGAAGGGGTAATCATAATCAATTAGAAAGACTCATGGAAGTGACAGCTGAATTATACACAGAGCAGGCCATCCATGTGGCAAGCAGATTCCCACTCCATCAAGTTCAATAAGCACTCATCGAACAACTACCACGTACCAGGCTCTGTGCAGGGTGCTGAATTTACAGTGATGAATTGTAACTGTAGGGTAACTGTAGGGTGACTGAGCATGGTCTTCAAAATATCACTTCCAGTGGGCTGACACAAATGCCTCAATGTCTACTATTGGGACAATTCTTTAGACTAGAAAATTTTCTCCTGAAGATCCTTGTCAAATGCAATGTATCATCTGGAAAAGGGGATGGCATTAGCCATTACCTACGTGGGCAGAGCTTAGAGATCTTTTCCAACAGAGTGGGAGATGTATTTGTTTGTTTGTGGGGGATTTACTTGTTAGGTTATTTATCACAGGCTTACTACGTGTTAGGCACTGTTTGAATAAAACAGACATTATTTCCTTGCTCTCAAAAATTTACATTCTGGTGAGAGGGGAGAGAGAGAAACCAACTAGAAAAAGTTATATGGTGTGCTAGATAGTGAAAAATAAGTCAGGGTAGAGGAATGGGAGGCAGCATGACTACGTGTACACAGGAAAGAGTTTGCAATATGGCCACATTGGAACCAAGACTAAAGCCAGTGATGGAGACAGGCTGCAATCTGGGCAGTAGGGTCAGGGAATGCCCAGGCTCTGAGGTGGGCGGGGCTTTGGATGTGGTCCAGAAACATGGCAGAGTCAGTATGGCTGGAGCAGAGAGATCCAGGAGAGGGTAGTAGTGGAGATTTCCCAGGTAGGAAAGAGAAGATCAAGAAGGAAAACACACCAGCAGATTTGAATGGGAGGATGGGCCCTGAGACCACTAGCTTGTGGGCACTAGACAGACGGGTGAGAGACTGAGGAGGAGGGTGAATTATAAGGAAAAGCAGAAACAGAAGAGAGAAATCAGTGTCTGAAGACAAATTTCTCTCTCCTATTTGTCTGTCTAGGCCTGGTCCCTAGCTCCACATCGTTATCTCCCCTAATGTTACACTTTCCATCTTTCCATGGGCTGATTCATAGTTGGCCCCTAATGCTGTTTTCCTCTGACTCCCTCTTCTGGACCAACCTCTTGGAAAACCAAACAAGCAGACCGAGGGTCAGAAGGTACAGTTTCTAGTCCAGACTCTGCCATTCCAACCATGTGACTTTGGGCATTTTCTCATTGTACAGGTTACAGAGCTGAAGATCAGCTACAACTTCGTAGAACACATAAGCACTTGGCTGGCACAGTTTCACCTTTATTCACATATGTAGTTTTACCCGGATGCACTGATGCCTGTGTACTCTCCTCATTAACACTCCCCAAGCTTGAATCAGGTAAATACCCAGTAGAGGCTTCAATAGAAATATAAGCAGCCCCCGTTTGCGAATGAGGTGCCTGGGTTCATTTGTCACACATGTTTTCCAATTCAGTGATTTTTTTATTTCAGCTCCCTACAAATCACCAGAGAGCTTGTTCAGATGCAGATTTCTAGAGAATACCCACAGATTTGGATTCAGTAAATGTCTGGGGAGGCATAGCATGCTTTAATTTTCATAGGAGACCCAGAGGATTCGGAATCAGGTGGTGATGGGCCATCCTTTGAGAAATCCTGGGATACGTTAGTAATAACTGTATTGTAGGGAGTAATGCAGGGGGTGGTGGTGGTGACGGCCATGTTTGGAGATTAGTGGAAGTGGTAACAGCAGGGGTGATGGTAAGGGCGGTGGCCAAGAAGGTGTCTGGTGGAGAAAGCAGAAGTAGTAATGGTGCCGGTGGGCTGGGGAAAGTGACAGTAGTGATGATGGGTGTAGTGGCAGAGGTGGCAGCGATCATTTTCAGGTGCAGTGCTCCTAGACTGTTGCTTAGTTTCCTTGAAGGTCCATCATTCCTGATGGGGTAGTGTTCACTACATTCACTGGAGTTCAGCCGCTGTTTCTCTAAGTACATGGCCTCCAATGGCCATACCTCTTCCTGAAATGCATCTCTCGAGATCTGCTATATAAATTGAACTTTAGGGTTTTTCTCCCAAATGAGTACCAACATCATTTCTTATATCCATCTAAGTAAGTCATGATTATTGAATGCTTATCATGTGTTACGCACTCTATTGGATTTTCTTATTAAATACTTTTAACAACACAATGAAACAGATGCTATTATGATGCCCGATTTAAAGATGAGGAAACTGAGGGTTAGAAGGGTTACATAACAGACGGTAACTGGTAAGAGTCAGACTTAAACCTAGACAGCCTTTGGTAGATTCTGCAGTTTGGGAGGAGTTAGGCTATTCAGTCAGTTTGTACGTGCCAGGTGCGTGGTGGAAACGTAAAATGTTTTAATGAATAAAGTCATGTGAAATGAAAGCCAGTTGAAGAGTGAACAAGATAAAACTATACTTCATTTATATTAAACTTCTTTAAGCATCCAGCCCAGTACCTGGCATATAGTTTATATCCTCAGTACACTCTTCTTAATCAATAAATACAACATTTTTCACCTATTGTTTGGTGAGTAACTCATGGTTTAAATATTCATAGATAATTCAAAGAGTATATAACTTTGTACCTATTGTTTTAAGTAGTAGGACTTTTTGAGAAAGCAGTTTCCTAAGGTTCAGTGAGAGAGCTTGCCCTGAGGGCATGTCCTATCTGGACATGAGAAAGCGTGAAGTCCTCTGAGGACAATCTTGTATCAGTGCCAGAAGAATGGGTGGGAGCCATTATACATCCTGGCTGGGGAAGGTGGCACCACATGAATCTCACTCACAATTTCCCTGACACTTAAAGTCTCTTCATGAGCAGGACAGTCATGATTCACAATTACATTGAGGCTTTCCGATGCTACTGATCCCTGGAGAGGAAAGGCTTTGGTTGAAGTTTGCTGAGAAGAAAGTGGCTTAGAACTGTATGTCCTGAAAGCAGGGTGGATATTGGTAGGGGTAAAGTGAGGTGAGGTGGGGTGAGGTGGGGGTGTGTGAGGAGAAAGGAACAAGGTAATAATAAAGGGATGGTTATGGTTTCGTTAATTTAAATGTTTGCAGAGAATCTTCCGGTGTCCTGATATCCTTTTCCCTCTCACATGATTAACTACTCTCTCATCCCACTGTTAGGCTCCATTTTTGCTTCAAGAGAAGCATAATCTGCTCAGAAATAAACAGCTTCTTTTCTTGTTTGTTGGGATGAAAGAACCAGCTGGTTCCCCAGCTCCTCACCTGGGTGAATGGGCCAGGCCATAGCCGGAGATTCTTTCACTGCATGATACTTTCTGGTTGATGCCCCCCTCATCTTACAGTAGTCAGGCTGCCCAGAGCCTGCTGCTTTCCCTACTCATTTCCTCATAGTGCCCCTTGAGTCCAGAAACTGTGCCTTTTAGCTAGAAATTTCTAAAGCAAAACAGAAAGCAAGCTTCCCTGCAGGAAGAGGGACTTCAGAGAAAAGCAATTACAGTCTTTGATTATGAAAGAGCGCTCCTAAGTGAATTCTGTTTAAATATTCCAGCCCCGTGTCCTTTTGCCTTTCCTACAAGAAGGTTTTTAAATCAATAGCAGAAGAAAGGAGGCCCCAGACATCTGAGAGCCTTGGCTGCAGTTCAGCTCCATGGCCCAGAGAGGCAAAGAGGGCTTTGTTTTCAGCTTCACTTTGGTCTGCTATAGCATGTCCGAGAAATTTCCTGCTAACTCTAAAGTGTTTAGGTCTGCAAGCCAGTTAAGAAAATGTAATCTGGATTTAATGCATAGTCCTCCCCTTCTCCTGGGATTATATTCTTAAGGAGTGTCACAGTGCTAACAGCTTGCTAGTCACACGGTAGTTTTCCCAGGGACCCAGCTGGGGGCACAGGAACAGCACTAAGCTTTGTACAATGTTGTGAACTCTCCACTTGGGGTAAAAGAAGCCCTGATTGGAAAGGGTGTTGTGACATCTGTGAATAGCTAATGATTGCTATTTTGTGTTCTCTGTAGAGGAAGTGACAATAATGAGCTTGACTTGTCTCATTGTGTGTGGATGAGTGTTTTTCTGGCTCAAATGTGATTTTCTACCTATGTGTGCTCATTTGGCGAACATGTTCCAGCTCTGTTCCAGCTCTCTATTGGTGATGGGGTGAAAGGGTGAATAAGACAAAGTCCCTGCTTTTCAGGGTTTCTCTTGTTAGTAGGAAAGACGGAAATATAAGCCAATGATGAAAATACTGTTGAAGTGCAATAACAGAGCTACGATCTGGTACGACCTAGTCCTTTCTGACTGTTGGTGATCCTGGGAATATTGGCTTCACCCCTCTCCTCCCTTCTCCAGTTCCATACACGTGGACCCCCAAAGACCTCCTTCCCTCTTCAGAGTCTCAAACAAATTCTAGTTTTATGTCTGTGGTTGGGAGCCAGCTGATATCCAGGCCTTCTGAAATTCTAGGTCTGTGTCTTACTGGGATTCAAAAGTACATACCAGGAAAGGAAAGAGCGTGATTTACTTCTCTTGCAGATCATGAAAGACTTCACAGAGAATAATGATTGATCCAGGTCTTGAAGAATCAGTAAGAGCTTTGTCAAATGTCAAATACTGTGCCTGAAAAGCACAGATCCCATTCTCCACAAAGGCAATAATGTACTGCCACCCTTTCCTCAGACCTCATTGTCAAGACCAACAAGCCTTAATTCTCTGGTTTCTCAGCCACATATGAAGCTTTCTCTTCACTGAATGCCTCATTACTGTTTAATTTCCCAACAAACATTTCTTGAATGTTACTATGGGAATGGAGATGTGATGAACGAATGTGTGTGTGTTAAAGAAAAGAGACAGAATTCTGCATTATATGGGACAGGTGTTGAGTAAATTAACGTGACTGTTCTACTATACAGTGTAGAATGTAGGCAAGCAAAATCGATGATCCGTTATCTTTATAATAAAACAAGACAAACAAAGGAAAGGAAGGGTTTCAAGAAGAGTCTGTGGGCCTCCTAAACATCAGCCTTACCCAGCCCTAAAATCTCAGCCAGCCAATGTACATAAGACAGGAACCCATTTATTATGCTCCAAGCATAATAAATCAGATGACACTGGCTTACATAATAAAAATGTGATTTCAGCTAGTCACTGCCCAATATGCTCTTTAATTTATACAGTTCGTAAACTTGTAAATAAGAAGGAATTGTTTCTCTTTTTTCTTTTGCACTTAAAGGTGAAGATGATGAGGGCTGAAATAGAGATCATAAACGGAGTACTGTATTGCCTCTGTGTCAGCTTCAAAGGTTTCCAACCTATGACCTACACTCCACCCTCTACTCTGAGCACATGCCTTGGGGCACACAGGAAGGCCTCTACTCTGATGACCCTGTCCACACCCCAAATGTCCAATAGGACTCTGCCTTTATTAATTTCTCTTATGATACACGAATAAGATTATAGAGAGGCAAGGGTCCAGGAGAAAGATATCCTAAACATCTTTCTGTTTCTATAATAACTGTCTGTTCCTTTCCTCCATTGAGTGGTAATCAGAGAGATTATTGCCTCTCTGATTCACAGCATTCACTGAGCTCCCAATAGAGAAGTTAAGAGCACAGATTCAGGAGTCAGACAGACCTGTTTGAATCCCAGCACTGCAGCTTACCAGATTGGTGACCTGGACAAGATGCCTTTGCCTCAGTTTCTCACCTGAGAAAATAGAAACCTACCTCAAGGCAATATTCTAAGAAATAAGAAAATTAAACTAAGGCCGTAAATATGCAATAACCAATAGCATTAGTGTGACACTGTTAGCAATATACAGTCATGCATTTCTTAATGATGGGGATACATTCTGACAAATGTATTGTTAAGTGATCTTCTCACTTTGAAAATATGAGAGGCACTTACACAAACCTAGGTGGTACAGCCGACTACACACCTAGACTCTCTGGTGTAGCCTATTGTTCATAGGCTACAAACCTGTACGGCATGTTACTGTACTGAATACTGTAGGCAACTGTAGCACAATGGTATTTGTATATCTAAACATATATAAACATAGAAAGGTACAACAAAAAGACAGTGTATAAGATAAAAAATTGGTCCACCTATATAGGGCACTTACTGTAAATGCAGTTTACAGGACTGGAAGTTGTCCTGGGTGGGTGAGTGAGTGAGTGAGTGAGTGAGGAATTAGTGTGAAGGCCTAGGACATCGGGGTCCATTACTGGGGACTTTATAAACACTGTTTCCAAAGTGCTTCCCCTGCTTCTTTCTGACAGGGTCAGAAATAGAACATCTAGCCTGTCAATGCTGCTCCATGAACAAAGATGTGGGCTGGATTGATTGGAAATATAGAAGAGAAACTGGCTGGGTGACGCGTAGTTCACTTAATAGTGACTGTCGGGAAGGAGTGAAAGGGGCCTGAGGACCAGTAGGAATAAGAAATCAAAATCAAGAGATAAAGGAACATAGGGGATTGTTATAAACGTGGTTTGAGCTATTACATATTGGAGCAGTGACCAGATGAAAGAACTTTGTGGTATTTATTTTTAAAAAGAGAGTGTTTATCATGGAGAGGGTGGAGAACTGAGCACTCAGTATTTTGACTTTGATATTTGTTTTTGGTTCTATTGACGCTATCTGGTACAAAGGGCTCTCTCTGGCATTTAATTAATGGGATAAAATTTATTTATGCTTTATATCATTACAACCTGACATATTTCCAAATTACAGGAACAGGCTGGTCCCACACCACCACAGAAAGCTGTCACTAAAGTGGCAGTGGCACTTGACACTAGTGAAGGTGGCTCCTGCCGACCTGAGTCCTTGTACAGGATCTCAGGTTCTCAATAAAGAATTACAGCCATGTCCTCTGAAGACCATTAAGCCAGCTCTGGGAGGGCTGCAGCTCCCTCCAATTGTGTAACGCTGGGGGGTCAGGCTCCTCCGTGCTGAGACAGGTCAGGGGCTGAGTGACTGGGATGTAATCTGTGCACTCAGAACTGAGGTGCTGTGAGGGAGGGGGCATTTATTACCAAGCCGCACAGATATTGCTCCTGTCAGAAAGAAAAAAAAAATCCTCCGAGCCACAAATCCTTCAATGTCTTACAGGAAATTCAGCTCCATTATAATCTTAAAGGATGACCATCATATATGTCATCCGTCATTGACCAAAATGGCACTATACTATACATGACTCTAATCAATGAATACTTTCTTCCAATTAAGAATTGGCCACATTTGGATTTTCCAGTCAAGATGGTAGAGTAGGTAAACGTTGTGCTCAGCTTCTCTCAGGACCACATCAATCACAACTAAATTACAGAACAACCATCATTGAGAGTCACCTGAAGTCTAGCTGAACCAAAGCCCTACAGCTAAGGAAATACAGAAGAAGTCACATCAAGACTGCTAGGAGGGGCAGAGGCGTGGAATGGGCTGGTCCCACACACACTTGTGACCATTAAAAATTGGGAGGGATATCTTAACTGTGGGGGTACACCGTTGAAGGAGCAAGGGGTCTCAGGCCTATACCAGGCTCTGGAGCCCAGGGTTCCAGTGCCTGGGAGAGAAGTCTCCAAAACTCCTGGCTGTGAGAACCAGCAGAGATTGTGACTAAGTGATACAGAGGGCTGCTGAAGTCCCAGGCACTCCTTAAACAGACCGCACACAGGCTTACTTACTGATTGACTCACTCACTCTGAGCTCCAGTGCTGGGACAGTGGCTTGAAAGGTGCCAGAGAAATAGGGGGAAGAACTGAATTGTCTGGATTCAGAGCAAGGGCTGGAGGGGCAGCTTTCTCCAGGATGAAGGAGCTGGCAGAAGCCACTGTTTCTCTGTTGAGCCCTTCCCTCTCCCTGGGTGAAAGATGGGAGGCAGGTGGGGAGCAGGGTAAAAAAGGTGAAGGGATGAAGAACTACAAATTGGTAATCACAAAATAGTCATGGCAATATAAAGTAAAGCATGAGAGGATACAGTCAGTAATATGGTAATAACTATGTATCGTGCCAGGTGGGTACTAGACCTTTCAAGGGGATCACTTCTTAAATTATATAAATGTCTAACCACTATGCTGTACACCTGAAATTAATATAATAGTGAATGTCAAAATAAATAAGTAAACAAAGTGTAAAAAAATAAAATGGTTTTAAAGAAAAAAAAAGAAGAAGCTATATTCAAAACAACAAATAAATTACTTTCTTTTAAAAACCAAGACAATTAGCAGGCCTGTTTTAAATTTTAGTGGTTCTAATTGGAAAAATAAGATCATAAAACATTATTCAAAAGGAAAATTGAATGGGAAAAAAATGGTATTTTGCGTAATTTAGTATGGAGAGAAGATAAAATACAACAAAAAGGAAAAAATAATGATTGTGTGATGAAAAAGAGAGTTTAGGAAGGTAGAGAGAAAAGAAGAAAAAAGAGAGATAAATGAGGAGCTAAAGAGAATGTTAGCTGAAGACATGTCTTACAATTCCTGAGGTATTTGAGCTTCAGAATATTATCACTGATTCTTTCTGCCTTTTCAAATATTTATTAGCTCATTAACCATTGTTCACACTACTTAGTTACATTTGCGATAATGATAGGACATGAAAACAGACAATGCTTAGCTGCTGGAAATACAGAAAGAGATATGAAACTGAAACAGGAAAGACAATGGGAAACGATAAACATTAAGGGGAACATAAAAATAGAAGAGACGATTCCTCTAAAGAAGAGGAAAGAAAAGAGCCAGAAACTGAACCTTGGGCCACCTGCATCATGGAGCACAAGGAAGAAAAGGAGATAAAGCTTAGCAGGGTGGTGCCAAGAAAGTCAAAGAAAATAGATTTTATGAAAGAAGAGGTGGTGTCCTATTATAAAGGTCAAGCAGCATAAGGGCTATGAACATTTAAATCTGTCTTGATAAGATTGACCTTCACTATTTTACAGTGAGATGATCTTTCTGGAGGGCAAGCTGGCTGTGTGTGTTCAGTGTCTTTCAAATGTTTATATTCTTTGACTCAGCACTTCTACTGCCAGGGATATAGCTTTAGAAAATAGTCAAAATTTGAATTAGAAAAGTACAACGAGATAATTGTAAAAAAATAAAGAAAAGTTAAGCATATTTTATAATAGCAAAAATGTAATGAACATCTAAAATGAACAACCAGAGGGAGTGGGTTAAACAATGAATATCCATATGATCAAATATCTTATGGTCAAAAAAAAAAAATATCTATGGTCTTGAAACACTGTGTTTTTAAGTAAAATTCAAATAATAGAAATATAACCTTCATGCAGAAGAGTGTACAAATGTTGTATCCTGTTCCATGAATTTTTACAAAGAGTGCACACTGTTTAACCACCACTCAGACCAAGAAATAGACTATTAGCAGCACCCAGAAGTTTCCCTCATGCACCCTCCTGGTCATTAGCCTTCCAAAGGTGATTGCTATCCTGAATCCTATTATAATAGATTAGTTTTCCATCTCTTTAACTTTATATACTATATGGAATTATCAGTATATACCTGTTGTGTGTCTTCTTTTGCTCAAAGAAACTACATTTACAAGATTTTCCCATGTTGTAACATGTCACAACAGTTTATTGTTGCATTGTTTCCATTATCGTATGAATAATTATAGAGATCCTTCCTATTTTCTTCCTGAAATAAATATTAATTTTCTTCTGGAGGCAGTGAGAATAAGGCCAGATTACCTTGATGTAATCCGACATTGGATGGTGTGAGACTGCCTCAAAATCATTCTGATGGTAGGTCTTTTACTGGTTTGCCTTTTTCCTAAGACGCATCTATTTCTGGGTCTCACCTGAAGGCCTAACTTGTTTACTGGGACCCCTTCGCCTTAGGGGGTTCTGAAATCCAATTTTTACTTCACCGGCACCATAAAAACACGAAAAACTCAAATGTACTTAGCCCTTCTTGTTTTTATTAACCTGGCCCTGATTGGCTGTTTAGCCTCTTTCTCCTCACAACTTAAGAAATATCATGTGCTTTGAGGGAAAAGCAGCACAGTGTTAGACATATTTCTCTGCCATTTTGTTTTTTTATCTTTAGTTTTTGTTGACTCCTGAAGTTCTTGAGCATAAGATGAAGAACTACAAATTGGTGGTTACAAAACAGTCATGGTGACATAAAGTATAGAGAATATATTCAGTAATACAATAATAACTATGCATTGTGCCAGGTGGGTACTAGACTTTGTTGACTCCTGAAGTTCTGGAGCATAGTTATTTTTGCCTCCCAGCTTTGTTTGGCCCATGTACCCTGGAGTGCTTAGGAATAGATAAACGCCTCAAGGGGAACTATGGGGGAAATACTGATCTTACAACAGTGCATTTCCTTTCTCTCTGAGATACTGGCCTCTTAGGGCCTGACTGCCTTGGTCGTACCCCAATACCTTCATGTATTATATTATAGATATATTTCTGATCTCTTATCCAGCTTTTATAATTGTGTTGTGCAAAAGGTTGATTGGATATAACCTTCTCCATTACAATCTGAAGAAATTCCTAAAACTTCACGTTTTAAAATACTATTTCATCATATAGGAATGTGCTCGCAGTATAATATTAAATTTAAAAGACATTGTATTAAACAAGATAGTCACAATTTTGTTTCTTAAACATTTGAAACGATGCATATATGTTGAATATAAAGTTGGGATTTCTACACATATGAAAGAAATACACCATAGTGGTTGATTCTAGGTAATGACATTCTACATGGTTTTCAATATTTTCTACATTTTCTGCAATGTTTTACTTGAGCAGTAAGAAAAAGACCTGTTATTTAAAAAATAATAATTGCTTTGGCAAAGTATATTTAAGAGGCTAAGAGAAAGTTAATCTACCAGACACTTTTATTGTCAGAAGAAGGCCTGGGCCAGGGAAGGTTTCGTTTGGACTGGGCTAAAATATAATTAGCTGACTCCTAGGGGAGAGGTCAGCTTTCAGTATCTTATGCCACTGGCACGCGAGCAGACTGTATGTGTAAGCAGTGTGGAAGGAGAACAGGATCATATTGGTCTTTTCAGCAGGTTTGGTACAAGCTTTGAGAGTCATGTGAAATGGAACTTCCTTTAATTGTTCTTTATTGAGCTATGCCATTACCTTGGCTTCTCCTGACTGGGTATAGCCCCTGGCATTGTTTTCCATCCTGGAAATGTACTACTCCCTCAGGGATGGGTCAGTGTATTGGGGAAAATAACTGTAGTTTAATCTGTGTATTTTTTTCCCCTTTTTCTAGTGGAAAGGAGAAACATTACTGTACCACAGCATCTGAAGAATGGAAACTGTCTGGAATTATCCAGTGTCTCAAAAGTTTTCAACCCATGAAAATAATTCTCATTCTGAAGTATTTCTCTGGTAGAATAGTGCCTCATAGCTTATTTACCGTAGTGCTTTTGGCATCCATTATTCTAAATTAAATTGGTACTAATCTCATAGAACTATTCCATCTTTTCTCCATAGCTCCTTTAATTGATCTTTGAGAAGAGGTGTAACACAGCATAGCACAGTGGTTAAGCTCCCAGGTTCTAGTTTAACAGCCTGGGTTCAAACCCGATCTCATACATTTATTCAATAAAAAACAATTTTTAAGTTGTTTTCATAGAAGTACGTATTAGAATTGTGAACTTGAAGTTTAATTTTAGGTTAGCAAAGCCCTCTAAGAAGAGCTCTCACATGGTTATGTCACCTGTGAGAGGATCTTACGGCTCAAGTTTTGCTTCCACCCAGAATCTATGCTCATTCTGAGCTGCAGAATGAGGCATCTGAATAAGAAAGACACACTTCATTAGATGACCATTGTCACTAAAGAACGTCTGGGGAAAACAACAGAAACATTAATTTTCAATCTTCCTTGAGGTAGTAAGGGGTTCATTTAAAAAGAACTTGAAAAAGTGATGGCTAAATAAACTGCTCTTTGGATCACATTTGTTCTAGTAGGCTTTTATTTTAGAGTTTAAGGGGTTAAAAAAATCAAAGGACAAAAATTTTAAGGACTAGAGGAAAGGAAGAAAAAGGAGCTTTCGAATGAAATTTGAGAAAAGATGCAAGGATCTGATGGTTGTTCTGAATGTAGGAAGCCATGTGTCCATCTCCAGACAGGGATGGCTGTGAATAGCATCTTGAAAGACGACAGAGCCGTTCACAGCAAGAGCATTCACTTACGCATCTGTAATCCAGGAGAAGTCCCTCCTTCTCTGTGGGTGTGCACACAGGTGTGAAATTACTGGGTAGTACATGTGTAATGCACATCAAACTTAGCATTAATGGAGTTCTCATTATGGTTCACACTCTGCGCTAACCTCTTCTCTATGCATTTTTCAATTTAGTTTCCCATAACTACCTTATGGTATCTTTATTTTATAGACCAATTAAGCAGTTAAGAAATTAGGCCAAGGTTATACGACTAGTAAGTAGCAAACCTTGGATTTTGTGTGAGGGGTGGGGTGGGGGATGGCCATATATTTCCAAAACTTTGGCACATTAAATACTTAACACTGTATCATATTGGGAGAATTTTTCATGGATGTTCTGAAAAGGAGTAAGACATTGATTCAAGGAAAATGAGGATTTCAGGGCAAGTAAAATGACAAGGAGCAGTTATGGTATCAGGAAGAAAGACATATCAATGTCTAAGCAGAAGGATAACATGTGATTAAAGGAGGAAAGAAATAGAAGGGAAAATACGAACATTGGGCATTCTGGACACTTCTTTTATTAAATCAAAATCAGGTCAATCAAAAAAATTAAGTATTCCTATTTTAGCTTATTTCTATTTATAATGCTCAAAAGAGAACATAAGTTTATATATTATCAGAAAGCAATTAAAATCTAAATCTGATGTCTACCTTAGAGATTTTTCAGGGCCATCTTCAGTGATTTCCCATTTACCTCCAGGAATGTCACGAAAGCCTCAAAACAATCTAAAAGTCCAAGAGAAGAAATACATTTGCCATGTAGCAACTCCGATAAAGTAGAAAAAGGCCTGTATGTGGATTCTGAAGACCTGAGTTCAGTGACTGAATTCACCATTTGTAATCGTATGACTAGAACATTCCCTTGAACTCCTTGCCTGATTGAAACCTCCAATGACACCACTGCCTACTGTGTTTCTCTTTGAATACCACAAATCTGTTTCTAGTTTGTGGTTCTCCTGCCTCCAAAACCCTCAGTTCCCTTGAGACTCACGAACCTTCTCGTTGTTACTGTCATCGTCTGACCTCCTGGCCATTCTCTGTCATTCAAGGCCGGTGTTTGCTCTTGGCTCATCGTGATCCTCTCCGTACCTGTCTATCACCATTCGTGGTAAACTTGACCCCACATGGGACGACCTCACTCTATCAGGCCCTTGATTTTCTCACCTCCATTTACGTTTTTCTTTTCACTCCCAAACTTAGCACTCACTCCTTTAAACGATGTCATCATCGTTAGTTGCACGAAGAAAGTCTAAGCATCCCATCCTCCGACCAGCAATTCCTTTTCTCCAGCAAGGTCACCCTGCAAACCCATCACCCCACTGAGCTCACTCATCCAGTAATGTCTCCATTTTTTGACATCCATCTCTTCTCATATACTTTCCTCTATACATCACTTACATTCCATTATCCATCCGTGTTATCATTCTCTCCGTCGTAGTCACCTGGGGAAATCTCTATTTGTTGTCAGAACTTTCCCCCTTCTCTGTCCCAGTCACTGAAAAATGGAGTGCTGCTGAGCATAATGGCATCACTGTGCTGACTTCACTTGAAATTTCTGGCCACAAATGTCAGCGACCAAGCAGCTTGGGGTTCAATCGTGCTGTTTCCCTCATTAGTTTGCCGTCTCATTTTCTGAGATGACCTTTTCCTAACATACTCGGTTTCCTCAAACTTCCCACATCCCTTCCGTTCCATTCTTGCCTCAACTCCCTGCTGATGATTTTGCTTTCTACTTTATTTAAAAGAAAAAAAAAAGACACGAAAACTGTTTCCACTTCTAAGTGTACAAAGTATTCACATATGTACACACCTTCTTTCTCTCCCCTCCCATTACTATGAAGAAGTGTTCTTTCACTCCCACTCTGAAACAAGCAGTCCTGCTGGATCAGCCCTTTTTGTGCATAAACATCATCTAGTATCTTCTGTGGCCTCACATTCTTTTTCATCTATTGCACCATTTTTAAAAAAATGTATAACATCATCTATAAATCCCATTGTGTGTTCACCACCCAGAGTCAGTATACCTGAAATCTATGTAAATTTACTAACAATTGTCACCCCAATAAATTTAATTAATTTAAAAAAAAAAGAAAATACCCCCAAAAAAATTTATTTTATATTTCAATAACAGTTGACATTCAGTATTAGTTTCAGGTGTTTAGTATAGTCATTAGACACTTATATCATTTATGAAGTGACCCTCCCAATAGGTCTAGTACTAACCTGACACCACACATAGTTATTACAACATTATTGACTATGTTCTCTATGCTGTACTCTACATCCTGTGACTGTTTTGTAACTTCTAATTTGTACTACTTAATCCCTTCAACTTTTTTGCCTATCCTCTTATCCCTCTCCCACCTGGCAACCATCAGTTTGTTCTCTGTATCTATAAGTTTGTCTCTGTTTTGATTGTTTATTTTGTTTTGTTTTTTATTTTCCACATGTAAATGAAATCACATGATATGTGTCTTTTTCTGTCTAACTTATTTCCCTTAGCATAATACCCTCTAGGTCCATCCATATTGTCGCAAATGGTAAAATTGCATTCTTTTTTGTGGCCGAGTAATTTTTCTATTGTATATATGTACCACATCTTCTTTATCCAATCATCTATTGATGCACACTTACTGTATTTTGTCATATATAATGCACACTTTTTTGCCCACATTTGTGAGGAAAAAATAAGGATGCACATTATACTAATTCCGTATCTACATAAATGTTTCTAATTCTTTTATTTATGCTTATGAATTAAAAGTGTGACTCTAGAAATCAATAATGATATCCGTATGCAAAATAATACCATGGAATATGATAATTGGTTTTGTTGAACTTTTGATGAATTTGTAATGAGGAAGAGTTCTTGGCCATCTATGATGCAGAAATATCATAAATTTGTTATTGGTACATAAAATTTCTTGTACCTTGTATCTGTTCTTGTGTTTTGTAATTATTTGTTACACAAAATTTCTTGTACCATAATATATTACAAAATAAATGCTAACATTTTTTTATAATACAAAAAACAAGTACCTAAATGTACACAAATAAAAATTTGAATTCAAAAGTTAAAACGAAACATTTTTTCCCTAAAAGTTTGGGCCAAAAACATGTGTGTGCATTACACACAGGAGCACATTATACATGACAAAATATGGTAGGTTGCTTCCATATCTTAGCTATTGTATATAAAATATCCTTCTTTGTCCCTTATTATAGCGTTTGTTTTAAAGTCCATTTTCTCTGATACAAGTATTGCTACCCCAGAATTTTTTTTTTTTCATTTCCGTTTGCATGAAATAAATTTTTCCATGCCTTTCTTTCAGTCTGAGTGTGTCTTTAGGTCTTAAGTGGGTCTCTTGCAGGCAACATATGTCGGGGTTTGGTTTTCTTATCCACTTAGTATGTTTTTTGATTGGAGCATTTAATCTATTTAAATTTAAAGCAATTATTCATAGGTATGCAGTTATTGCTGTTTTATTCATATGTTTTATACCCTTTTTCTTCTTCTGAAACAAGTTCCATTAAAACTTCTTGTAATATTGGTTTGATGGTGATGAACTCCTTCAGCTTTTTCTTGTCTGGGAAGCTCTTTATCTGTCCTTGGATTCTAAATAATAGCTTTGCTGGGTAGATTAATCTTGGTTGTAGGGCCTTGCTTTTTATCACTTTGACTATTTCATTCTACTGCACCATTGTTTTCTGCTGATATTCTTCACAAAACTTGTTGAAGTAGTTGACTAAACCGTAAGTCTCCATTTCTTTACTTCCTATTCATTCTTCAACTCATTCCAGTCTGGTTTCTGATCCTACCATTCAACTAAAATTATGCTTTATAATGTCTCCAGTGAATCTCATGTTGCCAAATCCAGTGGACAGATGTCTTTTCTTGTCTATCCACCCCGTTTAGTAGTTTCTTACACAGTTGAACATTTACTTCTGTTTGAGAAACTCTCCTCTCTTGGCTTTGGGTCACCACACTCTCTCTTCCTACATTTCTGGCTGACTATTCTCAGTCTTCTATGCTGACTTCATCTCCTCTACCTACCTCTAAATGCTAGATTCCCTCATAGATCAATCCTGGATCCTCTTGGATACCTATATCCACTCTCTAGACTCCATGCTTTAGCAAACACCTATGGTGATGATTCCTAAATTGAAGTTTTGTCTTTAATTTCTCTCTAAAGCTCCAGATTCATTTGTCTAACTGCCCACTTCATGTAATATTTAGATGTTAAATATACACTGCAAACTTAATATTTACAAAACAGATTGATTCTATCCACCACTAATTTGTATTCCTTCTTCCTCCACCTATTTTTCTCCATCTCAGTAACTATCATCATCAGTCCAATTGCTCAAGCTCAAAACATACATATATCAAATGCAAAGATCAAACAAACAAAGGCAATCATCTTTATTCCTCACTTTTCCTCATGTCTCACATTGGATCCATTACCTGGCTCTCCTTTTCACTTATTACTACCTAACATTCTATGCATTTTACTAATTCATCACCTTTATTAAGTTTTCCTCTATCAGTACACAAACTTCATTAGAGGAGAGCTTTAGTCTATTTTGTTCCCTGCTATAACAGTGTTTGATACGTAGCAGACATACAATAAATATTGTTGAGTGAAATTCCCAGGTCCCTCCACCTCTTCTTGAGAATGTTTTAGCCTGAAAGATTATAATATTTCACCTCATTTGTACACTCAAGACAAAAGGCTAGACAACAAATAGTGCACAAAATAATAATTCTGTTGAATTTCAAAATTATTGATCTCTTCATAGAATTTTTTACTTGTTTCTCCTATTATGGAATAAATGGAGTATAGAGCTAACAAGGTTGGTAAATAGGAGAGAAAAGACAACACTAGGTTAGTTTTAGTCCAAAATGTTAGTCTTAAGTATTGCGGAATTACTTCCCTTTCCAATGCCTCTATTATAAACAAATAATCTGAGGTTCAGAGTGGTGAAGTAATTTGCTTAGGTCACAGAACTGCTTAGTGATATATTCACATTATACTGAGATTTTCTGATTTTTTCAGACCACAGTAAGAAGAGGAAAGAAACTGTGTTGACATGTAGACTCATTCATGTGTATCGAACTGCAGAACCTACTATATGTCTTTTTTTAGGCACATATAACCCGGTGGATTTGTACACAGTTATGTTACCATGTTGTTCTTTTTAAATGACTATTGATTCTCACAATCCATTCCTAGAGGAAGAATCAATCTACACTTGATGTAGCACATATGTGCTAATGAATTTGGCCTCATGGTAGGCAGAGGTTCAAGACAGGACATTTCCAGGCTAACTACATGCTTCAGGGACTTGCCAAAGATTAATAAGCATATGATTGAACCATGGAAGTTTCTGGAAACACAGGCATTTGCTGACTGTTAGGTGTTTGCAATTTGGGTTTGACTATAGCTCATATATACTTTTCTAGGGGACTGAAATATAAGTGTGTTTTTTATTAATCCATTTGAATTCACTATGTATTTGTATCAAAATTTTATTCAAAGATTGAATTTTGAAAAATATGAATACACTTGAAAAAATGGGAGCTTCTGTGTTGGGGTTCAATTTCAAATTTACAAATCTGGAAACAAAATCTAAAGACTCTGGTGATCTCGCTTGACCTTTCAAGATGAGCCCCTAGAGTAGAAGGAATTGTTGAAAGCTCTTTTTGTTGGAAAGAATCCAGGAACTTATTGATTGGGTTTCACTTTTTATGTTTTGGAATCTTTATTTTAAAACCGTAGGAAGCAATAAATGGTGGTATAACCAGAGCTTTCATCTTAATAAACATGGACAGAAGCAAATGTATGTAATTTAAAAATATGCTGAGTGTACAGAAAGATAGTTTTATGGCTAAACTATTTAGTGTAACAAACTGACAGTGGAGAATTAAGTGTGTTAGTTTACTAGGGTTTCCTAGCAGCAATCTATCATTTTTATAGAAACTTTTGACTATATACCAATGGCTGGGTTCAGGAAGGGAATAGATGAATGTAAAAAAGTTGCTTATTCCACGGCAGCCAGAGTCCACAGTAGGTCAAGATCACTTATTGGTCAGTGTGAAGGAACTATTTTCCTCTGGATAATGCACATTTCAGCATAAACCTCACTTTTCCCAGAAAAACAGTTTCTGCCCTTTTACAAACTTGTGTTTCCCACGGAATTTTATCTTTTCCTCTTCAGATCCTTTATTATACTACATTGAAATCATGTATTTTCTTTCCTGACTGTCCTATTGAGATCAAATATTGATTTTTATTTTCTATTGTCTTCAGCATTGCATATAGTGTTAATAGATATTCAAAAATCTTTGTGAATGAAATAAATGCAGGGTTAAAAATACATATGTATATCTGTGTATGCACACACACATATCAAGAACATATAACACTGAGGGAGGAGTCAAATGTGTTTTTCAGAACAATGGATGCTATGGAAATTCAGCTGAAGGTGCTAATAACTGAAGGCTGGGTTCTCTGAGAAGCTTGGTGAAAGGAATTAGAGTTGTGCTGGGACTTGAAGGATGAGTGGTAGGATTTTAATAATGATTAGACAAGAGGAAGAAAGCCTCGGGTCAGGGTGGGAACTGGGATAAAAGTCAATCCCGACCCTCTATCCTTGGTTGTGCCTCTTGGGTCATATCCTGGGAGTATTAAGTTTGACTCTAAATGTTGTTCTCCTCTCACCTATTGTGTGTCACCCACATGGACAGCACAGACTCTTGAGTTTTCCTAGTAGCATTGCCAGGCCATCACAACCACACCCTTCTGCTGTGTATATGTGTTGTTCTAGCTGCAGCTTTTACCCAAGTGAGGATTTTATTCAGCTCACCACCTCTTTGCTCTATTATCCCCATTTGGTAATTACATTGCTCATGGAAAAGACAATCGGATAGCAAAGAAAAATGCTATAAATACAACTTAATTATCACTGTATTCATTCTGCCTATCCATGTTATTGAGTAGAGAGAGAAGACATCTCAAAATAAATGAGGAAGATGATGCCTGTTAATAACAGTTCTAGAAACTCTGAACAGCCACCCTGGAGGCTATGAAACAGGCAGAATGCCTCTGCTGATTGTCTACACACACACCAGATGTGTGCCCAGCTCACCAATGGGAGGTGGAAAATGAAAAGTTGTCAAGGGACTTGGTTTTGAATGAAAGGCATTCTTGTATGCAGCCCTGAGGTAAAGTAGGAGATGTGGGTGCAGGGAGGCTGCAGAGTAGAAATACAAAAGATTTGGACTGGACCCTGCCCCCTGCATTAAGAGAAACTCCGACCTCTTTTAGGAAATGAATCGGTATAGTAAACAGATCAGGGCAGCATCCTAGACAGTTAGTTGCCAGGGCTATAGTACAGAGTAATTAATTATCACATGCTTTTATTTCTTCTCCTTTCCTATTAGCCGAGCTTAATAGAGTAACACATATGATTATATAGAAGCATTGATGATCATATTCTGGCTATTTTTGAAGCAGCAAGTCACGGGGGAAATGCAAAGATAAAGGTCTGAGTATGTTCTGTTTGTGCTCCTTAGTCACAGCTAGGGGCCCAGTAGTAGCTGAGAATGGGGAGAGTTTGGGGATGAACGAAAATCAGCTCTCGTTTTGTGAACAATCTAGTGAACACCACCATGTAAGACCAGGGTCAGGAGAAGGAGAGAATCTGTGTCTCGTTCCTGGCCTTACTCAGGACTGCGATCTTGGGTAGCAAACCAGGCTTAACCTCTCTATGGCTTTTGTCTAGAATTATCTCCTGGCTTCAAAGAGGTGTAGTAGCGATAACATTCAGCAAAACTTTAGAAACTAAGGTAGAATACAAGTCAGGTGGAATGGTTACTACTTAAGATTGCATCTACTCAGCAGCCAACCATTTAAGGTCCAAAATAAGGTCACTTGAGGCAATAGCCACTTTTTGTATGAGAGCCAACAAATCTGATAATTAGGTTCAGGAGAAGCAAATACTTTTTTTTTTTTTTGCAAAGTGATAGCTCATTTATTAATGCATCGATTTAAAACAAAGGTAAATAATGCTGTCTCTGTGTGGCTTGACGTAAGGAAAACTTTCCTATTTAAAAATTTCCATTCATTCAGTAATGTCTTCCTTCTATTGCTCTTGTTTGTTGCTTACCCTTTGGCCACAGTCTGTCTGTTTATTTATTTTAAGTGAGTACAGCACAGAGGACTTTCGCCAGGAAGGAGAGCAGGCCTATAGCATTCCGCAGGCGTGTTTGGGAGACAAGCACTATGGTGCGTGCTTGGAATCCTCTAACCTTGACCTTGAGCTTGGACTCCTACCCAGGACCCTATCAGCTTTCACTTTGCCCCTTGAAGATTTATGCCAACGATGTCAATATTTGCCCAGCTAAGGCATTTGTGGCAGGTGGAGGTTTTCTGATTGTACACTCTCGCTGTGGTCCAGCGAGTATAAAGTAATGAGTTGATGTTGCTCAAACATGCATTGGAGCCCCTTCCTTCCCGGTGAGCTCCTGAGCTTGGCATTTTCTGAGCTTGGCATTTTTCTCTGAGATGGGGCACATCCAGATGGCAGGTTCTAAAGAACCAAGTCCAGCATCTAATTAGTCCTGTTTTATGCTCAAAGAGCTTGGTGCCAGGACTTCTCTGTCAGTCTCTGTGGGCGTGGGCCTACCGAGGGCTGGTCTGCTGGGCTTTGTGTGGGGATGTGAAGAAGGAACAGGAGAGAATTGGGCTTTCTGTAACTCAAGGGAAAAATCCTGCTTGCCTAAGACTTGGAAGAAGAGTTAAAGGCTATTTTAAGGGGTTCAACTGAGCCTGGAGAGTCCAAATTGAATAACTGGACCCATAGCTGTTGCTGCTGAATAAACTTTCTCCCACATAATTGCCTCGTCCTCATAATGGGCTCTGAGAACATCCTAGATTTGCTTTGAAAAGATTGGAATGCCTTAGCTACCACAGGAGTGGGAAACTTAACTCTACTGGCAATACCAATTAATGGGTCCAATCATCCACTCAGCAAGGACACAGCATCGCTCCATGCCTGGCTCTGCTCTGGGAACCTCTGGTGCTGTGCTGAGAACAGAGAAGGAGCGGAATTGTGAATGGAGATGACCGGTGCTGTGACTGGGTAAGCAAAGTAACCATCTCAAGTTCAGAGGAAGAGATTGTCTTGTGTTATCTTTGTTTGTCAGAGAGTTCTACAAACTCCTCACCCTACGTCTTTCCAGAATTGGTGATTTCTACCTCTTTCCTGAGCGTCTATGATTTAAGCTGTGCCATTAGGGAATCAAAGGAGATTGGAATCAAAAATTTTTTTTAACTGAAAAAGAAATAACAAACATTTTTTACAATTATTTTGCCACAATTGCAAAATTGTGCCACAATTGCAAAATGCTGGAATCAAATCATACAAAACTCAAGGCATCTTTCCCTTTTCCTAGACTTCTACTCTCATCCTCTCCAGAGAAACCTGGTTTTCACATTATATTTCTATTCTTGTGCAAGCATCAACCAGGTCACAAGGTAAGGAGGCCAAATGGAATTGTTCAATTGTTCCCATTATTCCTTTCTCTTCTGTTTCTTGTGTTTCATTATGTCAGTGCCCCAGATAACAAGGCTAAGGTGACAAATAAAATGTAAAACCTGTGTCCTAGTGAGAATGCCAGTAAGAGCTCAGTGGCCTCAAAGAAGATTCTACCACAACCCTTCACCCCCTTGTGTGCTATGCGATACAACAAGCCCTGGATATGGTAGGAGAGACTCCTTCACAGAGGAGATTCTCTGGGTCCTCAACTTGGGGGACAAGAAGTTAGTTTCTTGGGAAGATAGAATACATAGGTACAAAAAAAAAAAGAATACATAGGTACGGGACTCAGATTCCTCTGTTATTAAAGAAAGAAAAGGCAACATAATTTCAAACTTTCCCCCTTGATTTAGTGTCATCATTATAGGGACATCAGTATTTGTTGAACTGTAAGCTAGAGATGTCCTTGCCACTGGTGTGGAACGTGGTTCCCTCCTGGCCTGTCTTAATAGACCAGGCTACTAAGCTTTCTTTGTTCTTACATTTTTCTTAATTTCCTGGCTCATTCTTCACTGTCAGAAAGTTAGATAACACATCTTGCTGTAAGTCTGCTCTTTTTTAACAGCTGCATTCTCTTCTGATTTGGTTTTGGGCAAATGACCCAAATGAAATCAGTTTTTAGACATGAATAAAAAATGAACTTGGAAAACATACTTTTTTAGCTAATAGACTTTGGCATGTGAAATTGGACTATCATTTCACATGCACATAAGCTTTTAACGTTTATCTTTATGTTAAGCTGCATTTGAAAAGAGGTTATTTGAGGTCTGATCTCCAGATATTATGCTGGATTGTTATTATTAGAATTTTATAAACTTGACTTTACAGCAGTTATTCTTAATCAACACACACACACGATTATACTGTTTTGTTCACAGTTCAATTGCAAAGGCCAGAATCCACTCTAGCTGGTCTAAACAGGAAGGAATGCACTACAGACTAACAGAAGGTTTACCAAATCATTGAAAGGTCTGCAGAAGCAGGCTGTAGGCTGAGCTTCCAAGAAAAACTCTCAGCTCCTGGAACTATTCTGCTTGTTGCACAAAAAGGAAAAGAAGCTGTTACTGCCACTGCCTACTACAAAACCACACTGTCTCTAGGACAACCCGTGCCTATTGAATGGAGGCCCACATAAGGTTGAAGAACTCCATTTGGCCTCCTTACCTGGGCCTCCTTACATAGGGTGTGTTTCCCTCCATGTCAAGTCTCCCACTTGGGTGAGTGAAATCTGTTGCATCTTGAACCCTAACTTCAAGGGATCCTGGGAACTGTAGTTCTAACTTTCTAGCATCAACACCACAGGAGGTTATGCTAGAAAGGATTTGGAGCATGTTGAGTGCCAATCTACAAGGGGCCTCCTCAAATCTAATAATCTTATCATATAGCTCTTTTTAAGGAAATCAAAAAGTATCACAAAAGAACTGTGAAAAGAAATTAAAAACAATGCGCTAATGGTTTACATCTGATAAAATCTTTATTCTTTGGTATTTTTATTTGTGTCTGCATGAGTACGTATATATGTATATGTATACATATTTGTATATGTATGTATGCAATATAGATATGAAATATGTATAAACAATGAATATGTGGTGGGGCACTATGGTAGGGAGCAGAGTCATGTGGTACCACACGTAAGTGACTTCAACACTCTTCAAGCAGAGACTGATGGCAGGACTAAAGCCCTTTGAATGGCTGGGAAGTGGTGGTGGGGGCACTTATCAGGCTGTGCTAGGGTGCTGACTATACAAAGACAAATGATTTGGTGCATGTTCTGGAAGGAATTAATAAGAGGGAAACACTGATGAACAAATAACTATAAGACAACAGGGTAAATATTATGCTGGAAAAACACAGCCCTCAATTTTTCATTAAAATATTCCTGAACGGTAGACAAGGAAGAAATGGAAGTATAGCTTACAATGGCTCTCTGTAAAGAATGACATCATGTGCTATCTCCTGTTTTACCTTTAAAATTCATATTGTGATAAGTTGACACGGTGACAGATGATTAGTAGAATTAGTGGGGTGATCACATTGTAAAGTACAGAAATGGCGAATCACTATATTACGTACCTGAAACTAATACAACCAGTATAACATTGTATACCAACTATCCTTAAATTAAAAAAAAAAATTCATGTGAATTCTGTGGTCTATTTTATATTTGTAATTTAAAAAACTGTAGGCATCTGTGTGTGTGTGTGTGTGTGTGTGTATATGTGTGTGTGTGGCGTGTGTTTTAAATAACTTGTCATCATTATAAAAATGTTATTTATCTTTTTGGCTCATGGACAAAAATATTGTTACATTACATCTATTATCATCAGAAAATAGGACTAAATTGAAAGGGGCTGATGCTGGATAAGGAAATTCTTTTCTCTGTCTTGATTTCAGAATATTTCTAAACTCTAGGCCCACCAAGATATATGTCTATTAATAGCAATTTTTCTCAGGATTTTTATGAGCATTTATAACCTTGTGGTTTATCCTTTATTCTTATGATTAATAGTGAACTCATTTACCTTGTTCAGGTTTTCCCCCATTGTAATTTTTGTCTCATGAAGAAGTATAACAATGAAAGCTTGAGTACATAAACTCTGAGTAATATCTTCTTCCCGCTAAGGCAGCATTCATACATATAACAGTGGTGTATCTCACAGAAGTGGGTACGGGAGGGGTGTAGGGGGAGCTGTCCATACACATTATCACTGACATTATCTAGAATTGCTAGACTATGTGGCGATAATGAAAAGCAGACCTAACTGTATAAGCTCCGCAGTTATTTTTCAGTTCCCTACAGACAAGGCATCCCTCTGCTGCTTGTCCCTGGGACAGATGGTCCCCACTGCCTAAATTAAGGAGTCGCTGCTATATTCCATGTTTCCCCGAAAATAAGACCTAGCCGGACATTCAGCTCTAAAGCGTCTTTTGGAGCAAACATTAATATAAGACCCGGTCTTCTTTTACTATAACATAAGACAGGGTCTTTAATATAATATAATATAATATAATATAATATAATATAATATAATATAATATAATATAATATAATATAATATAATATAATACAATACAATATAATACAATACAATACTGGGTCTTATATTATTTTTTGCTCCAAAAGATGCATTAGAGCTGATGGTCCTGCTGGATCTTATTTTTGGGGAAACACAGTTGCAATGGCAAATCTTCAAGTTATTTCCCATTATAATGCAGATCATCTACAAGATGATTATTTAGTGCACTTTTTTCCTTTATAAAAGTTATCATTTTGTCCACCTCATTGAACATACACAAACACTATAAATATCATCTTTATGAACATCTGAAACAAAGAAACCAATAAATGAGCCAGCTCATTGCACCCACGACTCATTCAAATGTAACATAAACGACTAGGTTAAATTTTTTTCCACCCATTTACATATGTCTGTGGAGAACAACAAAATAGATCATTTGGTGGTAGAGGGGTATCCTTTATACCTTATTACTACTTCTTGAGTCTAAAATAGCTTAAATCAGCTCCACAGTTTCATCATTTTTCCCTCTTTTTCATTACAGTTGACCTTTGAACAATGCCAAGGTAGAGGCACCCACCCCCATGCAGTCAAAAATCTGCATATAACTTTTGACTCCCCAAAAACTTAACTACTAATACCCCACCTTGAACTAAAGCCTCATTGATAATATACAGTCAATTAACACATATGTTGTATGTCGTATGTATTATATACTGTGTTCTTACAATAAAGTAAGCTAGAGAAAAGAAACTGTTATTAAGAAAACCATAGAAAGAGAAACTATATCTACAGTATTTATTGAAAAATAAAGCTGTATGTAAGTAGACCCGTTCACCTCCTGTTGTTCAAGGGCCAACTCTACTTATTCTGTAAAATGTCTGAAACTAGTTAGTCTTCATAATTTCTAATGTGCTTGTTCAATTGTTTTACATATGGCTCCTGGCCAAGACTTGTTTCATTTTCATTGTAAACGTTCTTAAAATCTTTAAAATTTCACATGTCGATTGGAAAATATCTCCACAATAGAGATAGTTTCATGCAACAGTTGCTCAGGGTGTTTGAGACAGTAGAGGAGCATAGTTGGGACAAGCAATAACACTGGAATTTCTAATAACCCCCCAAAACAACACACTTTCTAGTCATTTCTAACCAATAAAATTGACTTACTTCTTGGGCTTTACCCCTCTCTTTCTTATTCTCTGTATCAGTTATTTTTTGCTGTGTGATAAATCACGTCCAAATACAGAGATTTAAAACCACAATCATTGATTTAGTGCACAATTCTTGGATCAGCCATTTGGAGCTCGATCCAGCTGGGTAATTTTTCTGATGTGGACTACACTAATCTCTTCTGGGGCTCACTCATGTGTCCTGGTTAGCTGATAAATTGGGGCTGGCTGGCTGACAATTGGGATGCCTTAGTTCTAATACACAGTACTTTCAAAATCCATGTTAGCATTGCATTTTATGAATATTAGGATCCTCACAGACCCACGGGATGGAAGAAGACTACCGCTTCATGAGAAGAGCTACAAAGTTACACTACAAAGGTGTGGATACAGGGAGGGGAAGAGCTTATAGTCATTTTTGCAGTCTACTGCAGTCACATTCACATTTAAACGTATGCAGACATACAATTTAAGATAAAAACCAACAAAGAAAAATTGGAAGTCTAATAGGTACTTGAGTATAGGTGCATCAAAATTTTTTAAGAGATTAAAAGAAAAAGTTTCCCAAGTCTTCAAGTAAAATTGACACTGAAGGAAGGTATTCTGTGTAATCCACTGGTTTGACTACCTCTGTCTGGACCCTCCATCATGTAACCTGGGGGTGAATGTACTCTACTTGAGAAACAAGCGATTAGAGGTAGATAACAAATGCTTTCATAGCATATATAGTAGCTGCACCTAGAAATAGGATGTTGCAAAGGAAGTGGGGAGTCAGATAGGGCTGACTGAAAGGTAAAGCTTGAACTTGGATTTAATGATGGGTAGGTGGAAGGAAATGGGTATAAAGGAGGGGAGAAGAGCCCCGAAGAAATGTATAAACACACATAGAGAAATGTATAAACACACAAAATTTACTGGATAATCTCTTTAACACAGAGAGTACAGGACCACTCATACAGTGTGAGATAAATCAATACAATATGTAGATCTCTGTTACCTGTTACTTTGCAAAACTTACAACTGGGATTTCAGATATTTCAGATATTGAAAATTATTTGTAGAGAGTTAATGAAATAGAATAAAAATAGACTAACTAGATGATGCATTTCATATCAGCTTTCTAAAGGATTATTTTTTATTGATCATGTTGTTTGTAGATGAGTAATATGAAGCATAAATAAATACAATGGAAGGAGAAGATGGAATTCTGCCTAGAAATGCTAAAGGTGGGACGTTCTCAGAAAGCTTCATAGAGGAGACATTTGAGGCAGGCTTAAAAGTGTGATGGGTGAATAAGAATGTCAGTTCACTCAGTCTGGGAGCCTGCTTGGACTGGTTCAAAGTGTGAACTGTCACCTTGTACACCAGACATGACATCTGTGGTCTACAGTAGCTATTGAAGATAAAGAACAGGAAACCAGAAAAATCAGTCCCCCTGACCAGGGACTCTTTCTGATGGATTCACATGACTTTCTATCACTCACATTGCCTCCAGCATCTGCTGCTGTTAGTGGTAGTACATACATGTATCTCTTCAAAGTTGATTCCTTTCAACTTTGTCATTCCTTTCTTGCTTAACAAGCAATTAAAAACACATAGAAAATCCCAAAGAAGTTACAAACAATCTTTACATGAGTAACTGGACTCCAAACTACTCAGTTGTGAAGTGTGTGTCGTGGAAGGAGTGGTGGAAATTTGCCATTCATGCCTTCAGTGCAGTGTAGCTATCAGCCCAGCCCTGAAGGCATGCCTGGAGCCTCCCTTCCCAGACTTTGAAGGCACCCCACACCTCTGAGTTATGGACAAATGATATGTAGTAGGAAAAAGAGACCTCAACTATTGGATGACTTTAGCTGGATGTCCTTGGCTACATGATGACTTACAGTATGTAAGCCCAAAATCTATGAGAAGGGGCTTCCTGGAGGATGTTACATACACTCTGCACCTCTCTTGGCTATAACTTAAGTGTTGCCTACTGTGTGTAGGAACCAGCAAAACCTCAGTTGGAGAATTCACCTGTTATTCTGGGCTGGAGAGCACATGTCCAATAAGGGAAATAAGGGCCTGGGAAGTCCTGTGGGTGTTCCTGACCTCCCTTACATTGTCTGTGCTTGTTGATTGACTGTGTCTTTGAAATAATTAGCAAATCTTGATGTTGGACATTTTCTTGGCTTTCACGCCAGTCTCAATTGACAATCTAATCTTATGTATTAGTCCTTTATTTTGTGTGACAACATAGACAAAAACTATTGCCTTTTATAGTGCTTCCTGACATCCTGAAGAATCCTTCTTTCTTCTGATGACTCATATTTTGTTAGTAGATCAAGCTCAGCACATTACAGCCTAGTGTTTAAAAGGCAAGACTGGGAGAGATCCAAGATGGCAGAGTAGATAAACACTGGGCCTGCTTCCTTCCATGAACACATTAAAATTACAACTAAATTACAGAACAATCAACCTGGAGAACCATCTGAAGTCTGGCTGAACAGAAGTTTTATAACTAAGGATATAAAGAAAGAGCCATGTCAACACTGGTATGAGGGGTAGAGATGTGAAACAGGTTGGCCCCAAAACCTCCATGTGGTGGTTAAGGGATATCTCAGCATTGGAGGTTCCCCCTTGAGGAATGAGAGACCCCAGCCCCACACTGGCATCCTTAGCCCAGAATACTAGTACCAGGAAAAGGAGACACCACAACATCTAGCTCTGAAAAACAGTGGGGATTCCAACCATCCAGGTGGGACAGAAGGCTACAGGAAACCATATGTCCTCTTAAACAGCCAGCACACAGACTCTCTCACTTGCAGGCACTCACATTGGGCTCCAGCAGAGGGACAGTAACTTGGGAGGCATCAGGTGCATACTGGGGGCAGACTGAGGTATGTGGCATCAAAGTGAGGGTTTCAAAACAGTTGCCATTTTCCCTGTGTGGGATTCTTCTCCTGTGTAGCCAGCAGGTGGGCACCATCTTTCCCATATTGAGTCCACCCCCACACAGCCAAATCTGAATCTGATTGGCTTGGTGAGCCAAGAAGCTGCACCCTGCTGACTCACTGGGACCCCACCCTACCCAACCCCTCCAATGCCAGAGGCACTTTCTCTGACAGCAGCCATCCCCACCCACATTGTACTCTTTCTTGAAAAACTATCAGAGTCCGCAGGACCCAGCATGGGGCAGTTAGCCTCCATGTGCTCTGAGACTTTTCCTTAGTAGCTGCAGGCACCAAACCAGAGTCTAAATTAACCTGTTGACCACAATTCTTCCCACTCTAGTGACTCCCTGAGACCCTGCCTCACCCAACTCATGTACTACACTAGGCTTTATCAGAGGTTGAGCCTGAAGGTAGCCAGCAGGTGGCAGCAGGCCATGGGGTGTTTTGGCTTTTAGTGGAGCTACTCCAGGCCTAGTACTAGTGGCAGCCGTCCTCAGTTCACAGCATGGCCTCTCGCACTTGCCTCTAGGGTTAGCACAGGCAGCAACCAACTGCAATTGCTTTGTTGCTCCTACGAGGTAGTCCCCAACCAGTCACAGGCAATGGCTGACCAAGGCTGGCACTGGAACATTTTGCAAGAGTCCCCAGAATCAAAATACTTGAAGCCAAAATACTTGGCTTCAGACGACAGAGAACACCACCCAGTTAGCCTCACCCAGAGGGCAATCTTAAAGGTCACCAGAGCCTGTTGGGGTCAATCCCACTCAGTGGGGTAAGGCCCTTACACAGCAGCCTATAAGCTATGGATGCGGCCAAACCCCACAGCCAATCAGGCTGAGGGTCCATCCCACCCATTGATGTGCCAATAGCAATCAAGACTCAACTATAACATGAGGGCACACATAATCCATACAAGGGACAGTCCCGGAGCACCCAGAGCAGGTGACCAGGGAGATTGTGCCAGGGCCCCACAGAGCACCTACTACATAAGGCCACCTCGCTGAAACTAAGAGACCTAGCATTCCTACCTAATACAGAGAAACAAACAGAGATGCAGCTAAAATGAGGAAATAAAGAAATATGTCCCAAATGAAAGAACAGAAGAAAACTCCAGAAAAAGAACTAAATGAAAGGGAGGCAAGCAATCTACCAGAGACAGTGCTCAAAACAATGGTTATAAGGATGCTTAAGAAACTTAGTGACAACTTCAACGGAGAGATAGCAAGCATAAGAAAATGACATAGAAACCATAAAAAAGAACCAGTCAGAAGTGAAAAATACAATAACTGAAATAAAAATGCACTAGAAGGAATCACCAGCAGACTAGTTGAAGCAGAGGACTGAATTGGCGATCTGGAAAACAAGGTAGCAGAAAACACCCAATCAGAATAGCAAAAAGAAAAGAGAATAAAAACAAACAAACAAAAAACAAAAAAAACTGAGGATAATTTAAGAGACCTCTGGGACAACGTTAAGCATAACAACATTTGCATTATAGGGGTACCAGAGGAGAAGAGAAAGAACAAGGGTTTGAGAATGGAGTCGAAGAAATAATGACTGAAAACTTTCTTAACCTGGCAAAGAAAATAGACATAAAAGTTCCAGGAAGTTCCAGCACCAAGACAAATCATAATTAGAACACGTTAAAGACAAAGAGAATCCTAAAAGCAGAAAAAGACAACTAGTAACTTATAAGGGAGCTTCTACAAATTTGTCAGCTGTTTTCTCAACAGAGACTTTGTAGGTCAAAAGGGATTGGCACAGAATATTCAATGTAATGAAAAGCAAGGACCTACAACCAAGATTACTCTACCCAGCAAAGCCATTATTTAGAATCAAAGGACAGATAAAGAACTTCCCAGAAAAGAAAAAGCTAAAGGAGTTCATAACTACAAAACCAGTATTACAAGGAATATTAGAGGGACTTCTTTAAGATGGAAAAAAAAAGACCAAAATTATAAATAATAAAGTAGCAATAGCTACATATATATCACATATATCAACAATTACTTTCAATGTAAATGGAATAAATGTTCCACTCAAGAACATAGACTGGCTGAATAATAAGAAAACAAAACCTTTACATATGTTGCCTACAAGAGAATCACTTCAGATTGAAAGACACACAGATGAAAAGTTAAGAGATGGAAATAGATATTTCATGAAAATAGAAACAATCAAACAAACAAAAATCTGGAATAGCAATACTTATACCAGACAAAATATACTTTAAAACAAAGGCTATAACAAGAGACAAAGTAGGACCCAGTAATCCCACTTCTGGGTAATTATCTGAAGAAACCCAAAATGCTACTTTGAGAGGACATGTGTATCCATATGCTTATTACAGCATTGCTTACAATGGCCAAGATGTGGAGGCAGCCTGGGTGTCTGTTGATGGAAGAGTGGATAAAGAGGAGGTGGTACATATATACAGTGGAATATTGCTAGGCCATGGAAGGAAATGGCTTCTTGCCCTCTATGGTGGCATAGCTAGAACTGGAGGATATTGTGCTGAGGTATGTCAGACAAAGACAAATGCAATGTGATTTCACTTATATTTGGAATCTAAAGAACAAAACAAACAAACAAACAAACAAACAAACAAACGGAAACAGACTCATAGATACAGAGAACATTATTGATGGCTACCAGATGAAAGAGGAGTTGGGGGTTAGTGAAAAAGGGGAGGGGATTAAGAAGTACAAACTGGTAGTTACAAAATAGTCATTGTGATGTAAAATAAAGCACCGGGAGTATTGCCAATAATATGGTAATAACTATGTATCGTGCCAGGTGGGTACTAGATTAGTCAGGGGGATCATTTCTTAAATTATACAAATGTCTAACCACTGTGCTGTACACCTGAAGTTAATTTACAATAATATTGAATGTCAACTGTAATTGGAAAAATTACAAAGGAGGGGAAAAGTGAAGAGGAATAAGAAGTCTAAATTTCCAGGTATAAAACAAATCATGGGATGTAATGTACAGCATGGGGAATACAGTCAATAACATCATGATAGCGTGGTACTGTGTCAGATGGTTGCTGGATTTATGACAACCACTTCTTTAGGTATATGAATATTGAATAACTATGGTGCACCCCTGAAACTAATATAATATTGTATGCTAGGTATATTTTAATAAAAATCTTAAAATAAATAAATAAATAAATAAATAAATAAATAAATAAATAAAGCAAGACTGACACCAGACTGCTGGGATTAGATGCCAGGATTATTAGCTGTATGATTTCACGCAGTTTACTTAATCTTTCTGAAACTCAGCTTCCCATCTGTAAAATGGGGATTATGATGGTACCCACCTCATGGTGTTGTTGTGGGCTAATACACAGGATGTGCTTAGAAGAGAGCTGGCACATCGTGCAACTACATTAGTACATTTCTTTTCTTAGGAATCTGAAAAGTCTTTAGTGCTAACCAAAAGTCTTTGGTTAGCTGCCTAGCAGATCATTAGATGTGTCTGCACTCCATTCATGGACACAACTCAGACATGAATCCACACCTTACTCGTACATAGATCATGTGTCACCCTCGTATGAATATATTACAGACTGAATTTATTTGGTACTGAAATCACTTATTGAGGCTTAATTTTTAAGACAGCATCAGTTTGAGTTTTGATGGGATATTTATTTATTGTGATGTTTCCCAAAGTCAAATATTCAAACTTTATTTCTGGGATAGCTTACAAAGTAATAGTGTTTAGATAGGGAATGATTACATAACCCAGTCATATATCATTTTAAATAATATTACTTAATTTGCTGTAAATTAAAATTTTTCTTTGGATAAAGTGATTAAAAAATTATATTGTAAATTATGTACTAAAGTTCATATTCCCTACAGTAACCTCTGGCAGCATAATTTGAAGGTGGCCTCAGGTGTTTGTTTTGGAAATGCAAATACAGCTCAATTAGGCACCTCAGCTCTGGCTACAGTGTCACCTTCCTACACTGTAGTGTAGTAAGAATCGGTTCTTCAGTGTGTGTTTTGGTTAAGTGATAGGATTGCTTAATATTCTGGTATCAGTATTCTATCTCTTCCCACCTTTGTGAATGAAATGATTGTCACAGAGCCCATTATTACCTTGTTATGTGCATTTTATTTCTTTATTTTTTAATTTTAATTTTTTGACAATATTATTCCATATTGATTTTAGGTATATAGCATAGTGATTAAACATTTCTATAATTTAGGAAGTGACCTCCCCGACTAGTCTAGTACCTGCCTGACACTATACATAGATATTACCATATTATTGATTATATTCTCTATGCTTTATATCCCTGTGACTATTTTGTACCTACCAATTTGTACTTCTTAATCCCTTCCACTTTTTCACCCTGTCCCCGACAAATTGTCCTCTCTATACCCCATTGTTTCTGCATGGCAGAACAAACATTTGTTTACCAATCATTTGTTTTTCATCTTCAAGTGAACTGCCTTCCTCTCCTTTGAGTCCCAGACCCCTAAGCCCTTCTCCTTAGTTCACAATGTCACATAAGCTCCAATTGCCTGACTGCTGGGGTCCTCATATTCTTATGGAGCCCTCCCTACACGGAAAATTAAATTTGCTTTTTTTCTCCTATTAATCTATCCTATGTTAATTTGATTATTAGACCATACAAAAAAACTGGAAGGGTAGAAGGAAAAATCTTCCTGCCCAACAGTCATGAGGCAGAAAACCAGGAGTGTTCTCACCTGAGAACCTGAGATCCTTGAAAACATAGGAGGAGATGACAAGAGTGTGACCAGAGGTGCATTTCAGGGTTGGTGCTGGAAGGGGGTCGGGGGCTAGGGAGGTAGAGAGGGTTGGAGAATTACTGCAGAATTGGAAGTCGGAGATGAATAGGGAGCTATAAAAAGATTGCCAGAGTATCGAGAGCCCCAAACGAGGCTGGTGCCCAATGCCTTATAATAGCGCTGCTGTGTATCTGATTAGCTGTAACACAAATAACATTTCCACATGAACAGGCATGGGAATGTCAAGCCAAGACGATTTCAGGATTGTCTACTTTGCTGAGACCCCAGTAATGCAAGTGGTGCAGATGGAAGTGTGCCCTGTCAATTGGCCAGATTAAATGAGCAAGTTATGGATGTTTGTTTAGCCTGTTTGCCAGGAGGGTTTAAGGTCCCCTGTGACTCCATTTGCAAACTAGCAGCAACTCTGTAAACCCTTCTTCAACAACTTGGAACCCAGAATGTAGGAAGGACCCCAACAGCTTACAGCAGATGAACGGAAAGATGCCCCTGACCTTCAGGCTCCAGCAAGGTAAAGACAGGAAACTGAATACAAGAAATCTGGGGCCTTCTAAGGGGTCAGCTAGCTGAGCTGCAGCTATCAGAGCTCTTTTTCCTTTCTTGCACAGCATTAAATATGTGTGACAATCATTTAAGTCCTAAAACCCAGTATTCCACTTTCTCTCCTTCCTGACCATTCTATCCTCTCTGTTCATTTCATTGATCTTTCTCTTACTTTTTTTCCTTCCTCCTTTCTTCCCTCCCTCTCTCCCTTTCTTCCTAACCTTACACTGAATGTGTTTCTATTGGGAGCCTACCTGCTATATAACATTGCTCACTGCTACACAAAGTACACAGAGCAATTCCTATTGGCATTGATATGTGAATTATATTCAAAGTATCCTGATTACAAGTTCTGCTGTACCTGAATCTTAGAGCAATTCCTATTGGCATTGATATGTGAATTATATTCAAAGTATCCTGATTACAAGTTCTGCTGTACCTGAATCTTTTTTTTTTTTTGGCTTTCTGTTTATCAGCTGACATACATACACCCTGTAAAGCCCTGAAACTTCACTGCTAAGTGTGGTTTACAATCTCTGTAGCCCTTCCCTGTCTCTACCTTCACGCCAGCTGATAAACATGCAGGTGATTTTCAGACCTAAATATTGATATTAAAGGAAAACAGATGGGTTGAGAAAAACCCACAGGGACCTCTCTACGTTAATATTTGACTAACTTTTGGCATTCAGATCCTGGGTCTGTAGAATCTAGAATAGTAAACATGTAAATCATTTCAAGTTTGAAGACAGGTAAAGTCACAGGGATGAATTTAACAGGAATCTCTGGGGCAGCAAGTGTAAAAAGAAGCTACTCTGGCAACGGATTGCCAGATCTATACCTATCCTGGTACAAGGATAATTCAATTGATATTTAAAACATCAACCCAACGCTCCCAAGCACTGATGTTTAAAATAAAGAGTGGGGAGCATGTTCATAAAACCACAGACAAATGTAGGGACGATGACTGTGATAATTAAGCATTGCATTAATATTGTGATCATTTTTTGCTTAGGTTCAAAATATGCATGAACATGTAGAAACTGATACTTCTAATATTGGGTAAGTGAAAAAGCACTGATAAATCATTTTATGTAGGAATAAAGCAAAGGAAGGCTTAATCTGACATTGTATCTATTACATACTCTGACATGTTAAATTGAACCATAGGCTGAAGGCCTGGACCAGATGGCTCCTAAAAGCCCCCAGCCCTAAGATTCTATGACATAAGAGGACCCTACAGAAGGGGGAGGAAGAAATATTTGCAGTGAGTAGCTGGGAAAAGAGCTGCTCTATGGGATTTTCTGAAGGGCCAAGCATTAGCTTGTGTTGGAGGATTGATTTAAAAAGACATACAAATACAGGAAGTCAAGTTTACAGAGTATTTCTTATTTTTCAGTCATCTGTCTGGCATGATTATTCAGGAGCAAATGTGAGGATTTTAAAAAGTCCTGTAGATCCTTTTATGATTTATTTATCCTTTCTGTACATCTACCCATTTCTTATCAAAAGGAGACTCAACCTCACCAGCATCATTTAAAACTTTCCTTTGCCCAAAGTGGTTCATTTACTTTATACGTCTTTATGGTTAATGGTCTTTCTACTCTACAAATGTTTTATTTTTTAAGAGGATTCAATTGAAATGGGGTACTAAAAGGAAAAAGTACTGTTTTCTCTCTATACATTTAGTACATCTAACCCCAAACGTGTGGGTTTTTTTCCCACATCGATCAATTCTTTGACAGCAGATGGGTGTTCTAGAATTCAATTCTGACACTATCTCCCTGGAGGTTTCCATAACCCCTTTTTTGGTTTCAATAATTTGCTAAAATAGTTCACAGAACTCAGGAAAGCACTTACTATTACCAACTTATTTCAAGAATATTTTAAGAGCTACAAATGAACAGCCAGATGAAGAGATAAATGGGGCAAGGTCCAGAAGTGTCCCAAGCACAGGACCTTCTGTCCCCATGAAGTTTAGGATTTTTAAGGAGGCTTCATCATATAGGCATGATCAGTGATTAACTCAATCTCAGGCCCATCTCCCCTCTGAAGAGGATGGGGACTGGGTTGAAATTTCCCAGCTGCTAATTATGGCTTCATCATAATGGGTGACATCATAAATGGGTGACCAACCCCCATCGTGGAGCTTTCCAGGAGCCCATCAAGAGTTGCCTCATTAGAATAAAAGATGCTCACATCACCTAGAAAATTCCAAGGGATATAGTTGCTCTGTGTCAGGAACCATAGTCAAAGACCAAAAATTAGAACAAAAGATGCTCCTATAACCATTAACATTCAGGAACCAGAGGTAGAGACCAAATGTATATTTCTTATTATGTCACAGGTATACACACACACACATACAAACACCTACCTATTCTTTTGGAGATAGATTGCCTGGGTTCAACTCCTATCTCTGCCTATACTTATTAGCTGTATCACCTTGAACAATCTCTTTAAGCCTATTTTCTTATTTATAGAAGACGATAACAATAACATTTCCTTCTTTGAGTTACTCAAGAATGGAAAACAATGCTAAATGCGAAATGCTTATCATGCTGCCTATTATAATTACTGTTTACTGACATCCCCTACCCACTGTCCAACCTGCTGACAACATCCCAAAGAGGTTATTGACGTGATTCCCTTGGCATGTTAAGCTGATTCTCATTTGATGTGAGAGTAAATCAAGTAAAATTTGGTCTTCATCTTCATTTTACAGGAAATAAATGGGAAATGTAGGTAAATTTACACACTGATAAATTTTATATTAAAAATATAAACGTATGATAATGGAAGAGTATAATGGTAAAGCAATCTATTTTCAAGACAATCTTCTCCAAATGGCACACATGCATTCTTAAATTAGAATTTAGAATAAAATTTACAAAATGATCTTTCATGGTAAAGCAACCTATTTTCAAGACAATCTTCTCCAAATGGCACAGATGCATTCTTAAAATTAGAATTTAGGATAAGATTTACAAAATGATCTTTCATAACCTCAACACTGATTTTTCTATTTTTCATAATATATAGGTTTATATATTAAGATCATGCAAACATTTGCTAGGTAAACTTGAAAACACTTTAAAGGGACTTGAAAAAACTTTATTTAGAAGAAAACTGTCAATATATGGTGATGGAAGGAAAACTGACTCTGGGTGGTAAGCACACAGTGGGATTGATATACGGACAATGAACTATAGAATTGTACACTTGAGACCTCTGCAATTTTACTAACCCTTGTCACCCCAATAAATTTAATTACAAAAAAGAAGAAAACTCAAGAAAAGCACAATGATGTGCATTTTCATGTTGTGCATGATGAAAAATCTCCAAAAAAGTCATTTTTGAATCTAAATTTCTTTGGATTGCTGAGGGGGACAGTAGGTATTATAGGGGGTGGAGTCTGTGATCACCTCAGCATTTAAGCATTTCTTAAATTGCAAATTAAATTTTCTTACCACTTTTAGAAATGTTTTTAAATTTTTACAAAGGATATTTTTAACATTCACTAGAATTTTTGTTTTGTTTTTAATTGGTTCATAAAGTGATTGTTCTCATAATATTGTTGCTTTTTTTTTGGTGGCCATTCTATATGTGGCTTTAAATTATTTCAGATTTCACAATTCTTTTTTCATGATTGGTTTCAATTTTGGGCATCTTTAGTAGATATCTTAGGTTTTCAATTTCTCAGAACTATAAAAGCCCTTAAAAAGACAAGAAAAAAAAAACCCTTTGAGCTGTTTAAACATTGAGCTGTATAAAAGCTATACAGTACTGAGTAGCATTGAAAATTATAAACTAATCTATTTCTATTGTTGAGGAAGAGAAAACTTCCCCTTTCCCTCTTGGTTTTTTGGCTAGTCAAATAATTAAAATGATATAAGACAACTTAACAGGAAGAAATCATACTGGGAACTCGCATATGCATGAAGGATTTCAAAGACCGTTAAGCAAAATGAAGTATGTATGTCCTTCTGGACTAAGGAGGAGGAGGTAAAGATCTGGAACTTTGAAGGAAAGTAAGACAATTCACAGGAAGATGAAAAGAGTTAATGTTTGGTAAACAAACGTTTATTGGGCCATATAGAAACAGTGAGACACAGAGAAAACTTTGATCAAATGAGCCTTACTAGGTTCTTTCCTATGTATCATACATAGTTCATTTTCAAATTTAGTTATCTATGGTGCTCTGTTCCTTCCTGGAACAGGTCCTCTATCTAAATTCGTTTAGACAGTCAGGGGGAAGGCCAAAGATTCTTCCAGAGTCTTTGGGGCTTTGATTGTTTCAGCTAGAAATAATTCACATACTACAGTGGCACATCTGTTCCAGAACAAGGGGTGACTTTTTCTGCACCCCTACATTGTCATTCCAAGTCAGCAGAAACCACATGAAAACTCATCCCAATATAACGTGGCAGTGGTCGCTTAAATGGGACAGTAGTCAAGTTCCCTAACAGCTTAGATCATACATCAAAAACATGAGAAATGGTGACAGCCTTCAATTACTCAGAAAGTGACAGCTGAAAGCAAACTCACATCCCCAGATGTGTATGCTAGGGAATAATATTATATAATATTAAAATAACTGATTTGTGGCTAATACATCACTGGACTATTAGCTTCATAATGGCAAGGGTTTTGTCTATTTTGGTTACTCCCAAATCCCCTATGTCTAAAAGACTGCCCCTAAGAGGTACCTAGTAAACATTTGTTAAATTGTTGGGGAAATATCACCAAAAACAAAATCTTCTTCTAACGCAGAAATTCTTCCCACAGTGGAAGCAAAGAAAGAAAACATCTTTATTATTGAACAAGCATTAAACCAAAAAGGGATGGTGATCACAGGACTATGAAATCCACAATCCCCCCCAAATAGAAAAATCTCACTCTGTTATAAAGCCAAACAGACACAACCCATTGCTTAACCTGTTGTCAAGAAACAGTAACTGGTCCTCTAGGATGAGGACTTGGCAGCACTGTTTGTCACACATATTTCATCCTAACCCTGCTGTATTTGGGGTGACCATCTGCGTCATTTACTTGGCTTTATCCAGAGTAAAAAGCAAACTTCTCACAGCTCACTGAATAGAACAGCAGGCTCCTATCCTCTCACAGAAACTTGAGAAAAGGGATGCTAGCTCCTGTGAGGTTTACATCCCAAAGTTATGGCTCCCAGGTCCCTGAGAAAGGCATTCCCGGGTCAGAAAGCTGACAAAAGGCCTACCTAGTCTTCAAGAAGATTTATACACATTTCAAAGAGAAGGGTACTCACTATGACAAGTTTTCTGAGGTAAATGCTCTAAGAAAAAAGTGTGTGTTAGAGTGGGGGTGGGGGAGGTGGATCCTTTTTCTTATTTTCAATGGGGAGAATTAAGCCTCTATTTTTAATTTGTATTTATTCTTACAAAGTAAAGGAAGATATTTCTGCCCTCAAGACTGTATCTTACCCTAGAAGGCAAGCGTATCTGTTACCTCCATTACTGGAGTCAGTATCACCAAATGTTACTTAATATTGGGGTTTTGCTAGGAAAACAAGATTGGGAAAAGTCCAAGTACATTATCATTTACTTTTAGTAAAAACAAACAAAGTGAATTGTCTTGATATCACGTCTGTAAACAGGACCCTGAATTGTAAGCTTGTTTTCTCCTATTCCTGTGTGTGTGTGTGTGTGTGTAAACATTCATTAGTGAACCTTGAATTCTCTTCCAGGATCAAGCCAGGATTTTCACAGCTACTAAAACAGTCTTGTAACAAGCTGATTAAATCAGGGGAGGTGTGTGAAAATCACTCTCATTTTCTTTCAGTGTTAGATTAATCACAGGTACAAAAAATGCTATCTTAGTTGAGATAAAGAAATTCTTTGATTAATGTTATCTTAATGATCATTCCATTTCACTTTTCATATGTAAATCAAACCACAGGACGCTCAAAAGGTATTAATTGGTGAGATTAATTAATCCTTTGGGTTCAATCCACTTGCTAGTAATGCCTCTCTTCCACCAAGATACTGAAGAGTAAGAAACTCTGTTTTTTCCCCCATCACCAAGCACCTGAGCTGGAGCCCTGGGAGCTCCATCTTAAGCACCACAAGTGAAAAAGAATGATGAAATAAAGATCTTATTGCCCTATAGTGAATATGTTTTTCTCTGTCCCATTATCTATTTTTCAGGTGTAAAATGAATTAGATTGCACTGTTTGTTCCTTGGGTACAAATGGCATATATTTGGGCCCAGAAGGATTCCCAGAATATCTGGGTTCTAAATTCAAGGATTTTATCAACCTAGATCCATCCATAGATCTCATCTATAATTTGGATGACTCTAAAAGACTCTAGACCTCCCATAGGAATGCCTATCCCTGAATGCCATATGTGCCATGCATTATGCCCAGGGCATATGTGCATTGTCTCATGTTGTCCTCACAGAAATCTTATGAGTGGATTTTCACAGGTAACAAAATGGAGGCTCGGGTGGTAAGTAATTTGCTCTATGTCACATAGTTTGTTTAAGCACGATGGAAATTAAACCCAGATCAGTCCAACTTCAAAGCACATGCTTGATGAGGCTCTTCTCTTTCATTAAACACCACGACTAATAAAAATCCCGTTCAATTTAAGTCCGTAAGCCAGGACCCCCTTAAGAAAAGCTCAAATCATTAAATATTAACAACAAAAATAAATGATTTGCTCCACTAGGGTCAAATGAGAACTGGAGATGATTGGAGATGATTATCATGGTTTCCTGAAAATAACACCTAACCAGAAAATAAGCCCTAGCATGATTTTTCAGGATGACATCCCCTGAACATAAGCCTTAATGTAAGACCCAGTCTTATTCTCGGGGAAACACGACATGTAGGTGTCTGCCTTGCTTTCTAGGTTTTCCTTTGTGAGTTTAGAGGTTTCTTTCTTCCGGCATGTTTGGTGGCCAGTTTCTTAGGAGGGCAGCATCTTTCATTCATCCTCACAACTCTTCTGACTCACAGTTCACAACCTAATTTGGAAATATTAAATAATGGAGGAGGGCATTTCATGCTTATGAAAAAATATATCCTGGATAACAGAATATTATAGTTTTCTAAAAAGTGACAATAGAGGCCTGTTAGCTTGTCTTCTTTTCCACTAAGTGAGCTTAAAAAGAAATGAAAATGGAAGGTGCCTTCTTTCTCAGTGTAAATTGTGTTTGATTTAAGTTAAAATGGGCCTATTGAGTTAAATAACCCCAAACCAGTTCCAGACATTGCCCATGAGCTCTTGTCATGGGGCATAGACTAGCCTGGCACCAGAGCAGCCACATGGATGAGAAGAATGCCAATGCAGACCTTTTGTTCCTCAGCAAAACTTTAGTAGAAAACACCCATGACCGTATGGGAAATTCACAACCAACTACAAGACAACACCCCATGGTGCTCTGCATAAAAGCAGAGTATGGCCATGTATACGAGCCATTCCAAAAGATTGAAACACAGGAACTAGTATCTCCCATGTTAAATCAAAATTCTTTTCTTCAGTGTAAAACCCAAGTGACATGACATATTTTAAGAATCAAAGGTATTCTTTGCAGAAAATCAGTACTTTAAGATGTTTATTGATAAGACTGAAACAACCAAGAGATTAAGTAAATATAGAGCTGACAATTGATCAAAATAATTAAATGTATTTCGATAATATGTGTTGATGAACTAAATTTAGATGTTACCTTAGTTAGCTTCAGATAGGATTCTTGAGTACTTTTAAGAAACGCACTGAGACCAATGATTTCCATCACTATTGACATTTTGCCATGTAAATATGTTGTTAAAGTGTCACATCATAGTTGTTTTGTTTTGTCAGCCAGGTTTCAATTGGAGAGTCAATGTGAGGTAGATATAGTACAAAACACAGAAAACTAAAACAAGAAGCCTGTGCATGCACATATAAAAAGTGGCTGGTGTGTTTAGAGATTACTTATTTTAGGTAAACATGTATTTATTTGAAATCTGTCATGTCACTCTTCTAGGTCTGAAACTAAAAGTCAACAGTCCTTAGGGTCTCTCAGAGAAGATTTATGTGGCAAAGTTTCTCGATCTCAGATTCAGGTATACTTTATGTCTAACTGAGCTTCATAGAGAGTTGTGAATCTCCTAAAAGTCTATGCAAAGTTGTGTGTACAAGTGTAGGTCTGTATAATATTGTGAGAGAGAATTTTTTAGGAAACGGGTCATAGTTTTCACTGGTTTATAAAAAAAGTTGATAATTTAATAAGCTTAAAAACCACATTATATGGATTTGTGTGTGTGTGTGTGTGTGTGTGTGTGTGTGTGTGTGTGAGTAAATCTAGGAAGTTAATGAAAACAAAGGACCAGTGAAGTCTCCCAACTTAATGAACTGCTGGAGTCATAAATTCAGAAGAAATATCTATTATTTGTTTGGGAATATAATTTCATTCTTTAGTCTCAGACAATATTGGACACTACCAGTATTAGTGATGACTAATTAGAAGAACCATAAGAGAATAGAGTGGCAAGTAAAAATAAGTATCTTTGAGAATAAAAGTCACTTAGGCCCAAATCAGAGAAGTACATAGAATCCCTGCATCATGATGAAATTTGGGAAATTCCACATATTTGTTTTGTACCCCTTTCAGCCCCTAAAAATAGCAAACTTAAGTTGGCTGTTTCATCTCTATAACGCAAACAGTATTACATCTTATCTGAGTCAATTTGCCTGCTGAGAATTTCGAAGCTCCTCGCATGATTCATTCTGAATAAAATCATGTTTTTTGCTCGCTACAGATAATTGGTTCTTGGCACACGAACTTAAATTATTTAGCCCAACTCTGTTAAAATGATATTGAGTTTTAGCTTAAACAAACAGAATCAAAGTCAAGGGTATTTTTTTCTTAATGTTGTTGGCTGTACCTGTTGTAATTAAATTTTAAGATGCTTGCAAAGATCTATGGTTGAGATGGAAATGAGAAACTCCAAATTCTAATCCAATGATACATTTTACGTGGTTTTTACAAGAAAAAGTAGAAAATTGAGAGCCAGAGATGAGTCTTCCTTCTTTGGGGAGACATCAAAAAGGGTGAGACTGCCTGTGAGTCAGTGGCATGTAGTGTAATTTAAGGGTGCACCAACCCCCAAATCACACTTAAGATGTCAAAGACTCCTGTAAAAATGAAAATTTATTTGGGAAGCAACGTTTTAAGCAACTATGTTATAACAATCAAGCATATTTTGTTGACTCAAATATTCTACTAAAGAAATCTGGGATAATAGAAACTTGGACAGCGGCTTTATGGTACTGGAAGGTAGGAGTGAAAAAAATTTCACCTGAGCAGTGAGTGTAAAAATAACTATAATAACTAATAGTTCTTGGGTGTATAAGATATGCCAGGCATTTTTCTAAATTATGAGGACTACCTAAGTTAATGCATATAAAACCACTTATGCCCCTGTCTGGCATGTATAAATGCTCACTATATTCATTATTATTATTAAATTATTAGTGTTACTATTAAAAGAAATCTTGGCAGCTGTTATTGGCTTGTGCATTTTGAAATAAAATGTAATATTTATTGAGGTTTCAAATTCAATAATTAATGGTGAATTATTTGAATTAATCTCTTTTCTAAAACCAACTATATGTAAACTCATATAACAGATAAACATCAATATCTTAAAGTGCTTACAGGCTTTGGAGAATTTAATAGACAGAGGAGAACTTCAGGGTAATTAATTTTTCAATGAATGCCTATAATGAGATAAGCAGAATATTTGGAGCCCCAAAGCTGTACATGTCCTGAGTTCATTTGCTGATTCAGAAATGTGGGGTCTGGCTCCTGGGCTATGCAGGTGAGGGCAGAAGCCAATGCACAGGGATTATCAAAGAGAGAGCGACTAGAACCTCTCAGGATAAGAGCAAACTAGATCTAACTACCACCCCCCTCCACACTCTCCATGCGCTCCCCCCCAACCATGGAAGACTACAGATAAGGCCATGTCGGGGCTGAGCAAAATGGAAGAAGGGAAAGAAAAATATGGGAAATTCCCAGAAATTATGTGGCGTCAGGCTTCTGCCCTCTTGGAGTAGTATAAAATAATATAAATAATATCTAATGAGGTTTAAAAACCAAGAACAAAAATATGATAAAGAATATCAGATATAAGTAATCTAAGTTGAGAGGAAGGTAAAAGGAATTAAAACGTTCTAAAGGACTTGAATTTCTCAGAGGAGGATAAAGGTCTGGATTAATTTTATTTTGGGATAAATTAAGTAAACATATTGTCATTTCTAGGGAAACCCCTAAAATAATAGAAACAGACTAAAACATTCAAACTGGTGGAAATAAAAATCAAAAGATAAAAACCTGCTTCATCAATTTAAAAAAGGTCAGAAAGGACAGTTAAAGAAGCACTGAACATATGGAACAAATAGAAAATATGAAATGGAATGCCAAAAGGAATACAAACAGATTTGTGGTTAATTATATGAAAGTAGAATGTTGAGTAAAAAGACTATTATTATCAGATGGTATTTTAAAACAAAGCACAACATAATAGAAATCTAACAATATGCTGTCTATAAAAAGCAATTCTAAAACAGACACATTCCAAAGATTGAATGTAAAAACAGATGAAGATGAATGGCATAAATACTAATAATCAGTGAATCTAAAGTTGAAGTCAAAGAACATTCCTATTGCTGAAGATGTGCACTTCAGAAGAGTAAAAGTTTCCATTTACCAGGAAGATATGATAGATTTAAACTTACATAAGCATGCCATGACATAGCTTCCAAATATAAAGAAAAAAATTTGACCAAACTAAAAAGGAAAAGTAAATAAATCTATAATTATTGTAGAAAATTAAAGTACACATCTTCTGGTATTTTATAGCAGACAACAGATCACTAATTAAAAGAATATTTGAACAGCACTATTAACACGCTGACTTAAAGGATATATGTTAAACATTGCATCATGCACGGAATGGGAGCCTACAGTTCTTTTTGGCATCCTGAGTAGGGGACTTCTTTAACAATCAAAACTAGACGTTTTTATATAGTAGGCATACACAATTTGCATATACGTGGTCTGACAATTAAATTCGCAAACTCATCCTAGAAAAAGTGCTGCATACCTCAATTGCTGAATATCACTGCAGTCACCTTCAAAATACTCCCCTTGGGAAGCTATGCACTGACGCCAGTGCCTAGTCCACCCTTCAAAGCAATTTTGGAACTCTTTCTAGAGTGGCCATAAGAGCTGTAGTCATATTACCCTTGATGTCCTGAATGTCATCAAAATGTCTTCGTTCCAATATTTCCTTTATCTTCAGGTAAAGAAAGAAGTTACTGGGGGCCAGATCAAGTGAGTAGAGAGGGTGTTCCAATACACTTATTTGTTTACTGGCTAAAAACTCCCTCGCAGACAGTGCCGTGTGAGCTGGTGCATTGTCGTGATGCAAGAGCCATGAATTGTTGGCGAAAAGTTCAGGTTGTCTAACTTTTTCATGCAGCCTTTTCAGCACTTCCAAATAGTAAACTTGGTTAACTGTTTATCCAGTTGGTACAAATTCATAATTAATAATCCCTCTGATATAAAAAAAAGTTAGCAACATCGTTGCAACAAGTTCGTGAACTTAATTGTCCGAACTCATAGTCATAGAACACATAGAAAAGGATAATATTTGCTCCGTTGTTCCATCTACCTCAAACCCTGCTCCATTTCCCCACGGGATGAGGAGATCAGTATCTCAGAACAACTATACCTAACTTCTGGGCTGCCAGTGTGCATGGCACAGCTGGGAAGCTGTGGCAGAGAGGATTCTTCAGAGCTTTGAGTGTGGGAGAGTTCAAGGCTTTCTGTCAGGGGGTGGTCAAGTGTTACAAAAAATTCATACCCCATATTTCATTCAGAAAGCCCCAAAATGTGTTGCTGGGCAGCAATCCCTCTTTATACCTATCCTTTCATGGTAACCAGACTCCAGAATGGCCTCAGTGATATTCCCCTCATGATACTCATTCCCTTGTGTAGTCTCCTCCCCCCACAAATAGGGGCTGACCAATAGATACACATCAATAGATAACTAATGCAAAGTAGAACAGGACACCGTTCTAACAACTTACCCAAATTCTAGGATCTAACCTTCCATATATAGATTCAAATTCATACCACAAAGTCTGGAAGTTGTATTGGATTCTCCCTGATTTCCTATGGGCAGGAGCACAAATGTCCTAGAGGGCTCGTGGTGATGGTAGCAGGTGGAGCCATGGAGCTGAAGTGACCTGACGGCCCCTCTCCCTCACCAGTGACCTCTCCACATGAAGGCTGGCGTTTTCTTCCCTTAGCACTGTTTCCCAGGTAAAGTCATTGTTGTGTAACACTAGAGCATCTGTGTTGCCATAGCAATGGGCATGTTTGGTTACTAGGTTTGAAGTGTGTCCAGCTACATCTGAAGTGGGTGGAGGAGAAGGCTGGAAAAATCTGCAGAGGTTTCTGGGGATCAGGATTTCATGGGTGGGAGAGCAGAAAAATCTAAGGATACGTACTATGGCTTAAGGAGCCCTGAGAGTTAAAAGCAGACAGCCTGACCAATTGTCCAGTACACAGGGAGGGGGGTGACTGGGAGTGGAACCACGGGAGAGCAGAGAAAGGAGCACAGGACAAGGGCAGATGAAACACAAAGAGGGTCAGATGTGTCCCATGAACGGTCTGGCCCTGAGGCGGATTCCTGGAAGGCTCGGCAGAGCCTAGCGGGTGTCCAGAAAGCCCTGGATTCTTTCCATTTTGTGAGGCTCCCAATAAAGTACAAAAATTAAGAAAAGCTGAAATAGGGTTACAAAATAATGATGCATTTTAAACGTTTATATTTGCCCAACTAATATTTTTTTTAAAATGTAATGCAGTGTGTGTGGTACTTGCAAGATGATTATAGGTTTTATTTTTTTAAATAATGGCCAATATCTAAATCTAAAGCTCCCAGTGAGTGTAAGGGCAGGTACCAGTGACCCCCTGCCTCACCCCATTAAGTCAGTCTTGCATACCAAGCATGTAGGGCTGCGCTGACCTAATTTAAAGGCAGGAGATCAAAGCAAACAAAAGCATGAGTCTGGAGGAATAAGGCACTGAGAGGGATGGAGGATGGAAGGGCAGCAGAAAGAACAAATGCTATTCTTAGTGTTCCCTGGATCATTCTAGAAAAGCAGATCCAGCCTCCTCCAGCGTCTTACTTCACCCAAGTCTGGCTTCATACCTAGACGCTGTCACTTTAAAACACTCACTCCATCTTCTTGTCATTGGAAAATGGAATATGTTTTAGCCCCACAAAATGTCAGTCGGGTAGATGCTTTCAAACACATCCACATTTTTCACCTTTGCTTTAGCTAAGCATAATGAAAATAATCTCTGCCCTATAAAGAGTGATTTCCGCTACATTTCACAACCAATCAGAAATATTCCAAAGTGTTTCATGAAGGTATTTATTTTTCTCAGTTCACATCAGAGACAAGGTCTTTGCGTTATTCTTGCAGTGCAGGTAAAGAAGCAGGTGTTTCTGAAGCTCTGCAGATGTACCCGTAACCACTGCTGTTAGCACAGGCATTTCGTGCTTCCAATAGGGTAAGCCAGCATTGGCAGCAAGCACTACTTGGGGGAACGCTACTTTGTTTTCTAAGATCTTTACAAAGGACCAGAAATGCCCAGTGATAATAGCCATGAACTTTTAAAATACACAATGCGATATAAATGTCACATTAATAAAATAATGTTAACCTTTTACCATTACATAAGTGATTAAATTCTGAGTTAGCTGGAATAGCTAGTGAATCCCTACACTTTCTCCACAGCCCTTTTGCAAGACCATTCTAGTGTTGATGTGATCTGAGGAATGAAGGTTTATTTACAACACAAATTCTGTAAACTTACATTCTACTTGCAGTGTGTGTTCCCCCACCCCATCCTCTACACACACACACACACACACACACACACACACACACACACACACAGACACACACCTGTCTCTTTCATGTAGTTATTTCCAGCTGTTTCAATGGTATAAACTGTCTGGCTCAACACAAAGTGACCGAGGTCCTGAAATCTATGGCTGGGAAACTTCCAGATGCAGCCTCCATAGTCCCCGGTGTGGCCTTTTGGTCCACGGTTTGTTCTGGTGGCAGTGATATGGGAAAGCCTCTCTTCCGTGACTGTCCCATGCTCAGCACAAGGTCTGCTTTTTACCTGCATTTGGCATTTGTCAGCATGCAATCACAATATCTGAAATCTGCAGTGAGCCTTTGGGTCTACAGATCAGAAACGACTTCTTACCTTTCCTGGTCATAGTGTACCTTGGCTCACCTCACCCAAAACCTCCCACTCCCAGTCTTTCTAAAGTCATTCCTAAAAAATAGGTTTAAAGATTTTAATTATACAGTAAAATACACAGATGTAAACATTCTTCTTGCATTCTAATCTATTCCAAGTAGATGACAGCAAACCCTTGATTCTGAAAGCATAATGCAATTAGACGTCTCTTGTTTAATTCTAAGTGACTCTTAAGAACCCACTAACGTGCATGGTGACCTCATATCATGGCTCCTGCTGGTGAGTTCACAGAAATGCAAAGGATTTCTGTTTGAAAAGGTTGATGGCTTTTCTGCAGATGTAAAGTTTTGAGGAAGTGCTAACACCAAACAGAACAATGATGATAATGTCAGTTAGTGTCCCTTTAAGTAATTTTTGTAATGTAATAAATCTCTCCCTCTAAGTCTCAGATGATTCTGCAGCATTGTATACCTAGGAGCAAGGGAAAGGAAGCTTGTCAGGGGTTCTGAGTTCATAGGGTTGTTCCGAGGAGTAAATGAGATGACGTTTGTTGAGCCCTTAGCACTGTGCTGAAAGAGAGCTAAACTAAGTCAACATTCGTTACAATTATTGTTGTATCCCAAGTAAGGATGATCAAGCTAAAATCTACCTCTTTGTAACTTCCAACGACTTGTTTGTACTGGACCTCTGGAGGTGCACATGGTGAGTCGAATGTCTTTTCCACATGCTGCTCCTTCAGACGTGTCTTCGACACTCTGCACTGTCTCCAGTGAGGGGACCATGTTTCCTCTAATAATTCATTGATCAAACACTGTGCCAGGTCCTGGGCAGACAGAGGTGAATGAAAACAGTCTCTGAGAGGAGGGGTCTGCCATGAGGGTGATGCTTCAGACAGCGGAACACAGGTTGTCAGAGAAGCGAGTGGGAAGGGCCCCTGAGCCAGCCTGGAGGGGGACCTTGCTCTGGGCGAGGTCTGCTGAGCTGGGTACTGAGAGGGGAGCAGAAGGGAACTGTGGGGCATGCATCTTAGGCAGACAGGGTCATGTGTACGACAACCTAGAGACAGTGGTTTGTGTTTTATGAGTGAAGATGTGACACAGAGAATGGCAGGAAAGGGGCTGAGCAGAGCTTGAGGGTGTGCAGGAAGAGCCCGTGAGCCAGGCTTTCCAAGAGCTGGGAAGAGGAGTGATTTGAGGGGATTTGAGCAGAGGAACAGCGCAGTCTGAAGGGGGTTTGGGAACACTGGTCAGGCTTCAGGGTGGAGAAGGGGAGGAGGGGACCGGACTGGAAGCAGGCCACCTCGTTTAGAGGCTGCTGCAGTACCCACGTGAAAATGACAAAGGCCTGTTCTAAAGGGGTGGCAGCAAAGAGGGACACAGCAGCACCTTTTCTTATCTACACCTCTCCAAACGAGGCCTGAGCTGACCGAGTATTTACAATGCAAACTGCTTTCCTCCCCTCACACACCCAATCCTCCTGACCCTGCTCTATTTTTTCCTCAGAGGTACAATCATCTCTCACACAGCATATAATTTATTTATTGTGCATTTTGTCCTCCTTGTCATGACTAGGATAAGTAAAGTTGCCTGTTTTTTTCCGCTGGTGTGTCCCAAGCACCTCGAAGAGCCGTAGGCACATTATAAACACTTAATTCATGTCAATCAATATCATTTGCATAAATGAATGGGTGAAGACTTAAGACAAAGTCTATCAATTTGGGAGAGTTTCCAAGAAATTGAAAGATGCCAGCAATGAAGAAGGATAGTATGCCAAGATGGGATAAATCTTAAATCCCAGGTTTTCACCTAATGGACCCTTTGCTATTTGGGGCCTGGGAGAATAAGCCGCAGCCTCTTGAAAGGGAGAGCAGTTAGCACTGGAGGAAAAGGTTTATGTTGAGCCCCAGAAGTGGAAGAAGAGTAGCACAAGGAAGCTGAGGATGTAGGGAAGGTTGTTACCAGGGACTGGGATTCAGTTCCACACTCTGGTGGTCCCCAAGCATCAGGGTCTTCATGTGTGCCATATGACACTAAGGCACAGCCCAGACAATGGGTGATGACCCCCAGAAACAATGATGGCCACCACCACATCACGGAAGACTCCTGGGATCTCAGGACAACTGTCATGCAGTCTACACAACAGAACAAAACAAAATGTAACAATAAAAATCACCACCACCACAACCAAGAAAATCAAGCCAACTGACTAACAAAGACAACGTACAAAACCCACTAGTCTTATGTTCATACATCTATCTCTGCGTTGTCCCAGTGAAACCTGGGGCTCAGGAATGAACCTGCCCAGTTCCCTGGGGTTCTCGTGGAGGGGTACCACATGAGTAGCTTCTACTCCCCAGGCTAGATTAAAGTTGGGGCCCTTTCTATGGATTTCTATAGCTCCCTGTAATCCTCTCAAAACTCTTGTCACATGGAAAAGAAATAAATTCTTGTTCAGTGTCCAACTTCTCATCTCACTGTGACCTTCATGAGGCAAAGACTCTGTCTTGTGTGTTCATTGCCACACAACCAGGACTTAACAAATGTCTGGCACATAGAAGAAATTCAATATGTGTTAAATTAATGAAGAGGTGAATAAATAAGTGGATGAAAGACCCCATGTGTCACTCTCTCTATTTTTAGAAGCACTATTTCCAGGATCAGAGAGGCACTGAGCCTCCTGGGGATGGAGGTAACAACCACTGCTTTGGCCTTTGCCTCAGTGACGCACTCTGGGTACCTCTCTGGAGTAGCACAATGTCACATAGATAGTCAATGTAAGCCTGTCTTTAGGTGGGATGAGTATGACCCAGTTCTATGTCTCCAAAATATTAGCACAGTGCTTTCTGCAGAGTGAATAATCATCGAATCTAGTCACTGAATGGATAGGTGAATGTTTTTCCTCACAGAAGTATGTATGTACATCACAACTTAAAGAAAGCCACAGATAAAGAAACTCCCAAACAGAAATCTCCAATGGTGGAGATTCAGACACTGTGCCACCTGGGTGGTAGAGATACCGTAGAGGGCAAAGGAGACTTTCTGAGGGCCACCAATTTGTTCATTCAACAAATATTCACTGAGCACTTGCTAAGTGACAGGGCTGCTCTAGGCACTTAGGACACGTCAATGAACAAGACAAAGTCGTGCCCTTCTGGAGATTATATTTTAGAGGATAAAATGGGAGTGGCTGTAATAAACAATTAAATTACATTGTATGTTTAAAGGGCATGAGTTCTCTAGAGAAAACAGAAGTAGAGCCAGTGAGGGAGGCCTGGCATCCAGGGGGTGGAAGGATGCGGAATGCTGCAATGCTTAAGTCAGCAGTCGGCATAGCCATGTGACTACAGCCTCTGTCGATGAGGACAAAGTCAACCTGGATAGCTGCATTTGTTCAAGGAAGTCTTGTATGTGCTTCAAAAATGTAGCTTGAATCTATGGAACCAAAACATTCATTCCAAACTGAAGAGAACGGCAGATGATAAATGACTTCAAAAAGTCTTAATGAGCTCTGTTTATAAACACTTAAGGGAGTAGAACAGAACAAGAAAGAGTAATCCATTTGATTTGATGAATGCTTGCTATAGAATTTAATGTGCATTTGGGGAAATTAGAGGTTGCCTTCTTTGTAAGTGGTACTCAGTGCCATTGAATGAATGATTTGCAAACAGACCATTCTTAATAACAGAAGCATGCGTTTGGGAAGAGCTAGGGCCTGGACTATATTAGAACAGCCCTAGTGGACTGCAACTGAAGACAGGATGAGACAAAGTCAATTTTCCTGGAAGGGGTCTGTGGGTCCTCGTCCCTTCTAGCCACCCGCAATGCGAGGAGCCCTGCAGACCTGTGGCTAGCTGTTACAGAACTGCAAGAAATACATTAAGGCTAATCATGATCCCCAATTGCTCTCTACCTCCCTCTGGAAACTATTGTTTAGCATTGACCTGAGGGAAAGCCATGGAAATGGAGGAGACTGCGTTAGTTAGTTAGCGGAAACAGGTCTTAATTCGATGAAGGGAGATACTGATAAGATAAAGAAGATGCCACAAAGTGATTACCTGCCTGTGACCTCAAAAGTGAGAGTTCCCACTTGAGATTATACTGTGCAGGCTCCATAGCTAGTTGCCAGGCTTAGGGCAATACTTATTACTTATGTTAATATTATAAATAGAAAAGTCACGTGTCTGTGAAGAAAATAGTACTTAGGGGCTGCGTTCTCACCAGATGGACAGTGGAAGAAGGTTGGGTGGGAGTTTGGAATAAATGTATGCAATAAAGAAGGTTGAGATCATTTAGGGTTTGCCTTGAATTATAAATGAAAGGAATTATATTGAGCTGCTACAACAGGACGTGTCCTGATGCTGTGGTTCTGTTGTTTTTCCTGCAGACGTGGTCACCGAGTGTATAAATTAAGTGTACTATCCTAGTGGAGTGGACATCGCCAGAGAAGGAAACGCACAGAAGACAGTAGACCTCATTCTCCTGCAATGGTGGCTTTTTCTTACACAGCTCGTGTTCCTCTCACTGGCCTTTGTTCCTTCTAGGGAGGGTGAGCCAGGCAAATGGTAAGGACACGTTGAAGAGGAAGAAATACATAAATAAATAAATAAATAAATAAATAAATAAATAGGAGTCGAGAGTAACCCAATCTTATTTCACTCCGATATGATGTAATGACTTAAACAAACATTTACGGCTTAAGGCTCTGTCAGTGAAGAGACTTTTTAGATATTTGAGTAAAAAACAAGTGAAAACTCTATGTAGTAACTGTGGGCATATTAAAAAAAAAAATGGGTATGTTAAGATGAAAGCTCCAGCCCCATAGACAATTTTTTGTTTTTCTTGAATTTGCCAAACAAGTAAGACATAACAAGAAATGGGCTTAATTGCGCAAACTTGCCCTCTTATTTATTACTATTTATTATTTATGCATACTAATAGTATTTTTAAATATACCACTTATATATGTACTTTGTTGAAAACACTCAGAAAAATATAGGAAAGAAAAAGTAAGAAAATAAATATGACTCATAATTCTACCACTCACAGATGAACACTGCTCCATTTTGGTGTATATCTTTCTGGACTCTCCTTTCAAAAATCTCATGTTAGCATACTATTTTATAAAGTTGGTAACTGTAAAACAAATGGTAAATTATTTCCTTTATGATAATATCATATGGTTTTTGATTATATAATAGGTACCTCTAAAAGACAAACTGGGAATAAATAAATGAAAATAACCACAAAGAAGAAGTTCTCATTTACCTCATTTTTGAGGTAAAAATGTAGAATTTTTAGAAGGAAACACAGGAGAAAATCTTTGTGATATTGGATTATGCAAAGTTTTCTTAAGCAAGACACAAAAAGCATGAACCAACCCCCCCCCACACACAAAAAAAGGACTTAATCAAAATTAAGAACTTCTGCAAAACAGATATCTAATAAAGAGCTTTTATTCAAAATATATTTTTTAAAAATTCTCAATGACAAGACAAACAACCCATCCAAGAAATGAACAAAATACTGGAACAGACACTTCACAAAAAAAAGATATGTTCAGGGGTGGTCAGATGGTTCAGTTGGTTAGAGCATGAGCTCTGAACAACAGGGTTCCCATTTCGATTCCCACATGGGCCAGTGAGCGCGCCTGCCACAACTAGATTGAAGACAACGACTTGACTTGGAGCTGATGGGCCCTGGAGAAACACACTGTTCTCCAATATTCCCCAATAAAATAATAATAATAAAAGATATGTTCATAGTCATTAAGTACATGAAACAACAATTAATCATCAGAGAAATGCAATTAAAACCACAAAGAGATACCACTAGACACTTACTAGAATGACCAAAGTCAAAGAGACTGTTGATGAGGGCATGGAAAAACTGGACTCCTATCCTGCTGCTGGAAATGTAAAATGGTACTACTATTTTGGAAAATTATTTGGAAATATCTTGTAAAGTTAAACGTACACTAATCATACAACTGAGCAATCTCACTCTTACGTATATCTACCTAAGAGAAATGAAAATCTATGTTCACAAAAAGACTTGTACATGAATGTTCATCATTATTCATCATAGCCAAAAACTGGAAATAACCCAAATGTTAATGGGTAAACAAGTTGTGGAATACTCACACAGCAAAGGAATAAGATGTCAAACACACAACAACATAAATGAATCTAAAAATCTTTGTGCTGAACGAATGAAATCAAATAAAAAAGATTACATTGTATGATTGCATTTTTATGAAATACTAGAGAAGGTAGTTCAGTAGGTGCTTGGGAAGAGTGGTATGTGAGGAGTGGGTGGTTACATGACTATGTACAAACTGTATCCTAAAAACAGATGACTTTTATTGTATGTAAATTATGCCAGGATTAGTTGAAAAAAAAAGTGGTAATAGATACATGAAAATTACCATAAAGAGGAGAGATATTGCTTAGATGCCTTGACCATCCCAAAGTCAGAGAATCAAAGGAAGGTTTATCACCCTTTCCATTTAGTATCAATATCACCTCTGATATGACCTTCAGAAAAAATACTTCTTTGCCTTCATCAGTCATTACAGATTTTTCTTTTGGATTTACATAACTAATATTCTATGGAACACTCAAGTCTTTTACATAGAACCTGAACCTTGTCTATTTTCAATATTTGCAAAGTGAAAATAAGAAAAGACATGCGAATGGAGATAAAAGAGTGAGGATGTGCAATAAACATTACAAACTCAGAGGAGTTTGTAACAATAAGCTAAAATGCAATCAAGTTGAAAACTGTCTCATAGTTGAAGACCTTATGAGTCATTCTATGCCTCAGAGATGTACCAATTGCTGCTTACATAATGGGCCCAGACATGAGATTCAATTCAACCAATATTTATGGAGTCTTTATAAAGTACTAGACCTTTTGCTAAGGGTTCAAAGATTGGAAGACATAGGATTCTTGTCCTCTGAAGATCAAGTGAAGAAACAAACATTCTGACAAATATCTACAATTCAAAGATTGTTGTAATAGAACTACTATATAAAATGCAATGGCAACCAGATGTAGTAGTAATTAATCCTTTCTAGGAATTTCAATGTGGTCTCACAAATATGACATTTGAGCTGGAGGTTTTCAGGTGAGAAGGAAGGCAATTCCATGCAGAGAGAACAGCAGGAGCAAAAGAATGAGGTACAAATATACACAGTAGATTCAGCCTATACAGAAAATTCAAATGAGGATGACCAGAGAGGAGACAGAAGAGGTAAGACACAAGGCTGGCCAATGGTCAAACAGAAGGGCCATGCTGAGTGGCTTTTATTTTCTTCTACTTGTATGGAGAGCTACAGCAGTCCTTTAAGCGTTGGTATGGCAGCTGCCTTGGATCTTCTTTATTATTTACTTCCTCCAACTGCCTCTCTTCCTTGGAGAATTGTCCTTGTTTGACAAAGGTCACTTTGGCTGGGAAGTTACTCCTCTTACTGCACCAACATCTCAGGCAATCCGCGGCCTGAGCCATCTGAGCACACAAAAGGGCAGCCCCTTTACGTTAAAAGGGAAGAACTCTGTGTCACGGTTTATGAGACTGAGCCCTTCCCCAGGGGGGCGAGAAAAAGGCTAGACCACCTGACACCACACCCTACTGCCTTCCCTATCCTCTTCACTCCCACACTTGCAAGCTTTTCCCTGAGAGGACTCCCTCAGTAAACCGCAAGCTCCTCACCTACTGTCTTAGGCTCCACTTAGAGAGAAGCTCACTAAAGATATTGGGGAATAACGTGATCAGGTTTGTGTTTTAGAATGAGATCTCGGGAGTGTGGGAATTAGACAGATCTTAGCAGGGGGGAGGGTGCAATAGAGTTCAGACGGCAATAGAGTTCTCAGAGGACAAGCACCAGGATCAGGGCCTCCATAGTGTGGTGACAGGGAGATGGAGAGGTGATCTCGTGGGTCAAGAAGCTCTTGAAGGAGTGAAGACAGTCAAGGATGATGCTCAAGTTTTGAGGGCAACTGGATGGATGATATCATTTATTGAACTTTATAGACAATAAAAGAGAGGAAACACATATGTAAGGTAAGACACAGACAGAGCTCAGCTTCACACATCTTCAGTTAGAGATACCTAACGGGGCATCCAGGAGATAATGTCCAGTAAATAGTGTGAAATAAGATTCCAGAGCTCAGAAGAGAGAGCTGGGATAGAAATGCAGATGTGGGAACCATCATTATTTAATTGGTCATTGAAGTCATGGTTGAGGAAAAGTGGGCCATGGACCACATGTGGAGAACTAACACTTGAGAAACTACTAGAAGAAGAGAAACCAGGTGGAAAGATAGTGAAGGGCTCCAAGAAGAAAGAGGAAAATCTGTAAAAAAGAGGTAATGTCCAAACAAGAAAAAAAATAACATTTTAAGGAGAAGAGAATAGTCAGAGAGGAGATAAATACTAGGAACAAGCCAATCAAGTTGGAAATCTGGAGGCTCTAAATGACTGACAGAATTATCGTAGTCTGTGTGAGGACAGAGCTAAATGACATTGAGTTGAGGAGTGAATGGGAATTGAGATAATAGAGGCCAGGAGTGTGCAGCACAAGGTAACTTCTTTCTCCATACTAAACACTCAGAGCTGTTTTTATTCCTCTCCCATAGCCAGCTTTCTGTTTGGCTGTGGAAGTGAATTGTGAAATTGTCAGAAAACAAAAGCATCTCTTTACTGGGAGGCACAAGAAGCCCAGAAAGTTTTTTAAGCTGTGATAAAGTCCGAGCCAGTCAACTGACCACCCACAACTCTGTGAAGAGCAGCTCCAGAGGTCCCTGGAAAGGCCCTGGGAGTTCCTGCCACCTCAAGCACGTGGACCTTATGCTGTGATTCTGGAATCCCAGCCAGCCCCCCTACAGACGCCGCCCAGGGGGCTGCATTCCAACTCTAGGAACTAAAGGTCACAGGTATCCTGGTACATGAAAAATGCATTTTCCATGGAACTGTGACATTCATGGGGCTACGGAGAAGAATGAAGAGAAAGGGCTCAGATAAATTGTACTTCCAAAACTGCTTTTTGTTTGAACTATTTTCCTGTTTCTGTCTTATAATCATCTTTCTCTTCAGTATTTCTTTTTCTGTGTTTGATTAATTCACTCTTTGTTTTTCTCATTTCTGCTCCCACCTCTACACCATACTGCCTAAACTTTAATGTAGAGGGAAAAGTTCAAATTCAGGAGAGAGTATGTGTTGGAAATAGGCATGAGACAGACAGGATATGCTACCGGACCAGGTTATGTGCGTCCTCAGACTTGCTTGGCTCTGCTGGCCCCAGACGTCCACAAGTTGCCTGTTGGGGAATCGTGATTGCTGTCACCTAGCTTAGTTTCCTAACAGCTCAGGCCTTTTCAGCTTCCCTTGGGGATGAAAGCCAGGAGAGGCAAGGGCTCCATCTCTTTTGACCTCAGCTGACCAGATGAACCATGGTTTCCCCAACAACTTAGATACCCATAAAGAACCACACTGGTTTTTCTAGCAGCTGCCCCAAAGGACCAGGAAACATAACCTCCTACATGTGCAGAAAGGTCAACATATCATGGAGGAAATTTTAACCAGTAAGAATCAGAAGATGGGAAGAAGGCTGCAGATAACTTCCTCTTCCTCCCACCCTGCATCAGAATGCGGGAGGCATAGTGTTTCTACAGCCCAGCCTCTCTGGAAGGAATTCTACCTAGTCAAGTCCCAGCTGTGTTTCTTAAGAAGTTGTGGCCAGCTGGGAAGTGTACCACCTTGAATTTTTTTTCCCTCTTTCTTATATTACGTCCCTTCGCCCCACCCCTCACTCACTGTCCTGAAAATACACCTTCCAATAAAGCCTTAGCAAATAAGCTTTGATTCAGGCTTTGTTTGCTACGGAACCCAGGCTAAGCCAGAGACCTAAATTCTTATACTTGATCAAAAATCTGCTGGTTTTTTGTAACTTCTACCCATCGAATCTAATGTTTACTGCTAGTTGGATGTCAGGGTTTAAAGCATGTCCCAGACCTACCCATTTGGAAACACTAATACTGAAGAAGGAGACAATGAAATTACGCTACTCTGAAGTCAATGAATATAAATGCAGGTAGATCTGCTTCTCTGTCAAGTTAGCGTGATTGTTGCTGAACGACTGAGATAAAACACCTGAAACTTAGATGACTTTTTCTAGACCAGTAAAAGGAAATATAAAGTATAAATATTTTGACATTCCCGGTAACATTTTGGGTGAATGGCTTGAACTAGATTTGTGGAAAGAATGTTACTTTTTAATTCTCTTTTTAATTTTAATCTGTGCCTCTTCATTTTCTTGACAATAAAGATCTTTTTCCTCCAAACAGGGCTCTTTGATTCTTTCCCAGTGCCCTAGAGAGAGCCTCAGGGCCAAAACTTGGTGTCATGCTGTGACACATTATCTGTGCAAATTGTGCTGTTTAGAAAAAGCAGCCTGGCAATGGGAGCACAATATACTTTCATTTTCAACGTTGGTTATTTTGACATATGTCCTAGAATTCAAGTTTGGCATAGTTATCATTTTCCCTTTGTTTCTTGCAAGCACTGAGTGAAGAGACATGTTTCTCTGTGAAGATCATGCCATTAACTTGTTTACAGCAGAGTTAGTGCTTCAATTTTGTTTCTCTCAGGGGTGATGGATTTTTGCCTCGTTGCCCACCTCTATCATTCCTCCCTCTTGTGAGGAACCATGCACATTTATCAAAACGCTAGCTTAATTTAAAACTGTGCTCTGTGGTCTTGGAGTAAAGTTATGGAGCTGACCTACTCGGAGAAGCCTTTCACCTGGCTGGCGTGAGAACATGTACCTGGAAAGCTGTGATGAATATTAAGTCACCCTGAGGAAAATTCACTCTTCTCTATCCAGAATCACATTTTGGTAGTTTGCTTTATTCACTTCTAAAAGCAGCAAATAAACATTCTGTAAAAATGCACAAAACTACCTGACAGGGTTAATTGGGGTCATTCCCAGCCGTCAATAAGTCTGTTCTATTTACTTTATCAGATTGATTAGCCTGTAATATGGTGGGTCCCTAGGAGAAGATTTGGGTGGAGCAGGGGCAGGAGATTCGGAGATTTTCTCTGGAGCCTGGAATCACGTTAAGTGAGCAAAGCCCCCTGGGACATTGCAATAGGGGCTTGTGGTTGGAGAGGAACAGAAGGTAACAGGGATCCAGGGCCTTTGAAGGGAAGCTCAGGGCCTCTGAAGGAATTGTACAGACCATTCAGCCTGCTTCACAGTGTTGCCCAGAGCCAGTCCTGCCTGGACACAACAGCAGCTGCCCCGTCACATTGCTTAAAACCAAACATCAGGAAGTGAGGACTAAGAGCTAAGTGCAATATTGATTTCAATTTGAAACTCTAGCCGAGCTCTGTTTGTTGGATAGGGTGTTTGTTAGAGCTGCCTGGAATGTACCTTGGAAACACAACAAACAACAACCACACACAAACAAATACTCTGTCACACACACAACGTGAAAAAAGAACCCACTAGAACCATGTATTTAATATTTAATGCCTTCTGTCATGGATATACTGATTTACTCTGGAGTTAGCTGGACTAAAGCAATCGCTTCCCAGGTTTGGATAGACTGTGGAGTGTACTCTTTCAACTTGTGAAGTAATATTGGGCAGAGTTCTCCAAATTTTAATACGAAGTGACAAGCTTGGAAGAATGCATGCTGCTTTGTGTTCACTTAACAGCAAGTGAAGGGGGCGGGCAGGAAAAAATCCTTTTCTCTCTGTATCTAACTAGTGAACGTGGAGCTGTGCTTTGCTGCAGGACCTGCACATAATCACAAAGTGGGTGGGCCAGTGGGAGCAATAGATATGGTCACCTTCCTTCTGTCCATGAGAGAGGTCTCTACTTAATACAAATCTGTGTGCACAAAGCCAGACGGGGACTGTTGGAAGCAGAGAACATAGCCACCATGGAAAGCATAATTCAGTCATCAATTTAAGTTAAGATCTACTCCTCAAGTCAAATTCTTTATCTTTCTTGGGAGAATCAAGTGGAGAGGTCCCTAACCAGCCTTCTGCCCTTCATACAAATGGTGAGCAGATTTTCCATCGCACTTCTTGATGTTATTTAGGATTGTTCTCAAGAGTTGCAACACAATTGCAGAGTGGTCTGCAATCAGTGCTCATTAGTGGCACAATGTGAAAAGTAATGTACCTGGGAAGGATAGGCCACAGGAATTCTAATTGTTCTAATGTAGTTTCTTCACTGTCTTCATCATCACTGTCACCATCATCATCATCATGATATTTTTTAAAATTTCTTAAATCATGGAATTTTTCTCAGGATGAAATGAGATAATTCACTGAAAGCATTTTTGTGTCTGTCATATAGTATTCAACAAATACTCATTTTTCATTTTTCCCCTTATAAGCATCATCGAACAGACTGGGCAGTTTAATCTGGAGAGAGAATGAATAAAGAGCTTTTCCTTCCAAATAGCAACTCTTCTGGACATCATACTTTCGTGTATGTGTTTGGGGTGAGGGTGGAGGGGTCATTTACAGGTATTCTAGGCCACTGAGAGGGAAGTAACAACAGGATGGTTTAGATGAGACTCAGCAACATCTTTGGACATGGTGTGGGCTATCTCTGAGTCATGCACAGATACCCATGATGGAAGGTCCTTGCTTAGTGGGATCAGAAAGTAGCCCCTCATCATGGGTGTGGGATAGGGAACGCTTATCTGATGGCAATGAGTGGACTTCAAGCATTAACTTTACTTTTCTACAGCCCGTCAGCCCCTCATAGTTCTCAGCTGAGGCTAAATGCGTCTTCACTCCTCTCCACGTGGTCCCTCCAGATCTGATTCTCTTAATTTTACCCTCTCCCACCTCCTGCAAGAATGTGGGCCATTGCTATCTCCTCGTTCCATTCAATGCTTATAATAGAAACTCTGTTTCATGATCCCTTCAGAACCTTCCATTTTGAATCTCCAAAATCAATTCTAGGGATCAGAAAGATGGAACAATAACTTTGAATTTGCTTTGGCATTCCAGCTCTAACAATAATGGTCCTCCTTAAGGTTATGTGTCTTCCTCCGCCTGACTGGGCGGGTAGGAAAAGCAGGGGAAAAGAACAAATACATAATGATAAATAACTCGGGATACTATCTGGCTATTAAGATTACTCCCAAACTGGAAATTCTGTGGTTATATGTCACCATGTTCACAATTCCTCTAAAGAGACAGAACATATTTAAAAGAGCCAACAACATAGGGAACAGTGAACATTACGTGCTGGACAAATGGCTTAAACAAAAATTCAAGAGAAACTGGAAGGTAGGAGAGAGTAATGTGAGCTGAGGCAATCTCTTGCATTTGGTAAGTTTTTCATACACTAGGATCCCTTGAATTTACATTCTACTTCTGGCACTGACAAGAACTAATAAAAGATGATGAGAAGTAAAGAGGACTGTGATACCTGAAATGAGCCTTGGAGGCTGGTATGTGTGATGAGCCCTGAGACCTGACTAGCCTGAGTAGTTCCGTGCTGGATTCAGTTTCCCTTCCCTTATCCAAACCCATTCGACTAGAATCCTGACATATTGCCTGGATCTTGGCTCCCCTTCTACATGCCAGTCTCTTTCTAAAAACCTCTCCTGAATGAGCAGATCCTATAAATTCATGAAACTGAAGTCCAGCTGGTTGTAGTACCACAGGCTACAGGGAACTGTTCACTGACATGACCGAACTGGATAAGCACTCTCTCCTTATCACCAGCTATTGCACTGCACATGGTATGATTACACTGGCCTCTTCCACGGGCCAGTTTCTTAACAGCCTATGTCCAGTGTTTGGGAATTTGGGGCTTCTTACACCCTGGCTTTCTCTCCATCCTACAGGTACAAATGGTGAGTCATTAACCTGACTTGTGATCAGATATTTTTCAATGGCAAAGAATTGGAATTCCTGGAGATCAATGATGAGAAAGCTTAGTTCTGTACTCCATTGTTCAGTACTCTGTATGAATAAAGCACGTGCTGAATGAAGAATAGAATGACCAAATAAATTTTGGCCATGATTTATAAATATTCACCCAAAGATATTAAATAGATAATAAAAATGTAACAAATAACAATTATGATTACTTTGATAAGTTATATGAAGTAAACAAATTTCTAGAAAGACGTAAACTATCAAAGCTCACTCTAAGAGAAATAGATATCCTGGTAGCCCTATGTATTTTAAATAAATTAAATTTTTAATGAAAAACAGTTCTACGTAGGAAACTTCAGGCCCAGGTAGTTTCAGTGGTGAATTACATCAAACATTTAAGGAAGATATAATGCCAATTTAATACAAAGTCTTCCAGAAAACAAAAACCACAGATCAATATTTATGAAAAACTTAAGTTAACATCATACTTAATGGTGAGTGAATATCAGGAACATGGCAAGGACTGTCATTCCTTATACCTCTATTCAATCCTGGATGGAAAAATTAGCTAATGCAACAAGGCAAGTAAAGGAAATAAAAGGAATTGATATTGGAAAGGGGAAAAAAAGACTGTTAGCAGATGACAAAAGCATATGCATGTAAAATCCTAGGGAATCTACATAAAAATACCAGAACAAATAGCAAATTTAGCAAGGTTGCAGGATGTAGGGTCCCCAAACAAAAATAAATAATATTTCTATTTAGTAATTATAAACACTTGGAATTGAAAATTTAATATTTTCATCTACAGTAACATCAAGAAACAAAATACTTAGAGTTAAATTTAATAAAAATATGTGTAGGACCTGCATAGTGAAAACTACAAAACATTACTAAGAGAAATTAAAGGTAGCGAGACATAACGTGTTTATGGATAGGAATATTCAATGAAGTTATCAGTTTTCTCCAAATTGATCTGTAAATTCAAGAAATTACAATACAAATCTCAGGAGTCATTTTTATAGAAATTACCTAACTGATTCTAAAATGAATATAGACATGGAAAAGACCAATAATAGCCAAAACACTTTCTAAAATAAAGAGCAAAGTTGAATACTTACAATACCTTATTCCAAGATTTTCTGTAAAGAGACAGTGAGGTTATGTGCTACTGGTGTGAGGTTCCACATAAATAGGTCACTGGAACATTAGAAAATCTAGACATATAAACCCTTGTATATGAAGCCAATTGGCTTTGGAAAAAAAATGTCAAGATAATTCAATAGGGAAAGGATAGTTTTTAAAAAACAATAGTGCTGGAAAAATTATATATGCATATGATGAAAAAGAAGAGAACCTTAAGTCTTACTTTATACTATATACAAAAATTAAACTAAAAATGCTCCACAGACCTATATGTGTATGCTAAAACTAAAGCATCTAGAAGGAAACAAAGTTTTTGTGACTTTAGGTTAAGTAAGGTTTTTCTTAGAAGAGAACACAAAATATGAGCCATAAAAGAAAAAAAAATCAATGTGCTGTTACTTCATAAAATTTTAAAACTACTCCTCCTCAAAAGGCAGTATGAAGAAAAATGGAAAGGCAAGTACAAGAAGGGCTGAAAATATCTTCAACACATATGTGACAACGTCTATAAGTCTATAATAATATTTTGAATAATCCAACTAAAAATGGTAAAATATATCAATGCATACTCCCCAAAAGTAAACGGACACATGAAGAGATTGTCAACATCATTAATCAACATGGAAATGCAAATGAAAACCACAACAAGATACAAAGAACCACTTTGAAAAACAGTTAAGCCATCTCGTAAAAAACTAATGATCAAAATTACATGACCCAGAAATTCTACTCCTAGTTATTTACCCAAAAGAAATAAAAATTTGTGTCCACACAAGGATGTGCATAGAAATGATCAGAGTAGCTTTATTTATAATAGAGACAAAATTTGTAAAGAACCTAATTGCACTTTGATAGAAAAAAGGGATTTAATGAATAGAAACATATTTAATAGAAAATTAAAAATGAAATTTAGAAAACTTTTGGAAATTTAGAAAAACATAGAAAAATTATTCATTTAATAGAAAAAGACTGAGGTATACCCATACAATGGAACACTATTCAGCAATAAAAAGAAGTAAACTGTGAATGTGAGCAACAAGATGACTGGATCTCAAAAGCATATTATGCTAAGTGAAAGAAGTCAGACACAAAAGTCAACCGATTGTTTGATTCCATTTCTATGACATTCTAGCAAAAGCCAGATTATCATGACAGAAAGCAGTACAGTGGTTGCCTGGAGTTAGGGCTAGGAGGAGGGGATTGGTTATGAGGACACATTTTGGGGTGATGGAAGTGTTTTCTGTCTTCATTGTGGTGGTGCTCATTTGTCAAAGCTCATTAGGTGGTGCACTGAAAACAATATGATGTATTGTTTGTAAATTAAGTTTCAGTAAACCTGACTTTAAGATATTGGATGTATAATCTCCAATATCTCTGTGCTGTAAGTAACTTTATTTTTAAAAATGAAACCTCTTTATTCAAAGGCTATCTTAGTCAGAAATTTAGAAAAACAAAGGGTGGAAAGAAGGTAGGAAAAAGAGGGTGGGAAAGAGGGAGGAAGGACAGGAAAATGGAGAGAAGGGAGGGAGGGAAGGATGGAAAAACAGCCATAGCTCCTTGAAGCACAGGTTGGAGCCCTGAAGCCCTGCCCATTTATCTCCCTTCAGTTCCCCGTCCCCTCCTAACTCCCACCTCTGAGGTTTGGTTCAAACAACTTCTGAGACTGAAGATTTGAAACCTATTGTTTCTGAGCAACTCCTATGGGAAGAGAGCAATCAGGCCATTTGAATTTTGCCTTGACATTCCATTTCTAGTTAAGTTTTTTTTTAATCTATAAACCTGGAAAAGCCTGAAAGTGAAAATACTTTTTCTACTCTGTATCCTACAGCTAAGTAACCTAAGTGCCTGTGAATAAAATGCCCACATACTATGTCAAAGCTAACACAACTTGCTAAAACTTTATTCATCCCATATGTCTACTAACTTAACCTCTCTAGGTGATACTCGATGAGGCCATTCATGGCTTGCGATTTGATTTTACTGCTCAGCTGTCCATTACTTGCATGTATCGTAACCAAACTCCTTTTTCCAAGCACAGCTTTGGGAATATGTAGATAAGGCTGCAAAGTCATGGGGAGCACTTGTGACCATCATTATTGAGCCCACGATGACAAAAGCTATAAAATGGAAAGAGTCACACTGTGAAACCTTAGGAACAAAACATGGACCAATTAACTTTGTACATGAAAGCTGAAGCAGTTCTTATCCTACAGGATAATTAGTCCTGCTGTGTTCTACCCTTGAAGGTACTGAGAAGGGAAATACCAACATCTATGGAAAATAAACCTCGGTCTGTGATAAAGGTCCAGACGCACAAGTGATACTGTTTTTATACAAGTAAAGCATTATTAACCTCTGTTTGTCTGAAGCTCTGTGGTACATCCTGAGATGGCGATAAAGCTGACACGTTTACTGTTGATTTTATTTTCCTCAACAAGGGTGCCATAGCAACAAGGGGCTGAATTGAGAATAAAAGGCGACAGACTTACCTCCTTCTCTGCCCCCCATTCTCTCCATGAGAATGATATTGGGCAGGTCATTTGAACTCCTTGAGCTTCCACAATCTTATTTGTAAAATGAGGTTATTATAATAGATTAGATAAACTCTCCTACCACTAGAAGCATGGTGCCCTCTAATGGCTGTCAAGGCAGACCCCATCCATGACCACCTTGACCTCTGCCTTATTACATTTTAGAGATAGGAAAGATTGTGAAGGGAGTGGAGAAAAGAGGTGGGAGGTGAAGTGAAGTCTAAGCAGGTTTAAAATCAGCAATAAAAATGGGAACAGCAGCAGGCTTCATTTCATTCCTTCTCCCTTTCTGCCCCAGGTTTTATTCAGATCTAGGAGAAGCACAGAAAAGAAATATCTATGACAGAAGAAGTCCTTACCTCCCAACGACCATATGTCCTCTGTATGAAATGAGTGGAGAAAGGAAACTCAGGAGAGTTGTCCCCACGTTGCTCCTAATTTACTGTCACACTCTGGAGAGGGAGGATGTCAGGAAGAAGGAACTGACAGAGAAGAACCCAGGATGTGCTGATGCTGGGAACTCAGCTTCCCAGGGAGAGAGTAAATGTTGGGAAGGGTGAGACATTGGATTGCAAAGAGATTGGAGTTTCTTTGACTGTTTGAATGGCCGTGTGTAAGACAGAGAAAGACGAATGCCATGTGATTTCACTTACATGTGGAATCTAACAAAAAAATAAATGAGCAAACAAAACAGAAACAGACTCATAGATACAGAGAACATTCTGATGGTTGCCAGATGGTAGAGGAGTTGAGGGGTAGGAGAAAAAGCGGAAAGGATTAGGAAGTACAAATTGGTTGTTACAAAACAGTCATGGGGATATAAACTATAGTATAAGGAATATAGTCAATAACATTGTAATAACTATGTATGGTGTCAGATGGGTACTAGATTCATCAAGGTGATCACGTCATATGTTAAATAAATGTCTAATCACTATGTTATAGACCTGAAACTAATATATTGTTCATCACATGTAACGGAAAATTTTTTAAACTTATAAATAAAAAAAGAAATATATATAGCCACTATTCCTTGAGGGCTTATTATATTCCAGCCACTATGCTATGTTTTTCCATGTATTATCTCAATTTCTTTCCTCACACTTTATGAAGTAAGTATTATTATCCATTTGACAGATGTGGAAACTGAGACTTGGTGAGAATTAGCAGATTTGACTCTGGGTTGTCTGTCTCCAAAGCAAATCCACTGACCATGAAGCTCCACTGCCTCCAATTCCAGCCTGTTTTGCTCCCACAAACACACTGTCCCTACCTACTCCCAATAATCTCTCCCTCTCTATATTTCCTTTCTTTCTCTGACTTTATTCCTTTCTTGCTTTTTAATGCTAAAGAACCCACCCTATAGGTGCAGTTCTAAATCCTAAGGAATCCTCCGAAGAACCTCCAGCTCAGATCTCTCTCATTTTAATCCTACACCTTTAACAAACCCTCCATTGGAATGTCCCCCTACAAGTTTGAAGTTGATTCTCATTACCAATTCCTTTAATTTCCCCACCACTGTGGATGACACTCCCATTTTGGGGGGCTTCAAACCTGGGAATGGCTCAGGACCTACAGGTCAACCTGGTGGCTTCCTCCTTTATATAAAAATCCTTAGACTGGCCAGAAATATGGCAGAGGCCAAGAGACACAGCTTTTCCCAAAGCCCTTGCAGCTCCACTACAGAAAGCACTGACTGGCACGCGAATAAGTGACTGAAGTCTCCTCCAGGACTCAGTATCTCCCTTGCCTCATGCTCTGCAGATTGCCCCTCCTGCAAATATTTCCCAGCTAGGCTGGGAGTTTCCCTCTTCCATTCATCCCTATTTGCACACCACTTTCTATGGCTGACATTGGATAGTACATTGCTCACAAATGCATCCTAGCAGGCCTACTGTTTACGTTCCGTGTCTTGCTAGCCCTGTGGATACCAGTTCAGCTCCCAGCTTTCCCCGGGAAAAGATGAATAATAGCAGGGGCACAGGGCAGCTGGCATGGCCTAGGCTCGTTGCTGCGGGCTCATTATGCATTGTGGTCCCACCCCAGCCACGAACTGCGTAGGGCAGAGATTCCCTCTCCAAAATATCCCACGTCACTGTGCACTGCAGGGTAATGTTTCCATTTGCCAGGGCTGTTTCTGCCGCATCTGGCTGCTCTCATTACATTAGGCATTCTCATCACACCCGCAATACTCCCAATTCTCTGTGCGATCACGGGTCTCCTTCTGAATGTGGTACAAGGCTGAGGTGTGGGCACTGAGGTGGGAACGTCTCCTGAAAGCAGTAGTTCACTGAGAAATGTTTACAGACACACATGAGTGTTAGGAGGTGGGTGTCATTATAGATTCCCATGTCCTCAGTCACTACATTTGGTGAGACCTTGAGAGCAAACATGAAAAGCACTTTATCTTCCAAGGTTCACAAGAAATGCACTAGCACTGAAATGCATTTACCCAAAGGAAAAACAGAAATCTTGCAAAATGGCACTCTCTCAAATGCAAATGAAGCCAAATCCCTGGAGGAAAATAAGGTACTATAAACCGCATATGCAAAAACTAAAAGGATCTTATTTTGTGTTAACAACCAAAACCCACTGTCTTCCACAATCTCCTGTGTCCTCTTAAGCATTTGAACTTGCCTCAAAACAGCTCCCATTTGCAAGCAACTGAGAAGTCACTTAAAAGCACTTTGAACAAATGCTTCTCTGACACCTTTTATCTTCCAACTAGCATGCTCTCCTGGGTTCCTAATGATAAATACTTCTTTTCCCACAGATAACTCAGGATGCCATTTACATCTTATGCATGTAGGCTTCATGTCATCTGATTGTCAATGTATGAACATAGAAAATTGATTTGACCTCCCTGAGAATGAGCAAGACACATGCACCTACATGTAAATGAGCAAAAAGACAAGCAAGTAATGACAAATATCACAAGAATATAACTCCAAAGTAAGTAGACATTATTTTCATTTTTTCAAATAGAGGACAGCACAATCCCTGAAATGCAGACATAAAGATGAAGCAATAGTCTTCATGTTTGTTTGTTCAAAAATATTCAGAGGTCATTTCCTCTGCAATTAATAGCCTTGTGCATACATTCTTTCTTTTTTCTTTTTGCCAGTGTGATTGGGGAAGATTTCTAGAAATGGGATTGCTAAATTGAAGGGTAAATAGATATAATCTTTGCCAGATTTTGCCTAATTCTCATAAACATTATATGTGGTAACAGTTTAAACTTAATAGCTCAGTGACTTTACATAAAGACATTTTTGTTTTGTCATTCAAGCTTCAGTTTCAAAACAAATGAGTGGGAAATGGACATGCTGAGCTGTGTAGTAACCCAGGGACCAACTCAGGGAGCAGGCTAATGGGGGCTTCAAGCTTTGTGCTGCTACCACGTCAACTCCTAAACTTCAGTAGGCAGGGAAGAGAATTCGTAGAGAACTCAGCCAGTCTTCTATGCTTTGTCCACAAAGTGACATAGATCATGTCTACTTACATCATAGCCCATTGACCAGAACTTGTCACATGAACCTGTTGGACAGCAAAAGGTCAGAATTCAGAGGACCACAAATCCTGGATATTTGGTGAGCAAGCAGTTGTTAATTCCAGCCATTTGATCTTTGAGGTCATGTGACAAGGTTTTGCTACTCAAAGAGTTGTTTGTAACAGGAAGGAAGGATGGGAGGGAGGAAAAGTGGGAAAGGAAGAAGAAAGAAAAGAAACAACTTAGAAATCTACAATAGGATAGAGTTAAATACATTGTGCATTTTGTACACAAAGGAAAAGCTGAGTGGTATAATTTAGGACATAAACTCTTGAAATTAGAGTATGCAGATTTACATTCTGTTTCTCTCACTCTCTAGATATGTATTCTTAAGCTAAGTTCTTCAGCTATAAAATTAGGATAATAATAATACCAAATGTATAGGGTTATTATGAAATTTAATTTAAAAAAGGATGTAAAGTATTTAACACATGGGTGGTTCTAGAAATTATTTTTTCAGCCATTAAATTATGCATAAACATATTTACTGACATGTTCACATTATGATTCTAAAAAAAAAAGAAGCCTCAAAACTCTTTGCTTAGCGTAATAGATGTTCATTTTTAAAAATCACAAATATATACATAGAAAAAATCTGGAAGGTACACCAAAATGTAGATAATGGTAACCTCCAATATATGCTTTTTTTTGGACTTTTGTCTAATAAAATAGAATTCCATCAAGAAAGGAATTAAACCTAGATTAGATTACAGCACGAATCAAATTGCTTGTAGATTATGTGTCCCTTCTTCTCCTACAGTTTCATGGTCTTATAGCTCATTGGGGAGACTGAAACCACGTCTGCAGTTGTACTTATAAAAATGTGAAGTTTTGTAGTCCCAGAAACTAGTTTTTCACGCAATCAAATATATATACCGCCCATGCCCAGAGGTCTTTAGCAAGTCTTGTGGATTATTTCAAGAAGAAAAAAGTGTATTTGTAAGACAGAATTGCATCCATTTTTCTAATTTCAGTGTCCTTCTGGAACTGAATAGGTGCTGCAGTCACCTCCTGTCACATTGTGGCATCTGCCTTCAGACAATTTTCTGCCTCTAAGGGATCTAAAAGAAAAACATGTCGGCAGTCTATGTGGCATTGTGTTTTAATCATCCTCTGAGGGCCACAACTAAATCTGATTTCAGGTTTAACTTTAAAATCTTTCCGCGTAGAATGGCGGGTTCTGAAACTTGTATAAGTAAATTGAGATGCACTTTTATCCTTACAGAAACATGTGCTAACTGCCCTACAGGCAATTTTAGTATTTTCATTGAATTAATTTGATCTACTGTTCGATATGCTTCTATTAATAATGACTTGATTCTCAATAGCTAAAGTATATGTCAGTCAACTGCACACATTTTTCAGAATGTGATTTGTTATATGAGTAATAAAACTGAAAGCTCCCATTTTGAAAAGGGGGGGATCCATAGAACTCTACAGATATTTTAATTTACCAACTCTAACTTCTTTATTAGCTCACTATAGTTTTTCTATACAAAATCAATAATAGTGTAGCATTTGTTATCCATTAGAAAGATTTTCATGCTAACTTCTTTGTTACTCTTTTTTTGCATGTTTTCTTAACTATCTCGTAAGTACCTTTGATGCATGTTTTTTTCTTTTCATTATCACTATCTACTAAGAAACTCATAGTTTTGGGTGATCAGAAAAATAATCCATTAATAATGAGAAAGTCAGTCCACATTTAACAATTTCAGGATTAAAAGGAATCAAAAAAAGATCATTTAGTTCTAGTTCTCAAGTCTGAAATAAAATTATCTTTTATGTGGCATAAAAAGGAGGACATAGAATGAAGGTCAGTCTCCAGCATTATGCGAAACTAGCTTATGTGATCTTGGGAAGATTGTCTAATATCTCTGCATCTCAGGTTTTCTCATGATTAAAATTAGAGAAGGTATGAAAAAAAAAAAGACCATTTGGATTCTTCCCAGTTCTAAAATTCTACGGTTCTACATGCATTTGGGTTCCTAGTCATCAGCTCTGAAAACCAAGTTTTTAAAGTTTGCATAAGAAAATGTGACCTGAATTGACATAAACCCATTTGTCGTCTAATTATTCCACTTCCAATTAAGATTTATATGTTTCCCTGTGGACTCATAATCTACAAGCATGCTGCCCCTAGCACTACTGGGATTGTTATAGGATGTACATACAGTATATGTACATTATTTTTCTAAAATAGAAGAAATTATTAATTTCAAAAATATTTTACAACAGGATTTGGATAAGGGATAGAGGCTTGATTATCATTCTTCTAAAGATGAGGAAACGAAGACACAGAAAAGTTAGTTAACTTGTCCAAGGTCACACAGGTAGTCATACACTGGCAAAGTAGAATTCAAACTCAGTCAGTATGATCCTAACTTCTTCACACTGCAATATCACTATTTTTAACTGCCTTACTACTACTACAACTACTACTAGTACTACCGTGTTTCCCCAAAAATAAAACCTAGCTGGACCATCAGCTCTAATGCGTCTTTTGGAGCAAAAATTAATATGAGGCCCGGTCTTATTTTACTATAAGACCTGGTCTTATGTAATATAATATAATATAATATAATATAATATAATATAATATAATATAATGGAATGTAATATAATACCTGGTCTTATTTTAATTTTTGCTCCAAAAGATGCATTAGAGCTGATGGTCCAGCTAGGTCTTATTTTCGAGGAAACACGGTATGATGACAAAAACAATGATTTTAAATGATTTTAAAATATATTGAAATATACTCTCAGCACTTAATGTAAGCTTCATTCAGTAAACAGAGTCAGTAAACCTCTGTTTACTGAATAACTAGTTGTGTGAGGCTTCATACTTGCTATTGAAGAAATAGTGCCAGTTCTCCAAGTGCACATTCAGTCGTAGGGGAAAGCTAATTAGAAAGAAAAGACAATAATCAAATAATTATCAATTTTGGTAAGTGTTACCAAGGAAGTAAACAGAGTAAACAGAGTAAGCTGGAGTTGGATGAGCCAGTGTAGTTAGGCTAGATTTCAAATAATGTCAATAACACATAAACTCGCACAGAAAATAAAAAACAGTAACCATCCCAAACTTGCAATTTGAAGCCAGTATAACTTTGATTCCAAAATTCAACAGGAATGTTATAAGAATTCCAGAAACTTTTTAGCAAAATTTTATTCATGAGTGAAATGGAAAAAACCAACAAAGAGAATTTATTAACATATAAGAATACAGAAAAAGGATACATCATGACCAAGTCGTGTTTGTCTCATCAATGAATACTTTTTTGACATTAAAATATCAATCAGTGTAATCTTCCACATTGACAGAATAAAAGAGAAGTATATGATTATCTCACCAGATACAGATTCTGGACACAGAAACTCAGGTAAGCTTCCCTAGTTGGCAATGTTCTGTGCATATTGCCACACATATGAGCAAGAGAAGCTAATGTGGCCATCCATGACTCCACAGAGAGAGGACAACCAGAAGCGACATACATTCCCTGACCCCATGTCTATGTAATAAACATGCTGGTCAATACAAAAAATTCAATTGTATTAGTACCATCAACAAACAAAATTTTAAAAATATGATTTTCGATAACATCAAAAATATCAAATAATCAAATAAACTTCACAAAAGCTGGGCAAAATTTCTATGCAGAAAACTATAAACATTTTAAATGAAAAATTTTAAATGATCTGAATAAATGGAGAGATATGCCACCTTCCTGGATTGAAAACTCAGTATTTTAAAGATGTTAGTTACCTACAAATTGATCTATAAATTAAGTGTATTTCCAGCCAACATCCCAAGGTTTTTTGCATGTCTAATTTAAAAGTACATAGGGGAATGCACAGCTAAGAATAAATCAAAACACATTTGAAAAACAAATATGAGAGAAATTGTTCCACTGCAGAGCAATAATCATTTAAAAAGTGGACCAATCTATTATTGTTATAGGGATAGACAAATAAAATAATGAAAAAGAAGGCCCAAATACACTTACTTATTTATTGATATGATTTATGACAAATGCGGCATGGCAGAGGAATTAGGAGAGAACAGCTCTCTTTAATAAATGGTGCTGGAACAACCAAATATCTATGTACAACTCTACTTCACTCAAAAATGAATGTCAGCCTCAAGTGTAAAAAGCAAAACAATATAATTGTTGTGTGGTGTGCCAGATGTGTCCACAATGCTCATGCTATGTATCTTACATCTTGCAAACTCCTGGCATCAAAGTTGGTAAGTTGGCTTAAACAAACAGGTGAAAAATAGGATGACACATTTTCACACTTATTTTTAAGGAACAGATAAATTAAATAGATAAATATAATAAATAGGACACACACACTGCCACTATTGTTTGTTCAAGGAATTCTAAGCATTACACTGGAAATTTCCCTAGAAGAAATCTGTTTCTTGAATTCCCAAGAGCTGATAATAAAGTGAATTGGCATATGCTGATTCGCCTACACATCAGCTCGAACAAAACGGTCCCCCTGAGCATAAGAAACCATTATGTAGAATTTACTCCTGAACCTTCTAATCAGGGAAAAACATATTTCACCAGTTAACAGAGTACTGGTTGTTCTCAAAGCTTCCTTAGATGCGGAGAGTCCCTGTAAGTGTCTATTTTTTCTCCTCCTTTCCTGTGCCCCTTGGGCAAGCTTCAGGAGAAAAAGATAAAGCACAGAGCTTGTACATAGTAGATTCTCAAAGAGTGTGTCTTGAGTTGATCGTTAGCCATGACCAAAAACAGGACCCAGCCAGTCCCCAGCTTCTCTCAAAGGACAAAAGTGTTTGTCATCTATGGAACAAGCATTCACTCTATTGGGCCTGTGTCAGCACCACAGGTCCACTGCCGTCACTCAGTTCTCACAAAAACCCAACAAAGTAGATTCTTTCATTGCTATTCCCAGTTCACAAATGAGGAAACATGAGTTCAGAAAGTGATTTTTGCTCAAAGTCACAGAACCTAAAAGTTGGTCTGGAATGTCAACCAGGGTTGACTTCCATCAGAGACCATGATGCTGGCTGTGGGCAGACTATACCACAGATGTGACTTGGCATTGGCATTGGAAGTGGCCAGATGTGCTGCTACAGCCCCTGATCAACTTGTCTCACAGTTGGCAGGTAGCTCCTAAAAACTCTGGAACAGTCAGCGACCATGAAGTACGGTCTCCAGTAGAATGCACTTTCTGGCAGAACAAGGACAAGGCTCCAACATACATGTTTGTTTCTCTTAGAAAGTCAGGTTACGGGGACACGTGTATATGAGGCAGAATGCCTGCATTGCTCCCTAGGGTGTTTTTATGTGGCATGTGGTACCTGAGCAGGGGGAATGATTCATGGAACTGGGCAGTGCTGTGGAACTGTGTTCAGTGCATCAGGTTTCACATGAACTCCAATAAATTCTAAAAGTGAAAAATCACATTACTGATGTAAATTGAGAGTTAACAGTAAAGGTTAATCAGTTATGTCAATGAACCTTATTTTGTTAAAGCTCTGTTTTCCTTCCCGTTGGACACACAAAACATACTAACTTGGAAATTTCAATGTATGATGTGGAGAGAATTTTAACAGTCTAGTGATTGCATCAGATACTGTAAGGCAAATTAGTACTTTCCAAGGAGCTGTGCTATTGTTGCTCATGATGTACACCCCACCTACCCTAAGTTTTGGAGAAGGCATTACCAATCCATGCATGCACCAAGCAATCACCTCATTAACTCTGCATCTACCATATATCAGCCCTGTTTTGAAGCTGAGTCACCAAGTGGAAGAGCAGTCTCTTGCTGAGCTAGAAGCAAAATAAGGATTCCGTGACGGTCACCCAAGGCCCAGTGTGATGCTTTTTAAAACTGAAATATTACACCTGAAACTAATAATTAAAGAAGACCTAAACAATGTAAAGCAAATATTACTACCCACTTGAGTTTTTATTTAATGCTTGTATTTTAGTGTCTTCCAGAATTGGATGAGGTTCAGGGCAAAGCATGGAAAGTGCTGACCCCACCACTTGTATCCAGGTGTGATGTTGGAAGGAGGCACCATCCTGAGCCCTCCGTTAAGCCCTGAAGGCCGGGAGTTATGGATGCTGCAGGGTGCAGCAGAGTTATGACTCTACACTGTGTTTGAACGCCCTACTCTTCAGCAGGCTTTTCCCTCTCCCCGGCTGATACATAGGATTATCCACATCTTGCTGAACGGAGAGGAAGAGCCCAAGTGCCAGGTGGCTGAGCTTTGGTTTCTGGGCAGATGTACCAGAAGCCCAACATCCTATCATTTCCTAGAACAAAGACCGAGTGTTGCAGCAGCAAGCCATCTCTCCTATTCGTTTCCTTTCATCCTGTCTGAGGTACACAGGGTTTACTATGGTTATTGGGGTTTCCACCTCTGACACAAGGTCTGTGACCTTGAGAGATTGTAATTATTTTAGTGGACGACTATGAGATTGCTTTCTCCTCACCACCTTCTCCTGGGCACTTGTGCCCCACACCAGCCCCCCCACATATGGCTACATAGAGCTGCCAGTTCTCACATGCTATCTGCCCGACGGCTAGGTGGGTGGAATGGGGGTGGGGGTAGAGGTGGGGCACCTTGAACCCAGATCAAGACCTAGAGAGTTAAAATCAAATTCTATACAGTGGCAGAGGATATAGAACTTGGTAGCCATCAGAGGCCATATTTGCCACCATGTGAAGAAACAGAATCTGTAATAAGAAAGGATGAAAACAACATCCAGAGAAAAGCTGGGAGAAAATGTGGGGTGAGAATCCAGTTACTTTCCTTGTAGTTCTCAAGGCTTAGCTTTATCCCTGCTCTTCCTGCACTTTGGTTAAGATAATAAATAATTTGGGACAGAATTTGGTCATTTGAAGCCAAGAATCCTGACGAATTAAAATAAGATCTACTATTTATTGAACACCCACTTTGTTACAGGAATGGTTGGGTAGTTTATATACACCTACTATCTTATGATATTAACAAAGAATACTGCAAGCTGGAAACTATAATCTCTATTTTGCATATAGGAAATTGAGGTTCAGAAAAGCTAGTAACCCACCCAGTGTCACAAAAAGTAATAACTGTTTGGCTGGGCCATAATGTAAACTCTAGTCTGTCTAATGCCTGGTTTGTGCTTTTTCTACCACAGACTCATGCCTCACTGAGATGATTATTTTTTCTTCTAAAACTTGAAATAATAACACCGTCCCAGAATTTTTGAGAACCAAATGACATTATGTGTGCAAAGCTTCTCTGAGAGCTGAAAAAGGAATGTACAAATATGAAATGTTATTACTGTTGTAGATAATACCCGCCCGGGTTTTTCACTGCAAATTTAAATAAAAATGATGTTGTTTGTGAGTAGCAGTCACATTCTGGGAAAACTTAGAAACATCTTTACTAAAGATGTTTCAGTAATTCCAGATCTGAAATGACTTTTTTACTATTTGCTTCTCCCAATGAATAGCTTTTATGGGGAGTAAAGAGGTCGGTACATCGATCTTGCTTCTCTGACGCTAGTGTTTTCCTCTCTGGCCCCCTGGGTCTCATTTTCTCTTCTCTTGTACCCACCCACTCATGGATGGACAGCCTCATTCTGTGAGGTATTCGGTGCCTGCATATTCTGCAATGTACACACAATTCTACATTTTCTATCATCTTTATAAGTTGTGAATCTGGGGCTGGTTACTCAGCCCCTCTGTGTTATCAGGAAGTGCTGCTGTTTCAGACAGGGGCTAAATGTTCATTTGTTGTTGTTGTGGTACTAGTACCTAGTGTTTGTTACCATTCTTTTATCTGTTGTATGACTTTCTCTTCTGGAGGACTCCTTAGCCTCTTACTCATTTCTCCTCCTCACTGCTTCTGCCTTCTAAGGTCTGCATTACATTCCCTCTCTCCCATCTACTTTCTTCCTTCTGCAGATCCACCCTCAGCTACGTGCCCAAAACTGTGCATTCTTTCTCTTCTGTATGTGCTGCTGCTGTTTGCTCTAAACCTGTAACTCTCTCCTACATTTCTACAACTCTCTCTAGTGCTTCACTTTGGCTAAAGCTCAGGCCACTGAATTGCTGTGTTTGGATTTTAATTATTGTAGATTCACGTCATAATGTGAGGGGTTATTTAACTAGTCTTTATTTGCAATAGCAACATGGTGGGGTGTTCAACTGTATGGGGTTTGGCATTGACAGGTGTGGTTTCAATGCCCAGGTCAGCCACTAAATAGATGCGTTGACCCTAGAAAAGTTGCTTAGCCTACCTGAGTCTACAAACAAGACACAGCTGGTCATCCTGTTGACTTAAGTGTATGAGGTTTAAATGAGATATAAAAACGTTAAAAAATTATTTGTAAACCAAGAAAGCACCACATGTAAATTAGTTATTATTCTCTTTAAATAAACCATTATTTTAGAGAAAAGAACAGGATTGTAGGATCAAAAAGGCCATTCCTCTCAGAAACAAAACAAACACATTCACTCCTCACAGTGCTTCTCATTACCTAATTTTGTAGTGTTTTAACATTCAAAGCAAATACTATATTTTCTACTTCAAAGAATCTGAGCAGCCTCTTTCTGGGCAGAAGCAATTATTCTTTTTACTTTTTTCCACTTGCCTTCTTTCTCAAGATCATTAGTCTAAAGTCTTTATTAAACCATAATATTTGCATCTCTCTCTTTGGGATCTAGTACACAGAAAAATCTATAGTAACTTATATTTATTTAACGTAAAATTTGTAAAAATGATGAGTAATGCTTAGCTATAGTTTACCTTTGCTCTATCTATGAGGAACAATGTTTTCTTAAAAAGTAATTACATAATAAACATTACTGAGTATTTCAAATATGTAAATGAAATACTTACTTTTGCATATTTTCCACAGATAACCTGGAAACATATCTTTAATAATAATGGCTGGTATTATGTGACAAACATGCCTCTAAATGCTTTATATAAATTCACTTACATAAAAATAATTGGCTTGATTTCAAAACATTCTTATCGAGTCATTTAATTACAGGACAAATTTATCTAGGTGAGGTAAATAAAAAGAAACTCACATCTAGCTACACCATAACCAAATAGCTAAAAACAAATGACAAAAAGACATTTTGAAATCACCTACAGAAACAACAATATGAATGCCTGCTGATCTCTGATCAGAAACAATGGAGCACAGAAGACAGGGGGATAACATCTTTCCATGAAAAGCAAAATATTATCAACCCAGAATGCTATAGCCAACAAAATATCTTTTTAAAATGAAGGTGATCACTGCTGGTGAGAATGCAAAAATGGTAAAGCCACTTTGGAAGGTAATTGGGCAGTATCTTCCAAAAAACTAAACATACTCTTACCATGTGACCCGGCGATCTCATTCTTTGGTATTTACCCAAATGAGATGAAAAATTATTTCCACATAAAAACCTACATATGGATGCTTACAACAATTTTCTTCATAACTGCCCAAACTTGGAAGCAACTAAGATGTCCTTCAGAAGGTGAATAGAAAAATAAACTGGTACATCCAGACAACACAGTATTATTTAATGATAAAAAGAAATGAGCTATCCAGGAGATCCCAGATGGTGGAGGAGATGAACACTGGGCCTGCGTCATCCCCTGAACACACCAAAATTACAACTAAATTATAGACCAGTCAACCTGGAGAACAATCTGAAGTCTAGCTAAACAGAAGTTTTATCACGAAGGATATAAAGAAGAAGCCATGTCGAGACTGGTAGCAGAAGCGGAGACACAAAACAGGCCATTCCCAACCTCCATGTGGCTTATAAAAATAGGGAGGGATATTTTGGCCACAGAGGTTCCCCACGAAGAAGCAAGGGACCCCAGCCCCACACTAGCCTCCCCAGCCTAGAGTACTAGTTCCAGCAAGAGAAGCCCTCATGATAAAGTGTGAAAAACAATAGGGATTCCAACTGTCTGGGTGGGACAGAAGGCTGTGGGAAACCCAGATATCCTCTTAAAGGACCCGCGCAGGCACTTACCTTGTGTTCCAGCGGAGTGACGGTGATTCTGGGGATGTTGGAGACATATGGGGAGAGACTGAGTTATGTAACTTCTGGGGAAGGACTGGAGGAACAGTCCCACTTCCCTTTTGTGGGGCCCTCCTCTCATGCCTCCGACAGCCAGCGCCATCTTTCCTGTGTTGAGCCCGCCCCCACAGGCCAAATCTGAACCTGATTGGCCTGGTGAGCTCCACTGCTTTACCTTGCTGACTCACTAAGATCCTGCCTCACCCAACGTGCATACCACCGGAGGCTTATCATCAGCTGAACCTTACGGGAGCCAGCAGGAGGCAGCAGACCTTGGAGTGTCCTGGCTTTTTTGCAGAGCTACCCCAGACTGGTATTTGTGGCAGCTGTTCTTGGTTCATAGCATGGACTCTCCCACATGCCTCCAGGCATAGCACAGGCAGCGACCAACCATGGATCACTTTGTAGTTCCTACCAGATAGTCCCCAGACAATTACAGGCAGTGGCTGACTTGGGCCTGCACTGGAGCCCCTCCCAAGAGACCCCAGAACCAATATACTTGGAGGTTGGCTTCAGACAATAGTAGAGTATCACCCAGTTAACCCCACAAGCAACACACACAAAGGGTGGTCTCAACAGTCACCAGAGATCACAAAGTGAATCTCCCTTGGTGGGGTAACACCCGTACACAGCAGCCTATAAGCTGTGGACGTGGCCAAACCCCATAGCCAGTCAGCCTGAGCGTCAATACCTCCCACTGCCATGCCAACAGCAATCAAGGCTCAACTATAACTACAGGGCACATACAATCCACACGCAAGAGACAATCCTGGATCACCTGGTTCAGGTGACCAGAGAGACTGCCACTGGGCTCCAAGGGACCCCTACTATAAAAATCCACCCAGCAATACTGGGAGACATAGCAGATCTACCTAATACATAGAAACAAACACAGAGAGGCAGACAAAATGAGGAAGCAAAGAAATGCAACCCAAATGAAAGAAAAGGAGAAAGATCTAGAAAAAGAACTAAACAAAATGGAGGTAAATAACCTACCAGATACAGAGTTCAAAACAATGATTATATGGATGCTCAAGGAACTTAGTGAGAACTTCAGCAAAAAGACAGCAGCATTAAAAACGACATAGAAAATGGAAACAAACAAACAAAAAAGCGGGGATAACAATACTTATATCAAACAAAATAGACTTTAAAACAAAGGCTATATATAACAAGAGAAAAAGAAGGACCTAGTAATCTCACTTCCTGCTATTTATCCAAAGAAACCCAAAATGCTTCTTTGAGGAGACGTATGCATTCATATGCTCATTGCAGCATTGTTACAATGGCCAAGATGTGGAGGCAGCCTGGGTGTGCGTCAATGGATAAATGGATAAAGAGGAGGTGCTACATATATACAGTGGAATATTGTTCAGCTCCATGAAAGGGAATGAGATCTTGTCATCTGCAACAGCCTGGATGGACCTGGAGGGTACTATACTGAGTGGAGTATGTCAGACAGTGAAAGACAGATGCAGTGTGATTTTACTTATATGTAGAATCTAAAGAACAAAATAAACACACATGAAAAACAGAAACAGATTCATAGAAACAGAGAACATTTTGATGGTTGTCAGATGGGAATAAGGTTGGGGTGGTGGGTGAAAGAAAGGGAAAGGATTTAGAAATACAAATTGGTTGTTACAAAATAGTCATGGGTATGTAGGGTATAGCATAAAGATTATAGTCAATAATAATGTGTTAGTTTGGTGCAAAAGTAGTTGAGGTTTTTGCAATTGTTTTTATCCTTTTAAACCACAATTATGTTTCCACCAACGTAATAATAACTATGTATGGTGACAAGTAGGTACTAGATTTATCAGGGTGATAGATGGGAGGGGATTTGGGAGACAAGGTTAAAAGGGTGAAAGGATTAAGAAGTATAAATTTATAGTTACAAAATAATCATGGGAATGTAAAGTAAGCATAGGGTATATAGTCAATAATATGATAATAACTATGTATAGTGCCAGGTGGGTGTTAGAATATTCAGGGGGATCACTCCTTAAATATATAAATGTCTAATCACAGTGTGTACACCTGAAATTAATTTAAAATAATATTGAATGTCAACTGTAACTGAAAAATTAAAAAGGGGGGAAAGATGAAGGGGAATAAGTGGTCCAAATGTCCAGGTATAAAACAAATAAGTCATGGGGGGGTGTAATGTACAGCATAAGGAATATAGTCAATAATATTGTGACAGCATGGTATGGTGTCAGATGGTTGCTGGATTTATGGTGATCACTTCTTTAGGTACTCAATTATAAATGTTGAATAACTATTGTGTATACCTGAAACTAATATAATATTGTATGCTAACTATATTTTTAATAAAAATCTTTTTTAAAAATGCAAAAAAACCCCAAAACAAAACAAAAAACAGAGCTATCAAGCCACAAAAGGTCATAGAGGAATTTTAAATGCATACTACTGAGAAGCCAAACTGAAGGGCCACCTACTATTACATGTGCCAGTCATGTTCTACAGAGAAACAGAACGAATAGGAGAAACATATATACATGAAGATAGACCTATATAAGTGCATATCTAGTTATACATAGAGTACCCCCCTACACACACACACACACACACACACACACACACACACACACACGTATATGAAGAGATTTATTATGGGGAAATATGGCTCACAGAATTTTGGAGGTTAACAAGTTCCAAAATCTGCAGTCAGTAGGCTGGAGACCCACAAGGGTCAATAATGTAAATTCCGGTCTGAGTCCAAGTCCAAAGGAAAGAGAAGATAAATGTCCCAATTCAAAGGTAGTAAATCAATGAACATGAATTCTCCCTCACTCGGCCTTTTTGTTCTATTCAGGCTTTCACCAGATTGAGCGAGACCTTCCCACTTTAAGGAGGGCAATCTGCTTTACTACTCTACCAATTTAAATGTTAATCTCACCCAGAAACACCCAGAATAATGTTTAACCAAATATCTGGGCACCATAGGGCCCAGTCAAGTTGACACATGAAATGAACTATCACACTATATGATTCCAAATAGATAAAATTCTGTAAAAGGCAAAAGTATAGAGACAGTGAAAATACCAAAGATCGCAGGGATTCAGGGGAACAAAAAGAAGAATGAACAGGTGGAGCACAGAGGATTTTTAGGGCAGTGAAACTACGCTGTGTGATACTCTAATGGTGGACACGTTATTATACATTTGTGAAAACCCATAGAAAGGACAACACAAAGAGTAAACAGTCATGTAAACTGGGGAGTTCAGTGAATACTGTATCAATATTGATTCCTCAACTGTAACAACTATATGGAATTAATGTAGGATGTAATAACAGGGAAACAGAAGTGAGGGAGGAGGGGTTTATGGGAACTCCCTTTTTTTTTTGTAAACCTAAAATTGCTATCAGAATTCAAGTCTATTAATTTAAAAACAAAATGAAGGTGAAATAAAACAACTTAAGCTTACAGAAATACTGGTGTGCCTCAGGGTGAATAGAAACAGCACCAAATAGAAACAAATCTTTTAGAAGAAATGAAAAGTTCTGGGGATTCATAAACGTGTGGGTAAATGTAAAAGACTATATTTTTCCTCTGAATTTCTCTTCTAATCTCCTGTATTAGTCAACATAATGATACCCTGAGGCTCTTGAATGTGAATGTGAGAGAAAGATACAAATTAATTTCTCAAAAATAGTTAATAATTTACATTTTTATAATTAAAAAAATCCTTCAACCCAATTAAGTGGAATTTATGGGAGTTCACGTACAGAACATGCATGATGCCAAAAAGAGAAAAGTTAGGTTGTTAAAATATATATGCTCAGGACCTTCAGCAAGAGAGAAACTGTTGAAAGGATTGCAGTCAGCTAACAGTCTCTAGCTGCAGTTCCTTTGGGATTCACTACAGCATTCAAAGGGACCAGAGAGTGTCCTTTCCTGGCAGCGATATCCACTGAGGGGGAGTGGGGAAAATAGTGGGGTGGGGATAACACGGAGCTGGATAATGTAGGCTCTCGTGGGCTGTAGAAGGGTCTTCAGGTTTTATTATGCACAGCCAGGGGAAGGTTTCCAACAGAGGGCAGAGATGACCTGACTCACATTTAAACCGGATCTCTTTGGCGGCCATGTTGAGAATGGAGTGTGGCTAGGCCAAGGCCTGCCCCCCTCAGGGCCTCAGTCCTGGCTGAAGACTCCTCCTTCAGACATCAGCATCTCTGATCCCTACTTTTTTGGGTGTTTTTTTTTTTTTTTGAGGAATTGATGCCAAAACTGTTTAGGTTTCAAATGATGGTCCACTCCACCCCTCTTTGATTCGTTCTTATTTGGGAGGTGACACTTGGCATACTCCCTCACATCTGTAAGCCCAGCAATTTATTAAAAAGTGTCCCCCCCCGCCCCCCACGCACGTAGCTGTTCTGTGGATGGTGGGCTCTGTTTCAGAATTGGCTGTGCTCCTAGGAGGAGAATCCCCCTGGAATGTGTTCTTTCTAAATTTAACAATTGAAGTAAGTCAGGAGAGGCAGAGCCTAAGCCATAAGGGGCTGGGCCAATCAGGAAATTGGAACTGGATAAGCAAGGCAAGGTTGGGAATTGGAGAGTTAATCAGGTAAGCATTTACCAGGCTTGATGCAGATGGTAAAACAGGATGCTGGTTAAGGGTGCGATGTCTGAAGTTCGAATTGTGGAATCCAGAATTACAGGCTGGGCATGACCCTGGGCAGGTCCCTGCACCTGTCTGATTCTGGGTCATCATCTATGGACTTGACCTGGTGATGATAATAGTAAATCGTAGGGGCTGGGAGAATTAAGTGAGATGGTTTCAGGTATTTTAATGACTTAGCAGGGACGCAGAGAGGGCAATGTTAACTCTAATTATCACCTTTTTAGAATGTAAAATGTGTTTCATAGGTTTTAGTGCTCAGATTTTATGCTTTAAGTAAATTTAGTTAATTTCTGCTTTATCCATGTTCATTATTGTATTGTAACTGTGTGTACCTAAAAGCAATAGTTCTTCCTTTATCGAAAAGCATCTGCTATCTCTTTACAGGCATGGCAGGGAGTGTGGAAGGCTGGGTACCTGGGTGTCTTAATTTTATTGGAGTCAAAGAAAAGGCTCACCTGCTATGTGGTCTGCTGCACTATCCACAAAAGTCTTCCCGTCATCTTGGTGTCAGCCAAGATACCAGGATGGGATTAACTGTTTAGGGATGACATTAGGCGAAATGCCTGTGGGAGGGAAAATAGGAAGGGTGTCAGAGAAGCTGGGAGAATTGGCCGTCTGATCCCAAGTGAAGGAGAGAGGAAGAGAAGGAAGGAGGTAGAAATGCCCCAGATGATTGCCCTTCTGTCTAAAGAAGGCACAGCAAAGCCTTCAGAGAACAGTCCAGCCGGTGTCAGCCATCAGAGTCCCTTCTCTCTGGTCTGTGGATTTCTTCCTCTGAGCTCAGGTTCCCAAAGCACTTGGGCATTAGCGGGACACAACCGGTGAGGGCATGGCTTCGTCCACATGCAGCTTAGTCAACCGAGGGCTGAGGTGCTTTCTCCTGGCCGCCACATCTGAACAGGGGGATGAAGAGGAAACCACGAAGAAATCTATCTCATGTTGAGCATTGATGCAATCTGGTTGTGAAGACTGAGATGCATCTATGTACCCAAGTTTGCAGCTCTGTTTCTCCTTACTTTCATGAGGAGCTTTAATTCTCAAATGTAACATTTTTCATCTGCTTGAGTCGTGTGTTAGTCTAATGAAATGATAGCTTATCTACAGAACCTAACAAAAGAACCTAACCTAAGCAAAGTTCTGTGCTTGAGGAGCTTTTTGTGATGTATTAAATCCTTCAACCTGTTCATTTATTTCACAATCATGCATCAAGCCCCTCCTATGTGTAAGGGCAAGTGAGACAGGGTAGATCCTGCCCTCAAAGCAGGTACTACGTATTTTTGTGAAGTCTTCCATGTCTCTCCTGGAGTACGATTGACTGGGACCCCAAAGATAAATCCCTCTAAAGGTAAGCTTGAAAGATTATAACATTATATACTTTTAAGAATTAAAAAATATATATTTTCACACATTTAAATATCTGATTTTTTTTTTCCTGATTGAAAAAATCTTGGCAGAAGAGAGTAGACTGACCATCTGAGCACTGACAGCCTCAGTGGTCCTTCAGAGCTGCCCCGTCTGACAGGAACCAGTTTCTCTGGATTCGGATTTCATTTGCTGACAGGTTTCATGTGACTTGCCATAACATTTACATTGCTCTTGTCTGGTCCTGTGCTGCCTGATTGAAACCCTGGTCACATTTTGATTAATTTTAGCCCTTATTTATTCTATGTACTCTCTTGGTGGAATTAATTATTTCTGGGGCCCCAAATGCCAGGATTGGCAGCAGGATTGATGGGCTCTACGTGGAGTTACAGAGAAGTAGACTATTGCTTTCCTGTGGGCCATTCCTCGAAGGATGTATTTGTCAAAAAAGGTGGAAATTTCTTCACCAGATTTATACACCAGCGATCCTTTGTAGTGAGAAAAGTAGTGAAGTGCCATAAATCTTGGGAAAACTTTACATCTATCTCCAACCTAGAGCCTTTGTTTCCTCTCACCTTCCTGTTCATGAATGGTATCACTCCTAGGGGGAAAATCAGTGTTGTGCTTTCAGACCCCATAATGTTGGTAAAGAAGAGGACATGGTTACCAGTTGTTTGAATCTGGTAAGCCAGGTTCTGAAAACCTAGGTACCATTTGACATCAAAAAAAGAGAAGTTTACTTTTTAGATGCAGAAATCAAGGTCGCATACTCTGAACGTGGTAGAATTAAGATCTCATTATTGCCAAATCCTGGTAATGCTCCCAGATATTGGACATTTGATTAGAAGTAAAAATGAAGTCAAGAAAATTTTCTTTCTCTAAGTCTGTCTTATACTACCCATTCTAAGCGGTGAACTTTAAACTTTGACAAATGTTAATCATTGTGAAGTCTATGGGTATATTCATCTCTGGTTAGACCCATAGTATGGTCAAATCCATTATTTTAAAGGGTCTTTCTCTGCCCCACCCTCCATTACGGACTTTTTAGCTCACTAGACATTCCATTCATATACGTGTGAGAGACCCTCATCATAAATGAAGTCTGAACTTTTGGGACTTCCAGTTTTATTAGGAGCAGGGAACCATTACTATACTTTGTACAGTCATCCCTCCTTATCAGCAGGTTCACTTTCTGTGATTTCAGTTACCTGCAGTCAACCGCAGTCTGAAACTACTAAATGGAAAATTCCAGAAATAAAGAATTCGTAAGTTTTACGTTGCACACTGTTCTGAGTAGTGTGATGAGATCTCTTGCAGTCCCGCTGCAATCAGCCTGGCACGTGAATTAGCCTGCTGTCCAGGGCCTCCACTTGACTTTATCTCCTCAAGTAGACATTGTGTCATCTCCCATCCTCACAAGAAGAAGAAAAGGGGTGAGTACTGTACGATAAGATATTTTGAGAGAGACAGAGACCATAACTTTTGTTATAGTATATTGCTATAATTGTTCTATTTTATTGTTAGTTATTAGTGTTAATCTCTTACTAAGCCTAATTTACAAAGTTTGTCCTAGGTATGGATGGATAGGAAGAAACATAGTATACACAGGGTTTGGTACTATCTGTAGTCTCAGGCATCCACTGGGGGTCTTGGAATGTATCCCCTCTGGGTATGGGGGAACTACTGTATTACCTTATGAGGATGACATTTTGTAATGATAGTTTTTATTCAACCTTTGGCCTTTGCTCAGCAGACAAGAGTTGGTTGCAGGCTCATCTATAAGGGCTCAGATACAGATGTCTGCCTCTAAATACTTACAGACAGATTCAGGATCACTAAAAATGTCTCTGATAAATCCAGTAACACTTCCAGAATTAGGCATCAGAGGAAAGTCTCCAAGGAGAGAGGGACCAGCCACATGGCAGCAGATTAGAGACAGAAGAGAATAGCTGGTCAGAGAGACATTCCCAGAGGAAAATGGGGTATCTGAGGAAATTTCCAGAAATGCAATGTCTAGAATTTAAGTTGCTAGCTGAGACCTCCAAAACTGAAGGAAAATTCCAGCCAGTATAGCCTAGTGTCGGAGGGTGGTGAGGGACCGGCAATAAAAAGAGATGTGGTCTTCTCTACATCACCCTTCTAGCACCTGGAAATATCTCCAACAAGCCAGTGGGAGTCCTGAGGCAGAAGAACGTCATGGTTAGTGGCCTATCTCCTCCCTAGTCAGGACTGGAAGAGGTTAAGTCTGGAAGGGACCCTTTGCGTCAGTACAGTCCCTCATATGCAGGATCTTGGAGTGAGAGGCCTTTGGTTAGACATGAGCTAAATCGGGTGTTGATTTCAAGCTCTGGAAGATGCTGGTGGTGTCTCCTCCATGTCTGCAGCTCCCAGAGCTATGACTGCTCAAGTCCCGTCCCCTAAATAGTTCTACCATGTTCAGGATGGTCAAGGATTCTTCATTTGTAATCCATCTTCTCTCTTTTCAATACTTCCCTGCTTCTCCCATTCACATCCCCTAAGTCTGGAGGAAATTACTCATTCACTAATGCCTGGTATTTCTAGGTAAAAGACAGCAAATATTTTTAGGTGCTTATTGAGATTTACAATTTGACAAATATAAAATGATGGTGCCCATTGAGGTATCCCATGGATCTTAGAGTAAATCTGGACATGATCAATAGTTATGACTCACTAATATCAGGTCATTGTCATCTTACTGGGGCAATGACTTAGGGAACAGGGACCTAAATTCCACAGAGCTGTCTTAGCAGAGGTGGATGGCATGAAAGGAGCTGATGGGCACTGAAACATGAGAAAAAAGTAGCTGATACCAGACAAGAGCTTCTTTTCATGGGGGAAATGGAAACTGGGAAGGAAATGTCCATCAGGGAAGTGGAAACATTGAATGTCCTCCCTGAGCCTCTTGACTTGGCCCAGGGTTGTCCCTCCTTACCTTCCACTGGCACAAGTCAATGGAGGCTTTGCTGGGAGGTGTTTTGTCCTATAGTTGAGTGGAACATTGTCCAGATAACAGAGTAACCTGCTCCATATGATTTTTTTTAAGCCAGTTTCATTATAAAACACCTTTGTTATTAGGGACTTGAGTCATTCTCATTCTTTAGCTCCTTGTTGTTTTATAGCTATTCTTACTTTTAAAAATCGTGCTTGATGAATTCCCCATTTTAGATAGTAATGGAAAAACATTAGGCTTTGGAAATCAGTTTGAGTTTAAAAGCCACTGCGGCTAACATGCAGGTTGTTGGACAATTTCCCTACAGGTGAAAATCATAGATCATGGGCCCCCTTTTCAGAATGGTTGTTCAAGTTTGGGGAGATCATGGACAAGAAAGCTTAAGGCACAGAATTGGCTCTTTATACGTGCTAATTCCCCTCACCTTCTTCATCAATATTCTAAGTCTCACATTGCAGAAACAATCTTTGACCTTGGTATCTATCCACAAAGCTTAGATCAGGCTTGCCATCTGCTTTTGTAAATCAAATTTTATTGGAACACAGCCATACCCATTCGTTTTGTGTTGTCTATGGCTGTTTTCATGCTGCCAAGCAGAGCTGAGTAGTTGCACCCCAGGTTGTATGTGGCTCACAAAGCCTAACATATTTACTATCTGGCCCTTTTCAAGGAACACTTGCAGACCCTTGGCTCAGAGCAAAGGTAGGACCAACAGGAACCTGATTGAGTGAGTTATTAATAATATCTTTCTCCTACCCACTTACCCGTTCCTCAACTCATTCCTAATATAAAAGTATACCTACTTATAGTCAGTCATATGTTGACCAATTTTGCTTCTGTCTCTTCTTTACTCAGGAAGGTTAGAATTGGTTTAAGACAGATATTTATAAAGCTGCTTTTTATAAACGAAAATTGTTGAAAGATAATTAAAACAGAGGTAATATTCAGAATTTATTTCCTTCTTAGACTAGAGGCAAGTTTTAACAAGGACTTAGAGAAACTTTAATGGAGTGGAATATCTGGATGTGTATGGCTGCAGCTGAAGACGATTCTCTGAGGATGGGATATTATACATTTTTATGAATATTTTTATCACCAGTGTTGAGATTTCATCTCACAATAAGTTGCTGTTCTACAATTTACACAAGGAACTGAATCCAAATGAAAATGGGGTTTGGGGAACTGCTAATCTTTCCTTTGCCTCAGCATCAGTTCCCCCTCTCTCAGGTGACTCCTATGACCCCTCCTTCTAGCAGAATTTAAACTGCCATCATAACCCACACTGAGAAGCCTTCTACTGAGGTCTCGTTGTGTTGTGTTCTAATCTATACACTTTTGTAAACATTACACCATTTCATCCTTACAACACTTAGGGATTTATTTGTTTTGCTTTTAATATATATATAGTGGTGTTTATTATTTATTTAATAGGTGAAAAAACAAAAGTTCCTTGAAAATCGTACAGCTGGTAGATGACAGAGCAATAATTTAAAGCAGGAATGGGTGACTCCCAAGTCAATGTTCACCCCATGACACATACAACCTGAAATCTTCTACCCGTGGACAGGGCTACTTGAAACAGTGCCTCGTGCAGGAAGGACAGTGGCCACACCATACTCTTACATCATTTTATTGTTTAGGTCTTGCTGTTGTTCATTGTTTGGTAAGGTATCTTATTTATTTATTTAAAAAATTGTTCAAACTCTGTCCTTCCAAAAATTTTATTTATTTTTAATTTTCTAACGTGTACAATCGGATGATTTAATATATGTATACATTGTGTGATGTCCACAATCAAGTTCATTAATATATCCTTCAACTCACAGAATTACCTTTTTTTGTGTGTGGTGAGAACACTGAATATATTCCCAGCAACTTGAAGTATACAATACAGTATTATTAACTATAGTTACTATGCTAGACATTAGATCCCCAGAACTTATTTTATAACTAAAACTTTGTACCTTTTGACGAACATGTCTCCTCACATTTCCTACGGCCCAGCTCCTGGCAACCACTATCTTCTCTCCGGTTCTATGAATTTGACCTTTTAAAAATTCCACATATAAGTGAGATCACAGTATTTGTCTTTCTGTGTCTGGCTTAATTCATTTAGTATAATGTCCTCTGGGCTCATCTGTGTTGTCACAAATGTCAAGATTTCCTTCATTTTCATGACTGAATAATATTACATTGTATATATTTTTTATTTTGTATATATCCATTCTTTATCCACATTTTCTTTATCCATCCATCCATTGATGAACACTTAGGTTTTACTCAGTAAAGGAAACAACGAAATGGAAAGGCAACATATGGAATAGGAGAAAATATTTGCAAACTATATATCTGATAAGAAGTTAATACACCAAATGTAAAGGGAACTCATACAACTCAATAGCAAAAAACAAAAACACAAACAAAATCCAATTAAAAAATTAGCAAAGGATCTATATAGACATTTTTCCAAAGAAGACATACAAATGGATAACAGGTGTATGAAAAGGTACTGAACATCAATAATCATCAGGGAAATACAAATCAAAATCATGAGATATCACCTCATACCTGTGAGGATGTCTATTATCAAAAAGGTAAGAGATAATAAATGTTGAAGAGGATGCGGAGAAAAGGAAACACTTGTGCACTGCTGGTGAGAATGTAAATCTGTTTAGTAACTATGGAAAACAATATGGAGATTCCTCAAAAAATTAGAAATATGTCTACCATATGATCCAACAATCCTATTTCTGGGTATATATCCAAACGAAATAAAACCAGGATCTCTAAGAGATATGTACACTCCCATGTTTATTGCAGCATTACTCACAGTAGCCAAGATGTGTAAGGTATCTTAGAAATCACCTATTCCAACCTCCCACATATCAAAGGGATCCAAGATGAGGAGTCTATGCCCTCATAAACCAGTTTACTCTACTTCGGGGGAAGTCCCATTATTCATAATAACCTTTGTAGCAAGCTCTGTTTTTTGTTTAAGCGCAATTACTTCACAGGCATAGTCTCATTAAATCCTCACAAAATTCTTGTGAGAAAACTAGGGCAGAAATGACTTTTTCCATCTAGTAAGCGTTGATTGCAGAAATCCTAGATAACTGAATCTAAAACCAGTACTCTGGGCCCCACACCATTCTTTCTCACTCATTCTGTACTATATTCCCTGCCTTCTCCCATTACTTTGGATGAATTGTGTTTCTGTCTAAAGCTAACTCTTCCATTTAGCACTTGATCCCCTTCTTTCTCACCCACTTTGTAAACTTAAAAAATTCCTCACTAGAGAGACAAGAATGGAAGTGAGGGAGAAGTTTTAAAATAGAGGGTTAGGTAAACACTATGCCTTCTACCTCCCAGGATCACATCAAAATTACAACTAAATTATAGAACAATCAAACTTAAGAATCATCTGAAGATTAGCTGAACATAACCTCTATAACTAAAGATATAAACAAGAAGCCACATCAAGACTGCTGTGTTTCCCCAACAATAAGACCTAGCCAGACAATCAGCTTTAATGCATCTTTTGGAGCAAAAATTAATATAAGACCCAGTCTTATTTCACTATAATATAAGACTGGGTCTTATAATACAATATAATATAATATAATATAATATAATATAATATAATATAATATATACTGTATTTTGCCATGTATAATCGCACTTTTTTGCCCAAATTTGTGAAGGAAAGTGAGGATGCATATTATACAAGGGTAGTACTAATTTTGTATCTATATAAATGTTTTTAATTCTTTTATTTATGCTTATGAGTTAAAAGTGTAACTTTAGAAACCAATAATGATAATAATCTGTATGCAAAATAATAGCCTGGGATATGGTAATAAGTTTTGTTGAACTTATGATGATAAAGAGTGCTTGGCCTTCTATGATACATAAATATTGTAAATTTGTGACTGGTACATAAAATTTCTTGTACCTTGTGTCTGTTCTTATGTTTTGTAATTATTTGTTACATAAAATTTCTTGTACCATAATATGTTAAAAAAATAAATGCTAAAATTTCTTTATAATATCAAAAACAAGTAACTAAATGTAAACAAATAAATATTTGAATTTGAAAATTAAAATGAAAATTTTTTTCCATGAAAGTTTGTGCCAAAAACACAGCAAAATACATATATGTATATACTGTATTTATATGTATATACTGTATTTATATGTATATACTGTATTTATATGTATATACTGTATTTATATGTATATACTGTATTTATATGTATATATTGTATTTATATATACACACAGAGCAAAATACAGTATATATATACATATATACTGATATATATATACATATATATACTGATATATTTATATATATATATATATATATATACACACACACATATATATATATCCAATAGAGTATTATTGGACCAGGGAAAAGAAGGAAATCCTGCCATTTGTGACAACATGGATAGACTTTGAGAGCATTATGCTAAGTGAAATAAATCAGACAGAGAAAGACAAATACTGTATGAGAGGGAGAGAGAGAGAGAACAGATTGGTGATTGCCAGAGGTAGGGGTTCAGGATGGGCGAAATGGGTGAAGGTGGTCAAAAGATGCAAACTCCTAGTTATAAAATAAGACCTGGGCATATAATGTATAGCATGTTGACTATAGTTAACAACACAGCATTATATGTTTGAAAGTTACTAAGAGAGCAGTTCTTAAAAGTTCTCACAAGAAAAAAAAATTGTAACTATATGTGGTTGATGGATGTTAAGTAGACTTATTGTGATTATTTTGCATTATATACAAATATCAAATCATTACATTGTACACTCAAAACTAATATGTTATAGGTCAATTATATCTCAATAAGAAAAATAGTTATGAAATGAAAAAGTACTACAAGAAGAAATATGAAAATTCACCATCATGGGGGAATATTTTTAACACATTACTTTCACTAATTGATAAAATACGCAGGCTAAAAATCAGTAGAGATATGAACTATTTAAAAAACAGATTAAGAAACTAGACCTAAAACAAATATATATATAGATTTTGCACTGAAAAATTATTGAATATATATTCTTTCCAAACACACACAGAATATTTACAAAAATTAGTCATATGTTGGACCTTAAGTTGAATGTCTCAACAAATTTCAAAGAATTGAAATAAATCCCTTGTAATATCTCATTACAATGAAATTAAATAAGAAATCAATTGCGAAAGTAAAATCTACACATTTTGACAATTAAGACATACACTTACAAATATTACCGCAGTAAAAGAAAAAAGTCAATGCAAATCAGGTTATATTTAAAAGCAAACAATAATGAAAAACAGTTATCAATTTGTGTTGGATGCAGGTAAAGCATATGAAAACAAGAAATGTTTGGCCTTAAATACTTACAATACAAAAGAAGAAAGGATGAAAAGTAATGAGGACCATTCATCTCGAGGGGTAATGGAAAAATAGAAAAGTAAATCAAAATAAAAATATAAGGGAGAAAATAACATAGATAAATGCAGAAAATAATAAAATAGAAAATGAAATTTAAAACAATGAATACAGAAAATTAAAAGCTGATTCTTTGAAGCAACCCATGATAAATCTAGTCAAAAATAAAAGAGAGAATCCACAAATAAACAGCATTTGGAGTGAAAGGTGGTGCATAATTATAGATGTAGACATTAAAAAGATGGAAGAGGATATGTTGAACAATTGTATGCCAATATATTACAATGAAATGAATAGATCTTAGAAAAATACAAAAGTGACCCAAAAAGAAATAGAAACGTTATAAATTACATAATCTGTAAAGACATTGAATTAGTAGTCAACGACCTGCCCATAAAGAAATATCCACCACTATATGTCTTTATCAGTGAGGTCTACAATTTAAAAGACAATAATGCTAATCTTGCACAAAATCTCTCATAAAATAGAAAAAGAAGAGAACATCCTCACTTAAATGAGGCTGACTTAATCTCAATACCAAAACCAAACCTGAACAAACATGGGAGAGAGAAATTATAGCCACTCTTACTATGAAGACAGATGAAAAAAATCATAAAAAATTAGCACACCAAATCCAGCAATGTGTAAAATATATAATGTAATGACATTTGATTTATCATAAGAATGTAAGATTAATTAACAATAATAAATAAACCTAAATCACTACATTATCTAAATAAAGAAAAATAAAATGAATCTCAATAAATGCAGAAAGATTGCTAGAGAATATCCAACGTATACTTATGATTTAAAATACTGTACTCTTAAAAGTAAGAACAAGCAGGAAATTTCTTAATGTGATAGAGGGTACACAAAATAAACATCACATTTAATGGTGAAGCATTCCCACTGAAATCAGGGATCAGGCCAGAATGTCCACTATCATTTCCTAGCTTTGAATACTACACTGGGAGTTCTAGTTAGTCAGTGCAGCTGAGGAAGAAGAAAAACAAGGTATAAAAATCAGAAATATTATTACGAACAGGGCATCCCAAATAATCTGCAAATAAAGTAATAGAATGAACAAGAAAATTTGGCAAATTTTTGATAATGTACACAAATATTTTGCATTTCTATATGCTGGTAATAAATACAAAATGTATAGAGAAGATGCTATTTACAGGTATAAACAGCCATGGATAAGTGTAATAAAATACGTGCCTCACATAAAGAAAAAATTATAAGACATTATTAAACATCATCAACAAATAAATATGCTATGGTTTTATGTAGGAAGATGATATTTTAAAGACAGCTCCACAAATAGGTGTATAAATTCAATGCTATGTCACTCTGTCAAAACACCAATTGGTATCTCGCTGTAGTTATTAATATTTTTGTCCTTAGAATATATCAGTGAGCACACAGTCAGAATACTGGTTTAAAAGTTATTTGCATTAGTAGTTTTTTTCTCAGAATTAAAAATTGATAGTTAGGTTCATTTGTTTCTGTTGATATAAAATTTTAGTATTTCTTAAAATTATGTTTATTTCTTGTTGAATTGTTTTTATTTCTTGACTACATAACATATTGACATGGTTTAAAGGCAAAAAATATGTTTAGAAATTTGTGCTAAGAGAAATCTTCTTTCTTTCACTTGCAGGCACTTCCGACCCACCACCTGAGTAACTAACTTCACCACGTATGTATTATCTTTTCTGTATTTCCTTTCACCATATTATGCAGATACAAACTGAAAAGAAGACACAGAGGATGGAGTAAAGAAATTGTGATACAGTCGTACAATGGAATATTATAAGCAGTGCAAATGAAAAGGCTATAGCAAGACTTGTGAGCAGGCATGTATCTCACAAACATAATAAAGGAGGAAGAAGCAAGTTCACAAACCACTAAAATTAAGTGTTCTCTCTCTATGACATCTTTGCAAGTTTAAATAAAAATTATAGCCCAAATATTACATTTTGACTCAAAAAATAGATTTTGTTTTCTTATTCTTAATAAACATTAAACTTGAAAGATTAGTGTTTTATAGTCTTTTCCATGATGATTACCTTTACAAATTATATTTATTGATTTCTAAGTCCCTGGTTCAGTGTGAAAGTTACATTTACCAATATTAAACGGACAAGAAGGGAAATGAAATGTTTATTTATGTCTCCTTGTTGTCCATTGGGAAGATAATGAGGCCTGGGTTCTCTTTGGTTGTGGGATGAAGGGAATAATCAGAATGTTAGATAAGGTTGCAAATTTTTCACCATGACATTTAGGACCTGGCTAATCTCATTATTTCCACCAATGTACCCAAGAAGGGGTGGGACGATAAGAAAAGAAGAAAAGGTCTTATCCTTTGGTCATTTCAATTTATAGCCTAACACATTCAGTTTAATGGAAATAAACCTAGAGATACTGCATATAAGGTAAGCCGTCTATCATTTTTATAGCACTGGGATGTGGTTTTCCTACTCAGTCCTTTACATTGCAGATGCATCATATTCTAGAAACTTCACTCCCTGCTGGCCTTGAGTCAGCTTGAGTACTAAATGATTTGGTAAGCAGGAAGATGGACTCTGCGCTCAGAACAATATGACTTAAGTGGTAATGTAGTCACCTGGCCAAGTACCTCAGAAACCCTTGTCAGGTACAGGAGGATAGGCACTGACCTCTTTTTACTTATTTTTATATTCCACAATTTTCAATCTCCTATGCCCTTCTCTACTTTTTTAAACTTTCAAAATAATTTTATGTCAGTTAATGTTCCATTTTGAAATCCACAACAACTTTGGTTTCAGTAGTCTCTTATGCAAATGGAAGAGAAGGACCAGCGGGCACTGAGGCCAGAAGACCTGGATTTGGAGTCCTTGGAACAAAGAGCAAAGTTCAAGAATGTGGTCGTGTATGGCTCTCAAAATGGACTTTTCTGACTATGCGAAGATCTGTATCCAACAACTGAAGGTTTGGTTCTAGTTATCCAAAGGCTAAAATTTTGCAAGGGGTGTCCCTTTGCTCTCAGCTTCCCTCCCTCCTCTCTCTGTACTGATAAGCATGGCTAAAGCTGCTATAGGAAATTTATCTCCTCGTCTTTAAGTAATGGCCTTTTGGCAAGGGGAAATCAGATCAAACTACTGCTGAGTCCTCCTTGAGTCCTAAACTCAGCCAATTCTGGCATCATTTTTTATACATGGGGTTGATCTGCCCTTAGTTCTTCTGGAATGCAACAGGTGTCAGACTGACACACCATTTCCTTCACTCGCCTACCTTAAGCTGGTTACTTTGTCCTTTGAACTTCATTTCCACATCTGCAAAGGAAATAATAGCTAACTGGGAGCATTCTCATGAGTATTAGAAAACTGATGGAGGTAAGGACTTTGCCCATGATAGACCTTTGACAAATAGCTATGTTTAGTAGCTATTATGTATCTCTACCCAATTTTTGGTGTAACTGTGCAATGGAAATAGCCTTTACAAAGTAGGTGGAGCAAATTGATGGGTAACAGAAGGTCAGAAGATGGTGAACAAGCTTGGCATTTGGAACTGAAATATGTGTGTCCCAGAGTCTTCATCCACAATAGGCTTAGAGAGAGGATTGACTAGATTTCCAAAGACTTCCTCTAAGGTCAGCAGGGGTCAAAGTGCTTCTTCTCAATGTTTTTCCTTCCACCCATCCTTAACCCAGGTGACTCAGTGGCCTTACTGGTATGAGCAAGGATTTGACTGACCCTTCTATTCCTGCAGAGAATATTCAGGCAGGAGGTTGAGAAACTTCCATACACTCACAGAGAGGGAAAAGTAATGAGTGATAGAGTCAGGGTCTGAACCCAAAGCTAAGGCTGACCAGTCAGGTGTTCTTTACTTTCCTCCACAGCTACTAGTACTTATAAAAGTGGAAGGTTGCTCAAACTCTTCCAAAAAATTGAAGAAGAGTCAGTACTGCCTAACTCATTTTATGAGGCCAACATTACCCTGATACCAAAACCTGGTAAGGACAACACAAAAAAAGAAAACTACAGACCAATATCTCTGATGATTACTGATGCAAAAATCCTAAATAAAATTTTAGCAAATTGAATGTAACAATGCATTAAAAAGATTATTCATCACGACCAAGAGGGGTTCATCCCCGGGGCACAAGGATGGTTCAACATCCGCAAATCCATCAATATGATACATCACATAAACAAAATAAAGGACAAAAATCATATGATTATATCAATTGATGCAGAAAAAGCATTTGACAAGATACGACATCCATTTATGATTAAAACACTTAATAAAATAGGTATAGAAGGAAAATACCTTAACATAATAAAGGCCATCTATGACAAGCCCTCAGCTAATCTCATAATTAATGGTGAAAAACTGAAGCCCTTTGCTCTACGTTCAGGAACACGACAGGGCTGTCCCCTATCACCTCTGCTTTTCAACATAGTGTTGGAAGTCCTTGCCAGAGCCATCAGGCAAGAGAAAGAAATAAAAGGCATCCAAATTGGGAATGAAGAAGTTAAATTATCACTCTTTGCAGATGACATGATTCTATATATAGAAAACCCTAAAGACTCCACCAAAAAGCTGTTAGAAACAATCAACGAATACTGTAAAGTTGCTGGCTACAAAATCAACGTACAAAATTCCATTGCATTCCTATATACTAACAATGAAATCTCATAAAAAGAAATACAAAAAACAATTCCCTTTGCAATTGCAGCAAAAAGAATAAAATACCTAGGAATAAACTTAACCAAGGATGTGAAGGACCTATATGCTGAAAACTATAAGACATTTTTGAAAGAAATTGAAGAAGACACAAAGAAATGAAAAGACATTCTATGTTCATGGATTGGAAGAATCAACATAGTTAAAATGGCCATATTACCCAAAGTAATATACAGATTTAATGCAATCCCCATCAAAATCCCAATGGCATTTTTTAAAGAAATAGAACAAAAAATCATCAGATTTGTTTGGAACCACAAAAGACACCAAATAGCCAAAGCAATTTTAAGAAAAAAGAACAATGCTGGAGGTATCACACTCCCTGACTTTCGCTTGTACTACAGGGCTACAATAATCAAAACAGCATGGTATTGGCAGAAAAACAGACACATAGACCAATGGAATAGAATTGAGAACCCAGAAATAAAACCACATAAATATGGACAGATAATTTTTGACAAAGAAGCTAAAAACATACAATGGACGAAAGACAGCCTCTTCAATAAATGGTGCTGGTAGAATTGGATAGCCACGTGCAAAAGAATGAAACTGGACTGTTATCTGTCACCATGTACCAAAATTAATTCAAAATGGATCAAAGACTTAAGCATAAGACCTGACACAATAAACTGCATAGAAGAAAACATAGGTATTAAACTTATGGACCTTGGGTTCAAAGAGCATTTTATGAATTTGACTCCAAAGGCAATGGAAGTAAAAGCTAAAATAAACAAATTGGACTATATGAAACTTAAAAGTTTCTGCACAGCAAAAGAAACTTTCGACAAAATAAAAAGGCAACCGACTGAATGGGAGAAGATTTTTGCAAACAGTTCCTCCGATAAGGGTCTAATATTCAAAATATACAAGGAACTCATGAAACTCAACAACAAAAAAACAAACAACACAATTGAAAAATAGGCAGACTACCTGAAGAGACATTTCTCCAAAGAGGACTTACAAATGGCAAATAGACATATGAAAAACTGCTCAATATCACTAATCATCAGAGAAATGCAAATAAAAACCACAATGAGATATCACCTCACCCCAGTCAGAATGGCTATCATCAACAAGACAAATAGTAACAAGTGTTGGAGAGGCTGTGGAGAAAAAGGAACCCTCATACACTGTTGGTGGGAATGCAGACTGGTGCAGCCGCTATGGAAGGCAGTGTGGAGGTTCCTCAAAAAATTACAAATAGAATTACCATATAACACAGCAATCCCTCTCCTGGGTATCTACACAAAAAATCTGAAAACATTTATACATAAAGACACGTGTGCTCCAATGTTCATTGCAGCTTTGTTTACGGTGGCCAAGACATGGAAACAACCAAAATGTCCTTCGATAGATGAATGGATAAAGAAGTTGTGGTATATATACACAATGGAATACTATTCGACATTAAGGAAAGATGATATAGGAACATTTGTGACAACATGGATGGATCTTGAGAGTATAACGCTAAGCGAAATAAGTCAGACAGAAAAAGCAGAGAATCCTATGATTTCACTGATATGTGGTATATAAACCAAAAACAACAAAAGAACAAGACAAACAAATGAGAAACAAAAACTCATAGACACAGACAATAGTTTAGTGGTTACCAGAAGGAAAGGGGGTTGGGGGGAAGGAGATGAGGGTAAGGGGGATCAAATATATGGTGATGGAAGGAGAACTGACTCTGGGTGGTGAACACACAATGGGATTTATAGATGATGTAATACAGAATTGTACACCTGAAATTATGTAATTTCATTAACAATTGTCACCCCAATAAATAAAAAAATAAATAAATAAAAGGTTTAAAAAAAAGTGGAAGGTGAAATTCAGTCACTTTCTATATTTCGAATCGTTAGAGTCATAAAACAGCCAAAGAACAGAAACCCAAACATACACCATTAGTTCAAGAACATTCTAGAGCTGGTAATGAACATATGTTAGGTATGTACTTATGTATGTGGATACACATACATGTATGTAAAATGAAAACGAGGTCTGACAATTAAGTTTGTGAACTTTTTGCAATGATATTGCTAACCTTTTTTGATATCAGAGGGATTATTCATTATGAATTTGTACCAATTGGACAAACAGTTAACCAAGTTTACTATTTGGAAGTGCTGAAAACGCTGTGCGAAAAAGTTAGATGACCTGAACTTTTTGCCAACAATTCATGGCTCTTGCATCATGACAATGTACCAGCCCACATGGCACTGCCTGTGAGGGAGTTTTTAGCCAGTAAACAAATAACAGTATTGGAGCACCCTCCCTGCTCACCTGATCTGGCTCTTTTATCTTTCTTTACCCGAAGATAAACGAAATAGTGAAAGGAAGGTATTTTGATGACATCCAGGATTTCAAAGGTAATACAACGACAGCTCTGATGGCCATTTCAGAAAAAGAGTCCAGAAATTGCTTTGAAAGGTGGACTAGGTTCTGATGTCTAGTGCATAGTTTCCCAAGGGGAGTACTTCGAAGGTGATCGTAGTGATATTCAGCAATGAGGTATGTAGCACTTTTTCTAGCATGAGTTCGTGAACTTAATTGCCAGACCTGTAGATATATACATGTATATATCTACAGAACCATATAGAGGCAACAAATTTTATAAATTCTATTCATATTAAGATTGATTCACCTTTATATTTCCTCATTCCTCAAAGCAAATTCTTGTATTAATGACATCACAGCTATGTTTTTAAGGAGCAAAAAAAATAAAATACTGTAGAAGAATGTTAAATTTATGTTTTCATTATTATAAAGAATTATAATCTTATTAAAGAAAATGTAGAACTAGCAAAAGAAAAATGAATGACTTTGAATTTCACTGCCCTAACACAATGACCATTAACATTTTGATGTCTTTCTGCCCAGTTTCCTTTATGAAAAAATTTTCTCTTCAATAGTATTTCCTTTGTACGTCTTGGTTAAAGTATGTTAAATCAATAAAATAACTCAATAATCTAACTGACAGTATTAGCTATTTCTTCCTTTCCCAGTAGATTTTAAATTCCTTTAGGCAGGAACCATGTCTTACTCAACGTTTTATTTCAGATTTTTCTCTTTCCCCCAAGGCTTACCATAGTGTCTTGTGTCTAGCTAGTATGCAATGAGTCTTACTGAATCATAGTTTGCTGGAAATTGTGGAAAATGTAAAAGGCCCTGGGAATAAAGATTCACTTGTCAAATGAAAGATGGGTTTTAAATTGAAGACATAGTAATAAAGTATCTGCCTTATTCCTAGGAGACCAGCCTGATTCCAAATATGCATTCAACACTGAGGTTTCTATTTTATTCCAGGTAAGTATTCCAGTTTATTGGGTCCATTCACAACTTAGATTCTTGTCATTCAAATCAAGGGGGCCTACTACAATGAACTTATGCAAGAGGAATATGCCAAGTAGGTTTTTAATAACAAATGTTCCTGCTCAGTCTCCAAAGGAAGTGGCAGAACTGCTTCTTGAGTGATAAAGGGGATTAACTAAGTGAAGAAGTGCAATTAAAATCTGAATTTGCCCTGATTGTTCTGAAGTGTTCTTTTCAAAAATAAAATTGGAAGGTCTTGATTTTACTGGAGTTTTTTTCATTGCACTTTTATTCAATCTTCAAAAAGAGTTCCTAGTGGGGATAAAGCGCGCGTGTGTGTGTGTGTGTGTGTGTGTGTGTGTGTACATGTGTGAGAGACAGAGTCCCACTTTTGTCTAAAATTTTTTAACTCTAAAATATTATAATGATTATAATGCCAAAATAACATAAAATTTTGGTAGAACCATGGTATCTTGGGTTGGGTCCTCTCATCTGTTCCTCCCAGTATTTAAATTGCAGTATTTAAATAGCAGTGGTCTCTCAGCCTGTGCTTGAATGTTTTCAGTGTTGGGGAATTTACTACCTCCCCCCACAAAAAATCCATCTCTAAATGCAGAAATTTCTGAAGACTGTCTCCCTGTACTTTCTGTTCACTTATCACCCATGTTCACTAGAAGTGGGGATTGTTTCTCACCCTTCCAGATGCACATGTCCCCCCAGGCTGACCCAGGAGACTTTTACATACTGGAGCTTAGCAGAAGGGGTAGAAGGTACACATCTGGAGATTATCAGAGGTAGATACAACAATTTTTTCATGGAAGGCTGGCAGATGTATTTTTAAACCTGGTAAAACTGTGAGGCTAAAACAGAACTGGGTAGGTGACCTTGGGTTGCATGTATGGGGGGATGTGAGGAAGGAAATTGGTCCGAGGACAGAGAACGTAGTAAATTCCAAGGCAGAGGGGCCTCTGGGAACCAGGTAGGGGGCACAGAACATGAACATGAAAAATATTTTGAGTTGAAATTTTGAATGCCTTAGATTTTCTACTAGATCACCAACCCCATAGCCCGAAAATGCCTTACTCCCCAGAGCACCAAGGTGAGGGGACGGGGAAAGTGAGCTGGATACACAGGGAAACTTCTAAAAATAATGCTAACAACAGTTACCATTTATAATGAAGTGCTAAGGTCGTTACCTACATCATCCTTTTAACCCTGCTTGCTGCCAACCCTCTCGAGTTATCCTCATTTTACAGATGAGAAAACTGAGGCTGAGAGAGGTAAATAACATGTGAAAGTAAAACAAGTCAGTGAGAAAACCAGGATGCACACAAAATCATTTAACCCCAGGCCCGGTGATCCAAGCTTCATAGCATCCTGCCTCTAGCCAGAGTTATCGCACGCGGGGGAGGCGGTGGGCAGGCGTGGGTACAAGCACAGTGCCCTCTGCCCAGCCTGCATGTGGACACATGCCACCAAGGTGGCCCAGAAAACATGTAGAACAGAGAACAAACTCAGCTAAGTAATCTGAGGCCATGAGGGGAACGGAAAGAGATGAACATTTGTTGAGAATCAACTGTATGGGAAGCAGAGTGCTAGGAGCTTAAGATAATAATAAGCCATATAATAGAGAGAACTAAATAATAAACTCTCCTTTGAAAAGTAAAAATTGTCAGTCAGAGGATCTACAGCAGAAGAATTTTACTGAATTCAGTGCGTACATAGACTGCCATGTGCTTAATATAGTTATTGAATTAATAATAGGTGGATAAAGATCTCCAGAAAAGGTGAAAATAAGATTAAATTGGTAATGTTTATGAGCACCTCCCAGGACCCTATGCTAGTGAGAATGGGGATAAAAAATGAACATGACACAGCCCCTCCCCTCACACACACACAGCAGACAGCACATATACAAGAATGTATACACAATGTTATAAGTTGAGTATCACACATGAGTAGACAAATGAGGGAAAAAAAAGAGATATCTCGTCAAGGCAGGATTGGATCATGAAGAATGTTGGAGTTCTGGTGCCGGCTCCAGCCCAACACTACAGGTTTTATGGGGGGGAGGGATAGATAACAACCATTTCACTGTCCTTGGATTGCAAGGCTCAGCTCTGCAAAATAGAAAGAAAAAAATCCTTTTATTCTTGCACCTAAAACAAGGCCCAAATTACCCACTGCGATGACTAAAGGTGACTGAGCGGGGACGCGCCTTGGTATCTGTCTGTGAGGACACGCAGCTCGCACTGTTTCCAGTGGGATTTACAGGGAAAAGAGCCTCTTGGGCTTCAGACAATGCACATGTGTGATATCATGTTTCCTTTCGCTGACAACTGCTCTTGGTCAAATAAGCCTCTGTTGCGGGGGGTCCCCTGTGGCCTCCTTATCATCGCCTGCCCTCAGCTATTTTAGTTTCTCCCTCTCAGGGCAATTTAACTCTTGGAAACCAAATGCAATTGTTTGTTCGTTTTGTTTTTTTACAGATAATTCTTAAAGCGCTGGTGATTCTGATTTATCTATTTTGGCCATTCCACCCCAAGTTTCTGATCCTTTGTCTCTATTATTTCTAAATGCCCTCAGATTTTCATGTAAGAAAGCTAAACGATTGGCATTCAGGGGCATTACTGCAGATTGTTAATGCGTTATATGCCAACAGGACAGAGAGATGGTGTCTGTGAGTCTCTGGGTTTATTTGCAAAGAAAATGGAAGTAATAGAAACCAAGGTACAAAGAGTACGGTGGTAAATGGGCAATGTAACGGCCCGGGGACTGGAGAAAAGGCTTCTTCTGTAGACACAGTGATAGCAACCCCAGTGTGTCCTAACAGCAGCCTTCAGGAGACAAAGGTGACATTGGTCACAACAGTTCCACTTCCTCCTCTCTTTTACTGACTCCCCGGCAAAGAGGTAGACAAGATAAATGCTGTAACTACTTAATATCTTTATCAACAGGCTAATATTCCAGAGAATATCTGTTCTCCTGTTCATTTTCACCAGGACCAAGTCTTTAAGCCAGATAAACAACATGCTGGTTTTCAGCCACATCTATGCAAATCGTAAACTAGTACTTCAATGAACTAGGACTGCTGCATTATAATGAAGTAGGAAAAGGAGCCAAGTTTCTCTCTTCTTAGAGATACACTAGTGGTAGGGGTGTCTGGCAAATGTTTAACCACCAGCTCTTAGGGTGGGGGTGCTGATTTGTAGTGTTTGCTGATTTCCATGGTGCAAATACTCCCATCACTGCTGACTTCAAGTTCCTGACCTGAAGTTGGTGATCACGGATTTGGGAAGAGCTGTGCTCACTGGCCCTCACAAGCCTGGAGGTGCCGGCTCCAGCCCAACACTGCCTGCATACCAAACTAAGTAAAGAAGGTTCTACAAGTAAAACCCACTGATAGAGTTAGCACTCCAACATGCTTCATGATCCGGTCCTGCCTTGGTGAGCTATTGCATTCCAACTAAGATAAATGAGTTACTTCCTATGATATCATCAGAATGAGTATTGAATTTTTGATATACATTTCCTTGTTCAAGTAAATCGTAACACTGACTGACTCTAAAACTAAGTGCTGCCACTTAAAGCTGACTTCACACGGCCTGCATTCACACGTTGCTCTGTGCTTTCCTGGCAAATCATAAAATTAGATGCTTTGTGTTGCCTCTTTTGGTAAATGATGGTAATTTCTTAGGTGTCATTTGTATTCCCCGGGGGACTCTAGGAAGGAAGGAAGTAATATAATATCTTAGGGAATCCCTTTTGAAGGAGTTTTACCAGAGGATTTTTGTTGAGTCTTAAAGTCACTTCACTCCCCTTTCCCTGGATAGTCTGCCTGTAGAGTTCAAATTGTTTCACCAGAAAGTCTGCAAAAAGAGCTGAGAAGATGGGACAGAGGCAAAAAAAAAGAAACGACTTATAAATGAATGGCAAGAAGACCTTCGAAAAGTATTCTAAATCCTAAGCTTTGAAGGAAACAATAAAAGTCTTGAAGTTTAAAATCCACAGATTAGTTCTAATAATAAAAAAAAGGAAAAGAAAAAGAAAGAGGGATGGGGGAAGAGGGAGGGAGATGAAAGGGAGTTAGGGAGGAATGAAGGGAGGGAGAGAGAGGAGAAAGAAGAGTAAAAAGAAAAGACTGAGTGGCTTTCAAGTGATAAGCTTGTACCACATATATGGTCTTTGTTGCCTTTTCCCCTTGGCTTGTAGGCAGCCATTCTCATTCCCTGAACTATTTTTAGAAAGTAGAAACAGAGTATATCATACCCTTCAATCAACAGAACATAATGTAAAAACATCATGTGGTATCATCAATCATGGAATTCGGTATGCTTTCCTCACAGCTGTCTCTCTTTCCCCTGCCTCCTGCAGATTCTACTTTCTGGACAGAATAGGATCTACAACAGTACCATATCTTCCCATTGAGTCCCAGTTTCTGTAGCTATTTAAAACAGAAGTGTTGCGCTCTCCCAATCCCAGGAACCATGAACTTCCCCTTACCTCTCTGTTATGGCTTATTAGCTCTCATGATGAGCCTTTTCTCCTGTCTTAGCTCTAAAAGCACACGAGGTACAGTGTGAAGCATACAGAGAGCTAACACTCTGACCAGTGCACTCCATTTCGCGACAGACTGGAGGTGGCACAGGTAGAGGAGAAGGTGCGTGGCCAGGGGCCAGGGCTGCAAAGCCGAGGCAGCACTTTGTAATGCTCTCGATGTCTTTGTAAGAAAGTGATGTCATTACATTCCATGATTCTTAATCACATTTTGAGGCAGGAAAATTCATAACCTTGCATCTCCCTGTGCTGCTGCTATAAGCAGAGAAACAGAATAGCCACTTTACCTACCATTGAGTACTTTCTTGATTTAGATCATTTTATTGCACCCCATGGCAACAATAAAAATCCTTCCCTTCAAAAAATACAAAGGACGATGTTCACTGTCCTTTCTCTTCCTGGATAGTTCATACTGTAAGGAAATATAATAGGAAGTGGATTATTTTAAAATAGAGGCAGAGGGGAGAATGCCTAGACTTTGTTTAGCAATACTTTCCTGTGCCTTAAAGTACTACAAGACCCTTGGGATCTTGCACAGAGTAGCTGCTCAATAAAAATTTCTTTCTAAATAAATGGATAAATGAATACTTGAGTGATATAGTTGCTTTACCACTTGGAATCAATCATTTGGTTATCACAGAGAGATTTCCTCTGCGGCTTCTTCATGCAAGAGGAATAGGCAGAAGATGAGATCTGCTTTTCTGTGACTTTTAGGTGGTGGTTAGTACTTGAATGTGGTCAATACTTGTGACTATCATTGCTCTTTGGGTTTATTTTTGGAGAACTAGGGGTAATTCTACCGATATGTTAGCCTGGGTTGGTCATGCATACCTTCTCCTTATTTGGCCATTTGTTATTTCCTGCTGGCCAGGGAAATGAACGGATCAATAAAAATATCTGTGCATTTGAAAGCAAGGCTGATGTAACAAAAGGAAGCTCCAGTCAAGGGACTGATACTTCCTGCTGATGAATAAGAGAAAAGCCACAATCAGATAGACACTGGGTTTCCCCTGCTCAGGTCTGGATTCATTGGGACTCTCAGGGATGTCCCTGGGATGTGATTAATGGCAGTTAGACATTTTGTCCAGTGGCACATGGTAGAGCTAGTTGTCCCTACATACTCTGCCCAATTATTCATTTATTATTATTGGGGAGGGAGGGTTTCTAGAATGCCTTACGAAGCTTCAGAATTGTGCATTGTGGAGTGATATATAAAAGCCATTTTAAAATCTAAAGCACTATTCCAATATCTAGTATTATTATCAACACTCTTTCTAATGATGATTATAATACAATATGCCTTGTACTTCACTTAAGGACTTTTCTAATATACAGAAGATGTTGCCCAGTAGCTTCCTTGACTTTACACTTGCTTAAGCCTAAAGACTGGGGGCAATGCCTCAGGTGTTCTTAACACACTTATTCACAGAGTGAGAATTGAACTGAGTCTCTACTAAGTCCCAGAGGAATTATTAGAATCAAATGGAGACTACAAAAACACATGTACCCTTGGTAACAGTAATAGATACTTGGTATTCTAGACCATTTTCACCCTTACCAATTAGTGAATTGACACTCCCACTGGTATATTTTAAGATTTATATAATTGAACGGGGTTATGGTGTTGATTGTGATGCCCTTGTAATGGACTGTGTAACCTTGTGAAAATTGGTTGTCATATCTGGGGAAGTTACATAACATATCTCAGTCGTTCTCAAAACATGTAAGTCAAGGCATGGCACGATGGTTGGGGGCAAGTAATTCAGGTGAAAAGAAACATAAATATCTTTGGTCAGGGAGATTGCTCAGGCTCTCGACTTTAAAATATGACATGTCAAAATAAAGGGAAGGTTATTTTGAAGGGATAGGAAGAGTAATGTATTCAACATACGGATTGTGTGGTACCCATTCTACACAAAGCCCTGATCATCTTATTGCAGGATAGATGGGCTCTCTGTCTCTGCACCCGCCATAGTGGATGCCTGCATGGCTGTAACCTTCATCATGGCTTCCCACTAGGATCAAGCAATTACCGGCAAGGAAATGGAAGCATTCCTTAGTGGTTTCAAAAGAAAAATGAGAACACAACCAGGTTCATGCCAAAGGAGGCACTGGAGAAGAATGGAGCTGACAGCACACACATTTATACCACATAAAGTCCAAGCTCCTCAGTTTGTTAAGCTGAAAATACTACTATCAGAACATGTGGACATCATTTGTTAGGAAAATAGACACTGACACATATTTCTTTTCTGTATTGAGTTATGGGTCATAAAAATGTGAAACTATTTGAGATACGTAAAATAAAGATTAGATGGGGATTAATTCCCAAACCCAACACTCAAGGCCAGTACTTGGCTGAAGTGTGATGTTTGCAGGAACTTCTGTCAGAACTGTGCTTTAAGCAAACGGGCAATTTGGGACAGACTTTGACAGCTGGGGTCCATTCTAATCAAATAAAGGATGACACTGTATAGATGGAATACATTCAGCATGGGATATTTGGGTCATGCCCTATCAGCCACTATTTTGGTGAGATCCTATTGGACATGGCATATAACATCAGTCTTGGCAGAGAGAGAATTTGGGAGAAAATCTGCCTATTGATATAGTTCCCCCGCTTACTTACACTTCCTTCCTTCTTTCTTCCCTCCCTCCCCCTCTCTTCCTTCCTTTTTTGTTTCTTTCCTTCCTTCCTCCCTTCCTTCCTTCTTTCCTCCCTCCCTCCCTCCCTCCCTCCCTCCCTCCCTCCCTCCCTCCCTCCCTCCCTCCCTCCCTTCCTTCCTTCCTTCCTTCCTATGGTAACTTACAGATAGTCCTTGCATTAGAATCAAAGGGGGTTTCCAGGCCTATGGGTACTGACAAGTGAGAGGCAGTCCAACGAGACTCCACGCTGAGGGTTGCCGTGCTTTCTAGAATGTCCACAAAGACATTGACTGGGAACAATGTCATGGATACCAAGTACTCCTGAGATCATAGACCAGCCTGGCAACAACCTATTTCAGAAACAATTTTCCCAGATTAGCCAGTCATCCACTTCTAAACTGGACCAGAAAAGGCAGAAAATTCATTGACAGGTTAGAGGCTAGGTGGTGAGGACTTATCAGGGGAAAGAATGTTTTCTCTAGCCACCTCAAGCCAAGAGGGATCTTCCAGAGAACCAGTTTGGGGAACTTAAGGGGTGATCCCTAGAGCTTGGGATCACTAGATCTAGTACCCAATACCTTCCTGGGAAAGTCTAGAGATGGAAACTCAAGTCTTCCTCTTGAAGAACACAGAGTCAGGGCTACACTGAAGAGGTCTGCACTTTCAGAGTTGAGGGACAAGGATGTCTGACCTTATGGGCTAGAAGTGGATGGTTTTCTGGCACTGATTGTCTTTGAAATCTCTAATCAAGAAGCCTACTTGGGAGGTGCCGTGATGTAGGGTAGATGTTGAGGAAAATTTGTCTTCATTGGTTGATGTGAGCTTTTGTCTATTAGCTTTTATTTGTTCATGTACGTGAGGTGATTTCTGTGCTGTGATCAGGGGCTGAGTAAATTCCCCCTTTGGTCTCATTCTCCTGAGCAGGGGAGACATGAGATGAGATTTTCTGTTTGGTCTCATTCTCTCGAGAAGGAGAGATATGAGATGATGTTTGTTGTTCTATCCGTGTTGTGAAGTGATGATTAGCTTAGGGTTAAAGAAATTCTTGATCAGGGGTTCAGAGAATTCCCATTTTGTTCAGTCTGTTTTGCCCACATCAGCAGATGAAGTGAAGAAGTAGCTAAGTTATATCAGGATGACGTGACAGATGTTGTCAGGCTTAGAAGACCTTGGGCTCATGGTCCCAAGCAAGAACAGTAGATAGTGTTTATCCGGATGAACTTGCCCTTTGGCCGGATGGGCATCATTCAGATCAGTAACTGCCAGACCCTCCCAGAACTGGCCATTCCCGGAGGGGGAGGCAGGAACAAGAAACTTGGCTCTGGTACATCTGAGGAAATATAATAAGACAAAGCTCATTCCCAGTGGGGGATATTGTGGTGTGTCTTGGTGGTCCCTCCTCAGAAAAGAAAGGCTTAATCCCCAGTTTTTAGGAGTGCTGCCCTAAAGAGTCCCTCAGCTGTCAGCTTTCTTTGGGGATGGCCTCAGTGGAAGAAAACTGTCTGCAAAAAGTCACAACTCTTTCCAGGGGAGCAGCCCATCCAATGACTGATCAACTGAACAAATGAATTCCCAGCTCCTCAATCCAACTCAGGCCAATTCTGGAGGGCCACCCCAACTCCAGAGCACAGGGGATTATCTGAAGCCTTTCATGGGGTTGATCAGCTTCTCCCATTGTCCCATCTGTTCTACAGGTGTTGATTCCCAAAGCATTCCTAGATATTAACCTCGGTCTCAGAGTCTGCCTCCTGGGGAACCCAACCTGCAATACTACTTATCCTATACTGGAACTGGAGGGGCCCCAAGCAGCAGCTAGCAAGTGGTAGGGTACACGGAGCCTCCCTCCTCCATTGCAGGTTCCCAGAGCGAGAGGAGGACCTTTCAACTGCCTGAAAATTTGGAATTATGTGATTCTTAGACTGAATCGTCTTAAAATTAAAAATGATAAAAGTAAACTGTGAAACATGCCAGAAGTTTCCTCCATGAGCAGGGAGAGGACAGGTCCACAGCCTGAGTTTAACGAAGAAAGCACACAGTTGCTTTCTGCTCATTTAATAAACTGATTACAGTAGAACCTTACACGTTCAGAACCTGGGGCAAAGATCTCTCAGGCCGGGCTCTGTCTCTTCTCACATATGAGGAGTGTGACAGGGAGAATCACAAAGACCGTTCCTATAAATCACATACCATTTTATTCCCCCAGTAAAATTGTAAATGGAAGCAATGATTCCTTGAAACTTTAATTGGCTTGTTGCAATCGTATCTTTTGCTAAACTGATTCATGACTATTTACTTTCAATGTATTAGACCCACTTATCCACAAACCAGGGCTTTCGCCTGCATTTGCTAGGCAGGCTCTTACCTAGCTGCTGATACCTGCTTTTGTTAACTTGTTTCCTATTCTCCCCCTCCCTTTCCATCCAAGATCCTGGTCTGGAGATGTGTGAGTCCTATTGTCTCTCCTGCACACTGACCCTTTGGGCTCACCTGTCCTTCTGGCACTATGGTTCCATTGCTGGGACTTAGTGCACCCCTCATCTGTCACAGGTACCACTGTGAGTGCCAATAAGTGTAACTCAGGGAGCCTCCTTCTTGGAGAACTCAGAAGTCTTGATTGCTTTTCCTTTATAGTGCATACATTGGCTGTGAGGGTCTCTGTCAAAACTTTAGGGAGTGTACATATTAAGGGGGAACTGGAGGGTTTAGCGATAGTTTTCAATTCATTTTTTTCTGTCAATAAAATTCTAGTCGCACAATCATTTGGAATTCTCGAAGTACACTGATGGTTTATTGTATTGGAATTATAGTTTATAAATCTATAGTAGTAAAATAAATAAGTATAAAAACTAAAATAAATAAATCTATAGTAGTTTATAAATCTATGGTAGTAAAATAAATAAATCTATAGCAGTAAAATTTACTGCCAGGATTAAAAAGGAGGAAATTGCATGCACCTGTTACTATGATGTTAATTATAACACATTTCTCACATATCCACTCCTAATAGAGACTGAATCCTGCAGAGTTCGCATCATCATTTTGAAGCTGGGAATACTACAAACTGATAACCCTACTCCCAGGTGAGCATCAGATTCAAAATGTGCACTGAGTATGCACCTTAGCTGCAGCAAATAAATTAGTATCTCTTCTAAAAAAGGCTTTTTAAATTTTTATGTGTAACTCTGTTGAACAACTCTAAGGACCAGCTTCCTGCCCACAACTTACTGGCTTGGATCTGCCAGCCACTTGGATCTGCCTTTCCAAACCTGGTTATACACCCAAAACTCGGGGAATGTGTATTTTTCAACAGCAGGACATACTGCCTCATTTGGGAACTATTGATTTAACATTTATTTTCTTGACATTTCATCATAATCTCATGTTGTTTGTTTCAATAAAACTTTGCTTTCATTAGAACCTGTCTACTTTTAAGCTTCCAAATTCATTTACATCAGGGTTTATGGTTTCTCAGAATTTTAAATCTCTATGGTGCTTATTAAACTCTAAGTAGGTACTAGAAACTCAGCATTTGGTTGTCAAGTTGAAATTATGAGTTCAATTTAGCAAAGCTGAACTTTGTTTCTTTGCTAAGGTCCTCTAAATGTGTAACTACATTTTCTTTTTAGAATCTTATACCTGTTTGGGTCATTTTCTACCGCACCTTCCCCCAGCTCACTCTCTACCCCAAGTGGTTTCCCCTGCACCAGCAGTTATGTTGTTACAAGATGCATTCATCTGCTTCTCCAACCAGATCAACCTTAAATAATTTTTAATCTTGTTTTGTTTATCTCCTTTCTCCATGGCCTAGAACACATCAATTACTCAAACGAATGCTTTCAGAAAGAATAGGAGTGGCTTGGGCATAATTAGAATAGAAATGTTAAAAGAGGAAAATAGAAGGTATTTAATGGGCCCTGTTTAGCACTATATATCAATTTAATAGTTTTTATGACTTGAAACCAATCTGTCAGGTCGACATGTTGACAGGCAGTCTTGGTTCTGACAGGTTAACTAATTCTTCATCTATTATTTATGCTCTGTCTACATTTAACAAATCCATTGGCAAAAACAAAACAAAGACCAGAAAAATAGCATCACCAAAACAAGGGCAAAGAACTAGAACCACATAATGAGGAGGGAGAAAAATATTGTTGGCCTAGAAAACCTAAGATCAATGAAAGCTCTAGCAACTAGCATAAAAATTCACTCTGAGCTTTCTTAATTTCACTGTTGGGAACTGAATATGTTACATTCTACCTTTAAGAGGTATTGTTTAATGTACAAAAGCTATTAACAGTGAAGTTGGACAAGCATTGAGACGGTACACATTGGCTTGTATTTGTTTAAATGATTTACTGCAGAAAAAAAATTCTTCCAATTGTCAGGAATACTGAACATCTATGGAGTCAGTAAATTCCTCTTTTGCACAAGTGAACAAATGGGGAATGTCAGAGGTGTCCAAATAGTTTTATGACATTTACTAATTGTACACAGTTGGTTTCAATAGCAGCAATGGGTTCCTAAAAGGAACAAAAAGTAAAAGAAAGCCATGACCACTACTGGGGTGGAACAAAAATATAAGAAACCACATGGTCAACATCCATTCTTCATTGGGTACCCAAATATAGTACATACACACGATTCTCACATCACTTGATTTAAAATTGGATTTCAGTTTTAAGAATTTAAGAATGAGTGAAAATTATGGTGTATCTTACCTTCTCATCAGATATTTCCTTTTTTACTATTGTGTTAGACATACTTTATACTGGATGCTGTGATACATATGTAAAAGATGGTCCAAGATAGTCATAGTGGAATTTAGACTATCAGGGAGATTTTGAAGTATTAATTCACAGTTCAAAGGCTTTGGGTACGAAGGCCAAATGAAGTGACAATTTAAGTAATTGACTGACTTAATCCATCCACACTAGGAGTTAAAATAATTCAGATTTTTTTTCCTACCAGAAACTTTTAGTTGTACTAAGTATCCAGTTAATCATTTCAACCATCCCCTTTATTGTTTTCTCAGTATAGACATTGGCTAACTCTTTGTGACACAGCCAATCAGATGTATTCAGATGATGGATCTATCTAGTGCTCATGGAAAAACCCAACTTTGTGATTAAACCGTAGCAACTTGACACATTCAATTAGGCAAAGCGGTTTAAATCCCCATTGTTGGTTGGTTGTCAACTGAGCTGGCACTAGAGACAAAGTTTCTAACTCTCAGAAATATCCCAGTGCCATCTGATTTGGTTCTCCTTTTCTGAATAAAATGAGAACCCCTTCATTAACAGTATAAACTCACTCTACTAGGGTCTCATCCTAGGGGCTAGTTGACTTTCCCAGTACTTACCAGCTTCTTTCCAGGTCACTGTGGAGCTCTCAGCCCAACAGAGATGGAAGGGGCCCTGGCAAGGCCAGGCAGGTTGGTGGTGTGTAAAGGCATTGAGAGTTGAGACACCCCGAGCTTCAGCCATAATGTTGCCTCTTGATAGCTGTGTCTCGTGGGCATGTTAGTCTTCCCGGGTCTTTGTTTCCTCATCTGTAACATGGAGAAAGTTGTGTTTATTTTGCAGGACTTTTATGGGAAACAAATAATGTGATGCCAACACAGTGGCTAGAACATCTATAATACGCACTCAAAAAAATGACAGCTGTTATTCTAAAATAAGTTTGTACATAGATAAATTCACTTTGTTAATGATGTAACATAACATTTAAAAAATCCACATTGTTCTTTTATAACTAATCAAAGCAATCAATAATAACTACATGGCTAAAAAAAATACTATATATAGAATAAAAGACCCATCTCAGACAGTAATGTATTATATTAAGGTTTGCATGTTCTTTCAGGAAACATGTTAAATCAGGAGTACTTCAATTTTGTTCTAATGGCATTAATCTATTAAATTTTCTCCAGAAATAATCTCATAATTAACATATGTATTTTAAAAAGTAATGCTCACTAGTACTCCTTGATACTTACGTAAAGGAGTTAATAGCTTATGTCCATACAAAAACCTGCACTTGATGTTGATAATGATGTTCATCGTTATCCAAATTGGAAAGCAACCAAGATGACCTTCAGTAAGTGAAGGGATAAATAAACTGTGGTCCATCCAGACAACAGAACATTATGCCATGCTAAAGAGAAATCTCTGTACTTTCCTCTAAATTTTGCTGTGAACCTAAAACTGCTTTAAAAAATTAAAGTCTTAAAAAAATAATGTTGTTGTAAGCTGCTGGACTTACTTCTTTTTTTTTTTTTAATTGGGGAAGGGGAACAGGACTTTATTGGGGAACAGTGTGTACTTCCAGGCTTTTTTTCCACGTCAAGTTGCTTGCTGTCCTTTCAATCTTAGTTGTGGAGGGCGCAGCTCAGCTCCAGGTCCAGTTGCTGTTGCTAGTTGCAGGGGGCGCAGCCCACCATCCCTTGTGGGAGTCGAACTGGCAACCTTGTGGTTGAGAGGATGCACTCCAACCAACTGAGTCATCCAGGAGCTCAGCAGCAGCTCAGCTCAAGGTGCCGTGTTCAATCTTAGTTGCAGGGGGCGCTGCCCAACATCCCTTGTGGGACTCAAGGAGTTGAACTGGCAACCTTGTGGTTAAGAGCCCCCTGGCCCATGTGGGAATCGAACCGGCAGCCTTCGGAGTTAGGAGCATGGAGCTCTAACCGCCTGAGCCACCGGGCTGGCCCTGGACTTACTTCTTGATAACAAAGAATGGAGCAATTTCTTGGGTCAGTGTTTTAATATGGCCTCACATAGTGTGAGAGTAACTAAGAGGAAATAATGCAAACTACCAAGGAAGGTCTCATAATTGAAATGTTTTATTTATCAGTAATAAACCTTTAGTAAAATCTGGTCATACTTAGTAAAATTACACATCAAAAAATAAAACAAGTTCTAAGAAGTATTCATTTGAGATTGTTTTATCTGACATGGTGAAAAAAAAAATTCTTTATTTGGAGTCAGTGAACCTGGCTTGTAGACCAGCTTCTGTAATTATTAGGCATATGGCTTTGAGCAGGTCATTTAATCTCCATGAGCTTCAGTGTTCTCCTTTCAAAAAATGGAGATAGTAGCAAATAGGGAGACTACTTTTAGATAATTTCCCCTTTAAGTAAGTGTGATAAACGGTATGAAAACATGTTACAAATGTAAATATTATGGAAATGGACATTATTGTTATGGAAAGTTTAATAAAATATTCCCAGTTACTTCTTGATATTTTCAGTCTCAGGTTTTATACCCATGCAGATTAAGTATGAAACAAAAATGTATGCTTTTCCTGATATTTTTTATCATAACAAACCTTATCTATGATTGATTACAATGCCCAATTTAGTAGTTTGTTTGTAACATATGTTCTACCAGTATACTCCTTCCAAAAAATGGAGATTGTAGCAACTACTATAGTGATTTCCCTATAAAGGTATAGTTTTTAAAAAATCTGTTCAGTATGAAAACCTGTCTTGATATGGCCACCATCTATTTAAATTCTCCTACAGTAGGACAGTTTGAATTGGATATCTGTCACTTGTCAAGGTTTGGATATATCATATAAACCACAGTATACAATATAATCTTATAAAGCAAAAATCAGAAGTATCCTTTGCAGAAAGGCAGTCATAGTTTTCTAACACCGATATTTCAAAAGATATATAATTGTTTGTAGTCATTTAAATTGTGTGTTTGTACTTGAAAAAAAAAACAAAATCAGTGAAAGCTAAATTGTAATGGCAAAAAATGGAAGACAAGACAATGGAATAAATATATAGTGTTAGCAGCCTTTTAATCCTGGTGCAAATCCTTGCTTTGAAGTATAATTTTTGCTTGAGCCTCAGATTCCTCACCTGGAAAATGGGGTTAATAACCTTTATCTTGTAAAATAACTGTGAAACTTAGAGATAACCCACCAGCAGGGGTACATATTATAGAAACCATTCAGCTCTTAAGAAAACCAGTCTAGAATAACCAAAACTTCTGTGTGCAATATTCGTATTTAGTTGCTTCACCCATTGACTGCTGGTAGCATTTTATTTCACTATTGTTATTACAATACCATCTTGTACTATGGAGACTTTAAAAAGATAGGAGACACAACCTTTGCCCTCACAAAACTTCAAATTCCTACCAGGAATTTCTTTCTTTGAAACCATCATCCATCCACGTTGGACAGAGCTGGGAGCAGTTCTGTCAAGGGCTGGAGAGAGACATTAGCTTACCCTCCAGGCTGGCTCTCTTTAAAATCTCCAACATAATTCTCCAGCTCTCATACACTTCCCCAAGCTTTCAAATGGACCTGAGAAATCCTTAACATTATTTAGCGTTTCGTTCAAACCAAAAAAATGTTTTAAGATGCTGACTCAAGATAGCGAAAGATGAAGAGATTTAAGATTTATTTATTAACCTGCCAACTCATTTCTAAAAAATCGTCATGCCTGGCTGTTTTAAGACTGGGCCTGGACGGGGAAAGCTGGTGTAAAACCCCTAGGGAAGTAGCTGGCCCAAACGCCCAGGGACAGAGAAGAGAAACAATTGCACAGCACCGGTCCACCTACACCTAAGAGCAGAGGGGAGGCAGAGCATTTTCAAGAGGGCCCTGGAGTCGCGTGCTCAGGATCCAGTGGGTGGGGCCGCCGGGAGCTTTGTTCAAAGTGGACACTCTCCTGGGCAGCAGGCGCTCCGGCAAGCCAGGACGACAGCAACTGCATCGCTACCCCCTCACAAGAAAGTAGTGTGCAAGGATCAAGAGAACACATGTCCTTGTGGCCATTTTCTGGGGGTTGCTAGGCACCCTATGCTCTAAGCCCCGGGAGGTGGGAAGTTACTGAACTTTCAGAATAAGGGGACTTAAAGCCAGAGGAGTCCGGGCTGGGTGAGGGGGCGCTGCAAGCTGGGAGTGGGGGAAGGGAGGAGGTGGTTCCCGAGCGACTCTCTGGATCCAGCCCCGCGCTCAGCTGCAGGACCGAGGACACGCGGAGACCGCGCTCGCTTCTCCGGGGGCTGTTCGCCTTCAGGTGTGAATGCGAGAGGGAGCGATGTAGCCCGTGGAGGACCGCCGGGTCCGCAGCCGGAGCGGGCCGCCCGGCCAGGGCGCGGCGGGAGGGGCGGCGGCGGCGCCTCACTGCACCAACCTGCAGGCTCCGGCTGGCTCGGCCGGCGGCGGCCCCTCCCACCCGCACCGCCACCTCCCTGCTCTCCCGCCTGGGCCGGCCCCGGGTCCCAGTCGGTGCCGCAAGGAGCCGGCGTGCGGAGCACCGGCCCCGGACCGCAGCCGCCGAGCGACAACGCTGCCACACCAACCGTACCAGCACTCCGGCCTCCCGGGAGCAGGCTCCTCTCCCTCCCTCTCGTTCCCACCCCCTTCTCCCCCCGTGTCCCCTCCCTCCTCCCCACACCTCCGAACCTCCCCTCGACCCTGCCCTCCCTCCTCCGGCCCCTCTCCTCCCGCGCTGCCCCTCCCTCCCGGCTGTGCGCTCCGGGCGCCTGCCGGCTTCTTCTTTAGCTCCCGCCTGGCCTCCCGCTCGCCTTCGTGCCGGCTCCTCGCGCCTATCCTGAGCCCGCTGCGCGCCGGCCGCCGCCTGGTCATGTCAGGATGGAGATCCGGCAGCACGAGTGGCTCTCGGCCTCCCCCCACGAGGGCTTCGAGCAGATGAGGCTCAAAAGCCGCCCCAAAGAGCCCTCGCCGAGCCTGACCCGAGTGGGCGCGAACTTCTACAGCAGCGTCAAGCAGCAGGACTACAGCGCCAGCGTCTGGCTCCGGAGGAAAGACAAGCTGGAGCACGTAAGGGCGCCTCGCTCCCTGGGGCCTCGGCCCCGCACCTGCCGCGCGCACACCTACACCTACCCCGGTGGCGGCCCGAGCGCGCGCGGGGATCTCGTCAGGTGGCCTGACTCGGAGGCTGGGCCGGACCGGAGGCTTCGCTTCCTTCACTTTCTCGCCTTAAGGACCGGACTGTGGGGAGGGAGGGAGGTTTCTTTCCAGGGACTTCCTGGCCCCTCACACACCTCGACCTCCCCACGGGCTTCCCGCTGTAGGGTTCATTTGCACCGTGTTCCTGCGGTGCGTGGTGAGAAAGAAGTGGACCACAAGCGTGGTCCCGGGAACCTGACGTTGCGCGAAAGTAGGCTTAGGGGCGTTTACCCGCGTCTTTGGGGCTCTTTTATTCTGCTCAGAAACTACCAAATTAAAGAATCTGTAAAGTTATTGCCGCTGGCGACTCAGCCTGGGCCAGCGCACAAGCCGAGTTTTCTGCAGGGTGTTCTCTGGCACGAGCAGTTGGCGATTCTTTCTACTTGAGCCTAACTAGGGAGAGATTTGCGCGTTGCCAGCAGAAGGGCGAAAGCAAGAGCAGATCACCCAACTGCAGGAGCCCGCCACTCCGGAGGGTGGGAGCTGGCGAGCGGGGACCTCCCTCCCAGAGAGTGCAGGCTTCCCGCCAAGTGCTTTGGGCTCTGGGGCTGAGCCCCTGAGGCGCGCTATTCTGGAAGGAAAAAGACCCTCTAAAAAGGCGTTTAGGGGATCCACTGTTTCAAATCTGAGCCATCAGCATCGCCTTAAATCAAATGAAACTAAGCTTTATCTCAAGAGTAGAGCACAATCAGCTAGGGAGAGGGTGTTACTTCTTCCCGCGGAACTGCGTAATCTAAATTGAGTCTGTTCATAGAATGTGGAGGTTCCCATGTATTTGGGTCACAACTCCAATTATGATAGAAAGGCAAGAAGGAGGACTTCTGGAACTCACACTCTCCTGCAGCTGAGCCAACCTGAGTCCCATCTGGCCCCTAGGTGCTTCTCCTGGCTTTGCAGGAGAGAGCTTCCCACGAGGGGAGCCTGCAAAGGAGTATTTCTCTTACACTCTGAAAGGAAGGGAAGGTCTCTGCCTCTTCTCGGAGGGCCTGATTAAGTCACTGAAAGTCCGAATTTAAAGCTTTGAGTTGGGGAACAGGCTCCGTCTTCTATGTAGAGAACCATTTTCTTAGTATCAAAAGGATGCCTCATCCTTAAGACCATGGAAGTAATTGAAGGAGATAGCTAGGATGGCAAGTTGTTTGAGAGGAAACTGTATCCACTTAAAAAATGCAAGCTCCACACTTAGCAAAGGAACTGGTGGTATTTAGTTTAAGGGGGAGCAAATAGCATCTTCCTGTAATTTGGCTCTTGGTGTTGTTATCTGATTTTAGTACCAGGGAGAATGGTCTAACCTTAGAATGGTGATAGAATATATCTTCATTTCCGTTTCATTTGGATTGGGCGTTCATTTGCAGCTTGTGCTGTTAGCTGATCTATTTCCTTTATTCTCTCACTGAAAATCAATAGCGCAATCTTCTATGGGTATGTCTTCTGGAGTCAACAGACACTGCATGCATTGTATTTAAATGGTTTCTCACTTTTAGGTTTTCATTGAAAGTATGAGTCATACCAGGTGGGTCACAGCAGCCTCACCTTTCTGGACAAGTAGAGGATGTTCAGCGCCTCCTTAGAGTTAGAGACCAAAGAAAGGAGGATGTGGTTGTTTGGAAGCATGTGAGGATCTATGCTTTCATCTTCACTCAGGTGCTCTGAAAGAGAGCATTGCATTCATTTTTTAAAAAAATCAATTGCCTGTTTGTTATTTTAATCAACATAGCATTTTTGTCTACTTTCTCAAATACATTTCATGAGACATATTTTGTTTTTCTCTATCTTTGCTCTCAATTAGAAAGGGGTCTGCTTCAAGGGAAATTTTTTACGATAGTCTTGCACCTTTGAAATATCTACAAACGTTTTAAATGAAATAATATTTATGAAGGTGCTAGAGAAAATTATATTAGCATAAAATGTAAATTCTATTTGAATTCAAGCTCTGGGTATTTGCAATATATATCATGTTGTGTACGCTATGATATTTCAGGTTAATTTCTAATGAGAAATTGGAAATTTAGAAACCCATAACAAATGTAACCTAGTATATTATTGCCACACAAAGCATGAAAATGTAATGTTGACTATTATAGACAACATTCTGAATATATGTGGCACCTTCAGATTTACATGTTGCAGAGATTAGGATGAGTGTGTCATATGAAGTTCAAAGGTGATGTATGGTAGTTAAACACCCTTTGGTCTGTCTAATCAAATTATGTCAAAATGAATTAATAATTATTGTGGGCATTGTATGCATGAAAACAGCCTTTTGTTATTTCACTGGTGATTTAAGAGCCACTCTAGTATTAAGGGCATAAATAAGTTATGGCTTCAAATGATACATGTACTTAGTCACCACAGTCCTGGAGTTCCCTGAAATGAAATGTGGCAGTATGTGGACTCCGTCCAGACTTCAGAAGCATTGCTTAATTTGAAAGTCAATAACGTGACGTAAAGTGACACCTAAAAATATATTTCCACCCACTTTGCGAAAAATGAGGATATATAGTTCTCCTTTTCGTAGTTTAAAGGCAATAGGACTAATCCCTTGTTGAACAAGAGAAAAGTGACATGAATTCAGGGAGGACTGGAATACTTTCAACTTATATATAAATTTGATTCCTGTCATTGGTTGGTTCATACTAAAGATGAACACCCACTAAGAAACAAATGTATATGAGGAAATTCTTCCATTCTTAAGTCATGATTAGAGGCTACAAGGAAGTCGTGTTTGTACCATGAATTCTGGACGTTGAACTCTACTGGAATTTCAGGTACAAGTAAAATTGTTGGCCACACATCAAATGTTGTCTTATCAGCTACAAACAGTGCTCTTGGTTCTTGATTATTTTGCTTCCTGTTCTCCATACCATAATGTCTATGGTGGTAGAAGGATTACGTTTTGGAAACAATGGAATTCTCCTGTGTAGGATCCTATATTTACTGTAGCCATAATGTAAAAGTGAAGGATAGTCTAGCAAAGCAAGAGGAGCAGAGGGCCACTTCTTTATCTCCCTGACCCACCCCTCTGTCAGCCTTCCCTGGGGCTGGGTTACTTTGAGAGTCACTATTTAATATGGTTTGACTATCCAGAGGACGGTGTATCATTAGGCTGGTGTCCTTTGGTTCGTATATGCCCTATTTGAACTTCTTTTTTTCAAAGAAGGAAAGTGGGAAAGTTATAGAGGCTACTGTGCTTAGTCACCTGGTTTTATGCCAATTGTGTGTGTTTCTTGATGCATTTATGGAGGTGGGGTGCCTTATTTTCTCTCCTGCTTATTTAGTTAGCTTTTGCCAAAGTGTGGTTAAGAGTGGGGCTCTGGTTAAACAGACCTGGGTTTAGACTCTGGCTCCATCTCTTATTAACTTTGTGATCTTAGGCAAAGGACTCATAGCCACCAGGATGTACATTCACAGTAAACATAAAGAAGTCAGTGGTTTGCTGGGATGAGTCAAGGAGATAGTCCATGTCTATACTGCAGTGACACACAGTCCCCTCATGCCAGGGGCTATTCACCCTCACGCTTCTCATCTGTGTAGGTAGGCAGGTGTCTTTGTCCATTTGGGCTGTTACAACAGAATACCATAGACTGGGTGGCTTATCTACAATGAACATTTATTTCTCACAGCTCTAGAGGCTGGGAAGTTCAAGATCAAGGTGAGGGTGTATTTGGTATCTGATGAGAGCCTGCTTTCTGGCTCATATATAGCTCTCTTTTTGTTGAGTCCTCATTTGGTGGAAGGGATAAGGGAGCTCTTTGGAGACTTTTATGTATGTATGTATGTATGTATGTATTTATTTATTTATTAAGATTTTTAAACTAAAATATAGCTAACATACAATATTATATTGTTATCAAGTGTACATCTTAGTTATTTAACATTTGTATACCTAAGGAAATGATTACCATGATAACTCCCTCAACCATCTGACACTGTACAACACTGTCACAATATTATTGACTATATTGCCTATGCTGTACATTATATCCCCATGACTTATTTTATACCTGGGAACTTCGACCTCTTATTCTCCTTCACCTTTCCCACACCTTTAAAATTTTTCAATTACAGTTGGCATTCAGTATTATGCCATAGTAATTTCAGGTGTACAGCATGGTGGTTAGACATTTATATAATTTAAGAAGTGATCCCCCTATTATCCTCCTGTCACTATACATGGTTATTACCATATTATTGACTGTATTCCATATGCTTTACTTTATATCCCCATGACTATTTTGTAACTACCAATTTATACTTCTAATCCCTTCACCTTTTTCATCCTGCTCCCCAAACCCCCTCATCTATCACCCCGATAAATCTAGTACCCATCTGATATCATACATAGTTATTACAATATTATTGACTATATTCCTTATACTATACCCAACATCCCTATGACAGCTTTGTAATTACCAATTTGTACTTCTTAATCCCTTCCCCTTTTCACCCTCCCCAACCCCTTTCATGTGGCAACTGTCAAAATGTTCTCTGTATTTATGTGTTTGTTTCTGTTTTGTTTGTTTATTTTGTTCTTTAGATTCCACAGATAAGTGAAATCACACTGCATCTGCCTTTCTCTGTCTGACATTCCACTCAGAACAATACCCTCCAGGTCCATCCACACTGCTGCAGATGGCAAGATCCCATTACCTTCCATGGCGAAGCAATATTCCATTGTATATATGTACCTCCTACTCTTTATCCATTTATCCATTGACGGGCACCCAGGCTGCCTCCACATCTTGGCCATTTTAAACAATGCTGCAATGAGCCAAATATGATAATGGACACAACACTAACATCCATTGGAACACACTCAAGAGACATCCTAGCTTTCATTTCTTGATGGATGAATTACAGAGGCAGACAATCTGCCCAGCCTAGCCTTTGTCTGTTCTGTTTATCTAAAATCACACAGGAAATAATCCTGGTCAAAGAGAATATTCGTAAATGTTTACCAGACTAAAATTATCCAGTCTGGCCAATAATACATAAACACAGAAAAGGATATTTTCTGCTTGTTTGATTGACTGATTTTTAATGGAACATTTTAAAGACTTCTTCTGTTAGATTGAACTTTGTCTTCTGGTGCTTTACTGATCTGCTCTGTGGGGTATAATACTTTCATGAATCTGCTCTGTGGGACATAAATGACATTACATAATAGGAGCCTAGACCACGGTGATCAAGGTTGCTCCAATCCATTTATTCTTTACTGATCATGGGAATAATGTATTCCAGGAGACAAGTGTGCACATGGCATTTATTTACTATTTACTGGTAACATAAACTTTGTTTAAGCTGGTACAGCTTCGCACTTAGAGAAGACAATTTTTTTTTTAAGTGAGGCAATTACTAAACCAAGCAAGACACTAAGGCTAACCACCAGGGTGAACATTAAGGATTCTGTGTTCTACTCTTTACAAATTCTCTCTTCTGCTGTCTCTTTTAATTTTAAATAGGCTTGCTGAGCCACCATACAGATAAATGAAATATCACTTGACTTCATTTCACTAGCATAGAGCTGAGAAGGAAAGCAAGGGCAAAGAGCTGGTCTCTGCTAGCAAAGCCTACAGAGACAGTGGGAACAAGAAGAGTCATCCTCAGAATAGCCAGGCATGGAGCAAACTGGGGCCCACTGATCGAGGAAAGAGTCAGGTCTCCAGGGGATGGAGTGGAGGCCAGGCAAAGAGGCAGCCTACCAGGCTCGGGGTAGTGCTCTGGCTTTGATGGCAAAAGGACCCATACATACTGGGTCCAGAACTATAATGCAGACAGGCTGATATCAAATGTGAAAACTACAAGCTCTTTTGGTGGAATATGAGGTCTCAGCCAGTCAGCCAGGCAACACCTGAGAAGCAATTATACCTATAGGTACTGTGTAGTGAGCATTTAACAAGGGCATGCACTATGCTAAGAGCTTTGTATGTTGTGGTCATTCCAATAAGCTAGTCATGGATGGTCCCTTTCTCTTTCTTCTGAGTCTGGGTTGAATCTCCTTTCCTCCCCCCTTTTGAAACAAGCCTTGGCCAATAAACAGAAATCAAAGGATGTATCACTTCTGATTGGAAGCACTGAGAGACATTACCTAATTCCTCAGCTTCCCTTTAGCTGCCTTGACTATCATACAAACAAATATCAGGCTGGAGCTTCCATCAAGCCAGACAATGAAGGTGAGCAAAATCTCCTGCCACTATAGACTGGATGTTTATATTCCGCAAAATTCACATACTGACACCTAATCCATGGTGTGCTAGCATTTTGGGGTGGGGCTTTTGGGAGGTGATTAGGGCAAGACACTGGAGCCCTCATGAAGGGGATGGTGTCCTTATAAAAGAGTCTCCAGAGATTTCCGGTCAAGATGGTAGCGTAGGCAAATGTTGTGCTTCCATCCTCTCGTGACCACATGAAAATTACAACAAAACCAAAGGAGAACCATCATTGAGAATTCCCTGAAGTCTGGCTGAACAGAAGTCCTACAACTAAGAACATGCAAAAGAAGCCACCTTGAGACTGGTAGGAAGGGTGAAGAAATGGAATGGACTCTTGAGTGTGTTCCAATGGATATCAGTGTTGTGTCCATTATCATATTTGTCACTACTGATAGGAAGCATATTTATTCCACTAACGGGCTTCTCTCACTGTGAGTTGACATATCAGTTTGTTTTGAAGAAGCTTTGACTTCTTTGATCTCTGTTGGGTGTGGCTTATTGACTTATCTTAACATCACCCCAGTCTGTGATATCATATTTAGTATATTTAATTTGAGAAGCTTGAGATTATTGGATTTAAGATTTCTTTTTCTTCCCTTCTTTCATTTAATAGCCACATACCAATTTCTGGCTAGTTTCTTTAAAAGATTTTACTTCTCTTTACAGACTTTTGTATGTCTCTCAAGTTTAAACCTATGTAACAATTTTCAGTCCTACCATTTCAGCTCCAAAGATCAGGAAATCTGATGAATTTTTTTAATGTCTGGCTCAACAAACTGGAAATAAAATGAAACTTCATTATTCTGATAAAGGGTTTCTTTAAAAAGAATCACTGCTAATGGTGAAATACTGAAAAATTATCCACACTGATTATGAGTGAATCTCCACTATTGTAACTTCTATTCAGCATTTTATAGGAGGTCATAACCAATGCAATAGGCAAGAAATAAAAACATAATAATTAAAAGGAAGTAATAAAATTGTCATTGTTAGCAGATGACATGATTACATTTGAAAATCCAAAGTAAACTACAGATATAATTAATGAATTAATAATGTCTCTGGATTTATCACAACCACTGTATACAAAGTCATTATCCAAAATTAAACTAGGAAAAAATTCCAAATAAAACAAAAAAACATTACCATTTACATTAGCATAAAATGTCAAAAACTTAGAAATAAATCTAACATAAAAATATCAAATACTTAAGGAGACTGGTAAGGCCTTTTTAATTCTCTCCCAGATTGATCTATGAAGTAAATGCAATTCCAATGAAAATCCCAACAAGTTTGTGTGTGCTGAAAAATGATTCTAAAATTTATATGGAAATGCAATGGGACGAGAACAGCCAGGACAATCTTGATGAAGAACAAAGTTAGATGACTGCTTCCAGATAGCAGAACTTATTATAAAGCTAGATTAATTAAAGCAGTTTGGTATTGGTACAAGATAAATGAATAGATCAGTTGACAGAATAGAGAGTACATAAACAGACTTATATGTACATTATTATTGATAGGTACTTGATTTATGACAAAAGAGGCAGGGATAGAAGTGCAGTGGGAAAGAGATGGTCTTCTAAAAAATTAGTGTTGAATCAGTTTTATAGCTATATTAATAAATGGATCTTGATTTCTTTTTCACACCACATACAGAAGTCAGGTAGATGTGGGTTGTAGAAAGTGAAACACTGAGGCTTCTAGAAAGTAATGCAATAAAAAATCTCCAACTTGGAGTAAGAAAAAATTGTTAAGGAGTTTTAATAATCTGAATTTATTAAGATTAGTCAACTGAGCTACATTAAAATTAAGTAATTTTGTCTACAAAAGAATCCATTAAGGGAATGAAAAGGCAAATCATAAAGCAAAAGGAGATATACCAGGGGTGCCAAAAAATGTATACATATTTTAAGAGATGTTATCTATGTATTACTTTTCGAAGTTGAATTGTGGTAGCAATGTGTAGTATGATTTTAATTCAAAAGATGGAGTTAATCAAATAAATGCTAGCATCACCATGTGACAGGCAGGACAAAGAAAAAGGCAGAAGCACAGTTGTTGTTCAAGGTGCACAAGACCATTTTTAAGCGGTATTTGAATTTGAGAACGTTGCTCAAGCAGTAGTTCGCCATAATCAGAAGTGTCTGGACGCTGATGGTAACCACTTTGAACACCTCCTGTAATTGCAGAAGTCAAATGTGACTTGTATTCATTTTTTATTATTGGCATATATTATTACAATTTTAATACAGTTTTTTCCTTTCTTAAAATGTGTATACTTTTTTTGGCACCCTCTGTACACACACACACACACACACACACAAAACACACACACTCTGATGAAGGGTTTTAACCAGGATATATAAAGAGCACCTACAAATCAATAAAAAATCCAGACAGCCCAATAGAAAAGTGATCAAAACATATAAACAAAGAAAGGTGCTTGATGTCATCAGTCATCAAAGAATAAGCAGTTAAAACAAAATCATATACCATTATACAATCACCCGAACAGCTAAAATTAAAATGATTGACAGTAACAAGTTTTGAAGAAAACATGGAACATCTGTAGCTTTCATAACTTCTGGCAGGACTGTAATTCATGGAAGCTCTTTGGAAAGCTGCAGTCTCTACTAATTTGAACACATGTATACCTTATGACTCAGCAATTTAAACTATATGTCAAACAAATGTGTGTTTACGTGCACCAAACACATGTCTATTAATATTTATTGAAGTATTATTTTAGTAGTCCACAATGGGAGGCATTCCTAATATCCAATATAGTTGAATGTCCTATATTCTAATATATAATATGCAATATAATTGAATGGATAATAAATTTTAATTTATTCTTACAATATAATACATTAAGTAATGAAAAGAGTTTAATTATACATGTACATATATCTCTCTAGCTATCTCCATTAATGGGGATGACTCAGATATAGTAACGAGTGAAAGAAAACAGATATAGACTATAGGATTTTGTTTATGTGAAAAAAAACAAGCAAAGCTAAATTATGGTTATAGAAATCAGAATTAATATTTACCTTTGAGAGTAAAATGGGCACTAGGAGGCTTCTGGGAGGGCCAATAGTGTTCTATCTCATTTTTTAGAAAGTGGTTTCAAACTAATATTTATTAAGCTATATGCTAAAGATTTGCACACTTTATGTCATATTTCATTTTTTTAACCAAAAAAAGTAAAATGCATATAGTGCCCTTCCCCTTGCTTATGGCTTACTGCTGCTCAGACTCTGATTCTCCGGTCCTACTCTTCTAGCACATAGACCGTGGGCTATGATGCTTTCTCTCGTTGTTTTCTTCACGTGGGTGACTCTTACTTGTCACCTCCCAAAGTATGGCTTCCTGAATCCTTTCCTCCCTTCACCCCCACCACCTGCTTTCAGAAACCTTCCATGTCATCCCTGAGGCACATTTTACACTGTATTCTGGTGGTGCGTTTATTTGTCTTCCCTACTGGACTGTTCATTCTTTATAACAAGTCGTTATGGAGCTCCCATCAGGAGCAGTTGTTAGTGAATTGTAACCTCCTGGGGCTGAGAAACCTTAAATCACTTCTTGTCTAGAGAAGGTGGTCAAAGAAGGTGTCCCCCTAGGCAAAGATTTGTATAGGCCTTAGAAGCCTCGGAAAAAGAGTTGCTGGCTGTTGGACTGGTCTGAACCAAGGCTTTTGAGTGGAATCTGGGCAGCTGAAAGCGTGTTTGAAAGACCGGTGTATTAACAAGTACGACCGGAGGACAGAGTTGGTTTAAAGAAATGTTGGGTGTGGAAACACAATAGTGGATTATGACAAGATGGTAGAGGGCTTGAGGATTTGAGTGGTACGCTGAAAATGTTGGGCTTTACTCCATAAATAAAGGGGGGATATTTCAACAGGCACTTTAGTTAGCACGTCCAGCTTCAGAAAATCTGCTAGTGGCATAGAGTGTCTAGGAATGAGAGCCTGGAATTGGGGGTCCAGTGTAAAGCTTCTTTTAGTGGTAGAGGTGAGAAATAGCACAAGAGTATGGTGGCAGAAGAAAATTGAGGAGGGAAAGCTGCAAGAAATGTTGTGAGATAAGAGTTCATGGGACTTGGTGCTTTCCTGGGTGTGGGGAGTCTGAGAAAGCTCCTCCATTCAGCAAATGTTTACTGAGTGCTAGGTATGTCCCTGGAGTTGTGATTGGCATGATGGACGCAAGGATAAACAGGAAACATTCCAAAAACCCCTTGAGAGTTGGAATTCTGCCCTATTCATAGTTGTATCTTGGACCTAAGCCATTGTTATTGTCTAGATCCATATTACCAACATTATTATGATCATAATGAACAAACATTCCCATTCCTGCTATCTACAAGGAACTGAGGTTCAGGCTTGGGAAAATTCCAATGTAAATGATTGGGCCTTTGACCTCAGTTGCTTATGGTCTAGTTCTTCAGAACTCAACTTAAATGTTTTACTTCTAAACTAAAACCTGTTTAGGTGCCCCTCCTGTGTGGTTCCATTCCATCATGGGCAGGCATCTGTTATAGCACTCAACACTGTTTTGTTTTTTTTTGATTGATTAACTACCTGTCTTTTGCCCTCAGTGCAAAGTTTGAGGACAAAAATGGTGTCTCATTTATAACAGTGTACCCTTAATGCCCAGCCAGGTAGACATCCAATATTGATTGACTTCACTATTAAAAGAGTGAATGAATGAGTGAATGAATGAATGAATATATGCTTAGAGAGGCAGGACTTATATACATGAGTGATAAAATAAGGTGGCATATGCTCCTTGCCTGATCCATGCTACAGATGTTAAATGCAACAAGAATTCAGTAGAAGGAAACATCAGAAGCTCCATGAGAAGCTACTGAAAGGGTTATGATTAAAAATCATTTGGAGAAGATAATAAACGAGGCTGTATCTAAACCATCCACAGCTTGAGATTCCATCCATTTTTTCCTAAGACTTGGGAATGGGGATTTCATGCCATAGTGACCTGTTCCAATACCTAATGTTATTTACAGTGCATTTTTTTGTTTTAATGTCTATATATTTCGTTTTAATTAGTCAAGAGGAGAACATTCACTTTTTATTTTTCTCCAAGTACTTTGGCCATGTCTAAATCTGTCGTTCATGGTTTAGCCTCTGCCCTGCTCTGGCTGAGGGCACTTGATCTGAGACTGTAAGACACTCTAGAGCAGGGAATGTGTCAAAACTGCCAAAATCCCCTTAAAGACCTGCCAGTCTTGATCCTTAAGAATATCCTACTATGATTTTCTGTCTTGTCTGTTTCCAAACTTTTTCCATTCCCTAAGATCTTCTTGCTGTAATCCATGGCATGTGCACACGTTGCTTAAAGCCTGTCCTATAAGATTCCTAACACATCTTTTTTTTTAAATAAAGTTTTATTTGTGAATAGATTTAGATTTATGTAAAAGTTGCAAAGATAGGAAAGACATTTCCTGTATATCCCTCACCCAATTTCAGTTCCTGTAATATTAAATTCCAAACTCCAGACTTTATTAGAATGTCATGAGTTTTTAAATTAATGTCCTTTCTATGTACCAAAATCCAATCCAAGATAACACATTACATTTAGTTGTCACGTGTCCTTAGTCAACATCTGGTCTGTGACAGTTTCTCAGGCTTTCCTCATTTTTCATGACCTTGACAGGTTCTTTTGTCAGCGTTATTGAGGTATAATTGACTAATAAATTATAAGATATTTAAAGTGAGTATCATGGTGATTTGATATACCATGTATATATACATTGTGAAAGGATTCCACTTTCAAGTAAATGAAAACATCCAGTATCTCACATATTTATCTATTTTGGTATGTCAGAACATTTAAGTTCTGCTCTCTTAACACATTTCAATTATGTAATAGTTATCAACTATAATCACCATGTTTACATTAGATCCTCAGACATATTCATCTCAGAACTCAAAGTCTGTGCCCTTTTACCAGCTTCTCCCTATTTCCTCCATGCCCCCCTCCCCGCTTCTGGCAACGACTTTTTCTACTCTCTATTTTGACGACGTTGACTTTATTATTATTATTATTATTATTATTATTATTATTTTTTAGATTTTACATTTTACATGTAAGTGATACCATGCATTGTTAGTTTTATCTGTCTGGTTATTTCGCTTAGCATAATGCCCTCAAGTTCCTCCATGTTTGTCTCAAATGACGGAATTTCCTTTTTCCTCGTGGCTGAATAATATTTCATTATATATATTTACACCCCCTCCCCGCACATCTTCTTCATTTATTCGTCTGCTGATGGACACTTAGGTTGTTTCCACATCTTGGCTATTGTGAATAATGTTGCAGTGTATACATAATACCCTGTTTCCATTTCCTGTGGATAAATACTCAGAAGTGGGATTGCTGGATCATATGGATGTTCTATTTTTAATTTCTTGAGGAACCTCCATACTGTTTTCCATAGTGGTTGTACCAATTTACATCCCCACTAATGGTGCACAAGGATTCCCTTTTCTCCGCATCCTCACCAACACTTGTTACTTGTCTTTTGATAATAGCCATTTTATAGGTGTGAGATATCTCATGGTGGTTTTGATTTGCATTTTCCTAATGATTAGTGGTGTTGAGCATCTTTTCATGTGCCTGGTGGCCATCTGTATGTCCTCTTTAGAAGCATATCTATTCAGATCCTCTGCTCATTTATTGGATTGTATTTTGCTGTTCAGTTGCATAAGTTCTTTATATATTTTGGATATTAATTCTTTACCAGATATATGATTTGCAAATATTTTCTCCTATTTTCTAGGTTGCTTTTTTATTTTGTTAATGGTTTCTTTTGATGTGCAGAAACTTTTTAGTTTGATGTAGTCCCACTTGTTTATTTTTGTTTTTGTTGCCTTTGCTTTTGGTGTAAAATCCAAATAAATCATTACCAAGATGTTTTATTCTAGGAATTTTATGGTTTCAGTTCTTACATTCAAATCTTTAATCCATTATGAGTTAATTTTTGTGTTTGGTGTAAGATAGGAGTCCAGTTTTATTCTTTTGCATGTGCCTGTCCAGTTTTCCCAACACTATTTAGTGAAGAGAGTGTCTTTTCTCCAATGTACATTCTTGGCTCCTTTTTCATAGATTAGTTGACCATATATGCATGGGTTTATTTCTGGGCTCCTAATCCTGTTCTATTGATCTGTGTGTCTGTTTTTGTGCCAATGCCACACTGTTGATTACTATAGTTTTGCAATATAGTTTGAAATCAGGGAGCATGATACCTCTAGCTTTGTTCTTCTTTCTCAACATTGCTTTGGCTATTCAAGGTCTTTTATAGTTTCATACACATTTTAGGATTGTTTGTTCTATGTCTGTTAAAATGCCACTGGAATTTTGATAGGGATTGCAATGAATGTGTAGATGGCTTTGGATAGTATGGACATTTTAACAATATTCTTCCAATTCATGAGCATGGAATATCTTTCCATTTATTTGTGTCTTCTTCAATTTCTTTCATTCATGTCATAGTTTTCAGTGTATAGGTTTTCCCCTCTTTGGTTAAATTTATTCCTTAGGTATTCTATTCTTTTTTGACTCAATTGTAAATGTTTTCTTAATTTTTCTTTCTGATAGTTCATTATTAGGGTAAAGAAATGCAACAGATTTTTATATATTGATTTTGTATCATGCAACTTTACTGAGTTAGTTTATTAGTTTTAACAGTTTTTTGATGGAATCTTTAGGATTTTCTCTGTATAATATCATGTCAGATAGTGACAGTCTTATTTCTTCCTTTCCAATTTGGATGCCTTTTATTTCTCTTTCTTGCCTAATTTCTCTGGCTAGGACTTCTAATACTATATTCTTTTCTTTTTTCCAGTGTTAGTGGTGTGTTTTTCTGCACTTAGGTAGAACATGTAACTCCTTTCATATACCTTTTATATGCCCTGGTTCCCAGTTTGGCATTATTTTCCAACTTGTTTTTTTTTTCATGCTTAGAATACTTGGACTATGTGGGAAAGGGAAGTCTTCCATTGTCATCCATCATGGTTTCCTCTTTTCACAGCCAAGATGCTATCCTCTGAGATTTCAAATCCCTTTTGAAAGCTTATTTGGAATCTTTCTAACACCAGCCCATTTATACTAAGGAAACATTTCCAAGCAGAACCAAGAAAAGTAAAAGAAAAGAAAAGGAAATAGGTGAGAAAAGCACTGAAATGCTTGGGGAAGTGTAGTCCTCCAAGGCAGGCATATTTTCTATATGGCATTTCAGGTGTGCAGAAGTGTGAAGAATGTACTTTTGTCTCTGGAGTCTCCCATCTCTCATTTCACTCTGGCCAGCCTGCGTCCCTGTGCCACTCCCAACATGCTACCAAGTAATTCTGGCTTTCTTGTCCTTGTAACTTGCTAGTTATACCACGGATGTAGGCACAACAGTGAGTGCTTATGCATAAGGACATCTCTGTAAACCAATAAATGAGCTGTCATTATGGTTGTAGCTTTTTCACTCTAGGACGTGTTACAAAAATGGAATAAAGGGAAAACAACAATTCCCAGGGCTTTGCTAGAAGTGGCTTGTGAAAGACATGTTTTACTATCTTCCTATCTTCTTGAACAAGAACAAAGATGAGTAGGGAACTCATATCGTCTGAGCATAAAGGAGGAAGAAGGAAACGTAGATGCTCAGAGACCATATGGAGCAGATGTAGTCCGTCTCCTGATGAATTGGCATTGATGCTGATGGAGCAGCAGCCATGAACAGCACACCGGGAGGCATGGAAAGAGGCAGGCCTGTGCTCTCTATGACTTTTGTGCAATTGTTTTTCTTATTTCATTAGGACAACTTCTTTCTATTTGGATACATCACTTTACTTGATTTTAGATTGGGTCTAGAATAACTGCCACAGAATTGGTATTGAGATCTAGGAAAGAGAGTTGATAGGTGGGGAAAAGATGAGTGTTAAGGAGACAGATAGGCAGAAAGGCTCACAGATGACGATGAGCTCCTGGGAGAGAGAGGTATTCACTTTAGTTTACTTTTCTGTGTTTAAATGGCAGAAGAGGAAGATATGCTGCTTGAAGGCACAGAGCAAGGTGAAAAACTTGCCAACGTGGCAACTTTTAACGAGTCTCTGGGCTTCTGATTAAGAGCTTCAAATGATACACTTGTTCATTTTCATTTGCTCACATAATAAAAGGTTGTGAGATTGAACATAGAAACCTGACAAACTATTTGAATAGAATTGCTGGTCAACAATAAAAAATGGATTAAAAAATTTTTCATTGATAAAATTACTTAAAATAGAAGTAAAATGTCTCACTTTTGTGGATAGAAGATAATATATATTTACATTATATCCATTCATTAACTTGATTGCCACTGAAATAAATAGGCCAGTCCCTATTCAGAATCTCTTACTCGCATGTTTCCACTCTAAAACATGAGAAGATAAATAGGCTTTAGGACAAAACTGTTATGTGGTTGTTTGTGTGATTAATCTAGAAAGACATTTCCTTTCTGGTATGAGCAAAATACTTTTCTGGTTACATTTAGGACTGTCATTTAAGAAGGAAGGGTCTAGTGCAGCCCCTTCCTGAAAGGAGCTGGGGGTGACAGCAATGTCATACTGAAATGTAGAGGCTGGATGGCCAGTTAGCCTTGCTCTCTACTGCACAGCACCCACGATTCAGATTTGGGTCTCAAAAGTTTATAAATTACTACACTAAATTGAATTTCAGGATGCCTTGTGAAAAATTTAGACCAAATATATGAAATCGCTAAATGGCAAAGGTCTCCTCTTCTCACAGTTTTTCTTCACCAGAAACAGAATTATGAGTTTTAAGATTTGTAGTGACCAGGCATCAAAAGACTTTCTGGACATTCATTTTGCTGAGGATCTCTCTTCTAAGTAGCTTCATTGTCTGGGGAGAGATAATGAACTTGACTCTCGAGATTTTCTGTGGAATTTCCCATTTCTGATTCTCCCTCTGAGGATGAATTCCTACCTGGGAAGCTCATTGCCCTCATGCTCCAGATCTTGGCCCTTCCGTAGTATGTACAAATTCTATAGGATCTCCCTGGGCTCAGTCCTGAAGCCTCCTCTTGCCTCTTCCTGGGAAGTTTATCTTCTTCCTTGAAGTTAGTTTTCCTGGGTGACAAATGTTCATGGCTCATTAAAGTGAGAGATATCACCATCAAATAGTGCTCCAAAGAGAGAACAGATAACATCTAATTTAGATTTAATCTGTATATAGTGAAGAGAAGTTAATAAACTTGCCAAAGAAAAGCATTGAACCACAGAGCTTCCTCTCGGTGTTAAAATTCTATGTGTAAATGCCCCATATTAGTTGTTTAGCAATTGATTTCCATGTGCACCAGAACTTTACTCTTTTTCTATGAGTGGTACACAGCATTTCTCACGAGTTCCTGCCTCAAGCAAGTGCTCCGCATTTGTTTCTTCACTTACTGTTTTTTATTAAAGCATCTTTATGACTTTTCATTTTTGGCTCCTCTACTTGTGTTTGCACTGCTCTTGTTAAGCCATTATTCTGTTTAGACGTGCTGGTCACAGAGGGTGAGAACGGTAATGATTTCTCAGCAGACTGGTTGGTGTGTGGGTGTAGAAATGCCTGGACTGTAAAACTGTAAAGGATGTCCAGACCCATCAGCTTGTCTCTCGGCTCCAGGCCTGATGACGCCATTTGTAATTCACAGGGCAGATGATAGGTCTCCCTTTCTCTGGTCCATTATATGGAATCACAGTATCCAGATATGATACCCCAGAACATTTCCGTGGTGTCTGTGGAATACAAAAAAAATCACAAACGTATTAAGAAAATGTGCCCTTCACAGCCTCCCTTAGAAATTCATCTTTATCCAAAAACCTCCACCTGGTGTCTAATTAAATCTTCTTGTTACATATAAACCTATTTTCCCACTGTTCTGTCCTCCTTAGAACAGAATAAAAAGTATTGACTCACTCAACATTTCTTTTTAAGGCGGAATAGCTTCAAAAAAACAACAACATCAGTTTATTTCATAGTAAATGTTAATTTTCTGAACTTTAAATCACATACATGACCCCACATTTCAGTAGTTATGGTTTGTCAGAAAATGTTTAAAATCAGAATAACTGGAAAACTTCGTTTTCTTAAAAAGTCTATATGGAAAGTTAAAACAGAATGAAAATCACTTCTATCCAAGGATTCAAGTGGAGTTTTTAGAGATATAAATTTCTAAAGTGCAGATCAATAAGCATATATTGCTAAAAATTTAAGTTACAAACTTGTTTGGGAGAGAATTTAGAATTTATTTTTAGATGTGACAGTATAAGATGTGCTTTCATAGGTGGAGGCAGTGATTTGAAAAGAACCCTGCAATGAAAACTGCCTTGCAATTAAAGATTCAGTTTATCTAGTGTGAAAAGGAATTGAAAAACTTCCTTGCTCTATTCTAGAATGATGACTCCTCAGTGGGCCTTGTGAACTAGCAGCATCCAAGAGGTTGGTTCCTTGTGCATATTGGAGTTTAATAGGCTCTTGAAGGATATCACTAGGTGACACCCATATTTGCCCATTTTTACCCCTAAAATAGGCTACTAAAATAAAACAATTGAAGGCAATACTAGATGCTTTGGACAGAACTTTAACAGTGTATTTTGAGAGGTACCTGTGGGCGCACAAAAAATGACATTTCCTCCCACCTTTGTAAGTTCTTCTGGCTGGGCTAATAATCAAATTAGCATGAGACAGATTAACAGGAGAAAATGTCCAAAATTTATTATGGATGTACATGCAGGGGAACCATAAGAATATGAGATCCCAAGACACATCAGGCAGTTGAGGTTTATGTACCATTTTGGACAAGAGGGTTAGGGGTCTGGGAATTTGAAAGGAAAGCAGGCAATTTACAAGTAGACTAGAAAGAGCAAACATATAAACAAATTCTTGCTGGCCCACCCAGAAACTATGTGACACAGAGGGAAGGTCAACAAACAGACTTTGCTAGATTTCTCCCTTATCTACCAGATTTAGTTTATATTTTGATGCTGAGGTCATGCTCCTTTCTTTAAGCAGGTGTTTCCATCTGAATTCCTTTAGGCAGGCAAAAGGGGAGGATCAAATGGGTGGTTTTTTCTTTTTCTTTTCTTTTCTTCTTTTTTTTTTTTGAGTATTTTGTTTCTTAATAACCAGCTTGAAACAATCACTATCCCAAAAAGCATATTTTGAGCAAAACTTTGGTCCTCCTCACACCCTCAATATGCATTTCTTTTGAACTTTTTTTTAATTGGCCCTTCCTCTCCCAACATGGTTTATGTTTAACCTCTGTTTATCCTATATGAGCAAGGGCTAACATAAAGAACAACCTATAGTTTTCTTTTATGAGAGAAAAAATGGCAAGAAGGCATGTAATATTTTAAAAAACAAAATGAAACACAAAATTAGAAAATGCTCATACTTATTTGGTCTGTATCACTTCTGATGAGGCTAGCCTTAAGTAAGAGAATACCCACATCAGAATGTTTTAAATGTTAAGAAAATTTATTATCTCACATAAATAATTTGAAGGGCTAGATAATTCAGCAGCTCAACAACATGGTCAAGTTCCTCAGGAACATTTCCTTAAAAAGAGGTCATAAGTCCTGGTTCATCTCCTGTGTAGCCCATCTTACTGCCAATTACAGTACACTGGACTAAACAAACAAACAAACAAACACAAACAAACAAACCAAACTATAGAGAAAAGGAGATCTTAAAAGAAAAAAAAAGTGTGGCAGAAAGAAAGGCTAAAGATATAGTTACATAATATAGTTGTATAGATAATTATAAAGATAGGTATAGATAAAGTCTCAAGTACATTACCAGCATAACTCTTTTATTAGTAGACTGTGCTTCCAAACTCCTTGTAACACCAAGTCTACTTAGTTAAGCCCTTTACACATTTATTATTCTTTCTGCTAATTTTTGTTTCTTCATGGAATCTACTTGTAGCACATTAGAGCCTGAGAAAAGGAGCAAATGTGTCCAAACATTTCCCTCAAGTATCTTCTCTCAGGTATTAATGTGCAATAAAGACATGAAGTGGCTTATTTCACTAACAATCAAATCGATACAAATCAAAAGAATGGTAAAACTCTTAACTCTTTGGACTAGGGTTTGGCGGAGAGTAAATGTAAAAACCGTTTTAATAATTTGGCAAAATCAAAAGAGTTAACACTGTTGATAGATATACCCTTTCACCCATAATTGTTTTCTTTAATAAATATGGAAATTGTTACATATGCATAAATTTTTTCTTTGAGGATGTCCATTACAACATTCATTCTTCCTTTAGTCAAAAAATATTAATTGGCATTATGACTCTGACACCAATTGCTATCTATGCTTGGGTTTGTTCTGCACACCAAGAAATTCTCTGACAAGAGCTGGGTGTTCTACAATTCAACTCAATCCTGACACTATCTACTTGGAGCTAACTTCAGATTCCACAAGATAATGGCTTAGTCCCCCAAAGCTCCAGAAAAAGTAAATAGAGGCACATAATCTACCAGATGCAGAGTTCAGAAGACTGGTTACAAGGATGCTCAATGATCTCAAGGAGAACTTCAACAAAGAGATGGGAAACATAAAAATGGAGATAAAAACCATAAAAAAGAATCATTCAGAAATGAAGACTGCAATAACTGAAACGAAGAACACATTAAAGTGAATCGACATTGGAAGGGTAGAATCGGTGATTTAGGAGACAAGGTTGCAGAAAAACACCCAATCAGAACATCAAAAAGAAAAAAGAATCAAAAAAAAAATAAGGACAGTTTAAGGGGTCTCTGGGACAACATCAAAGACACATCAAGACACATCATAATTAAAATGTCAAAGGTTAAAGACAAAGAGAGAATCTTAAAAGCATGAAGAGAAAAGCAGTTAGTTACCTCCAAGGAAGCTCCCATAAGACTCAGCTGATTTTTCAACAGGAACTTTTTCAGGCCAGAAGGAATTGGCATGAAATATTGAAAATGATAAAACAAGGACCAACAAATAAGACTATCCAGCAAAGCTATCATTTGGAATCAAAGGACAGACAAAGAGCTTCCCAGACAAGAAAAAGCTAAAGGACTTCATCACCACCAAACCAGTATTACAAGGAATGTCAGAGGGACTTCTTTAAGACAAAAAAAAAAAAAGATAAAAATATAAATAATAAAATGGCAATAACTGCATATCTGTCAAAAATTACTTTAAGTGTAAATGGATTAAATGCCTCAATCAGAAGACATAGGAGGGCTGAATGGATAAGAAAACAAGACCCACACATATGCTGCCTACAAGAGACTCACTTCAGATTGAAAGACACACACAGACTGAAAGTAAGAAGATAGAAAACGATACTTCACGTAAATGGAAATGAAAAAAGAAAAAGCTGGGGTAGCAATTCTTATACCAGACAAAATAAGCTTTGAAACAAACGCTACTTCGAGGGTATGTAAGCATCCATATGTTCACTACAACATTGTTTACAACAGCCAAGATATGAAGGAAACCTGTGTGTCCATCACTGGATGCATGGAGAAAGCAGAGGTGGTACACAGGTACAACGGAATATTACTCAGTCATAACAAAAGAACGAAATCTTGCCATCTGCAACAACATGAATGGAGCTAGAGGGTATTGTGCTGAGTGGAGTAAGTCAGACAGAGAGAGACAAATGTCATATGATTTCACCGATAAGTGGAATCTAAAGAACAAAATAAACAAACAAATGAAACAGAAACAAACTCATAGATACAGAAAACATTTTGATGATTGCTAGATTGGAGGGAGTGCTGGGGGTGAGCGAAAAGGGGGAAGGGATTAAGAAGTACAAATTGGTCGTTACACAATAGTCTTGGGGATGTAGGATAGAGCATAAGGAATATAGTTAATAATATTGTAATAACGACGTATGGTGTCAGATGGGTACTAGATTTCTCGGGGTGGTAGATGAGAGGGGGTTGGGGAGCAGGGTGAAAAAAGTGAAGGGATTAAGCAGTATAAATTGGTAGTTACAAAAGTTTCACGGGGATGTAAAATACAGCATAGGGAATATAGTCAATAATACGGTAATAACTATGTGTAGTGCCATGTGGGTACTAGACTAGTCAGGGGGATTACTTCTTAGATTATATGTGTCTAACCACTATGCTGTACACCTGACATTAATATAAAACAATATAGAATGTCAATTGTAATTGAAAATTTTTAAAAAGGGGAGAAAAAGGTGAAGGGGAATAAAAAAATAAAATTTATAATTTGATAAATTTTGACGTGTATATATTTTTAAAACCATCACCACAATAAAGACAATGAACATATCTAAAACAAAATTAAAAAAAACTATTTGCAATATCTTTTGTATAACCCGTATGTTTTCAATAGAAGAGTATATGTCACATAGAAAGAAAGAGAGGATATATTCCAAAATATTAACAGTGGTTATTTCATAGTAGTGGGATTATGAATAATATTTATTCTCCACTTTTGTTTATCTGTTTTTTTAAATGTTGTGCAATCAGCATGCATTGCCTCATAACAAGAAATTAAGAAAAATTTAAAAACCTATTCTTTCAAACTGCCTTCCCTATGTCCGTTATATTTCTTTGCCAACTACCAGGGAGCCCCTTGATGGCAGGCATCCTCTTTGAATTATTTACTTCCTGTCCCAGTACTGTTACTGGTCCAAAAGTCTCTGTGCCTGACGCATCAAAAGACCATGGCCAAAACTTGAAACATCAGAGTTTGGAGTAAGGAAGTATTTATTGATTAAAAGCGTACCAAATTGAGAAGATGGAAGCAGTTCCTCAAATCCATCTTAAGCAAGTACAGAGTTCAGGCTTTTTTTGTGTCAAAGGACAGGAAAATGGGATGGGCAAGAAGTGATTGATTACTGAAGATATCTGGGCACCAGCAAGGATTCAAGAAAGTCTGAGATATCTCTGAATCTTTTTGTTCCCAGTCTGTTGACTCCTGCTGACCTAAGTCCAGTCTTGAGGCTCCTGCAGATCTTTTGATAAAAAATAATTATGTTTGTATGCATTTCCCTCACCTCCAGGGAGAGGCACCTTCTGGTAAGGGGCTGTTCTTTTAAAAACTCAAGTTGCAAGCAGAATTGCTCTAATGAGTAGCATATCTGTAGCAGGAGCTATTAGCCGGAAGGCCATGGGATAAGGTAGAGTCACAGAGTCCAAGCATGTCACTCTGTTATAGTACCTGACATAATGTCAGACATATTCTGTGGATACTTTAGAAATAATTCTTCAATCAATCAATCAATCAATCAATCAATCAATCAATCAATCAATCAATAAAGACTTGAAAGAAAGCAACGAGTTATATTTGTTGAACACTTCTAATGTGTCAGGTACAATGCTAAGTATCTTAAATATGTTATTCGAAATAATTTCTGCAGCAGCAATGTGAGGGAGGAATGGAGCTCTTTTTCATGACTGGAACACAGAGGCTTAGAGAAGTTAAACAGCTAAACAGCTAGACTGGTATTCAAATCCAGATGAGCCTGCATTTTATTACCTCCCACCTCCACCCTCTACCACCGCAACCCCCCACACAAAGGATGTGGCCCACAAATAAAGAAAATTTAGAGGAGGGGAAAGATCTTTTTAGGCAAGTGCTTTGCATTTGGGAGGTCATTTTCTTCTTTTTCAGCAAGAATATAAGAAAGAAAGAATAAGGTTTAAAAGGACTATAGTAAAATAGTAAGGTATTATTAATTTTTTTTTGTTTAAATATGGAGACATTTGGTAAGATTGTCTGGTGGAACTGAAAGAACCCTGGATTTTGTGAAATGGGTGGGTCTGAATTTTAGTCTCAGTTCAGTTTCCTCATCTGTGACTTTATTCATTAGATAGAGTTTTGGTTTCAGGTAAGAGACTTCCCAAAATGATGGTTAAAAGATAGAACTTCAGTTTTCTCTTACATGAAAGTCTAGACATGGGCAGCTCATGGGCTCGAGTGAAGGCTGCATAACCTCTCGGGACCCAGGCCCCTCTCAGCTGTCTTTTTGGCTTTCCTCCTGCGTGGTCTTTCTTTTCAGAGTCCAAGGGGGAGCACCCACTTTCTGAGCTTCAGGATAGAGGAGCGGAGAGAAGCGGCGTCCCCCACCTTTTTAAGAGCATAACTCAGAAGTTGCACCATCACGTTCCTACTCATCTCTTTGTCTAAATCCTAGTCATATGCCAACCTAGCTGCAAGGGAATCTGACTTGTGTAATCCTTATTCTGGGCAGCCATGTGACCATCTAACATTAGGAGTTCTCTCAGACAGCAGATATTGGAGAATACTTAGAAATCTGTGCCTCAACCTTTTAAGGGTTATTCTAGCATTCTGTGATTCTTTAGTATCCCTAAAAAAAATAACACTTCTATAAATTATTTTGATGTGTGTGTTGTGTGTGTGTAGGGCAATGAAAAAGAATTGCAAATGACAATGTTGGTAATTTTTAAACTGCCATTTCACTTAGTCCTTTTATAGGAACAATCTCTCAAAACCTGATGAAGTGAAAAAAAAACTGAATATATCCAGAAATGCTTCTTAAAGAACTGCCAGTAGGAATGTAAAGTGATGTTTGATAAGGCTGAAGTAGAAACTATTAAATCCTTACCTTATATGACATTAAATAGCGAAAAACTCCATTTAAAAAAAATTATTGAAAGGGGTGTCAATCTGTGCCTACTGAAGTTGAACTGACTTTTTCAAGAGTAATTGTAAAGAGTATTATTTTCTTCAAAGCTGCCTTCCATCTTAGAAGAGCAAAAATTCTGGCTTTATCTCCCTTATGCATTTAAAGGAGAATTAAGCTTATTTTAGTTCTCTGTATTTTTTTTGCCCGTTACAAAAATTTTCTAGTTGGAATGTAACCCAGCGTTCTGAGATATTATTGTAGTCTGAAGTATTCCTGGCTGTACAACAGAGACATTAAAGAAATAACTGCTCTCCCTTCAATGATAATTGCAAAACCAAAATGGAACATTTGGATGTAAGTACTGGTAGTAATTTCTTGTTTAATTTACATTACACCAATATGATGCCAACATTAATGGGAGTAATAAGATGATATAATTAAACATAAAACATGACAAAATGTGGAAGTTTAGGACCTTCTGTTAACATTTCATCTGTAGTTTATAATATCGTATTAAATTACCATAGGAGCTTTATTATCAATGATATATGTGGTACTTTGGCAGTTTCTAACATTTGAATAATCAAAACATTGTTAATTTAAATCAGTGTCCTTTATGTCACAAGTCTTAACCCCAGATGAGATTGTATTTGTTAGTGGTTGTTAGGATTGGAAATCTTGCTGATCACATCCTACCTTCTAGGCCTCTTCTCGTTAACATTCTCATTTTTCTTCTTCACTCACTTATTCATTCAGAAGTTTTCCCCGACCACTAATATGTCTGTAACATAGTTATATTAAAGACATGCTAAAATAGAAATAACATCTTGATAATATTGAAAATATTATTTCTCTCCTAATTTTAGAAGGATTGCTATGTCTTTTGCCTGGGAAATATCCAGGCAAAAATCATAGCATAGTATATGCTCATAGTCAGGCATAGTATAAGCTCTGTTGCTCAGAGCTTATATTTTTATGGCTGTTTTCATTCATGAGCTTGTTTGGAATCAGTTCTTCTAAAACTTTTCTTTTTCCATGCGTAGAAAAGGTGTCAATGGACCCCTGCCGGAGGAAATGGTGTTAGTATAGTTAAGACCTCCCTACCGGGTCTGTAGATGCTGGTGCTGGTGAACAAGTATTTATTGAGCACCTACTAGGTTTGCAGTCAGGGACTGGAGCCGGAGACTGGGGAGAGGCTTGGAAATGAGTTAATAAAGAGATTTGGTGCCTGCTTCTCGAGGCAAGAGACAAAATCCAATTTGGACAATTTTTTGCTAAGTCCAGGTTTCAGTTGATGCAGAACAGTTTGACTGGGTTAAATGACTTGGTTTCTGAGCAATAGCCTTTCATAAAAATGATGGCATTATGGCACTATTTCCTACTGTCTCTTAGGAATGTGGCCACTTGGATGACAATACAAACTCCCATGTCGAGGGGGCCCTAGGGGACCAGGATGTGATTAAGGGGGAGAAAACTGACATATGAAAAGAGCGTCCACAGGCAACCCAGGAATGCAGCAGTGTGGTAAGGAACCAGTGAGTGAGGGGGCGCCAAGAGGTTACACGTCATCCTGGGACAGTCTTCACACTTTCAACTTAGCAGAGATGTGAAGCAAAACACAGCTCAGGAGGTGTTCACATGAGGGAAAAGAAAAGATTAAAAGAATAAAAACAAGGAAGGCTAGGAAGGGCGATTTGTATTTCTTTACCTATAAAGGCAAACCATTAAGTAAATTTATGGTTGTGTTAGCTGATTTTCAAGTAGTCTGATAAAATGAAGGTTTGCAAATAGAAAAATAGAGACTATGGGACCTACTGAGATTATTACATTAGAACCCCCATCAAGAAATGATTGATGATGATGGGGTGATGTTCTTTCAGGTACTGAGATTCCATGGATGAGAGACCCAGAAATGAGTTTGGGATGGTTTGTGGTCATTTTGGAACATAAAATCAGCTTTGGCTGGGGGGTGAGGTGGCATGCCTCACAGCCACTCCCCTACCTCACAGCCACTTCCGTCGTGTAGAGCCTGGTGCAGGTGTGTGGTTGGGCACGTACTCGGTGATGAGTTGGTCCCAGCGACTGGGATGGACTTAGGGCATGGAGAGGGGATGGTGGGAGGTGAGGGGGAGACTGCATCCATGCACAGTGGGGTGAACAATCTGCTTAAGCCTTTGACCTGAAAGCAGAAGGAGGCTGTGCACGTCTCCTGGCTGTGTGTGGCAGGCAGCTCATGCAAATCTGTAGAGCATTCCAATCAGGCTATCACACCCAACGGTGCCTGGTGTACTGAACAGGGCTCGGTAGGGCAAGGGACAGAAACAGCATCCTGCATAATCCATGCAAAGGGTATGTGGGTGCCATTTGGCCAGATGTAAAATGGGGAAGGCAGAAAAGTCGGAAAGGATCTCTAACCTTAGAATCTGCACAGAGAAGCAGGAGAGGCACGGATGGAAGGGCAAATCTGATTAGGTAGGATGGAAGATAAAAAGGGGTTTTCTGACATACCTGGGCTCACTGGTAAGGACCACATATTAAGATAGAAGAACTCATTCCTAAGTCCTTTTGTGCAGAGCTTAACTACGAGAATAGACTTTTGCAGTCAGGAATGCTGAGAAGGAAGCCATGAGGATCGTTATTTAAACGCTTAGCATTATGGGTCCCTCCCCGCTGGGAGGGACTGGTCCTAAGGGGTTGACCACCTGCCTTGCACTGTAGCCAGGAGCTCCCACCCTGCCATCAGGGAAGGTTGAGAATGAAGAGTCTGTAATTATCATATTAGAGGCTCCACAGGGAGGCTGTGTAGGTGAGAGCAGAGAGCTTTGGGTTCCCACATGGCCCATTCTGGCAGCTCCCTGTGCCAGCTTTCTCAAACAGGCTTTTCCTCTCTTTATCTACCCCCAGTGGCCATGTGGCAGCCTCAGGCTTTGGAGGTGGAGGGGACTTTGACTTCTCTCACCTGGCTTCTGCCAGGCCTCCCTGCCCATGAGGTTTCTCATTTCTTCTGGAGCTACCCATCCCACCACCTGAAAATTTCTCTTTGACCTTTAGAACTGACACTGCCCAGAATGTAACCCTATGTTCACTTCTCTCCTCCTTCTACTCTGACCCTTGCATATTGACACTTGACTGAACTAGGGTTTGCTGTATGCCCTTTGAACTTGTGACATTGGATTTGAATTTCAGGAAAAGTATGGTGGCAGCCCCTTCGTCCCTGTGGGGTTTCCGAACTTTTCCCTAGTCAAACCCATATGCTGCTGTTCCCTCTCATTTCAAGAGTGTGGGGTCTGACCAGGGTCAAGATGTGTATGACAGTCGTGGTAATTGGCCAGGTGAGACAGTCTAAATCCCTAAATATCAATTCAGGAAAATTGATAACTTTTTCTAATCCTAATGATAATACTGAGGCAGTCTAAGATAGTAAGAATTAAACTATTTCTAACTTATTTTTCTAGTGAGTTGAATATATATATATATGTATATATATAAAAAAAGATATATATGAAGATATATATAAAAAGATATATATATGAATATAGATGTATATATAAAAAAGATATATAAAGATATATATAAAAAGATATATAAAAGATATATCTATATCTTTTTATATATATCTTTATATATCTTTTTTATATATACATATATTCATATATATATATCTATATATGAATATATAGATATATATTCATATATATATCTTGTTCTTTCATATATATATATATATATATATATATATATATATATATATATATATATATATAAAAGAACAAGAAACAAACCTGATATATTTAAAACATAGTCTTATGGACTGAATGTTTTTGTCTTTCCCAAAATTCACCTGTTGAAATCCTAACCCACAATGTGATGGTAGTAGGAAGTGGGACCTTTAGGCGTGATTAGGACGTGAAGGGGATTAGTGCCCTTATAAGAAAAAACGTGAACGAGATGACCCAATCTATGGTAGTCTGTTAAAGCAGTCCAAACTGATTATGACACATTGTAAATATGTAGATTGTTTTTGCAAATTCATCAGATAGGTGGGATTCTTATACTATGTAATACGGTAGCAATACTGTACAATGCATACTATTACTGTACTACATGTTCACATTGGTGACTGGGTAGGAGAGACAAAGCATCAGAGGAGGGGGTGTATTCATAGAATTCTCGGCTATAGGACTCGGCAGTGCATAGCCTCATTGAAGAATATTTGGTACATTGAAAATCGCTAGACTATGTGATAATAAGAAATAGACATGTTGAGCTTGATATGTGGCTTACACAGATAAAAATCATAGTGACTAGCAGAGATCGATTGTGAGTTTCAAGTTTATGATAAATATCTACAGTTTTTGATCTCCAAAGTTCATACAATTTGGTAATTGCAGATCTATGTGAATGGAAGTGTTTGAAAGGGAAGGTATAAACAAGCCAAATTTGAAGAATGTATACGAACATTTACTCCAACAGTTTCATAGAGACAAAGTCTGATTAACATCAAGGGAAGCAGGGTCACCAAAGGATGGCTTGAAGTAAATTTCCAAAATAGAAAACGTGGTACCACAGAATGAGGCTTATAAAACCCTGCAGGCAGAGTTTCAGAAAAAAGAATGAGGCATCATAAAACTGGCGAAACAGACTAGAGGAAGCTGAGAGCAAAATAAAACCATGGGCTCCCTGGAAATTTTTCTTTGCGGAACAGAGCCCAATTCATGGAATGATTTAAAGACCTGGCGTATTTAGATATAATACATGATTACTACATTTTTTTTCTACTATTTTATGCCATTGGGTTTTGAGCTCCACAGTGCTTGAGTGCATCAAATATATTTGCTTTCTAAATATTTGAAAGCCTTTGGAATTCTATTTATCTTAAACACGTCCATGTGTATATGTGTCCATATCTGTGCCCATATCTCTATATCTGTTTTTATCTCTATTTATCTCTCTATGTATATCTATACCTATACATCTATCTATCTATCTATCTATCTATCTATCTATCTATCTATCTATCTATCTATCTGTCATCTAGTTTCCTACCTATTTATAAATAACATAGAAGAGAGAAGGTTAATTGAATTTTCTCATCTAGAATCATGATTAACTCAGAAAGGAAACATTTAATTTTTTAAAAAGACCTGGAAAGATTAATGGGTCTGAATTTGGATGGTCTAATACAGACAAAAGAAGGTGCTGTATGTGAGCATACTGAACTAAGAATATGAAAGTGAAAGACTAGGAAAGATAAGGAAGATAGTAAGAGTTTTAAGCATGTATTAATAAGATTACCAGTAAGAATTAGGAATGTAATTTAGATCAGTTTAACATGAGGAATCTCTTAGTTAAGTTCAAGGGAATAAAATGTTTCTGAAGGGAAGAAACTACTGTGCCCCAAGGGTATATATACCAGGGGTTCCAAAGAATGTATATAAGTGGACATTTCGGTCAACGTTGCTCAAGCAGTAGTTCGCCATAAACAGAAGTGTCTGGACGCTGATCGGAACCACTTTGAGCACCTCTTGTAATTGCAGAAGTCAAACGTGACTTGTATTCATCTTTTGTTATTGGTATATATTGAGTATTACAATTTTAATACAGTTTTCCTTTCTTAAAATGTGTATATAATTGTTTTGGCGCCCTCTGTATATGTGGAGAAAGACCTGGTATATGAGATGCTCTTGTTCAGTCTTGCTATGCAAAGTGTGGTCCACAAAGTAGCAGCATGAGCACCCCTGAACCTAAGGTGCCTCCCTTCTGATTTATTGAAACAGTCTGTGGTTACTGAGATCACAGGGTGCTGCGAGAGTACATTACAGTTCGAAAAGCACTGTTCTTATGGGCACTGAATAGCAATGGGTTTGATAGACAGCTTTTGGAGGATATTGAGATCCTCAAGATTAAAGAGGAGACAGGCAGTGAAAAAATTCTAGAAAGCAGATGTGGGTTCTAGTCAAAAGATTATTGCAAACCGAGGCATTGCCATGTAGTCCCAATAATGGATGGTTAGAAAGACAGTTAATATAATAAAAGATCAGTTTCATCCAGCCAATGAGGAACTAGATGGTTAAAGAAAGAAAAACATACTGTGTTAAGAAAAGATATAACTGCACAAAACTGAAGAGGGTTAAAGATTAGTCATCTCATTCAAGTTATAGTCTTGAAATTTTATGTTTAAAGACTAAAAGAAAATATATATGTGTACAGAAAATTGCAATAAAAGACATAATGGTATTTGGTTTATTTTAGCAAAGCAATGGTCCCTACGAGCCATGAAACAGCTTGCTGATTTTGACTTTCTGGGTTTATTACAAATGAATACATAAAAGCCTTGAGGTAAGAAGTGAACTTCTGGGAACAGATGGTACAGAATCACCAATGAGACCCAGGTCTAACCAGGAACTGCTTCTGGAGCCATGCTTCTCACAAGGTTTATTATCATTATGTGTCAATGGTGGGCATAAGAACTCACTGATGTCACAGTTCCATGTGCAGAGGAAGCTGCAGATGGTTCTTGCAGAGGTGAGCTCAGCCATTCTAGGGAATCCTTTGGGAAGTTCTGAATCAGAGGTCCCTCCATTACTGATGCACTGGAGTGGACCTTGCTCTGTTTCAGTCAAGAATCTGGTGACAGAGAAGCTTCATCCTCTAAATTACAACGTCAGCAGTCTGTCTTGAAAAAGCCCATTTCTGCACATTACCAGTACCTTCTCCACATGCACGCTGCAGAAGGGAAGTTTGAGTGCACAGCTAGATGGGTTTTGACAAAGGTGTACACTGTTAGAACCAATGCCTCTATCAGGATATGTATTTAGTGCACAGCTTGTTAGATTTGTCCTAAGTCATGTATGTTTTCAGGTTTTTGAGTTGTACTTTTAATTGCATTTGTCAATTGTTCATTGTTCTGCATGCACAATATAGAACAATGTGTATACAGAACAATGTGTATTGTCAATGGTGTATAAAAATACAACTCATTTTTTATATCGATATCGAGCTTATTGCATTTCTTGCCTTATTTCCTGTGCTGTCTGTAGTGTAATGTCTGAAAAAAATTTTATATATTTTGTCCAGTTTCCTATTAACAATGGCAGGGCTAGTCTGGTACACTAATTTATCAGTGGAGGGAGTTTTATGAGTTTTATTTTAGCAGAATCTCTTATTCCACATATCCTGTTTTTTATACTGTGTTTTCATTTAACATTGTCATTAAAATATCTTCATATCATTTAAATCTCTTTGTTAAAACTTCTGTTTAGTGGCTGTTTAGTATTCTATCGTATGAATGTTCTATAATTTATTCAAGTAGTCTTTTTTTATTGGACTATTACATTGTTTACATTGGTTTGAATACTGCTATAGCAAACCTCTTTATATTATCTTTTTGTAATTCTGATACTTTATACTTATTTCTGGTATAGTAATTCTCACATTGAACTATAATTTTCTTCATGATAATCTCTGAGAGATAATTACAATGGATTTCGATTTTATATTCGATTTATATCTGCCCCAGTGCCTAACCATCCAGGGAACATAAAAAATACTCAGTAAATTTCCCATGGACAAATGGGACTTGGTACTGCTTGACAGATCATCAAATGGATAAATAATGTCTTTTATTCCTATAAGCTTGGACCTTTTTCAAGAAACACCTACTCATTCACTTGATCTTCCCATTACTGGGAGGTCAGTAAGTTAGAGACAAATACTGCCATGTCATGGGAGAAACTGAGATACAGAGCAGTGGAAAGGAAAGTAAGGTCACACATCTAGTTGCTGGTAGAAAGAGGACAGGGTGTCAATCATCTGTCTTCTGTTCCTGTGTCTTTCCTCACAGCTTGTCCTATATTCTCTGAACCAAGCCAGACTTCCAGAGGTCTTCTGAATTTCTGGGCCCATGTACTGTATATTCTTCTCCAAATAACAGGCAATACAGTTAGCTTCTGACGGCCTTTTTAAGACAACGTTTTCCTCTGGGAATATGGGTTTAGGGGTCAGAGCCTTCTCAAGAGCCTATCGGTGGTGATTAGTGGACATGCTCTAGCTGCCCTCCAATATTTCCCGACCTGCCATCCTGTCATGTTCCGTTTGGCAGTGTGCCTGGATTTAATGGCAGTCTACATGGTTGCTTTTATAAGTATATGCTTCGAAATGTGCTTTAAAGAACATATTCTTAATGTAGAGCTTTTGCACTGTAAATGTTCCCAGACCTCACCAGCTGTGGATACCAATCAGGATACCATTACATTAAAACTCAATATCTAGAGCTCTGCACTGTCCACTTACGTGACGGAAGGAACTCAGAGCACATTTTTACATCCCCCATATCTTTTAGTAGGACTGTGCTCTCAGGGTGCAGCTCATAAGCTCTTACAGATTCTTTCAAGGTTCAATCACGTTGCTGTCCCTTTGCTCTGTTCTTTTAATGTTCCACTTGGACAAGCACCACTTATTGCTCGTCCTAAGCCTGATGACCTTGACCATCTGCTCTCCCTGTCCCTTGCTGTTCTCTCATCAGCGTTGTGACTGCTCTGTAGCTCAGCCTGCACCACCCTGAATGCTCTGCTGCTGCTCTCCACCCTGGTGCCAAGCCCCTCACCTCGGAGCTGCAGCTGTGCCTCTGCAGAGGCCATGCCACTCCCTTGCTCAGCTGTGGGTGTGACCCCTACTCCAGGGGGACATTGGTACATAACACATTTCCTCTGCTATACTCCTTCTTGTTTTTGAATAGTCCGTTACCTGTTGTCAGGACCAAAAGTTGTGCAGAATTTAGGGGGGCAGCATTGCTGATGTGACACACATCCTGCCATCCTCGTGACATTCACATGACCAGTGAGGAAAACCAAGTTCGTATGGCTCAGCCAACAGCCACCCTGCTGTACCAGCACCAGCACTTACTTCCCTTCTTTCTTTGGCCCGGACTTGAATGTCTTCCTCAGGGGTTCCTTGCTTTCTCCTTAGAGTATTTCTCCTCTTGCTTCTCCCACATATACCTCACCAAGTTTTCATACATGCCCATATGTGCGTGAACCCCAGTAGTGGACTTTCCCAGGAAGTCCTTCAACCTGTATGTCAATCAACAGAGGAGAATGAAATCCAGATTGGGGGAGGCCAGGAGTGTAACAGAAGTGTCTGAATTCCAGTTTTGGTCTGACCTTGATCTCTGTCATACGTGAGAGTTTAGATGGAGTATGACATAAAATACTAGCCATTTATGGAAGTGTTTTGAGCTCTTAAAAGGCAGAGCATTGTCTTGTCCGTAATTAAACATCCTTTTAAGAAGAATGTTCTTTTTAATGATCATAGAATGTCAGGACTGGAAGGTATCTTTAAGATGAATGACTCCTGATATTAGCCCTTCCTTATTCTGAGCTGGAATACAGTAATCCTAGAACAAAATCCCTATGATTTCTTTTCCACCTGCCAGCCTTTCAAATACTTGAAGACAATCCTCATGGCCCCCGGGGGCTGCCATAGCCAAATACCACAGACTGAGTCGCTTAACAAAAATGTATTTTCTCACAATTCCTGAGCCTGGTGCTGGCAGGACTGGTGTCCTCAGAGGGCCATCAGGGAAAGAGCTGTTTCAGGCCTCTCTCCTTGGCTTGCAGAGGCCACCCTCTTACTGCCTCTTCACATGGTTGACCCTCTGTGCATACATGCCCTTGACCCCTGGTGTCTCTTCCTCTTCCAATGAATTAGGACCCACCCTAACGGTCTCACTTCCAAGACCTTAATAATCACCACTTCCAAGACCTTACGTCCAAATAAGATTACATTCGGAGGTACTAGAGTAGGGACTTCAGCTTATGAATTTGGGGGGGCACAGCTCAGCCCATAACAGGATGATTGTAATTTCCTTGCTGCTTAGTTTACTCCACTGAAGAAGTTCCTGATAACTTTCTTGGGCATGATACCTTGGTGAACAAGGACAGGTAATCTTGGTTACAGGTTTTATTTGAAACATTGCTGGTAGCTATTTATATTTGCTTTCAGTGTGAAGCCTTTTATTGCTTTCTTGATCTTCCCCCTCCCTTCTCTCTCTTTGTGTGTGTGAGTATGTGTGTATTTCACTTGTTACGTGGGCTTAACAGGTCTCTATTATTTGACACCCAGGCAAGACAGCTTAGAGGCTGTAGCTTTTTCAATTCAGCGTTCATTCCTTGAGCACTATTTTTACCAGGCACTGTGTTAGACATGAGAGACATAGGAATGACTAAGCAACAGCTCTGCCCTCTGAGAGCTCACAAATGCTGGGACAACACATATATTAATAACGTAGAGTGTTAAGTGCATTAATAGAACTGCGAGCAAATATGGATGTAGCACAGAGATGGTAGCAATGAATCTGGACAGGTAGAAAAGACTTCACAGAGAAGGTGATTTCAGGTTTGGGTTTTGGAAGATGATTAGGATTTGCCTGATGGATGCAGAAGGAACTATGTGATGTATTTCGAGAACAACAGTATTTATTAATAAAGATGAAAGGTGAGGGGTACCAGAAGTGCTGACCCACCCTAACGTGCTGATAAAGGAAGGAGGCAGATCAGGATGTGTGCCCTGGTTTCACTAAAGGATTTTAAGCAGAGGAACAATGTAATCAGATTCTTCATTTAGAAGCTATCGCTTGTGATGAAGTGGACATGAATCTAGAGGAAAACAACAGGGAGACCAGTTGAGACTCCATTGCAATATTTTAGATAAGAGATGATCAGAAGCTAAATTAAAACCCTGGCAATGGAAATTGAGAGAAAGGGACACAATTGGAGACTATATAAGAAGTGATTTCGGAAGGGCTTGGTAACATAACATGGGGCAGTGATAGGGAGGGGCCAAGTTTCTGATTCAAGTCCTGCGAGTGTGGTCATCCTTTCAGATGAGCACAGAAGATAGGAGAGGAGCGGCTTTAGGGAAGATGATGAATTCTGTCTTACACATGCTGACTTGGGGGCTCGGTAGGAATCCAGGTGGCGATGGTCAGTGGCAGTGGAGGGAGAGATTGAGACTCGTGTCCACCATTGACTTCTCAGCTCAGACTTACTTTCCTGAAGATGATAATTCTAGGAGACTGTCTGCTTGGAATTAATTCCATAATGTCTAAATAATAAAGCTGTCATCACATGGGTTAATGGTTCATTTGGTGCTGGGTTTACTTGTATTTGTAATTCAATGGATTTACAGGTAATTACACTCCACAAACTTACTGTCTTGGGAAATGGAATGTTCCCTGGTAGTTGAAACTCATTTTAAAAAAACAAACAGCACTCATTAGTTTCTATAGTTGACTCTTTCAAAGTGTTACTATTTTATGGAGGTGTTTCTCAGCTCCGATGGAATACTAGCTCATGATAGCCCAGAAAATTCTTTAAATGCACATCAGCAACCTTCTGTTTCCTTCCCTTCATGGTCCCAAGGAACATTATAGACATTCGTGATGGGATTCTAATTACTAGCTAATCTATGGCTTTTAGTAATAGTTCTTCAGGTTACTTTACCTTTGGGGAGAAAAAACTTTTATATGGTTTTTATGTTCCTCTTTTACAATAGACCCAATGCTATGTTATAGAAAATACCTATATTCTTATTTGATAATGCTGGAAGTACAAACTAAATTAGTTTTTTCTCCTAGCATTAGTATTACAGCTAGCCTATGTAACATCGATCTTTTACGTTCTTTGCACGTAGTGTGTATTGTTATCTTCACACTGGCCCTGTGTAAAGGAATAAGTCTCATTCCTATTTGGAAATTGAACCAAAATGGAGCAGTTGTGTTTTACTCAAAGACATTCTGCAAATTTATATTGAAACAGAGCCCAGACTACTGTTTCCTTGTCTTCCCAACTCTATTTCTATCTACTTTGTTGTTTTAAATTGCTCTACCATTTTTGGTTATTTTGAACTCAAAAGAATAATATCTTACTCTTTAAATCTAGACTTGGGAATGCTGACAGCTTGGGGATGTACTGATAATTGAAATAGCCTTTTCGGTCTCTTATTAAACATTAGGGTATGCCTAAATGCTAACGTGCAATTTCAGACTTATATTTTAGCTTATACTTGGACATTCTTACTCATTTTTAAATATTCTTTTCTGTCTCTTTTCTCTCTTTTTTATATTCTCTTCTTTCTCTTTTTACATAAGATCCCAAGGTATCTGGAGATTAAGAAGATAAAATGAAACATTTTCTCTGAATTACTCTTTTAAAATATTCTTTAAAATTCAAATGATTCTACTGTTATGGTTAAAAGGTAGTTAAACCTGAATTTTTATTTTGGGTACATCGAAGTTGTGTGTTACATAGGCTCCATAATCTGAAATCCATACATGTTTATAATATGAGATTGATAAAGTAGAGACTTTTAATGAGGAAAAATAAGATATTTTAGGCTTGAGAGTATATATAGTTTATTTTACTTTAATTTTTGTCAAAAATTAGTTACAGATTTAGTCATCTGATGAAATAAAAGCACTGGTAGATTGTATTCAAGCCAAAGAGACAACTGCATTTAGCAAATGTAGCCTTCTCTAATTGAGAATATCAAGTAGAGAGCTTCACATTTTGACTCTAGGATTACACAGCTGAAAGCAGTGCTCCAGGCTAATTCCAACAGCCTTGTGAATAAGAATGTACTTTTTGCACAGCCAGATGTTCTCTGACCTTGCCCAGCATTTGGCCACATAGCTGGACATTGAAGTATAGTTCTAGGATTCATCTCCAAACTCACAGGGATGAAGAGCAGGGGTTACTTCCTGCTCTGTCAGTCCACCTTGACATTGAAGCAGACAGATGCCTGGTCATGTACACACATCCGAAGACATCCAAGCAAACAAAGTGTGCTCCTTAGGCATCAACAATTGGGGAATATCTGTGGAAACTGAGGTTATTGAATTGATATGTCTTCAGTTTATCAAAATCCATGATTCCACTCAACCTCAAGCCGTGGGAGATCAGCACAGACTCCATGTTCCATTTTCTGCTCTAGGAACATTTCGGATGTAAATGCGAACACCTGACCTTCCATGAGCTAATCAGTGCCTTCATTTCTGTTTCTGTGATTTTAAGTTCAGCATGCTTAGATATTTTTATGACACCAAGGAAAATATACTATCTTATGGGTTTTCGAAATTGGAGTTGGTCTCCCCGAGTCCTTTAATTTCAAAAACATAATCTGCGAAAGCAATTCAGTAAATGATTTCAACAAGTTTCCATCACTTCAAGGACTTAATTAAAGCAAATTGCTTTCAAGTATGGTACAAACTGCTATGGCGAAGAGTGGGAACATGAAGAAAAATTATAGTCTTGGTTTTTCTCCAGCCCATTATGAAACAAACTTGATTGGTTTCAAAGTTCACAAAAGAACACATTTTTCCCCCTAATTAATGCTGCCACTAAAACAGTCATAGCTCATGTAAAACTCTGTTTCAGAAATCCAGCCAATGTCATTGTTTATTGTGTGTGGGTAGCATTTATGGTATTAGATAGAAAAAAATGACCAAACCTGGTAGTCTTAGCAGGCAGGAGAGACATGTTACAGCCAGGAATGAACTTTCTGAGCTCCAAGGTAAATCACAGTTATGGGGCTTCACCTCCTCGTCTTCCTGCTGCCTGTAGGTAATAAGAATGGCATTCAATCCTCAGGGAACTGCCTGCATCAGAGGAAAGTTCCTGGTAAAGTGAGAAGAGTAAAAGATGTCCAAACATGACCAGCATTATTTTTTCCTGAAATAATTTCTTGCATTCTGCAACAGAAAAAGGACATGGGCTGGGCAGAGGTGGAGTGACTTGCAGGGTGAGGGCAGGAGCAGAGAGACAGGTAAAGGGTAAATGCTCCTGGGTAGGTGAGGTGGCAGACAGCCCCCTGGGGTAGGCCAGCAGTCTGGGAAAGGGGCCCCTGGGTGGGTCTAAGGAGAGATGCTGAGAGGCTAGGCCAGCTCCACCAGAGAGCTCTTGAATAAGTTTAGTCCTATGTAGGGGTGGCATTCAGAGTCCCACACCACTCTGAGAGCCAGTGTGGCTTGGAAGGGGACATGCACTGCTGTCAGTGCAGAGACCTGGCTACATTGTCTTGGACAAAGACTGGTGGTAGAGGAGCCTGCTAACCTCTAAGGTGAATCCCTGAGCCCGGGGCCAGCACTCCATGGTGGGAGCCAGCTGGGTTGGTTTGAGCACAGCTGGGATTTCCAGACATGGGAAGAGAAGAGAAAGGCAGAAAGGGGAGACCGATTTCCTACTCATTGGGTAAATGGAGCTAGAGGTGAGTTTTAATTTGAAAATGAAGGAATATCACCTAGTTTTATCCATAGCTAAACTAGCAAAGCCAGTCATGTCAATTACATTTGCTAATCAGAACATTTGCCTCTCTTCAATCACCATCAGTAATATTAGTACAGTTGACCCTTGAACTGTGCAGGAGTTAGGGGCGCTGACCCCTGTGCAGTCCAAAATCCATGTGTAACTTTTGACTTCCCCCAAACTTAATTATAGTCCCTTGGTATCCAGGGGTATTGGTTTCAGGACGCTCATGTCTCTTAATAAAATGGCGTGGAACAATGCATGCAGTTTGCCTCCACACATGTGGATTCCCATACTCAGATCGAAAACACTGTCTTCAGTCTATGGTTGGTTGAATCTGCGGATGTGAAACCCAGGGATCTGGAGGGCGGACTGTATGTTTATTGAAAAAAGTCCAGGTATCACTGGACCCATGTATTTCAAACCCATGTTGTTCAAGAGTCAACTGTGTTATTAATAGTAATAATAATAAACATTATTTAGTATTGATAATTAGATACCTATTGTGTGGCCAGATTCTTAGATTCCCTTAATAGATATTTAGAGTCCCTTTCCTTAATTCCCATAACTCTCCTCAGATAAACTTTATCTCTTACTATGCTGGCAATTTTGCTTTGGGGAAGCAACTGTAATTTCATGAGTTCTGTTCTCAGCTCTTTGCCTGTGGACCTTACATAGGAGCTGCCCCAAGGGCGGGTCAGGGATGTTAGCAGGGTGAGTGCATGTTCATCAGAGGACAATGTGTGTGGAGTAAAGAGCTTCTACAAATCCACAAGAAAAGACAGATCAGTAGAATAGTGGGCCAACATGTGAGAAGGCAACATTCAAAGACCAATACATACAAATGGGCAATACATACTTGAGTGATCAGGGTCATGGGAATTAAAGCAAAAACATGGTTCTGGTTGGTGTTTATTAGCTTATTGAAAAAGAAAAGTGAGTGATAACATCTAGGGTCAGTGAGGTGCAAGAAATCAGCATTATTTGGGGGAAATGTAAGTGGGTCAATCTTTTCTAGATGTCAGTTGGTCATTACCTCCCCAAATACTAAATGCCTGTATAAGTAGTGCCACTTCTAGAAATGAATCTTCAAGAAATACTGACCCATAGTTTTAGGCTATTGATTCTGGTATTGTTTAAACAACCTAAATGTCCGTTTCCAGGGAGATTGTTAAGCAGTTTGTAGGATAATCAGTCTAGTGTGATGGTTAAGACCATGGGCTTGGAACCAGACTGAGCTTGAATCATAGTACCACCTCTTAGAAAGTATATGACCTTCAGCGAATTATTTATTATCCCCATGTTTCAGTCTTCTCATCTGTAAAGGGGATGATAAATGGTGCTGAACTCAGGGCTGTCGTTAGTGACTGAGTTCAAACATGTAAAACACTTAGAGTCTGACATATAGTAAGCATTATAGAAGTGTTTTCTAATATTATTATCACTATTATTATGAGAAATACTATTCAGTCACTAATGGGAATGAATATTCTGACCTGGAATATTCTACCATAAAAATGAATACAAGAATGTTTCAGAACAATGTGTATGGTAAAATCACATTTAGTAAAATAAGAAGTAAGAGTATATTTTTAAAAGTCTGCAAATGTGCACAAAACTGTTAACATTAATTTAAGTAATTTGAGGAGTGGGTGAAAGGTAAAGGAAAGCTATTATATTGTATTTTATAAGCCTCTACAGTACTTGAATATTACCTACTACAAGCTTATATCACTTTTACAATGAAAACATAAAAAAATCTTACCTATCTGGTCAGTGTATTATAAGCGTATTACATATAGTTTGTATGTTTATTAGATATTAATCTAATTATATTGGAACTATTATTTCTTAGTTCCAGACATAACTTAAAAATTGCTGTCTTTAGCGCCCACTACAAATGCCTAAAATTGGTAAATCACTCTGAAACTCAACCATTTGGGGATGTGAGTTGTTTTGGAACTCAAGATACTTTGGCTAAATGAAAAGACCTTCTCGTGAAAATAACAGATTTTCATTTTCTCTCTAATTTTATAACTCTTGGCAATACAAGCTTTGTTTTGCTATGAAACATTTGAAAAGGAAATGTGTATATGCACCGAATTTTATTTTCCAAAATATGCCAAAATAAATACATTTAAATTTTGCCTAGAAATTGTAGGATGTGATGACATGGGGATATCACTTGGAAGGGGAGTTGCAGGGGAGCGTGGGGAAAGGGACTTTCTTCAGAGCTCTGGACTTAAGCATAAGCACCTAAATCAGACTGTTGAAGCCGTACTGAAACTCTGAAAGAGGACGTTTGAGAACGCTGTTTCTTTGGGGATGCGTGAGAGCCTTGGCTTCGGTAGTCCTGATGGGCACACGCACACCCCCTGGTGGCCCTTGGAGGTAACGTCAGTGAGTGTAACACGAACGCCAGCTCTGTTGCAACTTGGATTACCCTCTATCATCACAGAGTGTGGAGGTCAAGTTAATGAAGATCATATTTCTGTATTCCTAACTCTGCTACTTCCTTTCTCCAGTAATAAGAGATGGAGAGGGCAGTTGCCAAATGACTGTATTTGGTCAAGAAAAGACATTGTTACAGAAATTCTAAGATTACTTTTATTCTTTTTGGAAGAACAAAAGAATTCTTTGTTATAAAAACCATAAAGGGCTTTTATTCTTACTGGCCTTTAAATGTTTGAGATGCTTAAGCCGTACATAAAAGTACACAGAATCCTACAACCATTACCCACAGAATATCCGGAATTGGCAAGTGTTCAACATTTTGTATAATGACACTGAATGAACTTCCATCATTTTTAACTAAAAGAAACAAAACACTCCACATAAAGATGAAATCCCTTTTGTATTTATTCCTAATCACATGCCTTGTCACAATTTCACACTGGCTATCACTTATCAATTTGGTGAGTATCTTTATGATCCATTTATTGTACTTTGAAGTTCTATTCAACTCAATTCCGTAAATATCACTGACACTTCCTATGTGGCAGGCACTGGTCTGCACATCCAACATACATTGGTGAACAAACAGATGAAAATATGTGCCTTCATGGAGCTTACACCCTAAGTCAGGGTTATATAGTATTTTGGAAGAGAAAAGTGCTACGTAAAACTATGTAAAATGGGAGCAGGATAGGAGGACATCAGAATTACAGTGGGCAGGATAAGCCTCATTGACAAGGTGAGATTTAAACAAAGTCTTAAAGGAGATGAGGGAATTGCCATGTGGTTTAGAAGCTGAAGACCATCTGAGGAGGCAGAGGCACTGCTAGAGCAGGATGTGCTGGCATTAGTAGAAGAGATCCAAGAGGGCAGGAGTGAGAGGCAGGGCCCAGGACAGGGCCTCTGGACCGTCATGGACATTTTAGCCCGAGAGATACATGGGAAGCCTTTGTAGGGTTCGGCATACAAGTTACATGATCTGAGTGGATGCTGTGTTGAGAATCCATCCGAGGGGGACAATGGTGGAGAACAGGGGACAATTACTATAATAATCCCAAAGAGAGATGGTGTTGGTCTTGACCACAGTGGTAGCCAGGTGAAGGTGAGAAGTGGTCATATTCTGGACGTTTTTGGAAAGTAGAGCCAGAATGATTTTCTCAGATTAAATTTGGAGTATCGGAGAAAGAATCAAGGAGGATTTCCAATTTTCTTTTTAATTGCGGTGAAGTTGACATAACCTAAAATGAGCCATTTTAAGCCATTTTCCACTAATGTTGCACAATTCAGCAGCATTTAGTACATTCACAATGTTGTGCAATCATCATCTCTATCTAGTTCCAAAACATTTCATCACCTGTTAAGCAGTCATTCTTCATTCTCCCCTAAGCCCCTGGCAGCCACTAATCTACTTTGTGTCCCTGTGGCTTTACCTATTCTGGATATTTTATATAAATGGAATCATACAATATGTGACCTTTTGTGACTGACTTCTTTCATTAGCATAATATTTTCAAAGTTCATCCGTGTTGTAGCATGTACTAATACTTCAGTTATTTTTAAGGCTGAATAATGTTCTATTGTGTGGCTATACCACATTTTGTTTATCCATTCCTGCATTGATGGGCATTTGGATTGTTTCAACCTCTTGACTATTGAGATAGTATTGCCATGAAGACTTGTATGCAGGTATTTGTTAAAACATCTATTTTCAGGTCTTTTGGGTCTATACCTTAGGAGGGGAACTGCTGGGTCATATGGTAGTTCCATGTTTAACTTTTTGAGAACTAATAAATTGTTTTCCAAAGTGGCTGTGCCATTGTACATTCCCACCAGCAATGTATGAGGGTTCCTGTTTCTCCACAATCTTGCCAACATTTGCTATTTTTCATTATTAATTTTTAAAATTATTATTATAGCCATTCCAGTGAGTGTAATTCCAAAGTTTGGGGCCTACAAGGATAGAGTTGCCATAATTGAGATGAGGAAGGCTGTTGGTAAAATAGGATAGATGGAATGATCAGTGTTGAATTTGGTCAGGTTGAATTTGTGATGCCTGTTGGACCTCCATGTGGCATTGTTGAGTAGATGTTGGATAAATAAGTCTGGAGTTAGAAAAGGCAGTCTGGGCTAGAGATATAATTTGGGAGTCATTGCCATTTAATTGCTATTGAAAGCTATGGAACTAGAATGCACACAGAGGAGAAAACCAAAGATGGAGTCCAGAGGCACTCCAAAATGAAGAGGTTGGAGGGACGTGCAGAATAGACTAAGAAGGAACAGCCAGTGAGGTAGACGGAAAATCAAGAGAGTTTGAGGTACTGAAAGGCCAAGTCAAAAAAGGATATCAAGGAGGAGGAATGATTGACTGTATGAAAAGCTTTCAAAGGTCATGTATGATTAGAACTGAGATGACATTAGATTAGGCAATGTGAAGGTCATGGCAACCTTCACGAGCATCATCAGTGGAGTGCTGGGGAATGGAGACAGTCAGTATAGATAATGCTCCCCAAATTTTGTTGTAGGACCTAAAGATGTGACACAGTGGCTGGTGGGAAAAATGGGGAGAAGAGAAGGTCTTTTTGGTTTCCTTTTATGGTGGGAGAGAAAATACCATTTTGTACACTGATAGGAGTGATGCAGTATGGAGCAAAAAATTAATTTTGTTTTTGAGACGAGGGCATGATTACATGTCTTTGGGTAGACATCAGGGCTGGGCCATAGTAGATAAGCAGGTGAGCATGGCTAGTTCATCCTTGGTAATGGGTGGGAAGGCAGTTGCTTGGTATTCAGATACTGGGGGGCAGGAAGATAAAGCAGTAGAGGCTGTAGAAGGGAGAACAACACTGAGAGTGAGAAGGAAGAAGAAGGTGTTGGAAGTTTGGGGAGAGATAAGAACGTGTGAAATGGCCCTTAGGGAAAGTGGGTGAATGCCTGGACCAGAGAGGGTTGCTTGGGAACTAGGGGTCCACCTGTGAAGCAGGCAGGAGCAGAGAGTGGGTAAGGGCTGGAGGACAAGCAAGCACAACGAAGCAGGAGGGCCAGAGAATGGAGGACACATGCATGGGACAGATTGTACTGATTGGTTTTGATTTTAAGCTGGATGCGGGGAAAGAGAAGACACTGAGTGCTGAGGTACCAAGACACGTATTATGATCAATGGATTGCCAGCCCTAGTGAGGACAAAAAGTCCTTAGAGTCAGGGTAACAGAGAGAATGAGAGGAAATGATAGAGGCTTTGGGCACAGAGTAGGGTATGTTAAATTGAGACTATAGACTGTTTAGCTAGTGGTACTGACATGGGAGTGAGTAGCTGGGGCAGACTGGAGAAGACCATTGAAAGGGATGGTTCAAGGCAATTAGACACCAGATTCCTATACTGAAGTTTTCAGGGTTAAGACACAGGTAGTGATGGATATATTCCACTGCAGTGAGAAAGAAGGAGAGAACTGACCTAGGGCCTGGTAGATAATGGTGACACCTAGGACACTTGGGTAATCTAGTATTGGAGGATCTAGTCTAATGACATGAGATTCCAAGCTAGGCCTTTTTTGGTGGGGGAGAAGGGAGGAAAAATGTGAATGGCCTCAAAGTGCAGTGCAGTGATTAGCAGAGAGAACATCTACCCCCATTTCATCCAGTCCTACAAGACCAAGGGAGGAAAAGAGCTCCCCCTTGACAGAACTGCTGAGAAGACAGTGGTCCTAGGGGAAAGCCAAGTTTTTGTTGGGGCAAGGACATGAGGGAAAGGTCAACGAATAGATAATATAATAATAATAATACAATAGATATAGGTAATATAATAGATATCATAGGCAGATACTATAATAGATATGCTAGATAGTAGGTAATATAATGGATATTATAACAGATAATGTGTAAATTATAATATTGTTTTGTGTATACAGCTTTTTTTTTTAAAAAAAAAGGCGATGTGGTATTCAAAATCAAATTCTTTTTACATGATTGCAGTTCTTTTCCTAAACATATGACTCATGACTTAGAGCATCGACAGCTGCATACTAAAATACACCTCCAACAGAGCCCAGCACGTGAAAGGCTTTGTTGAATAAATTAATATAAATATCATTATGACAGGTTGACATCAAGGGGAATATGGCAGAGGCTTAGCATTTCTAAGGAAATGTTCTGTTCCCTGTGAGGGTTCTTTTATTCCATTTAATATGTATTTATTGAGACCTGAGCACCTGCTACTTTCTGGTATTGAACAGGACAGATTAAGTCCCTGCCTTAAAGGAGCTTAAATTTAAATGGGTACAATGCCTTAGCATAAAATTAGATTTTTGAATGAAGAGACTTGTGCATGGTTCAGATGTTTTTCCATTAGGCTCCCAAATATTATTTGAAATCTTATTCACAAGTGGGCTTATTTTTTTAAATTTATGCATTACTGGATGTTTTTCAGCCCCACCACACCTGAAGGACACAGGTTTGTGTGTGTGTGAGTGTGTGTGTGTGTGTGTGTGCGTGTTTGTGTGTGTGTGTAGGAACAGGGAGCAGTAGACAAGAGAGGAAAGAATCACATCTCTATTATCTCTCCCCTCTCTTGCTTTCCTTCCCCCCATCAAATTTGAAAGCCTAAAGTGTTGTTTATGTAATTATTGGAAATTAGGAAGTTTCCTTTAGCCTTCTTATTTTGTAATTCACTAATCTTATTTCTATAGGTCAAAGAGTACCATTTGGATAAGTGAATGGGATTTAAAGATACAGAAGGAATAAGCAGGAGTGTTCTAGGTGTCTATTACTGTGTTTTATTATAGATATAGTTTTTTCAATGCTAGAGACCGTTAATTCTGTTCCCATTCAAATGCAGCAGGAATGAGAGGAAATACCCTGGGATACAGAGGCTGGATGGAGTGGCCTTTGGGACGTGGTGACTGAAGGCACACTCCTTTTGAAGGGACAGCAGCCGCTTGAATCCAGGGTTATGCTCCATTGTGGGAATGCAGGCCCAGAAGGGTTAGCTCTGCAATTTTTCAAGAGAAATCAGAAACCTGAATTTTTAATGAGTTTTCATTTTTTAAATGTCAGAAACTCATTCCACCATATTTACAAGATAACAGATGCCAAAGAAAATATTCATTCCACAGGTAGCCAGTTTGGTCTCTCTTACAGACCATCACCAATGCAATGATAGTACTTACAATGTCTAATAACAGCATGGTCACTTCAAACTGTAATTCCAAGTGTGCAGATTTGTGGATTTGTATCCTCAGTGTGTGGATGTCGCCATTTTATACAGAGGGTGCCAAAAAAGTGTATACACATTTTAAGAAAGGAAAACTGTATTAAAACTGTAATACTCAATATATATTGATAACAAAAGATGAATACAAGTCACATTTGACTTTTGCAAGGACAAGAGGTGTTCAAAGTGGTTATCATCAGCATCCAGACACTTCTGATTATGGTGAACTACTGCTTGAGCAATGTTGACCAACATGTCCACTTGTCTACATTTTTTGGCACCCCCGGTATTTGCTCTGTTTATGGTCCTCTAAGGCTGCACTGTCCAATAGAGTGTTTGTAGTGATGGAAATGTTCTATACGTGTGTTGTCAGGTCCAGTAGCCACTAGCCCCCTGGGACTACTGAGCACTGGAAATGTGGCTAGTGTGACTAAGGAACTGGATTTTAAATTTTATTTTACTTTAATTAATTTAAATTTAAAGTTGAATAGCCACATGTCGCCAGTGGCTACCAAGCCTTACCTCCTGGTGTCTGCACAGTTATCCCCACAGAAACCCAACGAAGAGTGACTGAATTGGACCCAACCAAGGCACACCTTTGATTCGCCCTTAGAGTAAGGAAAGAAGGGAGCAAATCCCAACATCGCTGGGGGTTAGGGCAAATTTTTACACATCTAAATATATGGAACTTTTAAATTAGGCTGACACACTCTTAAATAAAATGTGTTCCTTCTGCCCACCTGGAAGGTCAGGTTCAAATATAGAATTCCTAGACCCCTAGGGCTTCTTTCCTGGGGCATGGTGCACGTGGAGAGCTGGCCTGTTGGTTCCTACCCCAGCTCCACCCTGCACCACAAATGGCCTGACCTATGAACCTGGACAGAGTAGAACTTAACATTACTGGAATTCAAGGACTATCTTTGGGACACTTCTACTGTTCCGATGCCGTGTCGCACCTTTTCTCCATCTTAATTATAGCTGCATTTGACTTCAAGACATTGTACATAGCTTTGAAGAAGTGCCATATAAAACGAGTTCCTATATTGATTTGGGCATGGACGTCCCCTCTGAGACAAGCACTATGATCTGACTGATGCCTTTTGGGAGGCCCCACGTAAGCACCTACCTCATCGCCTACCAACTGAGGGATAATTGCCTTTCTAAATGGGCATGTGCTGAATTCTTCAGAGGCAAATTAGAACGGAACTTGGCTGCTGCTTTAAAGAGTGTTTAAGAGTTGAAAGAAGGAATGGGTACAGATGTGACTTTGGCCAAAGGTTAATAAGATGAGTTCACTTCATTAAACTGCTTACTAACCATTACTACCTCATCTTTGGCAATGTGCCTCAGAAAACTTCTTGGGGCAATCATTTATGCCAAAAGAACTGGGGACTGGAGGACAAATTACAGATTGCTTTTAATCCATGTATAAACCAGTCCAATGAGTTCCATGTGATTAAAGTCTTTAGTTTAAAAAATCAAGTATCTTAGTGCTAAGGATGTGTGTCTGGCTTATTCTGATCTCAATAACATTTTTCAAATGATTTACAAATCCTGCTATTAAGGTAGAGAAAAGAAAGAATAGCGGCAAGATGTGCATGCATATGCCGATATATGTGAAACACTTGAGCAGTTTCAGTTGGAAGACAGTTTCCAAAGCTTATTTTGAACAACTGATGATCACATTCTTTTCTGGTTGGAGGCATTTCCGCCAGTGTTGTAACTAGTGTTGAACGTCAGCGTCACTACTCAGGGTCTGGAGAACACCACCCTATTGTGCTGCAGCGCCCTCCTGTGGCGAAAAGGAAGAACAGGAACATAATCTTTGACAGTCAGAGAACTGGAAACCGGAAACGGAGACGTTCTGCAAAGATTAGGCCTCTAGTCAGATGTCTCTGTAATTCAGGATTGTCTAGGAAGCAGGCTGCATGCTTCTGATGGATAGTTTAGACCCTGCAAAGGACTCTGGTAGATGAATGATGCTACCTTCCCCGAGAGCGCTCACATTTTATTGCTTTCTCCTGAATTTTCTCCTAACTGTATCCACTTTTCATGGTTAGAAACTACCTTGTATGATTTCGTATTTCATAAATAATACTATAAGGGAAATTTATGTAAATATTTTACTGCTGAAATATGCTCTCCCCTGTGTAACTGTTTGCATAATATAAATATTTGGCAGTCTTGGGGTGGTTTTAGGAAGTGATAGCTTCTCCGTGCCTTGACCTAATTTCTCCTCTGCCAACGTCAATTTCAGTCTACTGAAACAGAAACGTTTGGAATATCATTAGAAATTGAAAGACATCCACACATGCTTTATGATTCTTAGATTGCGTGGGTTTGCTTGAGATTAAATTTGAAAGCACCATCTTGCGGGCGCGATGGTTTCTAGGGGATTCTGTAATCACGCTGAGCTCTCAGCCCTGCTGCCCAAAGTGGCTGCAACTCTGGGGTTGGGCAGGGATGGGTGAGTGAGGCTACACTTGTCCAATGACAGAGCAAACCATTGAGGCAATTCAAGAAGATCGGATTTAGGGTTAAACCTGGAAGTAGGAGAAACAGGGAAAGGTAAACAGTTCCCAGCATCTCTCTTTGTTCTTTTGAGGGGGTGATGGGCATAATTCTACTGTTGTGGAATAAATAGGAGTCTAGTGTTCTTCATTTCCTCTGCTTCCTGCTCTCCAGGGCGCCCTGGGCTGTGGTAGCAAGGACTGGGTATCACAGTGGTCAAAGGGAACTTCCAATCTCTACTGGCTCCTTTTTTTTTTTTGGAATGCCAAATGAACTTTTTATTAATGCAAGACTAACATTTTAAAATACTGAGTAGATGAGTAAGGAGCTCTCTTTGGAGGGAGGTAACTATGTCTTGTTGGGATTCTCCAACACATTTTAAATATCTTTTAAAGGTGCTATAAAGATTTCATTGAAAACATAAGGTGAAAACATATTTCTTAATATATAAGAAAATATTAAATCAAATATTACTATTTTTAATATTTGTACTATTTGTACACATTTGTAAAAGTATTTCTCCTTCCTTTCACCCTTCTGGCTTCAAGGAAGGGGTGGTTCTCCTCTGAGCCTTTTGCCCCAGGTCTGAGACTTCACTGCTGTCCTTGGATACTCCAGCTGTTGGGGGTGTGGGGTGTGGGAGAGTGGACCCGGGGGGTGTTCCCGAGGAAAGGACTGGCTTTTTGGATGTTCACATTTTTAATGGAAATATACAGGCTACTTTTCTTTTATAGAAAATTCCATTCCACCTCCCCATCCCTCCCCCGCCACTTCTCACTCTGCAGAAATTTCTGACCTTCTCATTGATGTTGTCTGGGGCTGGGCATCAGTGAGGTGACTGATTTAGCGATTCAGTGTGTCCTGAGAAAATCAAGCTGAGACGTCTAACCATTTGGTTCACGTAAGTGACCACACAATTCCTAACATCAACAGAATCCTGGTTCAGTCAACCACCTGGTGATTATTTAGAAATCCTTCAGAGTCCCTTGTGGTTTCTGCCAAATGGTAATTTATTTGGGAAAAAGTCTATTTTTCTCAGGGAAAAATAATGCCAATACACTATGTGAGCATTGCTCGCTGCAGAAAAAGCATGGATTCTAACTCTGCTCAGGTTTGTGTGGGGCTCTGACACAAACACGAGGACTGTCCACACCACGCGGAGTGCACCGCCAGCCTTGCTCTTGCCAGGGTTTTTCTTTTTTCAGGAGGACCGGAGGCGACGGCCCTGTGAGTGCAGACAGAGAGGAGTAGAGGCCCCTGTGTGGACCCAGTGTGGGCAAAGGCCTGGAAGCATGAACCAGCACAGTGGTTTGAAGGAACTGCAGACTTCTTTGTGACTAAAGCAGAGGTGCTTGTAAGGCTGTGGTGGGAAAGGACATGTGAAGGGGCCTATTTGTGAAGGACCTTAACTGCCATGATGAGTAGTCTTAGCTTTATCTTAGAGTCGCTGGGATGCCATTTACGAACTTTATACAGGACCAACCCGTTTATCATCTGGTTAAATGGGAAGATATACCTACAATAAAAACAAGGAAAGCAGTGGCATCTGAGAAATGTCAGAAGACCGTGTATGATTAAATGTGAAATGGTTGGGACAGGTGAGTGCCAGTCATGGAGCAGAGAAATTGCTATGGGTTGTTACCATCCGGGGTGTCTTCTTGACGGAGGAAGGAATGACATTGCACCTTGAAGAACAAGTAGAAGAAAAGGGAGATGCTTCATTGATGCCAGAGTAGGAGGTTCCCATTGTTTACAAAGACAAAGGCTCATGGAAAGGGGGGCAAGGCTCTTTCACTGGTCACCCCACAATTGATGTCTCCACCTCATTCCACTTGAGGACAAGTGTAACTGGGCACGGTGCAGGGAATAGCTGAATCAGTATGGCCGAGTGTCCTAGAGAAAGGACCTAGAGATGGGAGCATGAACTGAGACCCCAAATTAGGCAGTGTTGGCTTCTCCCAGCTTCTCCCAGGACACGTGTCTGACATCCCAGAGTTCCAGCACAGTCCTTTAAAGGTTTATATGAATTCAGTAAGTATCGAGGACCTACTATGTGCAAGCACTGAGCTATAGCCTGGCCACTGCATTAGGCTCTGTTGTCTACCTTGGCACCTAACTTGCCCACCATATCTGCTTTTCTGCTCTAAAAGACCGTTGCCTATAGGGAAGAAAATGTGAGTAGTTTTCTTGTACTCTGTTAATGCTCAGCTACTTCTTGATGCTGTCATGCCTGATAAATGCCATGGACTCTCTTCTTAGAAATCAGAACCCTTGGCCATAAGTGTAACTGCAGAACCAGCTCAAACTGGTCCTATGCTGTTTCTATCAAGACCCGGAGCCACAGTTTAAACCTTGGATATACCACTTAGAAGTAACACTTATGAACCCGTAACTGTTCCTGTTAAAACCCTGCCCCAAACTCTGATCAGGAAGACCAACAGAGCCTTGCCTCCTGTCTCCTTCCCAGTCGACTCACAAATAAAAGCCTTTTCTTAATCCCTTCACCTTTTTCACTGAGCTCCCCGACCCCTCTCCCCTCTGACAACCATCAATTTGTTCTCTGTATCTATGAGTCTGTAAGAAACACAAACTGGTAGTTACAAAATAGTCCCAGGGAAGTAAAGTGCAGCATAGAGAATATAGTCAATAATGTTGCCACAACTGTGTACAGTTCGGGAGGGAATCACTGCATAAATTATATAAATGTCTAACCACTATGCTGTTCACCTGAAACTAATATAAAATAATATAGAATGTGAACCATAACTGAAAAAAACATCCTTTTCTTCTCTCAAAAGCTGGCGCCATAGTATTGGCTTCTGTGTACCCCTGGTAGTGAATCCTTGTCTGATAATATAAGCATGAATTCCGTTGTTTGGGTTGAATTTGCTCTGAAACAAGTATTTATTGGAAGTTATTCCTGCCCTTCCTGGGCCAACCATGTTAGAGGACATGAGCCTTTCCTTTTTGGTAAGAGGAAAAGCCCTCATGAAAAGAACCCAACCCAAGCCTAGAACACACCAGCAAAAGGAATTTTACTAATTTGTGGGGCTCTACCAACATTTCCAAGAATTATGGAAAATAATTAACTCAGCCAATAAATATTCTACAGGGAGTGGATGTTATGCAGGGGATACAGAAGTGAACAAAACAAACATGGCAGCTGTCCTACTAGCATTTTCAGTAAGTGGGGAAGGGAAGGCAGGTGAACAGTTGGCAATTGATGGATGTTTAGCTCTTGTGTGCTATTACTTTAAAGAGTCCTGGCCTGAGCTTGCTGTGTGCTAGCTATGTGATTGAATCCTTCTGAGATAAAAATTTTTAAGCAATAACATGTCAAAATAGGAACAGCCAAGAGCCCGATAGTTTATTACAATTGAGCAACCTGGCTAGATTTAATGCATTTTAGCAGATAGTGTCCCTGCCCTGAAGAACTTTCCATTTATTCTTTGAGAGAAGCCTGTGCTCCAGACTCCTTCGAAGAGCAGAGCGCTTTTCTTCCCACCTGTTGGAAGTTGACACCAAACAGTTAAGGCCCCACTGAGGTCCTGTGTGTGTTCCTTGGAGCACATTGCAGACTCCTCCAGAATGGAGCTGCTGTAGCCAGGAGTGCCTGGAGCGTTCCCCTCTTCCTCTCTCTCCTTCTAGGCAGATTCTCCTCTCTGATTGGAATAGCAGCCGAGTCTGGACAGCTTGGAGGTGTGTGGAAGGCGGCGCAGTGCCTGCGTCCCCTGGGTCAGCTTGAGCTCTCGCCATAATTTCATTCCACAAGCAACAAAACCCAACTCAGTTTACAAGGAAAAGAGAGAGAGAGAGGTCATTGAATGTAGTAGCCCCCAGTGTTTTCTAAAATGCATAAAGAGGGGCCCACCCTTTTAAGAGTACATTCTAGGGGAAATTCTGAAATTGCGAGCTGTAGTCGTTTCTCTTCGTGCTTGGTTTGGCTGATTTCCAAAGCATCCAGGCCAGCCATTGTGGGACTGAAATATAATCAGTGGCGATACATTTGCACCACATGAAACATCCTCCCTTGCCAAAGGCTCCAGTGGCATTGGGAACAGCACACCAGCAACAGCTCCTGGCTGGCCGGCTCTGCAGGGAGGGGCTGCCGGATCACAATGGTAAGAACCCCGGAGTTTTCTCAGACCTAGTTACTGGGAGAGAATACTTAGCAGGTGCTGGTGAGAATGAATGGCTGTTGGGAGCAGGAGACTGACAGTCCCTTGAGCTCTGGGGCACTGTCAGTTCATTAGAAGAGCGGGAACACCCTTGCCACCAGAGCACTGATTTTTGAAAAATGATTCCTATCAGGTCAGTGATAATACTTTCTTGTGTTTGTAAGGACTGTTTGCCTGGGCTCTGCCGGGGAAGGACAGTCCCATGGTGACCTCAAATGAGAGCCCTGATTAATGCCATCTCTGAAGTGTATGCTTTCCTTGGAATATAACTGTAATTTTCAGGAGACCTCTTCAAAGACCTAACTGCCTATTTTCTGGATGTTTTCATGTGGGGGTATCATGGTTGTTCTCTGACGAGTGAATTGTCACAGTCTGGGCTTCGCAGCGGAGAGGAGGTGTTAAACATTACCGGAGCAAACTTCAAAGGGATTTTTTTTTTTCTTTTAAAACTATCATATGCAGGCAGCGAGGACAGGAGCCCATGTTTTACAGGAAAGAGTGATGTGACTTTGGTGGGAGGAAGTTTGTTTGATTCACTCAGCAAAGCAAAACAGTGCCAGGGGCAGGCATGCCTTGGTGGAAACATGAAGTCTTTGGACCGGGCGTTAAAATCCTCCAGGGGAGTGACTGTGCTTAGGGTAGTTCACAGTCTCTGCTCCCCGTGTGTCTTCTCCCAGTTCCTCCTCTCCATCACCTTTGATACGCGGGGCAGGTGCAGTAGGAGGAAGGACTGGTCTAACAGTGAAGCCACTAAATGTTTCTTTTAAGGAATTAAGGGGCGAAGGACATTGGTGATAATAAGATTACATAACATTTTAAGACCTATGGCTGTACAGAGAGAATGCCTGAAATACACTTATTTGACTGCACAGCTGATGTGTGGGAAATGATTATTCCGTTTATAATCCCGATGAATGAAGTGAGTGCTGATGAAGGGAATGTGGGAATTTATAGAAGTAAGTCTGCTTTTCCAGCAACTCAGAAAGGGGCCACTGGAAGCCTGATTTATGAGAATACTTCATTTCACTTCCTGCCCTTATCATCCATCCTATAAATCACCCTCTCCTACGCAAAAAGACCACAGAAATAAAGCTGCAAAGATAAGGGTCAGATTTTTTTCCTCCTTAATTGCTATCTGGGACCATTTGTCACATAATCCATTTTAGAAACTCCTTTGAGCAGTGGAGGAGTCACATTAAAGACACTTATTTCTCCTAAACCACCAGGATGGATACGGAGCAACCTATCCAGCATGAGGATTAAATGGGGCTCCTTCATGCTTTGAAATGTTTTGCCTGATTTTTTGAGGCATAATAATTCTCTTCTTCTCTTGAGTAGCCTGAGAACATTCCTTTAAGGATTAGAAAGCACTGGGCTGAAATGCAGATAGAGTCCTCTGCACACTTTAAGTTAAGCGTGGGCACAAACACAAGCATGGTGACAATCTTGTATGGTCGGTATTCCTTCCAGTATTCCGGTATTCCTTCTAGTATTCCAGTATTCTGGGGAGAACACCAGGAGCCGGTCCAGGGCTGAGCCCACTTAAATGCAGTATCACAACCTGATGAAAGTATATAGACTTCCAAAGGAGCGAACTTTCCTTCTGATGTGGGGGAAGAGATGGAACTAAGAGAGTGAATTAAAAAAGAAAAAAGGAGGGGGGAGAGAGTGTGACTGCAAGCCGTTCGTATCCAGGCCATCTTCTGGTTATTTTGATTAACTATTGATAGCGAGTGGGAAACAATTACCTAATCGTACATTAAAACAAAAGCTTTGCAAACACTGACATGGTAACACTTTTGTAGGGAAGACACCCTAACCAGCTGGCTTTGCAAAGGGAACTGCATTTCAGCTTTCCTTTTAGTGACAAGTCTGTCCAGTGAGCAAGTGGGTTGACAAATGAGCCTTTATTGTAAGGGGAGTGAATCTATAGGTTAGATTTTCATGAAGTCCCTTCCACGATGCAAAGGAAACCAATCTGTTTCTGATCATGCAAATGTGATCAGTTATCTCACTTATCCAAGAGGAGAGACACTTACTGTGTTTAAAACCTCACCTTGACCTCGTTAGAGTCTGGCCTTGCTGGGTGTTACAACAAATAACCAGTCTGACTTGGGCTCTGGCTTCTGATGGCTTTTTTTTGGTTTTGTTTTAATTACAAATTTAAAGGAAATGCAAATAATGAAAGCCATACCACATTATTACAAACACCTTAAGATTATTCCAAAGGAAAAATGTAGGTGTTTCAAATAATATTTTACAAATATTTAAGACACATGCGCTGTGTACCAAGGGTTTTAAGCACTTTAGTCATCGTCATTCTTGCTTTCAAGCAGATACGGTTATTATCCCGGTTTTATTATTATTTTATTTACTATTTTATTATCTGAGGTAAAGTGCAGAGAAGTTGAGTACTTTCCTAAGGAAACACAGCCAGGGTGGGAACAAATGCAGGGCTGGCTCTTACATGTTAAACTACCTCATCCTACAACCTTCTAAGATAGAGAGGAAAGGGAGCCAGGCCAAACTTTCAAAGACCCAGCCTCAGAAACTTCAAATAATCTTGGACTTCTCTCTTTCTTCCTCATATCCAATCTGCTCCCCAAACAGGTCTGTTCTTTCTTCTTGATGTCACCAGTTTTGGTTTCCTGTCATTTGCATACTGGGGTATTGTTGTTTATAATCTGAATTACGTATTTGGTTTTCTCTCCTGATTCTAGAGCAGAGCTCCTAAAACCCTTGGGATTTCCTAAGTGATGAGAGCAGTTAATGTGTCTTGTTAATGAGGTGACTTTTGTACAGCACCTAAGGATGGGGGCTGGTTGCCAGGAGAAGCAACCATGTGATTAGAGGGTCAGAACTTTCCGTCCCCCCCACCCCTTCGTCTGGGGAGAGGAGAAGGGCTGGAGGTTGGATCAATCACCAATGGCCAATGATTTAATCATGCCTATATAATGAAGCCTCCATAAAAACCCAAGAAGATGGCCTTGGGAAAGCTTCTAGGTTGGTGAACACATGGAGAGGTGGGGAGAATGGTGCCCCTGGAGAGGGCATGGACGCTCCTAACCCCTTCCCACGTGCCTTGCCCTCTGCTTTTCTTCCATCTGGCTGTTACAGAGTTATATCCTTTGACAACAAACTGGTGATCTGGTAAGTTACATGTTTTTCTGAGTTCTGTGAGTTGTTCTAGCAAATTAATTGAGCTCAAGAAGGGGTTGTGGGAATCTGATTGATAGCCACTAGGTCAGAAGTACAGGTGACTACCTGGGCTTGGGACTAGCATCTGAAATGGATGGGTGGGAGCCGTCTTGTAGAACTGAACCTTTAACCTGTGGAATCTGATGCCATCCCCAGGTAGATAGTGTCAACATGAATTGAATTCTTGGACACCCAGCTGATGCTGGAGAATTTCTTGGTGTTTTGGGTAGGGGAAGCCCCTTCTTTTCTCTCTCCCCCACCATGTGGAAACTGGGTCCTGGAGCCTAATTTACATACCATGTTTTCTCGAAAATAAAACCTAACCAGAAAATAAGCCCTAGCATGATTTTTCAGGATGACATCTCCTGAACATAAGCCCTAATGCGTCTTTTGGGGCAAAAATTAATATAAGACCCGGTCTTATTTTCGGGGAAACACGGTCCAACACCATAATTCATACCATATGTTCTCCCTCTGGCCAACTTCCCTTAAACTGAGAGATAGTCTTATGTTATGGAAGATGAGTGTAAATGTACTCAGACCTGGAGTTAAATCTCTGTGTCACCCACCTATGACTTGTGTGATTTTGGACAGTATTTCTTCTCTTTAACAATTACCATTCTTGTCTGCAAAGTGGGAATAATGATTCTTAGCTCCATCTGGTCATTGTGATAATTACATTAATATGTGTGTGTAAAGAAGAAGTCAAATTTGATTAAGCTGGAGACCATGGCAGAGAGACAAATCGGAAGGAAGCTTTTGAAATTATCTAGGTATAAGGAAACTTTTGAAATGATAAGGATTTAAATTAGGATAGTGGGGAGAAAATGAAAAGGAAATCAAAGTAGGAGATGACGTCAATGGAAAATTCTTCTGCACCAGCCACTGATTGGATGTGAAACATGAAAAAGAAAAGCCAAGACTCTGGCACTTGAAGTGAGTAGCTCAAGAAAAGTGGGTAAAAGTCCTCTGGCTGCAATTCCTACATTACCTGGCAGGATGCCTCACATATGATAGGTTCTGTGTGTTGTAGAATGAATGAAAAAAGACATCCATCAAGGAAGAAAACGTCTGAGGGGCAGAATATGTAACAGATGACTCCTGTCGCTGTTGCCCAAACTCCAATAAGGTATTTGGAAGTGAGGGACAACATAGTGTGCTCCGAGGAGAAAGTAGAAGCTTAAGATATAAAGTGGTCTTTTGATTTATGTTCCTGAGGAAAAGAAGGTATTAATGGTTTCAGAAGATCAAAGGAAGTTCTATGCACCTACAAACATATGTCTACAGGTTTTAGAAGTTTAAAGGTGACATGTGGAGGACAAATTGGATATAGCTAGAAATTACTAATAGCTGCCGTGCATTTTTCTTGGTAATTGATGACCTGTAGCAGTGTTGGTAAGGAGAATGGAAAGATGTAGAGCATAGTCAGTGGACATGAAACCACCTCCCCTCAAAAATAAAAGCACACAGAATAAAGGCATGAGGAATTGTATTAATTAGGATAAGGCAATGATTGTCAAGAAAGGGGATATTGTGACAATTTTAGAGGTTTGAATGTGTTGGGATCTTTGAGTTTCTCCTTGATGATGGTGTCAGGAGCATTAAAAATTATGAATTGTATATATCAACCGTATAATGAAGATGAGTAGTCTCTCTCAATCATTTTTTTCTGTGGTCTTCTGTGAAGAAACCACACATGATGAGCTAAAGGAAATGCAAAGCTGAAAATAAGCATCTACGAACCTGGTTCAAATTTTCATCCCATTGGTCAGCCTTGTGGGTACAGACGGTTCCTGATGGAAGCTGGACAGGTCCCTGGTGGTGGGAAAACACAGAGCAAGTATATGTGGATGATGGATAAAATGCCATTCAAGTTGTTGCTGATTAAGCATTACGTTGATAGTAAAATCAAAGTAATAGATTGAAGACCTAGAATAAAGAAACTAATTACCTGGATAACCTAGAAATTAAATAGGTTCCAGATGAATGAAGTCTCTGGAGAGACGCTCAGAAGATTGAAGGAGAAATGGTCTAGTTCAGGTCTTTAGCCTTGACTGCAACTTTACATGCCCTCCTGGAAATGTGGATCCAGGAATAACATCAAAAGCCTCCTTACGTACTTCCAGTTGAGCTTATGATAAATCCAAGTTCATTTCCCCTCCCTTTCACTTTCTGGCTTCAGCACTCCTTACCCACTGGCATTCCCAGAAACCTGTTAGTGTCTTTGTCCCTCATCTCTTACTTCCCGTCTTACTGTCCGGATTTAGCAATGCAGTGTATGGATAATCTGTCCAGACATCCTGAACCACTAAAGACTCAGCTGCGGGCATCTGCTTATTGGCTCTGTGAAGGGCTCAGACTCCCCAAAATGCACCACCCTGAGTCAACCTCCCTTGTTCTGGCCCCACCCTAGAAGAGTAAATATATCTAGTTGGATAAGTTTGGTGTTTGGATTTGAAAATTTACTGTGGATTTATAGCTTGTGTTACAAAAGCACTCAGGTTAATCTGCTCATTTATTTAATTACTGTGCGTACTTCAGTTTTTAATTGTGAAATCAAAATACAGTAAAACATATATAGAAATGTTTTAAGAAATGCATAAAATCTCTGATAGAGAGAAAGGGGGGGAAATCAGCATATACTGAATCAATCTCATTTTTAAACTAGCTGTTATGCTGTACCTATATGATTTTAATGATTATGACTGACACTGTGGCTAATTAATTAGTTCATAGAAAACATGGCTCCTCGGCATAGGTGTTTTGTCACAGCAGCGCAGGCTGTACTGTAAATGTTGCTACCCCTAAGACTTCCCCAGTTTGTGTTCACTGAGCATGGAGAGAGTCTTTGCAAAACCATGTTTATAAATTACCTTTAATATTATTGAAGAAAATGAATACCATTTACCCCGCCTAGGACTTAGAATTACCTGTTAAGTTTGGGAGAAAGTGCATTAACAAACAATGGATGAATTTTTTAAGATACCAAAAATTAAAGACGGCTTAAAAGCGGACTTAATTGGTTTAGGATTCAGTTTTCTCTCACTGACCCTCTCCTTCATTTGCTTGGAGTATCAATATACTTAAATCGGGGGGGTTAAAGTACAACTGTTTACTCAAGCAAACTGAAAAAGTGCATCAATCATAAATGTGCACATCAGCTTTTGCAAAATGAACAGTCTTGTAATTAGCACCCAGCTCACAGAATGGAACATCGCCGATGTGTTTAGTGCCCTTCGTGGGGCACCGTATAGATAACCTATATAACTTATGTAACTTATATGACTTATATAACCTCCAAATCCAGTTTTACATCCTATTCACCTTCATACACCCTCCTCAATCTTTGTTTTAAAAGAGAAGCAAATAATCTCACGGATGTGGAGTTCTATCAGATCTCTGTCCCTGGGTAGAGATGGAGCCCGCCACCACAGTGGTGGAATTTGGGAGATATCTTCAAACTTCCTTCTTCACTCTTTTTCTTATTTGAACAATGTTCTTTATAAAAGGAGTGTGTGCCAATTATGAAAGTCTGTAAGCAGTTTTTTAAAGGAATTACCATGCTCCAAAGTAAGCCTTTTTCGTGTTTTATAACGGGTCATCTTTCAAATCACGTGGAGGCCAAATTCACCTGGTGCTTCGGGGCCTGGGTGCAGAGGGGTTCGGTGGTCCCATCAGAGATTCTCCTAATGTCAGCAGGCAGGGGTGGGCGGGATCCTTCACTCTTGCCTCATATGGAAGCTTACAGCCGAGCTGCTAAAAGTACTGGAAACCGTTAGAAGTGGCAGAGATAGATTATAAACAGCAAAGATTAAAATATGTTACAAGCTAATGATCTGCATAACCTTGTAAGAAGTCTGATCAGAAATAATTTAATAGGCTTTCTAGGACTTTTCCACTGAGATATAACTGATGCTTTGACTTGAGCAGAGGGTCAGTTATAAAGAATTGCCAAGCACAAGTGGAAGCTCCCTTGGGCCCAGTGGAACGCGGGTGGATGGCTCCCGCACCTTCCGTGGCCAACCATGTCCCGTGGGAAAATAATGTCTGCCTGACTCATTTTTTCTCAAAGCTTCCCATTACTATTCATTTCAAATGTGTCAGAATAATATACTCTTGTGCTCTCTAAAGTCAGGAATTCTTGTTTTTATATGAGGGAAGACAGAAAAGAGCTGATGACTCTAAATCTAATGGTAGCCGGACGTGCAACCGAGGAAACTAAATAAGACAAACTTGGTGAACCCAATTATTTTTTTAAGTTTGTTTTTCTCTGATGACAAAAGAAACATGTGGCAGTTGCGGAAGATTCACAGCATGCTGAAAGGAAAAGTAAGATCATTCAGTGTGTATATATGACTGTTTTATATGTAGAATTCTAGCCTTTCTTCTGATATACACACATGTATACACACCACCCACATCCAATGTTTACTAAAGGCAGTAGGTTAAGTCTTTCTTCAGTTATATATTCACAATGTCCCGCAGTTTGCTTCATAGTATTTATCACTATTTTAAGTTACGTATTTATTTACATTATATTTGATTACGTCCCCCTTTCCAACAGACTGCAAACTGTCATGAGTAGGGACCATGTTGCCTGTCATAATTTTGATGGCTAGAACAATGCATGGCGTACTACGTATTAGTCTAAAAACCAAAAACGAATATTTCATGTATGTGTGTAAGTGAATATTCATTTATGAATATTATTCATAAACATGCTGTTTACTCCTGATTTTTAAATTTAATTTATCGTGGCCATCGTTCCGTGCCAGTACCTATAGCTCTCTGTCATCCATCACCATGACACTGATGGTGTTTCCAATGTTTCTGCAGAATTGCTACGTATGATGATGCTGAGTGAGCATTTTTGTACATTCAAGTTTAAGTGATTGCCAGTCCAGTTCTTTTGCTCTTTCACTCATTCAGCACCTGATTCAAATAACCTGATTCTAACAGTGTTAAGTACCATAATGGACAGAGCAGTGGGGGGAAGCAGAAGGTGAGAGAAAGATGGGGCTGTGTTTTCAGAAAGAACACAGTGTTGGATGCTCAGTCTGTGGAGGAGGGGGCTGGAGCAGCAGAAGAGAAGCATGTGGGGGAGTCCAGGAGGGCACTCACTCCCCACCCTTGTGGCTACACTATCCATGACTCTGAAGTGTGACAGCTGGGCCACCTTGTGAGGCAAGGACCCCCTATCCATCTCTGCTATTCATATGGTCCAGCTGGCCCTTATGATTGTCAAATATAGAGACTTTGATAAAAGGCATAGAGCTTGTACCTGATTCTCTGGTTAATAACTTCCATTCTTGTAGTCACTGTACATCAGGCACTGATGGTTTAGGAACGGAAATTGGTCTAATTGCATGTGGACAGAAGTAATGTGGGCTCCTTCCAGGCCTTCCCTATGAAAATACCAAAGGCATTTTTCACAGAATTAGAAAAAATACTAAGTTTTTTTATGGAACCACAAAAAAACCCCAAATAGCCACAGCAATCCTGAGAAAGAAGAATGAAGTTGGAGGTATCATGCTTCCTGATTTCAAACTATATTACAAAGTTATATTTATCAAAACAGTATGGTATTGACACAAAAACAGACACATGGGTTAATGGAACAAAATAGAGAGTCCTGAAATAAACCCATACTTATAAGGTCAAATAATCTATGACAAAGGAAGCAAGAATATACAATGGGGAAAAGACAGTCTTCATAAATGGTGCTGGGAAAACTGGAGAGATACATGCAAAAAAAATGGAACTGGACCTCTTTCCTACACCATATACAAAAATAAACTCAAAATAGATTAAAGACTTAGATGTAAGACCTGAAACTATAAAACTTCTAAAAGAAAACATAGGCAGTAAACTCTTTGACATTGGTTTCAGTAATATTTTTTTTGGATATGTTGCTTCAGGCAAGGACAGCAAAAGCCAAAATAAATAAATGAGACTACATTAAACTTAAAAGCTTTTGCACATAAAAGGAAACCATCCTCAAAAAAAAAAAAAAAAAAGCCAACCTACTGAATGGGAGAATATATTCAATGATATAGCCAATAAGGAGTTAATATCCAAAATATATTTAAAAAACTCATATCCAAAATATATTAAAAAACTCAACATAAAAAAATCCTATTAAAAAAAATGGGCATTGGACCTGAATAGACATGTCTCCAAAGAAGACAGATGGCCAACAGAAACATGAAAAGATGTTCAACATTGTTAATCATCAGGGAAATGCAAATCAAAATCACAATTAGATATCATCTCACACCTGTCAGAATGGCTATTATCAAAACAGAACAAATAAGTGTTGGCAAGGATGTAAATTGGTGCAGCCACTATGGAAAACAGCATGGAGTCCTCAAAAAACTAAAAATAGAATTACCATATGACCCAGCAATTCTATTATTGGGTATTTATCCGAAGGAAACAAAAACACTAATTTGAAAAGCTATACGTATCCCTGTGTTCATTGCAGCATTTTACAATAGCCAAGAAGTGGAAGCAACCTAGGTGTCCATCAATAGATGAACAGATTAAAAAAATATAGTATATATACACAGTGGAATATTACTCAGCCATAAAAATGAATGAAATCTTACCATTTGTGACAACATGGATGGACCTAGAGGGTATTATGCTAAGTGAAATAAGTCAGACAGAGAAGGACTAATACCATATGACTTCACTTATAGGTAGAATCTAAAAAAACAAACGAACAAACAAAACAGACTCATAGATACAGAGAACAAACTGGTGGTTGTCAAACGGAAGGGAGGTACGAGGATGGGTAAAAAAAGTGAAGGGGATTGAGAGGCTCAAACTTTCAGTTATAAAATAAGTCACAGGAATGTAATGTACAGCACAGGGAATATAGTCAATAATATAATAACTGCACAGTGACAGGTTACTAGAATTGTCATGGTGATCTCTTCATAAGGTATATAAACATTGAATCTTATGTTGTACACCTGAAACTGATATACTCTTGTGTGTCAACTATACTTTAATAGTAAAAAAAAAAAAAAAAAAGCTGAACATTACGGCAGTGACAAGATACGTTGCCAATGAGGACTGAAAACAAATGGTACCTGAGCTTGTACACAAATCAAATCCCCAACCTCCTGGGTGGACATGTTCTATAAACTTGGGTCAATAAACATTCAATCTCTTTATAATTAGCTTGCAATTGTAGGCTGATTGTCTTCAGTGTTACTTTAATCTCTGTTTTTGTGTGGGTTTTTTTTGGATAAGAAGGTTTCTCTGTGCATTTGAGCTGTTGTCTTTAATAATTAACAGTTTCATTGTAAAGTTATTTTTATAATAAAAAAGGGGAATTCTTAATTAGAAGGATCAAAAGAACAATTTCATATTAAAATAGTTGCTAATGGAGATCTTGATAAGAAATGACATCTCCACTTAAACATTTATGACAGACGTGGGCTCTGGAAGCTACAAGATACAAATTGCAATTCATCATTTACAGGGCAAAATTGATGACATGACTGTTCGTGTTTCAAAGCAGACTGAGTGCCATTCAGTTGATTAGGGGATGGAAAATAAGACCTAAGAAAGAAGTTTTAAAGTGAATGGGATTATTTTACTTAGAGAATGGAAGAACGTGGGGCAATCTAATATGTGTTTGAGTATATGAAGGATTGTTACAGCAGAAGCTAGTAATCAGCAAGTTTCTATTTCTCCCATGAACTCCAAGAGTGGATGGGGTTTTAAGCTGCACTGGGGATTTGGGTAAGACACAAGGATACTTTCTTGATAAGGAAAGCTATTAGATACTCCAGAGGGTTCTTTCAGTCAACAACATGTGAGGGTCCACTGTGCACAGATCATTGTGCTTATTAATGGAGGTTTTTGATTGTTTTGTTTTGGTTTTTTGTTTGTTTTATTTCTTTTTTTCTCTCTACTTATTTCTTAAAACTAGGTCCACAGCTCCACAACACCTCTGGGTTGGTTTCCATGAAGTTCCACCTTAACACACAGGGTAGTGGCAGATGATTTCTCTAAGTAATTTCCATCTTAACGCTTCCCATGTGAAAGGTAGAAAAAAAATCTAAAAGTATTATCAGTCAATTCTCGTTATTTGTGGCAGCTCTGTTCTATAAAGTCCGCATGAACACTGAATTAGTGAAAACTGACCTGTTGCTTGTAGAGGAAATGTTGCTCATAGAGATTAGGTTTCTGTCAACTTCTGGTCACAACATTGTGTTGACCAATCAACATTTAACTTTGGTCAATGTGTGTTTCTGTTTAAAGACACCTTTTCTACGTGAGGCACATCACAGCGTTCTTGCACTTTGAAACATCAGAAAGCACTTAAGCACTTTGCTTGGGAGCCATTTTAAACAGTGAAATCACTGACAAAAAGCACAAAAATTTGCCGGGGGTGGGAAATCACGGCACTAAATAGAGCACGAGAAGGACACTTTTTTTATAGTATGAAAGCTGAAACAAGAACTTCAACTTCAGCTGGGAATGTGTGTGTTGGATTGACTCAAATTTTTCACCTCTCTGTGAGTGACAGAAAAGGCCCTGCAAGTGCTGATTTTAGGGTTACAAATACATTGTAGGAAATTTAGTAGGAACATTTGCAAATATAGAATCTGTGAATAATGAGGATCAACTGTACTGTGTATTCCGATTTTTCCTTCAAGCAATGATCATTTCATATAAAAAGTTCCCTACTATGCAGCTGTTTAAAAAGAGCAAGCAACTCTGAGGTTATATGTAACGTGTATAAGGGGTATGTCTCAGGACACCATCCATATGTTGACAGCTCCCATGTTTCTAACCCCATCCCCAGCCGCTCCATTTCCTCCAGACTCCTACATCCCATGGTTTCCTTGACATTTCTGCTTGGATGTTAGGACAGGCATATCAAAGCTGCTGTGTGTAGATACAAGGTCACGGTGACCCCTCCTCTCCCAGCCTTGCTGACCCCACAGCCTTCCCATTTCAGGAAATACCAACTCCTGCCTTTTCAGTAGTTCAGGGTGGAACCCCCACAGTCATCCCTGACACTTCTCTTCTTTACTACTCTCCACATCCAGCTCATCAGCAACTTCTGACAGATCCACATGCACAAGGCATCTGGAATCTGAGCACCACCATTGTTTCCACTGCTCCACCTTGGTCCTTACTAGCGTCTCCTTTTGCCTGGGTGACTGTCATTATCTCCTACCTGGTCTCCTCGTTTCCTGCCTTACTGCCTGGAGCTTCTCAGCACAGCAGTCAGAACGATCATTCTGAAATGTACGTCTAGCGGCTCATGCCTCTGCTCCAGACTCACCAGTGACTTTCCATCTCACGCAGAATGAAACGGTTGACCAAGGGCTACAAGACTCTACATAACATGGCTCTCCTCCTCATTCTGTGACCTCATTGCCTATCACTCTCTCCCTTGTTTCCTGTGCGCGGTGACCTCCTTGCTGCTCCTGTGTGTGTGATAACCACACACCTGTCTCAGGACCTTTGCATATGCTCTTCCTTCTGTTTGAACAGATATCCTCTGGTACTCACCTGATCTTCTCTTGAGATCACTACTGAAATGGCATCATGTAAAGCAAGCCTTCCTTCTCCCCCATCACAATCACGAGGACTCTACCCCTTACCTTGTTTACTTTTGAAAATAGAATACTTATTACCATCTGACATAATATATATTTATTAGACATTGGTTTCTTGATATGATTCTCTTTACTAAATATAAGCCCTCTGAAAGCAAGGACATTATTAATTTCTTCTCTGCTGCAACCAAGCGCCTGGGTCAGTGCCTTGCAAATGGTGGGTGTTTGTTCAACAGATATTTGTTGAATGAAGAAATAAGTGAACCAATAAATATAGAACAATATCCTCGGTGTATTAACTGGAGAATGTAAGGTGCAGAATGCTGTGTTTAGTTTACTCTGTTAGCATAAAAGGGGGGGACAACACAAGCACAAACATATCTCTCTCCTAGGATTAAATATGAATGTTGATGGCATACCCAAACCTCGTAACAATGGTTTCTTCTCAGAAAGATGATTGTCTCAAGGGTGAGAGAGAGAGAGACCTACTTTTCACGGTGCATTTGTGTGTGTTTTTATAATGTACATGTAATATCTTCCCTCAAAAAAAAAACACTAAAAAAGGTAAAGAGAGCATTTTACTTAAAAACCCTCTACTGAACATAAGCTGTATTTTGTGGAAAAATTAGAACTTGAGGGAAGGCTCCATGCTAATAGAATAGAGCTCTCAGACAGTTTCTTTTGCTTTTTCTCTTGGCTGTTTTGTGTATTTTTGATAGCTTCTGTTTCTTATTTTAAAAAAAAAGGATTGACATTTTCGGGTCATCTTCCTCCTTGCCATCTGCCACAAAATAACTTTGACATGGGGATGAGATAGGCACAATGTCAACTTGGCAACATTCAGAGTGCGGCTTTTATAATCTGAAAAAATTGCAAGTCTGTGTCAGAGTCACATTTTTAAATGGCCACATTTTCCTGTTAAAGTCTGCTTTTTGCCTTTTTTAAAAAAAAACCCTGTGGCTTTTTTCCTCTGGTTTTTCCATTTGGGTCTCCTGTACCACAAATCTGTTTTGGAAAATGGAAAATGCCCAGGAGTGTGGTCTCCGTCAGCCCTGCCCCCACCTTTGGTGTGGTCTTTCAGTGGTGCCCATCCCTGGGACCCAGCCTGAAACACTCAGCAACCTGCTTAGGCTGTATGCCAGGGTCAGTTTTCATGGGATGGTGTTGGAAAACGGAAAATATTATTTGCTCTTGTGTCATACTTAAGCCCACAAGTCTTGTGGATAAAGGTCTCTGAGATCGGTTGGTGGTCTTAAGCTTCAGCTGTGGACAATAGATTTGTAAGACTTACCCTCCAGTTATGATCTGAGCACTGAGCTGGGGCACAGGCCACACAGAGATGTGGATTAAGGCACCCACATCTATATTTTCAGGCGGCTTTTTAGACTTCACAAGGAATCTCCTAAATTGACAACTTCCATTGTGACCTTGTCTTATAAAAAGCTACTTTTCTCCTTTGGTTTCCAATAGGAATCAATAGTTTATTTCTGATATTCATCCTTGGTAATATCAGTATTTCCCATTAAGGTTATTCCATTTCCTTCTTCCTATCCTTCTGGATAGTCTCGGTGGTCTTTGGACTTGTATGTATAGTAGATGGACTGAGAAAAACGTAAAAAAAAACCACAAAAAAAAACAAAAACAAAAAACCACCACAACAATATGATATAAAGTGACCACCATAGTGCCTGTAGTTCCTTTCCCACAGTACGTCGATGCCTGGTAACTGTTGATCAGTTGTGACACAGTATTAATTACAGCATGTAGTTTGATTGCCTTCACCATTCCATGAATTCCTGCTGTCCACTTACGCTCCTTTCACATTACTGGTGACATGGAGTCATTTCACTTTAGCTCATGGCGAGCAGAGCAGGTGGTTTCTCTGATGTGTGTGTAGGATTCCTCTGACCATCAGATCCTCTGCCTTACCTCCCAGGCTGGGATTAGGATACTTGAGTGAGGGTAAGCAACCTGTGGTGCAGAGAACTCCCTGAGCCTTCTGATTTGAAACTCCCCTAACTTTATGATCTTCTGACATAGTTGTGATTTACTGGTCTGATTTCATTTTCACAGAGTGAAACAGGAATTCCTAAGACATCTGGCTTTCTAGTGCTCTTGGGAACGAAGTTAACACAGCTGAAAGGAAAAAGTTATCTCCAAAATCATCAGATGCTTGATTATTCAGAGATAGGGTACTTAAAGTCCTATCACCCTGTTGACAAAGTTAAATCTGTCTTTTAGGCAGGTGACAGTCATTGTGGATCAATGATGTTGCTCTTCTTTTTGTATTTGTTTCCTCTTAAAGTAGCAAAAATAAAGATGACCTCTTTATTAGGTATAACCTTTATTTATTAGGTATAAATAAGCCACGAGTGTGAAATATAGCAGGTTCTTGGTACACCATGAGCAGAGGACGTGTGTCTCATTGTTTGAGATCCAACTGAGAGTGAAATCTGAAGAGCTTGGTGGGATGATGTGGATGAAAGATTTAATTACCATGTGGGACTGCTTTCCTTCCTATCTTAATTCCCTAGAAAAGATCATCCAAGGGGCTCTCTTTTCTCATTTAAAAGAGATCACGCCTCCACAAACCTGTAACAAACATGTGTGTTCTTCAAAGTCTGTGGGATAACCCAGACTTGTTTCAAGGAACAGCTTTTAAATCAAAACTGTATTTCTTTGGAGACCTGTACACAGTCAGACAATTAAGTTCGTGAACTCATTCTAGAAAAAGTGCTACATACCTCATTGCTGAATATCACTACGGTCACCTTCGAAGTCCTCCCCTTGGGAAGCTATGCACTGATGCCAGCGCCTAGTCCACCCTTCAAAGCAATTTTGGAACTCTGTTTCTGGAATGGTCATCAGAGCTGTTGTCGTATTACCCTTGATGTCTTGAATGTCATCAAAATGTCTTCTTTTCAATATTTCCTTTCTCTTCGGGTAAAGAAGTCATTGGGGGCCAGATCAGGTGAGAAGGGAGGGTGTTCCAATCCAGTTATTTGTTTACTGGCTAAAAACTCCCTCACAGACAGTGCCATGTGAGCTGGTGCATTGTCATGATGCAAAAACCATAAATTGTTGGTGAAAAGTTGAGGTGGTCCAACTTTTTCACACAGCTTTTTCAGCACTTTCAAGTAGTAAACTTGGTTAACTGTTTGTCCAATTGGTACAAATTCATAATGAATAATCCCTTTGATATCAAAAAAGGTTAGCAACATTGTTGCAACAAGTTCGCAAACTTAATTGTCAGACCTTGTAGAATTACTCAGGGCTTGGATATGAGGCTTGTGGTTACCTTGAGGGGACGCAGGCAAGAAGGGCCAGAGGAGGAGCTGGGTCCAGGTACGAGACCTGCCCCCATGAGACAGAGCAGGAGATGAGGAATGAGTCAGAGAGCCAACTTCAAAGGCACACTCTGGAGCCGCTGTGGTACAGGCAAGTGGGGCACAATGCCATTTTCAGAGTTCATCTAGACCCAACAGTTGGTTAGAACACAATGATGGGGAACCAGCACCAAATTCAGAACAAGAAAGTCAGATATGTGCCTGTGACTACACAGGAGTAACTACTACCATCGGGCTTTGGATCCCGGACATTTTGGGCAGGGACCCCATTGTAGCAAGGGACAGTCTACATGGAGAAAGTAGCCATCCACGAGGAGTAGGAACTTAGTGTGTGTGTGTTGGGGGTAGTGGGGTTGGCAAGCACGTGGATGATTTGTGGTCATTTCTGGGTGTTATTTATGCACTGAATGTTTGTGCTCCCCCCAAAATTAATATATTGAAATCCTGATCCCCAATGTGATAGTATTTATAGGTGGGACCTTTGGGAGGCAATTAGGTTTAGATGAAGTCATAAGGGTGGGCCCCTATGATGTGTTTAGTGTCCTTACAAGAAGGAGACCAGAGCCCTTTCTCTCCCTTTCTGTCATGGGAGGACCCAGGAAGAAGGTGCAAACCAGGAAGAGCGCATTTACCAGGAATCAAACCAGCCAGCACCTTGATCTTGGACTTCCAAGCCTCTAGAACCAGTATGAGGAAATAAATTTTACTTTATGACCAAATCCTCATGATGATTTAAAGATGCAGACACAATGATTAATCTTGTATATAGAAAGACAACAATGATTCATGTGCCATTGGGAATGTACTCACGAAAAGAAATAAAAATAGTAATCAGTCAGAAAACCAACAAAAATATTTTATACCATTTTCCTGAATTGTTACTGATATCTGGGGTCATGCTGATAAGTGCCTGAAGAATATTTCCATTCTTGTTTAAAGCCCCTGCAGTTAAACTTAGGCTGCTTATTTGCTTTTCTGTGGGTTAACTTATTTCTGGAAAGCTTGTGTTCTCACTCCTGAGTTAAATGCAAACATCTTCTGCCAAACTGAAGTTAAACTGCCTTTGGCAGACATTGAAATTGGATCAGCATCAAAGGAAATTCTATTTGGCTTTGAGGGTTATTTGAACTTTTTCAAGATCAAGTTTCCCTTGTCGTGTTAATATTATTTGTGACATCTTGTTTCTCATCAGATGACTTTTATTGTGGCCCTTCACCTTTGAACTGTAGCTTGTCGTTCACAGAGCCATGGCTTGATGCCAAGGTGTGAAGGAACCATGAAATGTCACCCAGCCCGGCAGGACCACATCCATCTTCAGAGGAGGGAGGCTACCTGTGCCTGAGACAGATTGCTGAGAACCTTTCTTTGCCTGGAAGCCTCGCTATCCAGCACCGAGGAGTATGACTGCTGGTCTTAACTTAATGGACAGTTTTGTCATTTCTGTCATACTTAAACATGTCTCTACCTGTTTTACCTGCATACATTTTTACCATTATGGCTCCTTTACCTTCCCTTGCTGCTGCTTCTGAAGTTAGTACAATTAGAATTAGTACAACTGAAAGTGTGTACAATTGAAAGTTTGTTCCAAAAGACTGTTTCCACTGTAGAACTACAATATGAGATCACAAAGTGCCGGGAAAATAGAGGAGAGGGAGTGTGGGTTATGGGATCAGCTGCTTTAGCATTTAATGAACAGACAACCAGAAGCTGAGAGCTGAACTAATTGAGGCCATGTGTAATCCCACTGCTCTCTTGTAATTGTACCAAAAATACTTTTTGTTTTAGAATAAATATTGGAAGAGTGGTTGAGCTATTTTTCTCACCAGAGAATAAATATGTCCTCATATAGAACAGAACTGTGAGACTATGCAGTTGGTTAATAAGCAGAGAGTTGAAGGCAAAATAGGACGTGATTTTGGTTTTTGTATCTGTCATCCTCCAGATCTCAGTGAAGTGCATTTTCACTTATTTTAAATGCTCACTGTATCAAATAGACTAAAATAGTTGTTTCTTGGAGGATGTTTTGGTGGTGCCCTCCTGTTCCCTAAAGCCTGTTAGAATTCTATGTGTCTACTGAAAATGGAGACAGTAAGAACAAAAGTATTTGGAAGTTTCTGAAAATTTTCTAGGACAAAACGTTCACCACTTTAGCTCAAGAGCAGTTCATTCTCTAGAATGAAAAGGGATTCAGCCCTGTTTCGATCTGATTACAATTATTTTCCTCCCATCTTTACAGCTCACATTTTTGCTGTTTAGATCAGAGAAAAACTATCCAGAGCATTGAAGAATGTCTGTTAATCAGATTTGCTCATGAAAGTTGGGGGGAAAGAATGGAGGATAGGAACTTTTAAAGCTCGCATCTGTTGCTGGTGTGGAGAGTCAGTTGGAGTCAAGTTTTAAAGGCTCTCTGCTGTCTGGCGGTTCTAGGAGGCAACAGTTGTGTCAGCTAGCTAATTGTCACTTTGCTCAGTGACGCACAAACTGGTTGAAGAATAGATACGTTAAAAAGGAAAGCAGTTTGTTTTCCATATGGGATAATGGAGTTTCTGCTTTGTAGAATTTCCAGGAATTTAAGGCCTGATGGCTTCAAAAGTATGAAGGTGAACTAGAAAGCGTTTTATGTTCCCATCTGCCATTGTTGTGCTTTTCACTTTTCCGATAGTTCTATGCTATGAAGTAGTTGTGTAATCACTGAGGAATGAACTTTTTCAAGACTCCTGTGCTTGTTAATGTATATGACACATGAGAGCTGGGCTAGTGTGGAAGATGTGATGCTTCCCTCTGGTCAGAGTATAAAGAAAGGCACCCATGTGACAGTATTGCTGGGTGATGTTAATATTTTCATTATTAGTAACAATATTATTAACACTGATAATATCCTCTGGAGTTAAACTCTAGAAAGTTTCTATACTATCCTTGAGACTTTTGATCCCCAAAATGAATGACTTCCTGTACTGGACAATAACAATTCTAGCTTATAATTATGAGATGGCTGATGGGTTTATTCCCATTTTATAGATGAAGAAACTTAGGACCAAAGAGCCTAAATGACTTGTCCAAGATCCCCAATTAGTCTTGAGTATAAGAGTGATATAGGGTACATCTACTCATTCAGATATTTTGCCATGCTGTCCCGTTGTCAGATATGACATTTCCTTCTCTTCAACTTCACCCCACTTTTATCTAGGTACCCCATCTTACCTTTACGCTCAGAACAAGGCTCTCTTCCTCCTTGATAAAAACACCTTTTTTTATCATTCATTTTTCTGATGCGACTGTATTTATTGTCTGCCATGCACAGCCTCTCCTTATTTTTCTGTTTTCTTAGTTTTGACTTGTTGATGAAAATTGTAGCTGTTCACAGTTACTCTTGGTTACTAATTGTTTTGAAATATGCTTTATCTGCCTGCCTGGATATGACTTTGTTGTGGACAGGACCTTCAGCTTTTGCTTCTTTTTGCTCATAGCTTAATATAGGAAGGGGGAAACTGGGGTGATTTCCTATGTTTAGATCTCCTGTAGCCAACACCGTACCCCCCAAACAGTGTTCTCAATCCTGGTCTGTGTATGCCAGGTGTCCAGAGTCTACTGTTATCTGTCATTGCAAAAACATTTATAAGAGTGTGAGGTAATTTGGGGGGAAATTCTACTCCATTTTTCCTAAATAAATCCCACTATTACCTAATGAAATATTGTAGTTGCAATTTAAAGGCTATACCATAGTATACATAAATTATTTATGTATCTACACACACACACACACACACACGCACAGTGCCAAAAAAGTGTATACACATTTTAAGAAAGGAAAAAACGGTATTAAAATTGTAATTTTTTCAATATATACTGATAACAAAAGATGAATACAATTCACATTTGACTTCTGCAATTAAAAGAGGTGCTCAAAGTGGTTCCCATCAGCATCCAGACACTTCTGTTTATGGTGAACTACTGCTTTAGCAACATTGACCAAAGCATCCACTTGTATACATTTTTTTGGCACCCCCGGTATATATATTTGAAGTGCACTTTGAAAATCTTGCCAATATTAGGAAATTTAATTTATAATAATTTGCAGTGCTCACCCACTTTTTATAAAATGTTTTTCAAATTGTCTAGTCGTGAGCTGCACTTTGTCTTTTCTATCCCCAGAAGATGACCCTTCCAACATGGTGTGAGAGGCAGCTTTCTGATAAGTGGGCTGCATCAGCAAACATTTCTTGGCATGAATTTGGCAGTCTGCTTTGCAGCAGATGCTCTTTCTGTTCGTGCCCCTCCCTGCCTGTCCTCCTTCCCCATGGTACTTATGTCTGGAGCAGAATATGCTTTCCGTTTTAGTACTTTCCATTTAGTGCTTTCCGTTTATCTGGACTAGTTGCCTTGCAGGAAAACTAAGTGTCTCTAGAAAAAAGGGACTGACTTTCTCATAAGAATACTTAGGAAGCAGACAGAAAAAGGAGGACTTTCTAGAACCAGCCTTCATTAGAATATGGTGTGAGGATGGCTGGATGGTAAAATCTTATCACTCAGTCACATTGTTTCCTTTCTCTTCAGTTGAATTTTATTGTGCTTTTAAAGACAGGATGGGGTATGCCCCAAATCCAAACTGTTAAAACTCATACTGAAGAAAACATTTGCATTTCCTAAGGATTCTTTGTTTCCTTACATTTATCTTATTTTCTTTACAGCTGAGCTCTTTTAATACATTCAAAATATATTTACATTTACAGAAAGCAACATCATCAACAAAATTACATATAGATGACCTTTGAGGAAACTTGCAGTTGAGTGACAGTAAATCCTCCAGACCATCGCCTTCTAGAAGCTTCTCCTGGAAGCTCCCTGAAGTCTTCCCAGCTTACACTTACTTAGTACGCCAGAGACTGCTTGGGTGGTTACCTTTCCTTACTCCCTGTGCTATGCACTCCCACCCCCTAGGGTCAGGTGTGACCATGTGATTTGCTTTGGCAAATGGAACCTCAGTGGTGTGTGTCTTAGCCCACTTTTGATCAGAAGCGTTCATTGTGATTGCAGAGTTTACATGCCACGAGAGGCTTTATCCAGACAAGAGCTGTTCTTTCAGCCTTGATCCCAGAATAAGAAGATAAGCAGACCCGAACCCCACCTGCAGTCTAGAACTCCAATTATTCATTTCTTGATTTATTCAGTACATCGTGAGGGAATGCCTAGGCACTGGTGGTGCAGTGAGGAGCAAAAAGATATGCTCTTTATGCTCACTTACCTTAACAGTAAGTAATTGGAAACTCTGAATACTAAAATAAACCTAAATAAATTATAAGATGCAAAATGGACATGCTTGTTTTAAAGATAAAATGCTAGAATGTTAAGAACTTTTGCAGTTCCGGTGGGGCATGTCAGACAAGCCACAGAGGTACACAGCATTTATGTCCATTTTGGGAGGAAAGTTTGGGAAGCACTGACTGGGAAGTGTAAGTATGAGATGAGGTTGGGTCGTCAGTGGGTCTAGGAAAACAGAAGTAGAAGAACAGGAAAACTGGAGACCTTCAGGTGTATAATACTGTATCAATCCTTCCAATGCTGAAATAGTTATATCCACGTAGGAGAAGAAATCATAAAAGACATTCAAGTTTCCATACAGTTGCTTCATAAGAAGTGGGTACAGAAGTAAGCTTTTGGGTGGTGTTATTAAGATATGCATATTTAAAGATAGTTTAGTACCTAAAGAAAGAGGTAAGTAATGACGCAGAATTAGGAAATTTCATAACATCACAATTCTATAGGTTGGTTGTAGAGTTTGGGGCTGTAAGAACGAAGTGCCAACTTGGACCACAAGAAACCATTCCCAGGAGATGTAACATGTTGACTGGAGTCCGAGAGCCTGGGTTTTGTTCCTGACTCTACTGCTTGAGAATTATGGTAACTTGGGCAAGTATCTTAATGTTTTTAAATCTCAGTTTTCTCATCCATAAGATGTTATCTACCATATAATGGCTTTGTATTAGTGAGTTAATGTGCGTGAACCATTTGTAATGGTGCCTGGCTCATTGTAAGTGCTCAGTACAAGATGGTATTATTTGAAACTATGGTAGAAGTACTAGATCTTTCTGTAGCAATGAGAAGGAGCCCTAGACTTAATAAGCTTAGTGAAGAGTTTTTTTAAGTGTCCCTGAAACAGTCTTATTTCTGGATGTGAGGCACTCCGAGCAAAAAACCTGTGAAACTTTTTAATGGTATTTTCTTTTGTCCTCAGAACATCTGTTAAAGTAAGCGAAGCCTCTAAGCCTTGCATAAAAATCTGGCTGATACATTTTCGATTCTAGTACAGTGATATGAATTGGGGTTCTGATGCTGTGCTTGAAATGTAAGAGTGTGATGGGCTTCTCACTTTCTATTTTCAAAGGGATGATGAAATACTTTGTACTTGGGCAGCCCGAGCCCTGTAATTCTGGCTGCTTGTCATAAAATTCAGGACCCCACTTTACTTGCACCATAGAAGGGCTTTATCCCTAAGATAGCTTGAGACCACAAGTCATGGGCCACACCTTTGCTATGACTTTCTGTTCTCCGTGTCCCTCCCGAGAGCATGAGGAAGGTCCCACAAGCTGTGAGAATACTCCAGCCACCCATCTCCACATTGCCCAGAGGGGCGAGGGCCTAACTACTCACTCTTAATGACAGATCATCCTTTCTTCCCCCTGCATCTCAGGAGGACTGTGGGAGGTGGTACAAAGCTTGCTCGAGCATGACCTATGCTGTGTGACTCCACGTCTCTGTGTGAAGTCTCGCTCATTTAGAGAAACAAGGACCTGTGTCTCACTCTAGCCAGGGAAATAAAATATTGGTTCTTAGATAATGTATACATTATTCCAACTTGGTGCTGGCATTGCCACCTGACTCTGGGATCAAGAACACCTCCTCCTGGACCCTCAGTCAAGAACATGTGGCCACAGCCCCACACCCGCCCAGGTATTGCTGGGTGAAGGGGACTCCTGGGTAGGAGGTGGTGCGGATGTTCAAAGAGCATCATCACATTCAGTTATCACTGATCCAAAAAGTCCTCACCATTTTCAATGTTACATAATCTACCAACAGCGTTTGAATTTGATACAGCAAATCACTCCTTCCTCCCAAAGTCCTTTCTGTGCTGAGCTTCCAAGGTACCTCACTCTCTTTGCTTTTCTGTGATCTCCTTTGCTGATTCCACCTCTTGCTTCTGACAGCTAACTACCGACGTGCCCCAGGGTTACTTCTTTTACTTTCTATGCTGACTGCATAGATGATCCCATCCAGGCTCCTCTCTGTAAATATTAACATGCTGGCCACTCTGACGTTTATCTTTAGCCTAGACCTTGCCCCTGAACTTCAGACGAACATCCTATCTATTTGATGCTCGATTTGTATGTCTAATGGGCATCTCAAACCTAACACATCCAGGACAGAACTAGTTTAAGCTACATTCCTTTTCTCCCCGGATTGTAGCAAAAGCTCTGTGTCTGCCCTTATCCCCTGAGGCTCTTCTCATCAAGTGTCCTTTTGAGTGGTGTCACTCTTCTGCTGACAGGCCTTCAGTGGCTGCTTTCCCATTTCGGAGTCAAGCTGAAGTACTTATAATGTTCTGTGAAGTCCTGCAGGATGTGGCCTCACATTGCCGTGCTGACCTTTCTCTCTCTCTCTCTCTCTCTCTCTCTCTCATTCTTTTCTTATTCTCGCTCCCTTCCTCCCACCTTCTCCCACAAAGATGCCAGGAGTATGTCCACTCTAGGACCTATACCTTGTTCTTCCCTCTGTCTAGACTATTCTTTCCCCAGATTAACATCATGTCTGACTTCTCACTTGCTGGAGGTCTTTACACCTGTATTAGCTCTTAGTGTACTCCACTGTGCCCTTTTAAAATCACAACGCTCTCATCTGGTTGCAGTTATAACCATATGAAGTAATTAATACGTATTTAAGGTGACTTTTAAAACTTATCTTTTCCATCTCCCATGAGAAGGGAACAGAAAATTTTGTTTGGTTGGTTCGCTGCTATAATCCATTCTCTGACATATAACAGGGGCTCCAATAAGTGTTTACAGAATGAATTAGTGAATTTACATGGGTCAGGGTTGCAAAATTGGGCTGGTATTTCAGCTTCAAGAGCCAAATCGCTCAAAGAAGGTATCAGGGGAATCTATTGAATCAACACCTCTGTTCACAAATGGGAATTTTTGTTGTCATACCGTGTAACAAGGGCATTTTTTGGTTTGTTTTTGTTTTGTTTTGTTTTAAATTAATTGGTCCATTTTATTTAGCTGAAGGTATTTAGTTTCAGGGCTGCCAAAGCTGTAGCTTATTAAGAAGCCATTTAAGAATCAGAAAGGAAGATACATTATTGACTTGTTTCAAGTTATTTAAAGGTATAAATTACCTTGTATAAATACATGCAGAATTATCTCTAGTTCAAGAATCATTTCATGGTATTGATTTTTGTGATGTCACAATATAGGCCATTAGTGCAAGGAAAAGAGCATCTTTCGACCAGTGACCATGAATCAAGAAGTTGCTCTTAGCAGAAGGTGGGATAAGTATTTCTGATAGGGTAGCGGTATTTATTTTGCCATGTTTCTGGTTCATGTTATTAATTGAATCTGTTGATTTCTTGCAGTTTCAACAATACTGATGATAGACTCATAAAACTAGGGCATCCTAGCTTTCCTTCAGCCTTTTTTGAAAGGATCATATTTAGGTATTCTCTGTCAAATAATCATACCTAAATACTTTTCTTAAGATACCCATAGGAAATTATACTTCCTCCATTGCTGGTAGTCTTTCCTTCTTCTCTTCTCTTCTCTCTTCTCCCCGCCCCTTCCTTTCCCTTCCCTTTCAATAATTTATAGAGGAAATTTCAAATATGTACCAAAGTAGATAGAAGAGTATAATGAAACCCACATATCCATAATGCAGTTTTAAAATTTATCACCATAGCCTTTCTAATTTCCTTTACATCTTTTCTTAAAATCTTCTCTCTTCTTTGTCCTATATTGAGAATCTTAATTCTCAACACTGAAAATGATATAATAGGAATATTACATAATTACTTGTTTGCTCTGTCTCACAAATACACCTGGAACAGTCACAGAAAACAACAGCCAACACTGCAAAACTGAAAGTTTACAAGTTGCAATTCTCTTTGTCCTTAGGATATATCCCTCTAGGAGTGCACAGACAAAAATAGTGTTTTATCATCAATTATGACCGGTAATCTTGGTCATACAAGTCACAAGACAACATATCACTTGTAGTCATACAAGTGCATACACAGTTGGGTTAATTTCTTTTGGTTTATTTCAGTCATTTAGGCTTTGCTTTTTAAATTTTAATTTTGGTTTGTAATTATGCAAAATATTTACATAGATCTAAAGTCAAATCCACTAAACAAGGTACTTTCAAAGAGGTCCAGCTTCAATCTTGACTATTCTATCCTGGAATTTTTCCCCTCCTTAGGTAAGTTTTTACCTTTATATTTTATTCTTCCATCATTTCTTTTTCCTTTTTTTCTTTTTTTTTTTTTTTACAGCTGCATACTGTTTGAGGGATGGGAGATCAATGAACACATGGTTGCTAATTATGATTAAGGAGTAAGTACATCCATTGGGTGAATGTCCTATAATTGAATCAACTGTCCTCTGCTGATGAATTTTCCAGTCTTTTGCTATTTCAGAGTCCTACAGCCCATTCATCTTTTCATATTTTTTTACCAGTGAATCTTTGGCATTGATTTTCCTAGAAGAGGGATACTGGGTGAAAGGCTAAATGCATATGTGAATTTAGGTCGATTCTGCCAAATTTTCCTTCGTAGGAATGGTGCCATTTTGTATTCCTCCCTCCAGCATTTAGGAATGACTGCTCCCTCAGCCTCACCAACAGAGTACACCAGACTGGGAGTTTTGTCAATCTAACAGGTGAACAAAATCTGTACCTCAGTGTAGTTCTGTTCCTTTGAAATACAGAGTTAGGAACAAAGCAATTTCTCTAGAGATTTGGAAATCATGACATAATATTACAGATAATATGTATCAGAAATTGAATGCGTTTCTCACTGGGGTCTGTCCAAGCAGACTTATTCATATAGTCACAGATTCCCTTGGGTGCTGAATTTGTGATGGTTCTTACAGTACCAATTGTTTACTGATAACTTTCAGCTGCCCGTTCCTCCATTGGATTCCTCAGTTAGGTCTGGAGCTGAAAGTGCTGGACATTTCTGCTTTGCCAGCCTGCCAGACACTTTCAGCTGCTGCTTGCAACAGTAAAGCATGTTTTTCGTTATGTAATAAATGAGAATGTGAGAAAGAAATTTCTTCCTCTTTAATTACTGCTGCCTTTTACCATCATCTTAAATGAAATGGACCTCAAGAATCTTCTAGTTCAATTTCCTAACCCCAAATTTTAAACTTGTATGAGGACTCATATTTCTTCAAAGTATTTATTGTACTTGATAGGTAGAAAACTGCTAAGATAAGTAATAGATGACAAACAGGCATGGGAAGGTTGTTTTACCCAAGACTAATGAGCTAGTAGTGAGAAAGCTGGGTCTACAACCCATAGCTGGAACTTTCCTCCATGTAAGCCTGGGTTTTTCAAAGGGTAGAAACCCTGACAAGGCTCAATAGTAATTAATCCTTTTCTGTCAGGAAACTCTTCTCCACTTCAGAATTTAATCCATCCTCCACTCCACTTTCTCTGGCACCTAGCTGAGGACAATCCTACTTAAATCATCCTTCACCAAGACGCATTAATTTTCTTCTCATAAGAACAGTGAGATTTTAGCTTCCACACAATTTATGGTTTTCAATAAATTTACAAGAGAAGTTACTCACTGGAAAGTGTTTACTTTTAAAAGTTTGGATCTTTTCAAAGAAATTGTATAGATCTATTATATTCTGAAATACTCTTCAGCTATTAAAAGAATAAAGAATAGCTCTGTCATGCAAGTTGGCAGGCGGTCTCCTGTCCCGTTCCCCACATAGTAACGCAGGACATGGTGAGGCCAAAAAGGAACACCCACGGAGCCATAGATAGGGGAGTCACACCACTATATTCTTGCTGGTGGCTGGGTTGGAGACACAGGAAGCAGGAGCCACACTGTCCGCAACCCGCCGTCCTAACTGCAATCCGCACTTGCCAGCCACCATCTTTTTGCTAGCCCCCATTTTTGCTGCTAGCGTAGCCACAGCAGTTATATTAGTGGCCAATGGCTCACTGGTTACAGCTGACGGCCAACTAGCCACAGCTGATGGCCATCCAATCACAGTTGATGGCCATTTACTACCTGAGCCAGCACCTTTCCACGTGAGGCCGAGAGCCTGGAAATTGTACTCCTGGCTCTGTCCCCACAAGCTCTGTGTACTGATGTAGAAGAATCTCAAAGATTGAGTAACCTAAAAAGCAAGTAGCAAAAAAATATGTATGGTTTGATTCCAATTTGTTAAAAAAAACAAACAAGCAAAACTATATTTGTATAGGTACATAAATGTATAAAAATGCATGGAGTTCTCTACAGAAATAATAGTAAACTGTCAGCTATGATTATCTCTGGGGAGAGGAGTACTGGTGAGGGTGGGAGGAATTTTGGTGTAGACTATATGTTAGAAGACTGTATTTCCGTTTAAAAATAGGAATGTGTGATATATTACGTGAGACATTTTAAAAAACCATTGTGGAACCAAAGGGGAAAAAAAGCCACTAATAAAAAACAACAACAACAGATCATGGTATACGTACATTCTGTTAAATGCTTGTTCCAATTTGGGAGCCCTCACGTTCATCTAAAGCTCCCACTGAGTAAGGGAGTGAGGAGAAGGAGAAAAGGAGGAAAAGCCCATCTCAGAGTATATTACTGAGGTCTCATTCCCACCCATGGGCTTCTAGACACATAGGATGTCTCTCAGACTTACCCACTCAGGGACCACGGGGAGAAGCCTGAACTCACCCACTGCCTCCTGTCTCCTTAGGTGCAGACCTGCCACTGGGGCATAAACTCCCCATTGCTTACTACTTGTGCCTGTGTCCTTTACGGCAGATTCTCAGGGCAGAAAGCAAATGACAGGTGGTGTGTTTGAGAGGAGGTGCTGTGAGCGGGAAGGAAGTCAAAGAACACACACACCTGGCCTCAACAGCCACAGTCCAAATCAGAGACTGAGAACCAGGCAGGCCAGGGCGTAGTGAAGGACCTTCTGCTCACCCTCCAAAAGGTCGTCTGGCCTTGGAACTGTCAGATATGGCATTGTGCCAAGAATGCTGCCTTATTTTCCCTGAAGGGTGATTGATTGAACATGTTTCAGAAAGAGAAGCCTACCTCCACATGTCTTCTGTTTCTCAGTCTGGAGCTAGAAGAGTTGGGTAGGTAAGATGGGTAGGTTTCTAAGAAAGTGTTACAGAAATGGTGGGAAAGTGCAGCCTTTCATGTTCTGTCCTATAATTTGTATTCATTGCAATGTAATTTATTACTGTAATTTGCTTGTAACTCCTGGCACCGTTTATGGATCTTAAAGGACTCTACCTCCACTTCCTATTCATCGTATAATTTTATTAGTTGATACAGCAGGAATTACATTCGCCCCCACGATTTCCAGTCTTCCCATATTCACTGATTACTATATGCAGTGGTATTTTTCACTTTTAAGGAAAACTTCCTCTTGTACATGTTCATATTAGAAGGGAAAAAATGAGTGTGGACATTAAAGAACAGAATATACTGGTTTATGGGGAAACTTTTTTTCTCATGGTGGGCATAGTAAATAAAAATCTATCTTTAATAGACACATTAAATCCATATTTTATAAAATAATGCCAACAAAAATAAATGTTTTTCTCTATAGCCAGCTAAATAATAAATTAATGTTATAAAACTTCCAGTAAATTAATGTTATATTGTGGGGACAAAACCCCAAAAAGCAGTTTCCAGGCTCTCGGCCTCACATAGAAATGTGCTGGCTCGGGTAGTAAATGGCCATCAACTGTGATCAGATGCCAGCAGCTATGGCTAGTTGGCCGTCAGCTGTAACCCGTAAGCCATTGGCCACTAATATAACTGCCGTGGCTACGCTAGCAGGAAGATGGGGGCTAGCAAGAGGGGATTGCAGAGAGGTGGATGCCGCCAGCGAGAATATAGTGATATGACTCCCCTACCTATGGCTCCGTGGGTGTTCCTTTTTGGCCTCACCATGTCCTGCATTCTTATGTGGGGAGCGGGAGCAGAGACCCCACCGGACGCCCCGCATGACAAATGGCGCAGTGAGCAGGGTCCCCTGTGCGACATATATAAAATAACTGACCATGTAATTTGTGTAATTATTTACATTTTAAAGTATTTTTTGTGTACTATATTGAGCTGCCTTGATATCTAGAATCATTTTCCTTATATCTCTTTATTTTTCCATCTTTTTACAAAGCTCTCTCAGGAAACTCTTACAAGACATTACAAGACATCGTAAATTTTTAAAAACAGCTTTTTTGAAACCTTTTGATTAATGCAGTGAAATTTAAGGTGGTGAAGATTGGTGCAAAAAATATGTTTTATTTGTATTGTTCTGTTTTGTTATGGGAGCTATAAAACTACGAATAATTCTATTTGTTCCATTTATTCTCAAGTTTATGTAAATTATATCCTACAGTTATCCTGTCACAAACATAATTGACTGACCTTGCTCCTGAAATGTATTCTATACCATTCTCTCAGCATGAATGGGCTTGAAATCTCTTCGTCATTTTCTCAGCAACATTGATAGCAGGGAGAGCTCTAACGCATTGGAGAAGAACAGAAATATAATAGGCTGAAGTGTTGGAGAATATTCTGTGGAAAACAAATAAGTTATTTTTTCCCTTGACCTTAGAACATGATTCTAATCTCATTCAACAAATGTTTACTAAACACCTCTTTTGCCAGGAAATGCTCTAGCCATTGGGGATACAGTGGTGAAGAGGACAGGCAGAGCCCCTGCCCTCGTGGGACCTATGAGCAGGAGGATGGAATGGGTGAAAGAATAATGAGCTTTCAAATCAGTAACAGCCATGGAAGAAGTAAAGCAGGTCAGGATAACAGAGTGCAGGGGCTTCTTTTTTTGGCTGCTAGGACTGTCAAGTCTGGCTTCTCAAAGAGGTGACATTGGAGCAGAGATCAGGATGATGATATACCAGGGTCTGAAAGGAGAGTGTTCCAGACAGAGAGAACAGGAAGTATGGATGGCTCGATTAAATAATGTAATGTCAAGACCCATGTAGCTGGAAAGTCGTTAGGTAGGGAAACGTGATAGGATGTAGGATTGAAGGGCCTGCAGAGGCCAGATCATGGCGGGGAACGGGGGGTACTCACAGTCCATAAGAAACAGTACGGATTTTATCCTAAGTGAAATGGGAGGGAGAGAGGAGTCAACATGATCCTGTTTCTGGTTGCAGAAGCCCACTCTAGCTGCTGGGTGGACAATAGACGGTAGGGGGCAAGAGTGGATGCAGAAGGCTATGGTGGGAGGGGCAGAGACATGGGCCAAATTTTGGAACACATTTTGGAGGTATTGTTGATGAGGGTCAGTGATGCAGTCAATGAGGGTGGAAGAGACAAAGAAGAATGAAGGATGACACCCAAGTTTGGGGCTCAAGCAGGATGATTGCTGGCACCATCAACTGGGATGGGGGGACAGTGGGGAGAGGAGCAGGCTTTGGGGTGAGGGTATCAAGAATTGTGTTTTGCTCATGTGTTTGAGATGTTTATTAGACATTGGAGTGGTGATGTTGGGTGGGAGGTTAAAGATAACAGTCTGGAGAGCAGGAGAGGGGGCAGGGTCAGAAATAAAAGTTTGGGCATCATCAGTATGAAGATACAATAGTTAAAGCTACAGTAGGGGTTCTGTTTACTCCTACTTTGCAGCTTCTACTAACTCCAGGATTTCCTTCTGCTCCATGAATGTGGGTTTCCGCTCGGCTCGTGCTTTGGCTGGGTCTATCTTTCTTTACAATACTACATACAGAAGAGGCTTATGCACATGGAAACTTGTTTGACAGGAGGCTCTCAGAAGGTTGGGAGAGCAGCCTGGTGTTGGAGAAAGATCCTGAGACCTGGAACTGGAGAATGTTGGTTTTAGGTACATGATGAGACACTCTTGCCTAGACTTCAAGTTCTTTATCTGAAAAATATGGGTAATAATAGTACTAAACTCGAGCAATGACAATAATCTGTGTGTGCATAATTTTATAGCTATAAACAGACTTAATATACAGTGAGTGCTTGATAAATGCATTTAAAACTGAATTTTAATTTCCTTTGCTAAAGTTTAGGGTCCCTAAGATCAGGGACTGCCCATTTACTCTTGCTATAACTGAGGACTTTAGACAAACTTGTTTTTTGTCAGAGGCAAATGCCATGAGTTTTTGCATTTTATCCTTTATTAAGCCTCAATATTTGGACATTCAGTATATATTAGATAAATCATGATTATCAACTAGTGTTTTTTGTTATTTGTTTTTCTACATTTTAGTCTCTATAGCCCACTACTGCCTACCCCTGCCAGGCCCAGAGGCAACAGTTTAACCAATTAAGAAGAATTCTTTCTGTTTTATGATTATTAACACATATTTTTGAGACCAATTATGTCTTTATTCTCTAGTAGTATGGCTTCTACTTCTAGGAAAGAATGAATAAGCTGTGCTAATTTTACATACCCGGCATTTTCTTAATTGTGTCATATGTTTTTGTCCAGAATGCATTTAATTTGGAAGTATTCCCAAGACATGTAAAAGTGAGTGCCAACATCTTTTTCAAATATAAATTGGATTTGAAAATGTTTATGTTAGATGCATGCAATTTAGTTATTTCTTTTCACATAAATTCTCCCTGCTCACACTGAGAAAACCTCCAGAACAGTGACACTTATTGTATCTTTTCTCAATCAATTCACAAACATTTATTGAGCCCCTACTATGTGTTCTTGTTCTCCAGCTTGGGAATTAATTATTGGGGAAGGTTTAGCTTTGTAAGAAAGGAAAATTCTAGAAACTCAATGCTGGAATGAACCTTAGGATGCTGTCACCCTGCCTCTTAATGCATGAGCCCCTTCTACAGCTTCCCCCCAATGGTGCCTCAGCTGCTCCCTGTTAGTGAGGGGACTCACCACCTCCCTAGGTTTTCTGTTGGAATTTTGGACAACTTTGATCCTTAAAATTACGTCTTCATATTGTATAGAGATCTTCTCTGTGGCTTCCACCTAATCTTCCTAAAGGGTATTGTGCTTTAATAACTTGGATATGTGCAATGCTGGAAGATTGCAAAGGGTTTTTGCATGTTTTCTCCTTATAGTTATCATGGGAGATAGGCATTATACGCCCATTTTACAGATGAGGATAATGGATCTTAGAGTTAAGTGACTAAGCTCAAGAGCACATAGCTAGTATAACACAATTTAAAACTTGCAGTTGAAACTCCAAAATCTTTGTTCTTTCCACCAAACAATGGCCTCTATGGTTATAATACAAGACATCCCAGAAAGTACTTAGTGATTGGTAGCCAAACAAATTATGTAAAGAGATTAATGAAGAAGGCATCTGAATGGGCTAGAGGCGGCTGAGGTTTTGTGGAAGAGGATAAGCACGTCCTCTCTTGCCGTGGGCTGACTGATCACAATGGATCACAATGCGACCAGATGCCAGTGTCTTCGGAAAAAAAGCTTGCCCCTGTTGTGAAACACTTCATGGTTTTTGGTTGAGCAAAGAGAAGCTTTTCTATGGAAACACAGCCTTTAGTAGTTTAGTATGTATGAGCTGTATTAAGTCTGTGGAATGGAATGGTAATTTTTCCCATTGGCCTCCATATCATAATCTGTATTGCTGGGTTACACATGTGAGTGCTATGTTGCTTGGGCCCTCTATGCTCCTGTGGTGTAAATACATAGGACGTTTTCTGCTGTTCTTTGTCCTCTTACATCTGAATTGGACTTTTAAAACATGGCCTTGATTTACCCCTTTTTTTCTTTAAACCCATGCAGTCTTTGCCTTCTGCAATTAATAGGGAAGTCCGAATTTGGGGAAATACAATTCCAAGTGTTTTTCTCCAGAAAGGTGCTGGAGTTTAAATATATCTAGAATTGGGACTTTTTTCTTTCATGTTTCTATTTTAGTTCTTTGAGCTATTGTTGAGCCTCTAGAAAGACTTGCCGTGAACATCTGAAGCATTAATTAACTCATACTTCTTAACGTGTTTATTCTTTCTTTTAGTAAATATTTGTATATTCCTATTCTGTTCTAGGAACTCGGAAGATGTTGAGGATGGAAAAAAAAAAGACATGTCAGGAAGGTCAAGGAAGTAATCATAGAAAAGGAGATGGTAGAATAGCCTTGAAAGAACTAGATAGGGAGTATATTGTTGTGAGAAGACTTTCTATCTCCTAAGCTGTGGCCCTGTTTATTGGTAGGATCTCTGCTGAACCTACTGAAACAGAACGTATATCATGGATGAATTGCTAGTCCTTGGCCCTTAATGTTCATTTCTTAATCTATTAGACATGTTCTATAGCTTGCTCTTTCATCTTTCTTATCTAATAATGATTGGGACCAGAGTGATACCACTGGAGATAATGAAAGGTGATTGGATTATGGAGATGTATTTTGAAGTTAGAAGGGAAAGGACTTTATCAATTAGATGAGAGAGAATGAGAGAGAGAGAGAGAGAGAGAGAGAGAGAGAGAGAGAGAGAGAGAGAGAGAGATGGTTCAAGCAATGGAAGGATGGAGTTGCCATCAACTTCAGACATGTTAAGTTCAAGGTATCTATTAAATACTCACTTGGCTATTTGAGTCTAGAGTTTGGGTGGAAAGGTCCAGCTACATTCAAGTAGAGATATAAATGTCAAAAGTATCAGAGTTCAAATTTTCATGGCAGGGGAATGATACTATTGGCAGGTCAACTAAGTTGAGGACTGATTTATCAACATGAAGGTTGTTGATAAACTTGACAAGGGAATTTTCTCTGGAGGGGTAGGAACTGGAGACAGTGAATACAGACAAATATTTTGAAGTACTCTCTGTGAAAGGAAAACAATTAATGAGATGGTACCTGGAGGGGAAGGTAGATTCAGGAGGGTATTTCTTTTATAAACATTGCTCTTTATAGACACTTCTGTTACTAACCATCCAGCATCCAACTACTCCTTTCCTTATCCATTCAAATTCTTTATAGTTATTGTAGTAACTACTGTCTTTACCCAACCAGTCCACCTTGCTTTGCTGTGTGAACCATATTTAATCTCCTTTCCCTACCTTCCCAGACTCCATCTCTTTATGTCCTGTGGTCCCATTAACTGTCCTTATCTTTCTTATCACCTTAAAGTTTTCATGCTGCCTCTTTCCCTTCCTTTCCTAGCCCTCTAAGCCTTATTATATCACCAATAGTGTATATTGTTCATTAATAGTCAAGCTTCCACATGGTCATGTCTCTGTTAACTGTTGGGCTTATCTCCTTCATGTTATTTCTTCATTCTCTAATGATTCCTCAGAAAAAAAACGAAAACACAGCAAGCAGCTATTCGTTATGGCAAAGTTCAGTATAGGAGTAAATCTCCATTTTGTCTACAGTTCTGGCTAACGTCAGGTTGTGTTTAGCATGTACGCAGGCAAGAAGAAATGGAATCATTTATCAAGCAGAAAGGAAGCAAATTCTCTATAGAAGGGATAAGGAATCGTGCCTGAGTGCCAAACTGAGCATAATGAAAGCTAATTGTTGCCTCCAAAGTCAAACTTTTAAAATTAATTTGTTATATAAATGAAAATACATATCTTAGTAAAATATTTTTATTTTAAAAATATTTCTATGAACCATGTTTTTATCTTTCACTTTGTACACGTTTGATTTCTTCACCGCAAACCTCAATTTAATTGAGAAAATAGAAGCCAAAATGTCCCAAAAGCTAATGTTTTGGGATTTCTCAGTTACTCTATTATTCCCTGCCTCCCTGCCACTCCTCCACCCACCACGGGCCTCCAGCCCTCCAAGGGGAAGACCAGCTCAGGGAGGGAGAGCCATTTAAGTATCAGGCTGTCTAGAGCACTGTGAGCCCCTGAGGGCCGAGAGAGAGGCCACTTGTCTTCTTTCAATCAGACCACTGACTGGTCTCCCCCTGAGCAGAAATGGTGCCGCCGACCAGGTGAGACACTGGGGATCGGTACTGTGGACAGAGGTTTTTGCTCAGTGCTGCTTCTTACCCAGGTCAGCATGATCTGAGGAAGCCATGGTCTGCACAGTCAGGGAGCTTGAAGGCTCACATTCTTCTTTAAAGGATATTTTAGAATTCCCCAGCATGGAGTTGCTCTTTGACAGCAGGACATGTTCCTCCCTCACCCCTCCCAAAACTTTCCCAAAGGCAAAGCTAAGTATACCAGGTGTCTCCCTGCCTCTGATTATTGTGTGCTTTATTTGTATTAAACTTTCCTTTTCATAGGACAGATGTCCTATTTCGAGGATAACCGAATGTGGAGTAGGTTCTGGGAAACCTCGTGGAACCCTGTTTTTGGTCAGATTCCTTCTTGGTTATTGTTTAGCTTCACTCATGTGGTTAAAAGAATGCAAACCTTTCTACAATTAGTTTCTTGATGTCCATCCTCCTCCTATAACCCAAGCTCCCTCTCTAAACAGTACTTTCCTTTGATCATTTTCTTAACTTGAATATCTCCCTTACCTTATTTTTCAAAGTCAGTTTAAAAAATTCCTCATTCGGTTTTCTTTTACTATTTGTATTACTTTGCTGCATTATTGTAACACTGAAATAATGATCCCTGTTACAATAAATGCCTGTGCAAATACAGTACTGAACTATTAAAAAATCTACTGCCAAGACCCGTCTTCTATGAGGTAATGTTCCTTTAACCAGACACAAATCCTGTAGCCAGAGCCATGACTTTTAACCACCATAGAAACTTTGACCCAATTCTTTGCTCATCATTTTAGGTACTGCCATGAGTCCCTGCCGTTTCTCAGGGTCTTTTACATGAGGAATTGAGATCATTGGTCATTAGGATGAGCATAATCTTCCTGCAAGCTTAATTGGCTGACCTGACAGAACTGATTTTGTGGCAGACTCCATGTTGAAATGTAGAAATTTTGTATTTCACTGTGCCAGTATGAACATGGGATCAGATACCTTTTATTCCGTTACTTTATCCCTGAGCTGTGAACACATCTTCTCTATTATTCTGAACCTGTTGGCAATTGGAATGAACAGTTACACCAAGGTCATTTTGACCTTGGCATCAAATAATTGATGCTGTGCAGGGTTTTGCTCATGGAAGCATTTTAAAAGTATATCCTTTTATTTGCCAACAGAGTGAAGTGAATATAAAGATTGAACCGAAGACAAGAGTGAGTGTTACAAGAAAAAGTTCAAGTAGAGACCAAGGAAAGAAATAGCTTTTCAGTATATCTCTCCTTGTTTATTTCTGCCTAACTCCAGCTTAAGTGCCTCCATTGTAAGTTTTTTGTTTGTTTGTTTTCAGTTGGCCATGGTCTGTTCTTATCTGGACAAGTTCCTCTAAGCAAGTATTTTAATAATTTGTGTTGTTATTCCTAGTAAAGTACATCAAAGTTGTATACGCTCCAGCAGTAGTACACAGCAGGGTCTAAGAACATCTTGCAGAACAGCAAACTCATACTGCAGATGAGATTATGACTCTCTGTAGTCCCTAAGATAGAAGGGTAGCCAACCATCAGGGTCACCGGGTTCCACATAAATCCATGGAGCTTGGAAGGGGATGGTGATGTATATTAGGGGCCACTGTTATCTTAATCTCCCATGAAACAGAACTCTGGCTGCTGTGGAGAGAGAAAGCCGGAATGGATGTGTATTGTTCAAGCCAGTTTGGCTTGAGTCTTATATCATTTTATGTTATTAAAAGGAAGGACATTGAAAAGTCAGAGTGGCATATTTATGCTGCTTAAATGCTGCTCAGAAAATCTTAGACAGACAGATATATATATATATATATTTTTTTTTTCACTTAAAGAGCATTTAAGGATTTTTTAAAATTTTAGCACAGTGGGATATTCATTACTCTTTGGGGATTTTTTATTAGACATTGTTTCAAATGCTACTTGTTGCCACGGTAATATAAATAACATCTAAACAGGATCCTTTGGGAGAAATATATAAACTTATTATATTCATGACCCAGTTTATGAAAACTGGTGGTGTAGTTAGTTAAAACCTGTTGTGAATGTAAGCAGTCATAAGATGTACATTAAAATACAAATGCTCTTTTTATTAATCAGAAAATTAGCCACAATGTAATATATATGCCAGGGTTTGAGCATTTAAAATTTTATATTTTCACACTTTAAATGATATTCATTTACTTACAAGGTTAAGACGTTAATTACTACTACAATTCAAAAGTGGCTTGCAGTTCCTCAGACTTTCCTCTATTTCCAGACTCATGTTATTACCCTTCCAACATGAATGTGAAGATCCCATCCAATACTCCAGCTTCTCAATGACTTTATTATTTCTTTTTTAAGATTTTTTTTTTTTTTATTGGGGAAGGGGAAACAGGATTTTATTGGGGAACAGTGTGTACTTCCAGGGCTTTTTCCAAGTCAAGTTCTTGTCCTTTCAATCTTAGTTGTGGAGGGCGCAGCTCAGCTCCCAGTCCAGTTGCCATTGTTAGTTGCAGGGGGCACAGCCCACTATCCCTTGTGGGACCCGAGGAGTTGAACTGGCAAACTTGTGGTTGAGAGCCCACTGGCACATGTGGGAATCGAACCAGTAGACCTTGGAGTTAGGAACACGGAGCTCCAGCCGCCTGAGCCACCGGGCCGGCCCTCAATGACTTTAAATAGCCACTTCTTCCACCCCCATCTCAGTTTCCCATTCCCAAGATTACACCTTAGATTTTATCATTAGCGGGAAGAGCATCACCTCTGATACCCCACAATGCATGTGCTACACTTTCTAGCATTTCAACTCCTGTGCAGCATGATTGTAATTGTGTTGAATACATAGGTCCTTAGATCCATGAACAAGAGCATCTCTTTTTAATTAGGTCTTTTATCTTTCAAATTTATGAAATTTTTCAAAAGTGGTAAATGTTCACTCATATAGTCACCACCCAAATTCAATAACAGTTAAGGTTTGCTACATCTGCTGTGACTATAACCATGAAATAAATGCATCATTTTCTCTGTTTGGTTATCAATTTTCAGAGTAAGGAATTGGGGGAACAATCTCTTCCAGTGATGACGAATTAGTTTAACTGAGCCCATTTGAAATACATTGCAGGCCACATGTAGATTTCACCTCTAACCACTTCTGAATGGAGCCTCCTCTTCCAATTAGTGTTATTCACAATGGCCAAGACATAGAAACAACTTAGATGTCCTTTGACAGATGACTGGATAAAGAAGATGTCATATATATATATATATACACACACACACACACACACACAGTGGGGTACTACTCAGCCATAAAAAATGATGAAATAAAGAATCTTGAATTTTTTAGTCTTGGCAACATTTTGGCCTCCTAATGCTACCCAAAATGTTAGAACTAAGAGGAAAGCAGTTAGAAGGCTAATTTTGTGTTTATGAAAACTGACACATTTAAAGATAAAACTAAACAAAAGCAGAGACAGAAGCTTCTGGATCAGTAAAGAAAAACAAAAAATAAACAGAAAATAGAGGAAGAAAGAAATGTGTAAAAAAATAAAATGTGGTTAAAGCAGAATCCCTCAAAAAGGAAAAGGTAGAGAAAAAAGTAAATGAAAAACAAGGAAAGGTGGAAAAAGAAAAAGAGTCCTGACATCAAAGATCAGAACATAGAGCAACTTTTTAAAGATACAAAAATCTTGAAAGTTAAAAAAGAAATAGAATTAGAGAAGAAAAGAATTGAAAAGAGCTTGCCAACAAGTGGCCAAAGAAAATTCAAGATAAGAGATGTGGGACTCTCAGGACTGAGGAAGAACTGCCAATTCCTCTTTGGCAGTTGTCCATGAAAGGAAAATGCTAGACCCAAATCTGGTAGACAGCTCACACTGGTTTCCACTACAAATCAAAACCTCTCTAATAAAGCTAATTCTGCCCGCAAAGCTATCACTTCAGACCTAAGAGAAATGATTTTACATTTGTGAACATTTTGCTAAAAACGCACCAGTCCTTGAAGAAATTTAACAGAAGAGATGTAAAATCGACTTGAATGTAATGAATAAATGTCAATATTTGTTTTGATGAAACATGTAATTAAAGATCTTTTTTTCCTGTGGATGAATTACACCTCTTATCACATAGGCACTCCCATTAATGATAAATACATTAATATTTTATTAACCATTTTAAATGTTTTCCATCAGGAAGGTTTCTCCTGATAACGAGGTCTCCATATTGCCAGAAAGACATCTGTTCATTCACTTTTCAACTCCCTCCAGTCATCCTTGGCTCAGTAGTAAAAGTGCTTTTATCCAAGTCCACCGACGATTTCCATGGAACTTCTCTTTCTTGACTTACTGGGCATGTCAGCAACTTCTGACATAGTCAAATGTTCCCTCCTACTTGAACATTCTTCTTGGTTTCCAGTACACAGCATCGTCTCCAGATGACATTCCTGTGTCACAGCTCCCCTTCTATCTTTTCCTTGCAGATTCATCCAACTCTGACCTACCCTCAATGGTACAGCACTTTAGGGCTTGGCCTCTGCCCATCTTTTCATTTGTATCTTTATTCCTGTCTTTGATGATCTTTAACCCTAAGATATTAAATGCCACCTTCATTGCTGACAATGATGTCAATCTGTGTATCTTCAGTCCCAACCCCATCTCTGAGCTCCAGACACATATGTTCAACTGCTTACTTGGCACTACCCCTTGGATATTAACAGGAATCTTCAATTAAAATTCCAACATACAACTCTTGATAACTTTCACCTCACTCCAACCTCTTCTGTCCTTGCATTTTTATCACTGTGAAAGTCCCCATCAGTTGCTCAAGTCCAACGCTGGGCATTATCCATCATTCATTCCTCCTTTCCCCTAACACTCCACCCACTTCCACAAGCCCATCAATCACTTCTCCAACTCTAACTCCAAAACATGCTTTGGATTCTTTTGCTTATTTTTATCTTCTTAAGTTATTTGCCTCTTGACTGAGTTGGTGAACAAGTGGCCTCCTGTCTCTTCTCCCTGATTCCATTCTTGCCCCTTAAAATCTATTCTGTAACAGCAGCCATAGAAATAGTTTTGAAGAGTTAAAGCACCCTCCATTTTCCTTTCCCTAATACATTTTAGAGGCAATGGCAGATATGAAACTAAGTGAGGAAGTTGTCTGTGGGAGGCAGTGGTCCAGAAGGCTGGGAGGTTGGTTACACACAGGAGAACTGAACAGATAATGTAAGTATATTGAAGATAATGGGAGCAGGTTTCTCACTATCAGTGGAGGGAGTTACAAATATTAAAGGGCGGAGTGAGAATTAATCTAGGATATGGATTGAAATTGAAAGTGTTAGAGTGAACTCAGGTTTTTAGTATATAGAGACAGATGTCAAAATAAATAGGAGTGTGTGTGTGTGTGCACGTGCTTATTTCATAGCTTTGTGTCCTGGGAGGGTCAGGAAAAGACCAATAACCGTGAACATGTTAAGTACTTAGGTCTTGGTTTCTAAATAGTATTCTTCACCAAAAGAAAAAAGGAATCCTTGAGGAAAGCTTGATTCAGCTGTTCCTTTCTGTACATTGTCAACTAATAAGTATAGAAGGAATGATAGAATTAGAAAACTATCATTTGTGATGGAAGGAGACTAGACTTCTGGTGGTAAGCACAGGAGTATACAGGTGTATTATAAAGTTGTACACCAGAAATTTACATGATGTTATTAACCAACGTTACCCCAATAAGTTTAATTTAAAAAAAGAAAACTATTATTTGGCAACCATCATAGTAATCATTGATTCAGGCAAGAGAAACCAATGGATGCTAAAACTGGCAGGTGCAAGTTTGCGAAAGAACAGAATATTTGCATAGTCTCAAAATATATCCCTATAAAATAGTTCTCAGTTACAACAGGGAAGGTGTGAGTTTATAGTGAAGGTACCCGATGGATTCCACCTGGATCAAGTGACTACAGTAAACATCCTGAGTAATGAGGCAAATCAAAATCAGGCATCTCTTCATAGACTACCCTGAGAAGAACTTGGCACCACTTTATGATATTCCTACCAAAAATGCATAACCTGGATCTAATCACGAGGAAACATTAGACAAACCCATGTTGAAGGGCATTCTAAATAGCTGGCCTGTGGTCCTCAAAAATAACAAGGTTTTGGAGGTCCACGAAGGGCTGAGGATTGAAGCATATTGGGGAGAGATGACAGCTAGTGAGGGTACACGATCTGGCTTGAATTCACTTGTTATAAATTGGCAAAATTTGAAAGGGGTCTCTGGATTGGTAATATACCACTGTTAATTTCCTGATTTTGATGGTTGTGCTGCGGTTTTATGTATTATGGTTATATACACACTGTTTTGTGAAAATACGCATTAAAGTGTTTGGGGGCAATGGGGCATGTGTCTGCAACCTATTCGCAAATGGTTTAGAGTAAATGCAAGTTCAATTATATCATGACAGTTTCCTGCCTAGAAGCCTTCAGTGTTTTTCTATTTTATTCAGAATACAATGCCTATCATTAGCCATGGTTTACGAGGCCCTTGTAATTGACTCTGCTTCCTCTCTGGGCTCATCTCCTGGGTTCTAACCTACTGCATTTCCATCTGAAGCAACAGCCTATGGCATGTAGCACATGCCATTCCCACTCTCCAGAATCCTTCTCCTTCTGACTTCCCTTGGTTAGCTCCTTCAGTTCTCAGATAAAATGCCCCCTTTTCCAGGAGGTGTCCTTAACCACCACCTGGCAGTCACCATCATGTCAGCTTCTTTGTTTTCTACATGGCATTTTTTAACACTGGACATTATTTGTTTACCCATGTATTATTTGCCTCTCCTATTAGAATGGAAGCTCCAAGAGGGGAAGATCAGATCTGTCTTGTTTGCTGCTAAATCTCTAAGGCCTAGAATAGTGTTGAGGTAGGCTCTGAATAAATATGTATTTCATGAATGAATTTTGTTTAACCCTGCATTTTAATCATTAAGCAATCAGGCTAGTGCAAAACCTTCATGCCGAAATATTTCTATGTCAAATATCCCATTATGTGTGACTTAATTCATTTTCAGCTTGGAGAACTGAAGTGCACCCAAACATACGTATTTCATTTATTATTTCATTGTTTCTTTCTGCTAAGACAAGTAATTTTCTAAGGACCTCAGTGCTTATTATGAAGTAATATATACTGTCATTAAAAGTCTTAGTTTACACTGCTGGAACCCTTCACCCGAACTGGGCTTTGGAAGAGAGGCTGCCCTGATATTAGTGACTCTTTCTATACGTATCTTATACACGTCCCCAGTCTCCACTGTCCAAAAATAGACTAATAGTTTTAATATCAGCTTTAAGAAGAGCCTTTCGTTTAAATAGTGACTTTTCAATATAGTATCATTATGGAAAATCCTATCTTGTATTGATGAGGGCATCATTCAATGTTACAAGTAGAATATAATATAGAATGTCCTGTTGTTAAGCAAGATAATATATATTTCTCACCTCTGGCCTTGGCCATTTCATCATAAATATGGCATAGAGAATTACATTATTACATCTCAGTGGGATTCCAACTCCACTGTGCTTTTTACTCATTCATATGAGATAGGTTTTGGCTTATTAAGATATAGCATCTTTTGGTGGGGGCAGACATGTGTGGGTTCACAGGCCAGTGGCAGTGGGATTGATTTGTTTCCAAATTCTCCTTTGGTTTATACTATTTCTGGGTTGAAATTGCTAGATAGGTTATTGCCTTGTAATATTAATCATTTTTTTTTTAATTTTCTGGATTTTCTGATGCTTTGACATGTTAGTGACCTTGCTAATCCTGGAGAGACTGCCCCTCCCAGGACAGACTAATTTCTAGAGATAGAACAACTTTCATATATAAACCAACCAATTCAAAGCCCACACTCCCGAACACCTCCTTTCTCTAATTTTCACACATCAAGCAATATTTCTTCTGCCCTAAATCACTCCAGTGCCAGTTACCAGGCAGCTAGTGACCACCTGTGTAGCTCAGAGCCCACCAAATTTATTCAATCAATCCCATCCAGAACTTGCCTACCCTGCCTCGCCCGTTCCTTCCTATGGAAAGTGCAGTAAACGTTCTGGCCTGTTCTTTGCCTCCTGCGGGACCCCAGGCCTTCCCAATGTGGCCCCGTGTTACGTATAGCATGTCCTTACCTCTTGGGATCTGTAAGTAACAAACTTTTCTTTCAAGGTAATTGTCTCCTCATCTGCCACCTTACCACACCTAATTAAAATAAACCCAGGGTACATTTTAAAACAATTGGACAGTACAGAAAAAAATGTACTTTTCATCCCATCTTCTTGTTTGACACCTTTGGCGGCAGACAAAAACTTTCTGTGTCTCACTCTATTTAGTTCTTTTTTCTTCTTTTTGTGCGCATTCACATATAGCAGTGAGCTTTGGCTGGGGGTAGGAGCTGGTGTACTGCAACCTCCAGAGAAAGGCGTATTCTTTAGTTCACATATCCCTGAGTTTCCACAGGGAAGGCAGGCGTTTGCACTTCAACAAACACTTGATTTATATCACAGGGTCACAGCATGTAATTTGTGCTGGAGAGAAAGCAAAGCCATGGAGACGTAGAATGCACCTCCCTCCCCAGAGCAGCAAGAACACAGGCCCTGGGATAAATATGATGATGGGAAGTAGATTTTCACTGAGGTTCAAAATTGAAAATGTTGATTGAAAAAATGTTGTCGAATGTCAGATAGCAAAAGGGCAGAAATGAGTTGATTTAAGATTTCCCAGGGAATGGTCCCCGAGGTATTTTGAATACATATGTGATAAAGCCTGAAAATGAAGAGCTGAAGATCAAAATGGTTCAAAAGTTAGCTGGGCATTAATAAACAATTTAGGACTTGGATGAAGAAATGATAGGCTGGGGTGGCAGGGCAGAGCGAAGAGGGAGAGAGGTTTCTAGGAAGGGAATTTGGGGTGAAGGAAAGTCCTTGGAGCCCTGAAGTGTTATCTGAGGATATTGTTGCTTGGTTGTGGCTTACTGAGCTTGCATTCAAGTTCTGCCACTTACTACATGCTGGCCCTTGGACAGAGTACCCACCTCTTGGGAATCTCCTAATCTGTGTGAATGACGATGGCTATGCAATGTTGTTGAAGGGAGTAAGCCTTTCCAGTGAAATCCTCCAAAGGCAGAAAAAAGCATGTATTACTCTTAGGGGCCTAATGGCTTATCTACTGAAAGTGAGAAATGTCCTAGTAGTCTCATGTATTATCTTAAAATACATATGAAAATTTCACTCTGTACCATATTTGAAATGTTGAAGACCTTCAGTAAATGTTAGTTCTCTTTCTTGTTTTGCCCAGAAATGTCATCCCATTGTTTGGCCATTGAACCTCAAGTGCCCTAGTATTCTAAACTGTCCTTGTGAAAGTCACAGATAACAAGTGTGTTGTTTAGATATTTTTAACATCCATTAATATATTAGTCTGGATTTATTTGTGTGTGTTTTTGTTGGAAATTGGTGAGAGGAGGGACCTACTAAAAGGTAAGTTGGTAAATAGAATAAAAGCAGATGTTTTGGACAATAAACAGCACAAGTAAAAGGTCTCAACCTTGGAGGTTGGCCTTGTGCATAAATTCAGCGGGATAGGGACAGTAACAGAAAGTGGGTGGGGACATATACCCTCCTTGAACTTACCATAGGGGGACATAATATGACCACTGAAAGTTAGACCTCTCAGAAAAAGGAAATAGCAGCTACAAAAAGTGTGACTCATAAGATGTTCCACTATGTGAGCTAAGACATTGTAAAACAACAACAAAAAAATTATAAAAGTACAAAATACAAAGAAATGAAGAGAACTTTGCTATTATCTCAGCTGTTAATTGTATGTCATATTTCTTGGAACACATTTCTCTCCCTCTTGTTTTATTTTAGCACCTGATATTTTAGCAATGGCTCGTTGTGCCCCCCATCTCCCTGTGCAAATTACACACGTGGCTTTATTTGTACAGTCCCTTGGCCTTAGGAGAATGAGCTGAGATTCATTTGAGAGAGAACTAAAACCAGGTGCATGTAGAGAGGAACAGGCTAAGAGGGTAAGGGGAGGGCAACTAAGTGCCCTGGTGGGTTCCAGTGTATTCTGGTCTGAGGGGCCATCTGGGAATAGCTGGGTGCATTATGGGTGAGAACACAGACTTCACCTGGGAACTCAACCCTGTATGCATGGGTGGTCTCAGGGGACACTATACAAAGTGGCAGAACAAAAGTGTTGGGTCCTCTTACATGGAATAGAGGAAGCCTTTTCATCCCAGGTCTCCCTGTGCTGGACGAATAATGATTTTAGCTAGTTATCTCCTAGGCAGGAGAAGCAAGGAGTGCCATCTAGAATCAGCAAGTGTTGACTTCTTAGAATGTGGAAGAAAGCTTCTGAAGAGTGGAAGACCCAAGAGTGAGATGAGAGGAAGCCAGGAACCAAAAGGAAGGCTTTGAACTATTCGGGGAGAGACCTCAGCTGTTAGTAAAAGTTGATAAAAGTCTAAACTCAGCAATTGTTGGTTGTTGGGTTTTCCTTTTTATTTTTTATTGCTATAAAATGTATAACAAAAAAATATAATTTTAACCATTTTTAAGTGTACAGTTCAGTGGCCTTAAGCACAGTCATTCACACTGCTGTGCACCCATCACCACTATTCATCCACAGGACACTTTTTATCTAAAACTGACCCCATTTAACGTTAGCTCCTCACTGCCTCCTACTTCCAGCTCCTGACAACCAGTGGTCAACTTTCTGTGTCTGTGAATTTGGCTACTCATAAAAGTGGAATCATAAAATATTTATCATGTTGGGCTTATTTCACTTAGCATAATACCTTCAACATTCATCCATTGTTGTGGCATGTGTCAGAATTTCCATTCTTTTTCAGACTGAATAATACTACATTTATGTATATATCCAAATTAATGGATATATTCAAATACACGTTTTGTTTATCCATTAATCCATTGATATGGATTATTTCCACCTCTTGGCTTTTGTGAATAATGCTGCTAAGAACATCGGTGTATAAATCTCTGTTGGAGTCCCTGCTTTCCATTGTTTTGGATCTATGCCTAGAAGTAGAATATCTATTCTTTTGGATCTCAAATCATTGCTTGTTGCCCGCTCACTTTGACTTTTTATTTTTAGGTTGACAATGCTTACTCTTTTTCTCTTCCCAGTTGCATGATTTTCTAATCATTTATTTTGTGGCTAAGGAGTTTGTGAAATGGTTTTCTTTGCTTTTGAGACAGTGGTAAATATGTCTGGTAGGAAGGTCTGAAGGATTCAAGAGCAATTGCTGTTAATGGCTAAGCCAGAGGAAGCATTATGAATAGCCTGACAGCGACTCAGCTCAGCTTCCTTTCAGCTCAAGAGCACAGTCAACCACACGCTTCCTGTAGAAAGAGACTGCTCTGTGGCTCGTGGTGGTGCTGTGTGTAGATAATCTTACACTCTACTTGGTTCTACAAAGCAGTGTTCTCATAGTGCTCTGCTGGTATGTGGAAATAGGTGTACCATGTACACGGCTTGTGATGGGCTTTTACCTGAGTTGTTTGAAAACGGGGTTCATAGGTACATTAATGGTGACGAGAAGGTGAACTTTGACATATATAAAAGCATAAGGCGTCATGTTATTCCTACAGTGATGTTAATTAAGGATTCTAATTCTGTTTAAATATCTACTGAAATGTTTACCTCTGCCCTTCCCCCTTCTATTAGGGACCTGACTTGACTATATTATAAAACCGCATTGCTTTATCCACTGACTCAAAATGTTACTATTTGTATTCTTGTAGACCTGTTGTAATCAGGACAGAGGGGTGGTGCTTTCTATGGAGAAACCCTACATCATCAGCTCAGGAGTGGATTGGGAATTGGGAGCAGTGGACCAAGGGGAGTTTGGGAAGATATCGTCTCTCTAGTACTTTTTCCTGTCAATTCTAGCTGACTTGGGCTCTCTAAAATCCCAATGTTCTCTCCTCAACTTAGAGAGCTTGGTGGACACTTCCAGGATTCCCCTTTGTGTGCATGGCAGGGAAACTCATTCAGAATGGGTCTGGTACTCAGGGCTGGTAATATTCATTTGGGACTTATCAGTATATATAGCCAGTGAAAATTTGAGAGTAAATTAAGAGTCCCTGAGGGAGGGGGTACAACATGAGAACAGAAAAATCCTGCTCTCTGTTTCCATCAAGATGGTGGAATAGGTAAACCCTATGCTCACCTCCCCCCACAGCTACATCAGAATTACAACTAAATTATAGAACAACCACCCTTGAGAACTGCCTGAAATCTAGCTGAACAGAACTCATATAGCTAAGGATATACAGGAGAAGCCACGTTGACTATGATAGGAGGGGCAGAGATGTGAAACGCTGGTCCTACACACCCATGAGGCAGTTAAAAATCGGGAGGACTGTCTTGGCTGTGGAAGTCGCCTCTGAAGAGTGAGGAGTCCCAGCCTGATGTTGGGCTCCCCAACCCCCAGTACCAAAGTGCAGAGGAAAGGGGTCCCCACAACAGCTGGCTGTGAAAATCAGTGGAGATTCTGTCCGTAAGATGGAGGGCTGCTGAAAAAACAGTGCTTCTTTTAAAGGGCCTGCAAACTGACTTACTTGTTGATGGACTCACTCTCTGTTATGTGGAGTAACTGGGGCAGTGCTGGGGGAGCAGCTCAAAAGGCGCCAGGGACATATCGGGAGGAACTCAATTATCTGCCATCATGGCAAGGGTTGCAGGTTAGCTATCCCAGACAGAAGTGCTGGCAGGGATCGTTGTTCTTTTATTGAGCCCTCCTCACATACAGCTGGCAGGTACAGGCAGGCACCAAATCTGAATCTCCATCAGCCTGGCCAACACCACTCACGCCACCCCACTCAACCCAAGCACCATCCCAAACCTCTTTGAGCAGCTGTTCCTCACAACCTTCCAGCCTCAGCCCATGTTTCAGAATTTCCTAAAAATCTCTCAAAGGTCCATAGACCCAAAACAAGCAGTGGCTGGCCTCGACATGCCCTGTACTTCTTCCTAAGTGGCCCCTGGAACTAGTGGCAGTTGGCCTCCGTTTGCAGCATAACCTCTCCCAGATTCCTCCAAGTCCAGCAAAGGCAACTACCAACAGCAGATCACTTTGTGGCTCCTACCAGGTGGCTCCAGGCCAGGCATACGCAGCGGCTGACCTGGGCCTACACCAGGGCCCCTCCCAAGATGCCCCAGAATCAATGTACCTAGTGGCCTGCTTCAAACCACACGCGAGCTCCACCCTATTACCTCCATGCACCAGAGAACCATCATAGGGATTCCCACTCTGTGAGGTCAGCCCCTTCAGTACAGCTTATCCACTGTAGTCACCACAAGTCCTCACAGCCAGTCAGCCTGAGAGTCAATCCCACCCACTGACATGCCAGCAGCAATCAAGGCTCAACTACAACAGGAGAGCACACGATGCATACAAGGGACACACCTGGAGTATCCACCTCAGATGAACAGCCCAGGGCACCAGTGGGCCCCACAGGACACCTACCACAGAAGGCCACTCTTCCAAGACTGGGAGACTTAGGAGATCTACCTCATAAACAGAAACAAATGCAGGGAGGCAGCCAAAATGAAGAGACAATGAAACATGTCACAAATGAAAGAAGAGGAGAGAACCCCAGAAAAAGAACTAAACAAACTAGAGGCAAGCAATCTGCCAGATACAGAGTTCAAAACACTGGTTATTGCAGCATTGCTTACAATGGCCAAGATGTGGAGGCAGCCTGAGTGTCCATCGACGGAAGAGTGGATAAAGAGAAGGTGGTGTATATACACAATGGCATATTGCTCAGTCATGGAAGGGAATGGGATCTTGTCATCTGCAGCAGCCTGGATGGACCTGGAGGGTATTGTACTGAGTGGAGTATGTCAGACAGAGAAAGACAGATGCAATGTGATTTCACTTTTATGTGGAATCTAAAGAACAAAATAAACACAAAAAACAGAAACAAAGTCACAGATACAGAAAACATTTTGATGGTTGCCAGATGAGAGGAGGGTTAGGGATGAATAAGAAAGGGGAAGGGATCAAGAAGTACAAATTGTTTTTTTCACAGTAGTCATGGGGATATACGGTATAGCATAAGGATTATAATCCATAATGTTGTAATAACTATGTATGGTGTCAGATGGGTACTAGATTTATTGTGGTGATAGATGGGAGGGGTTTGGTGGTCAGGGTAAAAAAGGTGGGATTAAGAAGTACAAACCGGTAGTTACAAAATAGTCATGGGGATGTAAAGTAAAGTATAGGGAATATGGTCAATGATATAGTAATAACTATGTATAGTGCCAGGTGGGTACTAGACTATTCGGGGGCAGCGGGTCACTTCGTAATTATATAAATGTGTAACCAGCATGCTGTACACCTGAAACTAATATAAAATAATACTGAATGTCAATTGTAATTGAAAAATTAGAAAGGAGTGGGGGAAGGTGAAGGAGGAAAAATAAAACTGATCTAGAGACTCCAGACTTAGAGACCTAAATTAAATCTCCAGACTTAAATCTCTAAGTGGCTGGGTGACCTTGGACACCTCAATACCTCAATGTCTTTAAGTCTTAATTTCCACATCTTTCACATGGAGAATAATGGTACTAGAATGTTTAGCTCTGTAGGTGTTAAAAGCTGTACACATAAAAATTGTTATTTTTTTTAGAGCTAGCCATGATTTTTTTTTTTCAATCTTGTCATGGTAAATAAATGAAAAAGAATACGAATAACTTTAATTTATGGTTAATTTTTCCATAATTACATTTTCCCTCTAAGCACATGGTTGCAAATTCCTTTTCAGAGCTTGTCAAATGGTATAAAAGCCCAAGATGGAAATGCATAGTACTTCTAATTTTCCAGTTTAATACTCTTTCCCCATTTTGAGGTCATAAATCTCTTTTTCTTTATTGATGTAAAATGTATTTGATAAAGGTACGATATTCAAATATTTTCGATATTTGCATAATTAGATTTATTTCTTAACCAAGCAAGCTAGAAAATAGCTTCAATATAAACTACAATGAAAAATACTGATTGACTGATGCTAGATTGTAGCATTTTAAATTTTGTTCTCTTAATAGGTTGAGCAGATCAGTGAAGTTTAGGCTGTAATCATGTTTATGGGTTCTCCTTAAACTTTGCGTCCCTTGATTCAATTCAATAAAAAACAAAGAAGTGTGTTTCAAATTGATTCCTCAGTGATTTGAAATGGTATGTTAAGGATTTGAAAATGAATAAATCTCTTGGTAACCTGGAATTTGGTTTCATTTATGAGATTCTTATGCTATCATATGAATAGAATCTTTCGCTTTTAATGAGATGGAAAAATAAATGAGACTGAGGAAAGTAGTGGTATGACCTTAAAGCATACTGTTGCAAGGAGACGTTTAAAAATGAATGTCAGAGTCTGAATTTTTTTTCTTTGAAAAGTTAAAATGAAAATAACTAGCTCAATTGTTCATTCTAATAGAATTTCATAATCTAGAATTGAATTAATAGAAGGTAAGAGAAATGTTTGAGGGCTATTGCATCAAGTGCTTCCAATAGCACACAAATTAACTATAGTTCTTGTTTACTATTTTATCATGAAATTCAGAATGAAGGGAAATAGATCAGTGCTGTTGTAGACAAAGCATTTAGTATTAACTTCACTAGGATTCACTCATCTCACCATGTACCTGACATGGTATATCCATGCTGCTCTCTCCAGGATTCTTTTTGAAATAATGTTTAATTTTATTGTCCTGGGTTAGACTCTCTTCTGGACTGGATTACTGTGAATATCATTGGATTACTTTAACCCTTTCTAAAAGCTTTTTGTTTGTTTGTTTCTGTTTATAATTTATAGGGGGAACAGATCAAATGAAAAATGTTTAATCATTTTTTTGCTATTGTAAATGAGTGCTTTTTTAAAATGGGGTTTTTTTAGAGTAAAGGAGACAGAGATATATCCATGAGTGGAATATTATGCAACAACTTAAAACTATGATTTAAAAGAACATTTAATGACATCAAAATATGATCAAGTGCAAAAGCAGACTATAAAACTACACATAGTATGATACCAATATTATTAGATAGGGAGATATAGTAAAGACTGAAACAAAATGTTAATGGCCACTATATCCGAATGAGACTACGATTTATTTTCATTTTTATATTATGTTTTTCTCAAAATAGTCAGCAGCAAACATTTTCTGACTATACAAGTAATGAATATTAAAATAAAAAAATAAGTGAAGGGCAAGAGAAAAGTCATTCAAAATTTAAAACATTGTCTAAAATTATTTTTAAACCCCCACAAAGAAAATAAATTACAAGATTTACATTATATTAATAGGGTATATTCATCATGATACCTTTTTATTGTTTGAAAATGGACTAAAAGCAGGTGAATTTGAAGGATGTGTAAGCAGGGTTTAGTATAGACAGTACTTGGATAACTCAAAGTGTGGCCCCTGGACGAGCAGCATCAACACCTCCTGGGAACTTGTTACAAATGCACATTCTTAGGCCCCAAAACACTGCTTTAGAGTTCTGAGTTCTGAGACTGGACTAGAACAATTTCTCAAAAATTTTATTCTAGAACGGTTCCATCTCACATTTTTTTCTCTCTTTGTCAGATTTCTTCCCCTCCTTCTTTGTCTGTTTCTCTATCTCTCTACCTTTCTCTTAGTCCTATTTATAGTTTTTGTTGCATGTATTTTGTTTATTCATATTTTTACTTTGTTTCCCCAAAGTATTTGAAGCACCATACAGAGGCACATATACAACAGCAATATAATGACAGCAGACACTCATTTAGTGTTATTTTTCAGGTTCTGTTCTAAGTACTTTACATATCGGATCTAGTTTAATTTAATTTTTAATAACAACCCTCTAAGGAGTTTATTATTACTATTGTTGTTATTATCATTATCATTCCCATTTTACAGACAAGGAAGCTCAAGTACAAAGACTCAATAACTTGCTCTAGGGCATACAACCAGTGACAGAATCCAAGCAATCTAATTCCAAAGTCTGAGCTTTCAACCAGTTCTCCATGCATCTTCTTAAAAATAAAAGTAGTGAGGAAGGAATTGGGGATGAATGGAAAATAAAGGGGCAAGATGAATACACAATCTACTCTGCCAATTTTTATATGGTTGGTAAACATGGCACATGGGTTTAGCTCTAACTCCAGCAGAGAGTGGAAAGGGATGAGCTATAAAATTTACGATCTCCAGAATATGGAAACAACTGAGTCTTGAGAGCAACACCTCTTGTCACTCTGCATCCTCAGAAGCATGCCCTTGTGATTTTCATTTCGTTTATTCACTTTGCATTTGTTTACACAATAACTATTTCTTGAGCACCTTCTGTTTGTTAAGTGCTATCCTGGTTGCTGGGGATACAACAGATAAAACATAACCCTTGGCTGAGAGATAACCAGGACCTAGGGTAGGACAGTAGTTGTGTCTTCGTTGGGTTTCCCCACTTCCTCTCTGAATGGAGTAGGAGAAGAACATAATTACAGGCAGAAACAGGCTTAGAACAAGGTTTTACTGGGAAAAGAGACCCAAGGGAGATTAGAGAACGCTGCAAGGAAAGAAACATCTTGATCCTGGTCACCGAAGCAGCATTTCTTCTGTGATGACATCTTTCTCTGCAACCTATAGACTGAGGACACACTAGACACACTGGACCCTGAGCTTTGGGAGGTTGCTTGGTTCTTTGGAGATAAAGTGACTATGGGGACAAAGGGCAGGAGCGTTATAAGAGGTGGCTGAACCAGCTGGTTTCACCAAAGTTCTGAAATGTGTGTGTCTGTGAGTGTGCGTAGATACACCTGATTCCTAGGGGAGTACTCCTGGCTGCCTGGTAAAAGATCAGCCTTTCCCCCTCTTTATTATATCTAAAAGCTGCACAAAGACTTTTAAAAATAGTTATTTCTCTTTTTCCCACCCTGATTTATCTGATAAATGCAATGCAGGCAAATTTATTTGTCCCACTGGCCATGGCTCCTACCCAGTTATCGTGGCCCTGTCTTCTTCCACCTTTGGCCATGAACCCCGCTGGAGATAGAGATTTCTTGAATTACAAGAGTTGGACTTAAAAATAAGGCATGAGTGGCTTTGGCCTCCTGGACCTTCAGCTATGTTTCTAAGTGAAAATCATATCAAGAGTACGGATAATGGTTACGATTGTGTTCACTGTTTTGAAATGAACCATGATTAATTGACCATGCCGTTAATTGACCATCAGTTAAATGGCTCATGAAGCTAGCATCTGATAGATGCAATTCTCTGATCAAAGTACAGAACACAAACCGACCACCCATGGGCATCCCTCCTGAAGCCATCACCATAAAAGTCTTAGAGATGAGACAGGAGAAGCAAGAGGATATAGAGTTTGAGGACAGTTTGCATAGCATTTGGAAGGTGGTGGTAATAACAAGAGCCAGAAAATATTATGGAGGCACCCTGCATTTCATTTTTAATTTGCAATAATGGATCTCGTAGAGAACTTTTTCTGAACTGCATTTGATTAGGAAAAAGAGCACACTTGTTTGGTAGTCTTGATACAGTGCTTGAATTATTTAATAGGTTCTAACATATGTAGTGGGGTGGGGTGGGGGGGTGTTGAAGGCTGTGTCAGGAACAAGCATAAAGGTCTTAGGCATTTTTCACCCAGAGAGCACCCTTCTCTGGTGGTGATGAAAGTAATTGCTTCCCAAAGCATTTTCATGGCATTTGGAGAAGCTGGGACATCTTGGGCTTCCTAAGCGAGAGCTGCTTCTCTGACTTGGCCATCTCCTCTCTCTCCTGCAGTCTCAGCAGAAGTGCATTGTAATCTTCGCCCTGGTCTGCTGCTTTGCCATTCTCGTCGCGTTGATATTTTCGGCTGTGGACATCATGGGAGAGGACGAGGATGGACTCTCAGAAAAAAATTGCCAAAATAAATGTCGGTAAGAGGTAACAAACAAAAATTCTCTTTTAGGGGGTGGGCAAGAAAGCCAGAGGGCCCTGGACAACGAAGAGAACAATGTCATAACCACACGTGATCTCCTGACTTCCCCTCGGGTTATGCTGAGGCCTGACTCTCGGTCCACTGCTACTTTTACTTTTAGACCAAGGAAATGAAAATGAGGAATGATTTAATTCACTTTACAGCTTGAGCATATTCTGTGCAGAGGGGTGCTGGACCAAATGAAATTTTGTAGAGTCTGTCCCCAAACCGATGGAGACACTGTGCTGGTTACATTGGTTACATCAAATGGAAGTTAAAAAGCACACATCTCAGGAAAAATTCCAACTTAAAATTAGGGATTAAATAAATCGGCACAACTGTGAGAACACATGGGCCTCTTCAATCTATCCCAGCGTGGCACAGTTTGTTATTAATCTAGAAATGACAACAGCTGTACCATTATATTTCTGGGTTGTGTCTCTGCGATTACATTAAATAACGTCTCCCTAGGGTCATTCCTGATGATGGCAGGGCCATCAGAGCATGGTTTTATCCCATGAATCTCATCCTGTTCTTCTGCATCTGCTCCTTTTTCTTGGAGATCATGAGGAGAGTGTAGAAAAGTATTAAGAGAGAGCAGGTAGATAAGAGGTCTATTTCTATAATGTGTTGCTGCAAAGCTGAAGTCAGACCATGAAATTACAACAGTTATTATGAATTAGAGCTTTTAAGGAGTTTTACATAATTCCCCCCCGTGGAAGGCATTAGTCCAAGTGCCCCTCTTTTCCAACAAGCTGGTAATGTGTAAGTTTTATCCTGGATATTTTGCCTTGAGGGAATCAGTATATATTTTAGATTTATTCCTTCGGTGTTCCTAAGTATATTTACTTCCCAGACTGACCTGGGGAGGAACATTGTATTGGGATTGTAAGGAAAGGGAAGAACAGCAGATTCTTACCCCCGAACGTTCCACTTGCATCACTACCTGTGCTAATCCTACGACCTGACAGACGCTAACAGTCCATGGACAAGAGGCCAGTGACCCATTCAGTGGAGTGGCTCTGCCCCTGTTACTTCAGCCTGTGAGGAAGACTGCTGGGTACTTTAAGTGGCAATCCACAGCACCTAGAAAGCAACTTGATCAAGTTCAAACTATAACAACTTTCTTAAGACAAAATGCCCAGTACTTTTAACACACATTACTAGCTATCAGTGGTAGTTTTCAACAAAAAAAGAGGCTAGCCTTAGAATTAGGCCTCTTTCACTTGGGGGAAGCTACAATTTAATTTTTACTTTGAGCTCATATAGCTGGAATTGGGGTCTGGTTATTTCTTCCATCTCAATCAGTAACTAAAACCTGATGATGCAATCCTGCTTCCCCCTCAATCTAGAACATACTCTTCCATTACCAGCCATTCCCCTGCTGCTTTTCCCCTGGGTAGGTGGAATCACCATCTGGTTGCTGGGTGCCACCCCTATTGGAAGCCGTCTTTTCTAGAACTCGCAGCCTCTCCGGATCGTCCTCTCTTTCCACAGCCTCTTCTCCATGTCCTCTGTTCTATATTCTCAGCCATACAGCAGGCACTTCTTGTTTGTCTGCCCCCATCCTGAGGAACTCTGCTTGCTCTTCTCTCTCTAGCACTCAGGACAAAGGTTGGGCAACTGGGAGTCCTTGTACCCCAATGTTGTCCCAATCTCCAGTGGGACAGTCCACTGTCCCTCTCTCTTTTCTTAATCATTCTCATTTCCTTTGATGAAATTTTTTCTTACATCATCCACTCCCTCTTTCTCATTATAGGTGACATTACCTCCTCACTTCCAGAATTCTCCCCCACTTTCTTTTGTGCCTGGCTAACAGACCTCCCTGTGGTCAGTCCCATCCCTTGCTATTCTCCTTAGTAACTCTAAAATTTACTTCCCAGCACCCTAGCCTTGTTGTTTTTAACCGCCTCAAGTCAGTACATGTAATATCCACATTACCTTTGCACTTGCCAGCAAACTTCTTCACTTCTAAGTTAGCCTACGGCAGTAAATGACCATGGACTTTTAAATCAGAACGTTCTGGATTCACGTCTGCATTCTATCACTTACCAACCCTGTAAAAGTGGGCTAAATATTACTGTAATTACTTCATTCATCACATGTTAGCAAAGCAGGACTGAAGGACTGAATGAGGAATTACAATACAGTTACTGAGACCATCATGGCAATACTTGGTGGTCAGAACTAGAGTGGGAATGTCAGAGGAGGGTTGGGGGGAGTGGCCTGACAGGGAAAAGAGTAAACCTGGCCTTGGATTTAGTTCTGTCTGTGATTTGTTATGAAGACTATTTTAGTTTCACTTCCCTTAAAAATGGTAGGTTTAAAAAAATCTGTCTCACAAGGGTTTATGAGGATTTAGTATAAGTTGCGCACACTCGTAACAAAGCATCAAGAAACTTACTACAAACAATATGGCAATATAAACCTTTCCGTTCCTTTGAAAGAGTCAGAAATCTCCTTCCTCTCTTCACAACTAACTTCTTCCTTCTTTCTCACTTATTCTGAATCTACTATTTATCCTGATTTTAGTTAGTGGAGTAAACAGAGACCAAACACATGAGAACAAACAGGTGATTTGTTCAGAGCTCGCAAGGCAGTCAGACACATCACTCGTGTTTGGCAGAGACTGAAAGGCTCTTAGTGGAGTGGGAACGCTTCATGGTGGAAGACGGAATGTGCGGGTGTGCTCCGGCTGGAGGCTGTTGGCTGGGAAGCTGGAGGCTGCCCGACGAGCAGTGGGGCCTCCTATGTGATTGGTCAAGAGTGTGTACTTGGCTCTCTGGTTGGTTCTAAGTCAGAACTGGGGACAAAAATTAGGGGAGCTGTCAGTTATTAATCCAGTCCTGACCATTTTGGTTGTAAAAGTTACTGTTTAGCTTCCTGGACTGTTCCTAGACGTGGCAGCCTGACTTCCTACAAGTCTGACTTAGAGCAGGTTGGCTTTCTGTGCTGGTTATTGTAAATAAGAGGTTGGTTTCCTGGGCAGGTTGCTGTAGGTTGTGGTTCAGTGTTCTATGTATATATATACACCTATGTCCGATCTGGCCATTGTTTATTTGCATATTTAGCCTCCCAGTTCTCTGAACCTCCTTCTCTACAACCAGACCCTTCTGTTTTCATTTTCTTGTTATCCATTTGCTAATCTGTGATGTTTCTTCCTGCAGAAACTCAAAGCCTTCACTTACCTCTCTGGATCTTTCCCACGCTGCCAGTTCATAAACTGGTTGGCTCCTGGGCCTACCCACGTTTGTCCTGGGGCAGCCTGGCCACAGCTCCAATCATGCAACTGCCTGCAGAGGAGAGTGCGTCCCACTCTTCTTCAGTCCTAGGTTCCTCCAGACAGGAATGCCTCTGGTAAGAGAAGTGAGATGGCTGGAGAGGCACCCACTGAGTACACCAGCGCTGATGTACACTAAAAGGGAAAACTGCTGCATGCTCTTGAGCACGCCAGTCCCAACCTAGCGGTTCTGTATGAAATTCCAGCTCTTTCGTCACCTCATCTTTCTTGCTCTAGCACTGACTTTCCCAGACCCCGCTGCAAGGCGGCACCAACGAGATCACGTGCTGTTCAGCTTCCAACTACCATTGACTTCCCTCACACACAGTTTTCTCTTTATGCTTTTCTCCTCACGATGTCATTATCATAAGGAGTGCTGCTTGCTCAGTTCAATCTTTGCCGAGAGCTTACTGCTTTGTAATTATACTCCCTCAGTGTTTGTAGCTCTCCTCACTCGTGAGAGTTGAAAGAATATGAGACAGTCTACACTCTGTCAGGGTTTCTCATTGTTCTGTCAGCCTCTTCCTGAGATCTCTTCGCCCAGTGCACTCTTTTCTAAATATATTACCTTAATTCATCTTATCTCTACTAACTAGCCTAGAGACCTTTCTCTCTTCTGGTAGATTCCCATTCCAAGTCAACCTGCCCACTGGTGTTCCCCCAACTTTTAAGTATCTTTCTAAAAAAAATGTATTTCCCCATAAAAAAGATCCTATTCATAATTTTTCTGTCTGACTTATTTCTTTTCCCCTTTTTATTTCCTTGCTTCTATAATACTGTACTAATAGTAGAATAATGATCCCCTTAATGATCATAATTTCCACATGAATCTATCAAAGAAAAACTGCTCTCAGCTTACCTTCCAAAGTGCCTTTTAACCAACCTCAGTTGTTATGCTCAGAAACAAGATCTTCTGACCTCAGTACGCGACTTTGACCTATTTCTTTGTCTCTTTATTCTGAATTTCTGTGTATTTTCCATCATTTCCCAGTGTGTTTTTAATTGCTGATTCATATAAATGTAAATTCTATAAATATACATATCCATGTCACTTGACTACTTGACAGGGTGAGATATAGGAAACTATATCTCAGTGGGCTCTGGAACGTCCCTGGAGAGCTAAGAATGGCTTACCCTGCCAGTTTAGATGGTATTCATGCTGGGGTTCAGCTATTTTATGATTCAGTCCTGCCTCTAGTTATAATTTTATACCATTGCAAGAGGTGCCTGTGCACTGTGAAGTTTCCCACGTATCATATCCCCAGGGACCAGTGGAAACACTGGAACTTACCTGCAGGGACTGCTCAGGTGCAGAACACCTGCTCAGGGTGGAACGAGCACCCTTTCAGATTAGAGGCTCCCATTTTGTAGTTTGCAGCTACCTCTGTGTCACCTCGCCTGGAGAGATCCTACAGCAGTTGTTTTGGTTTATTACTCACCCACGCATTAGAGACACTACTAGCCACTTACTGGAAGAGGCCTTTTCCTGACCGTAACTTCCTGATAAATGCTCACAGAACAGTCTGCACCCACCTCTCTTCCATCTCAAGCCTAATTCCCATAACCATGTGGGAATTCATTTCTGCAAACTCTCACTAAACAAGCTGAGTAAACATAAAATTGGGGGTGGGGTATCATTGCCTTTTAATCATACTTGTAGACACTTGCCATCTCTTCTATCCAGGTAATTATGGACGCCCCATCCTCCTGAATCATTTCCATGTCTGGGAGGCTGCTGGCCTATTTCTGTTCACTCTTGCGCACAAATGTGCATGTCCATTTCAGCTGGTCTGAAGCATGGGAATGGATCAACTCAATCTACATATCTGATCTCTACTGTTCCAAAATTCAGAAATTGTTTTTGATCCTAAAGTGAAATGACTTGGGTGTGTATAAAATGGGTTATATATTGGTTACCCAGCCTAAACTATTAGTCTGGGTGACCAGTGTATTACCATCCATAGTGGTTCTCCAATGAGGGGTGTCCTAGATCACCAAGGTTTGGCCACAGACAGTATAGCAAGCACCAGACTCATTTTGTAACAGGCCACTCCTCCACACACACACACTTCACATATACTTTCCAAATTTTTCCAATTTCTCTATTAATAAGCTGGCTTCTCTACTTTGTATTTTTCACATACTTTGTTCTTAAATTTTTCCCTTTGATCCATTATTCTCTTACTTAAAAAAATAAACTATATCTCTAGACATATCTATAACTATATTAATAACCCAGATGCAGCTCCACTATAGGACGTCCATAATTTGGTTCATCAATATATAACATTTCTAGAAGATAGCATCGAGAGACCTCTTTCTGCATTGGCAGTCAGCTCCTAGTATTTCATACTTTCTCATTTAGTATCATGACCTTGAAGATGTCTGAACAGACTCAACTTGCTGCAATAGATTTTAATCACTGTTTCCCCTTTTAGTCCCCAAATTATTATTACTTGGCTAGAGGGAACCATCTTTTGTTCTTTTTGACACGATTCCACATATCTGAGAGCAGCCTGGTTTTCCAGCAACAACAAGCTGTTCTATCCCCAGTTTGAATTTTCTTGCTCTGAGACATAGTGTTACCTATTCCCCAATGAGCCCTGGTTCTTTTCATAAAGAATGCTAAAACCTGAAATCTAAGTTCCAACAATGTCATTAAATTGTCCCCTAGGGGTATTGGTGATAGATACAATAGCACCAGAGGAAAGGCTCTTGTAATTATTTTTGTGACTGGACAATATCTTTCCCCCTGTCTTTCCTTTCTGTTTTTTAATATTGTAGACATAACAGCCAGGACTGCAGGGCCAAATAACCTGGTCTTGAATCTGGCTATACCAGTTAGGACATTTAAAATCTTGGGCAAGTTTCTGGATTTTACTGTGCCACATTTTTTTTCATTCATACAATGAAGACAGTTATAATGTCTCACTTGAACAGTTTCTGTGAAGATGCAAGATAAGTAAGGGAAGGTCTCAGTGAGTTACCAGGGTGGAACAGCTGAACTCACCAGGGCAGCCAGATTTGGCCTGTGGGGGTGGGCTCAACAAAGGAAAGATGGCGCCCACCTGCATAGGAGAAGGACCCCCACACAGGGAAAGTGGGGACTGTCTCTCCAGTCCTCACCCTAAAGTTACAAACCTCAATGTGCCCCCGATATGCCTCCAACATCCCCTGAGTCACTGTCCCTCTGCCGGAGTCCAGGGTGAGTGCTTGCGAGTGAGAGAGTCTGTGCATGGGTCTTTCAAGAGGACGTCTGGGTTTCCTGTAGCCTCACCTGGATGGTCAGAATCTCCACGGTTTTTCACAGCCAGATGTTGTGGGAGTTTCTCTTCCCAGCACCAGAGGAGTCTGGTGTGGGGCTGGGGCCCCTCGCTCCTCCAGGAGAAAACCTCCGTGGTCAAGATACCCCTCCTGATTTTCATCTGCTCCACGGAGGTTTGGAGCCAGCCCGTTTCATGTCTATGCGCTCCTATGTGGTGTCTTTATATCCTTAGTTATAAAATTTCGGTTCAGCTAGACTTCAGATGGTTTTCCAGGCTGATTGTTCTATAATTTAGCTGTAATTTTAATGTGTTCATGGGGGTGAAGCAAGCACAGTGTTTATCTACTCTGCCATCTTGGATCTCTGAATCTTGCAGTCTTCTTTTAAGTTTCCTCTTACTTTGCTCCAAAATGAGGAAGATCTTACAATCCATTTTTCATCCTTTCTTAAACTACAGGTTTTTCCTTTTATCCACATTAACATCAATCTACCATGCATTATGTTGACAAGCCCAATCATATTTTTAAATTAGAATGTTGCTCCCAAATTTGGAAAACTCCATTTGGTTTTTGGCTTCATGTTTGATGTCTGAGTGCTTTCCTGACTGTCTAAAGAGAAAGGGAGACTTTCATTTACACCCTCATCCCCAAGGGAACACCAAAAAATCTAAAAGCCTAGAGTACCTGGTACTATAAATAGATTGCCAGTATACTAAGCAAACAATTATGATGAACGGAAGAATAAAGGCAAAAACTGTCTCTAGAGTTTTTGTCTTACATCCTTTCCCAGGTTCTCCATTTCAACATATTTTTATACCCTATTTCTTACAGAATCTTCTAGGATCTCAAGAAAGAGAGGAGATAAGCACTTATGTTTAACCCACTGTATTAAACAGAGGTGAGCTATTTTATGCATTTCTTTTTGGCTCCCTCCTGTTTTTCAGTTCTAAACTCCTTTCACTTTCCTACAACTCTCACCTTACTTCTCCTGCCTCTCTGTTTAGAGGTTACTTTGATTGAGAAGATAGTATCCACCTCATATAGCTTCTTCAGCTTTCTTTCCAACTCAGAATCCTCAAGTATCTTCACTCATCCTTCTCTCCTCCCACCTTTACTTGTCTTGTCTTCCAAAGCTGACCTCTGTCTATGCATATAATATTCTTGAAATAAACAAAGACCAAGCAAATGAGAAAGAAAATGCTATTTATTCAGGGCTTGCTATAGCAAGAAAGTTGGCCACCATCATGTGTGTTAGGTGGAGACTCAAAGGCAGGCAAAGGTGTGGGAAAGCTTTATAGGAGAAAGAAGGAAGGCTTCGGGCGTGCCCCGATAGGAGGCTGTTGGCCTGGGGAAGCTGGAAGCTGGCATCTCATGTGACTGGTTTCAGGAGCATCATGGCTCTCTCTGGTTGTTCTTAAGTTGGAAGCAGGGATAAAAAATAGGGAAGCTAGCTGTGATTAGTCAAATCCTGGTCATTTCAGTTATAGAAGTTATTGTCTGGTTTCCTGGATTGTTACTAGGCCTGACTTTGTACAAGTATGACTCAGAGCAGGCCGGATTTCTGGGCTGCTTATTGTAGATGATGATCTAAGTGTCCTGGGTAGGTTGCTGCAGGTAGTGTGTCAGAGTTCGATTTCTTATCTATATGACCATTGTCTGTTTGTATATTTAGTGTCATACCCTTTCCACTGCCTCCTTCCAGACAGGCAATACTTTATATTTGTTATTCAAATCTTCTTATTTCTCTTTTCCACTCCTCACTTTGGCAATTTCTAACCCAGGCCTATGACTTCACCTCTACTTCTTGTCAAGCAATGCAAAATTCCCCACCTCAGGCCATGACTCCTCTCTTCTCACCTTCACTCCTTGTGCACCAACTGGCCTAGCTCTTTCTCCCTATGCAGTGTTAATCTAGAGCCTTTGGGACCCTGCTTAATGTCGGTTAGGTGCTCACTACACGTTGCTTTTTTTTCTGTTTTGAGCCTTTACTCATTATCAGGGCATCTGCCTTCTCCCAGGGACCTGGGCAGAGGTACCCCATCCAATCTGATTTCTCACTCTTTTGTCCCCTTTCCAAAAATACAAGGCCATTTTGTTTCTGTAATGGCAGGTTGGGCCTTCTGGTGGTGTTATCAGCATTCCTGTCTTTCCATTGTCTCCTCAACTGGATCAAAAACTCCTTGAGAACAAGGGGCCCCATCTGCTTTTCTCTTTTGTGTCTTATACAGTGGCTCACACATCACAACTAAGCAGTTATTCTTTCTTAATGGGTAATAATTTCCATGTAAAAACAAGTATCAAATACAGAAATAATACTGTTCATTTAGATAATATGTATTATGTAGATCAATTTATTATCCCTCCATGGTAGAATCCACTTTTGGGGAATATCTGGGGGTTGTGAAAGAAGAGACTGAACTTTATAGATTATATACTTAAAGATTATCATATGGAAATGAGTTAGAGAAAGAAACCTGTGGAGGAATTTCTAAAATGAAATAAGATAACCTAACATATAACTTTTTTTCTGACTAGCATTGAATAAATAATTTTTAATAATAATTGGGAATGGAAGATAAATGCTTCATTTTAAATGAAGGAAGAGAGAAGTCCTCAGACATTTAAACACAGATATGTGTATGCTTCTGAACTCTACTCTCATATGAAAGGGCACATATTAGCATATTAATTTCACCATTGAGTCAAGTAAAATTAAAATTTCCTGAATTATGAGAGATTGATTAATCCGGTACCCTGAAAGTATGATTTATATTCTCATAGCAAAAATCTCAAAGATTATTTTAAAAATAGCCTTTTTTCTTTAGCATTTAATGTTTAAAGGAGGAAATTTGAGAGATCATGGCACTTCTTAATGGTCTATAATTACCACTTTAGGAAGCAGCAGAAGCTAATTATTTCAAACTTTTAATGGTAATGAAACTTAATATATGATTAACGATGTTGACATTTCCTGTCGGCAGGTTTGTCATCTAAAAAGATTATTTGAATGTGGTATATAGTTTTCAAAAAGTTCACCGAACCCTCATAGGCACAACCGTATCTGATAATCACGAATAGTGCTGGGGACAGAGTGCACAGCTGTCGTTTCCACAGATGGCCTGTTTCAGCTGCCTTTGCAGGAAGGACATCTCATAAAGACAGTGAAGAACCAACCCTCAAACTGAAGCAAGAGGAACATTGACCAAGGGGGTGGGGAGAAGAAAGAAAACTTAGGTGGATGGGCCTGATAGATATTCTTATATTTTGCTTATAGATTGTAGTTACAAAAACTTTGTAATCAGAACTTCAGTTAAGCAATTGCTATGATTCAAAAGACTATATTGAGAAAAACAAAGCTTTGAACAGAAATATCTGTTACAGAATGCACTGGAACCCAGCTTCCAAAGTCGTAGAAATTTTAGGATTCAAAGCAGCTTGCAGATTTGGAACACAGTGTATGAGAATGGGGTCATGTTTCAGAGTAAAAACTTGGAGCTGTGAGTCTAAAAGACATGGCTGCAAGCAATAACACATTCTGTAATTGAACCTCAATTGAAGATCCGAAGCTAGTTTGGAGCTATTACTCACACTTGGTGTAGCAGTGTATTTAGAGCCCTGAACCTGAGTTCAGAAGACCTTGACCTCATTTCTGCCCCTTCAAGCTGAGTAAGTCACCTACACGAGGCCTCACTATCCCCATTTTAAAATTGAGGATAACTCTCAATTTCTACGTTTTTGTAAGACAAAAATACACTCATGTGCCACATAGGCACTGGTTGGTCAGTGACAGACCAACAGTGATCCCATAAGATTGTAATGGAAAAATTCCCATCACCTAGTGACATCCTAGCTGTCATCTCATCCTAGGACAATGCATTACTCATGTGCTTGCTGTGATGCTGGTGTAAATAAACCTACCTGTTCTATAAAAGTAAAGCACATACAATTGCATACAGTACATAATACTTGACCATAACTATGTTACTGGTTTACGTGTTTACTATAATTTTTATTGTTACTTTAGAGTGTACTCTTTCTACTTACGAAAACAAGTTTGCTATAAACAATTTACTGCAGCAGCCTCATACATCTCATGTTTCTTGATTGCACCATTTTCTCTGAGGCTTTGATTTAATCAAATGTTGTTTTGTTTTTATCATGGACCGTAAACGTACAAAATCCACTAATCGTGTTGCCAGTTGGAGGCCACTTTGAGTGATTGACCTGGAAATGAAATTGAAAATGATTAAAGACTACGAGGGTAGAAAAAATCAATGACGGTTGTTGCTCGCCAGTCAGGCAGGTCCCATTCCACCATACCTATGATCTTAAACAATAAGAACAAAGTGATGGACGCTGTTAAAGGATCGGTCAGCTTCATTGAAGTGGAAGCAACGAGACTAACAAAATGAGAAGGGCCTATATCAGACGTGGAGACACTTCTGATGATCTGTATTAAAGACCAGACACAGAAGCATATCCCTCTGGGTACTATGAAGATCATGGCCAAAGCAAAAATTTATTTTTGAAGTTGAAAGAACAGGCTGGACCTGACTATGATGGATATTGAATTTACTGCTAGCTCTGGGTGGTGTAAACAATTCAAGAAATCATCATTATTCATCATAGGATGTGAACGTGAATGGTGAGTCTGCGAGTGCTGATGTGAAGGCAGCTGAAGAATTTTTGGAAACGCTAGAGAAGCTGATTGTGGAGGAAACCTACTTGCCAGGGCAAATATTCAATATGGATGAAACCTCCCTATTCTGGAAACAGATGCCTGAAAGGACTTTCATCCACAAGGAGGACAAGTCATGCCAGGTTTCAAGGCTTTTTAAAGGACAGGATAACAGTCTTGCTTGGGGGCAATGTTACCAAAAAAACCCTTTGTGATCCCATGAAGTGGAATTACTAGGTCAAAGGATATATGCATTTTAAATTTGATAGTTCAAATTGTATTCCAAGGGGTGTGTGTCATTAAGATGTAATATTATTTGTTTTCTCCATTCTTGACGACATTGTATATTATCAAATTCTTTATCTTTGCCAATCTGATAAAGGGAAAAGTGGTATTTTATTATCCTTTAAAAAAAATTATGAGTAAGGTTGAACATCTTTCTCCATGTTTCTGAGCTATGTCTGCTCCTTCATCTGCGACTTAGCTGTTCATGTCCTTTTATAACATCATTAAGAAAAGTGTGGCTTGATTGGGGACCCTGTAAAACTAGCAAAATTCCTGAGACCAATACAATAAATATTATAATAATAGTAACACAGTTAATGACATCACACACCGAGCAAATCTGTTTTATGAGAGAGGTATAATGAGAGTTTTGAGCCTGTTTTTTTTCCATTGAATTAGAAATATCAAGTTGGAGGACATAATCACAGGTAATTACTAATGTATTTTACTTTTATAGAACATTGAAAATTGATCATTTATTCCTCCATAAGGTGAACTTCCACTAATCTCTTTGCTTCAGTAACTGTGACATTTACTACATAAGATGAGCCAAGCTTGTCTAGTATTATAAATGAAGTACTTTATTCTGAGCACTCCTGGAAACGTTACAAGCTGGGATATTTAGTTATCTAGCTATTATGCAGATGCTTTCTTGTCTTTAACATAATTCTTATTGATGCTGTTTCTGGTTATCAAGTTATCCTGGTAGTTCTTACCACATAAAGGACTTGCTCTAGATTTCCAGGTGGTGGTGGACTGTGAGCCACCACAGATGACCCTTTTTAGATATTATTTGGTTTTATTACTGCAATTGTCACATCTCAGATATCTACAATATGCCAGCTACTATGTAAGGTACCTAGTGTTACCTCAGTGATTCTTACAATGAAGCAGATATTACTTTCTTTATGTTACCGATGAAATAACAGATCCAAAGTTAGTAAATAATCTGTACATCTACTAAGGGGTCAAGCTAGGTTCAAATCCGGGTCTGTCTGACTCTTCTTATTATGCTCTGAGGGCCAATCAGGGCTTCTGTGATGAGGGCTGCCCACTGAAGAGGGGGAGCAGTGCATGACATTTGTATGTTTCCCACACCCTGCGTCCTCCCCAGTGTGAGTGAGCTGGCATCGCTGTTTCCTCCTGTGTGCTCAGTTCACCATGAGCCTCTGCCTCAGTACTTTGCCCTTACTTTGCCTTTGTCCAACAACAGGAGCACCTCCCATCACTAGGCTTCGGCTGTTGGTGCAGACCTCCTGCACCTGAGGGAATGCAGAGGAAATACTGAAATTAAGATTTATGGCAATAGACTACCTTGTGTTGCCGACATGAGCCCCAGGGAGCCTTGTAGATTCTGAATGACTGCAGTCCTTCACAAAGCTGGCCCACATAGAGTACTGTGTTCTGGTCTATCACTCGGGGCTTCTCCCTGGATTTTTCCACCTCAAACCCTTAACCAGACCCTGGTCCACTCCTGTCTCATTCCTCCCAGGAGACCCTCCCAGGGTCCCCAGTTCTCAGTATGTTTGCCTCAGGACCCACCACAGGCATTGCACAAAGAAGGGGCTCTTCTCAGCGAACATATTGACTGTTGAAACTGCCTCATTGATTTCACTCATTCATTAAAAAAAAAAAAAAAAAATATCTGTTTGTCAGAATTTTGCAAGGCTTTAAAGATACAAATTCTTGCACTGCATCTTTTTTTTCCTCAAAAGTCATCTGTAGGCTTGGGTCAGGAGATTGTTTTTCTATGAGAAATAGAGACTGACTTTGAACCAGAAGGAGTTTCTCTGTTTAGTTCTCACCAAGATCTCATATGCATGAGATTCAAGTGCCCTGCCTGCCATGTCTAACATCGACTCCTTTACCAAGTTCCAGCCGGTGCTGTAATCAGTCCTCTTGGATCCTAAAGCACCAGCCTTTCCCCGGCCGTGGGGGCCTTCCGACCTATTGCTTCTGTTCTTGGGCACAGCCTTCTGTCTTTCCTCCATCTCTCGGGTTTCTCCTGAGATCACCCCTCCTACAAGAGGTTTGCCTTGGCCACCTGGGTCCCTGTCGGGTACCATTCTGGGTGCTGCTCCAGTGCCCAAAACTGACAATGAGTCTTATAGTACTCATTATCTACTGGGATAGTTTTGTTTACTCTGTTAGTTTTTTTCCTGTAATTCAACCAATCTCCACAGGAGGCTTGTTTTGCAAAATTAGGATCTTGAAGTCATTGAAAATTCCCATTCGATACATGAACTCATTGTAAGCATATCCAAGTTTAACTCAGTCCATAATGTTGAGATGAGATACCTTATATAAAGGCTTTTGTGAATTTGATTGCCTTTCCTTTTGTGATATTATTATTTTTTTAAAGAAAAGGTTAGGAGCCATAGGTAAGCAAGGGACTTTCTAGAGTTCCAAAAGTACTAACACCAAATGCCATGTGTCTCTCTAAATATTTTTAAATGAATGAGTATTGAGTTTGGACTTGGTTCAAGAGAGAGAATTAATGAAAGTTGAGTAAAGGGGTATGTTTTTAAATCTAAGACACTCTCGTTTTATGTGTACATAAATCTAATCTGGAAGTATGATGTTAAAGGTTGACAGTGCTGCTTCCTGTCTACTGGGTACAAAATTTCAAGCAAAGACGGGCTGTACTTTTTAGTTTTGTTTTCTTTCAAGCCGGAAGAAGGGATGGGGAGGATCGAACATTGATTTAGCATCAGTGTATGTCAGAAACTAAATAAACAAACATCTTTTTGATTAGGCTGAGAGATGTCAAGTAACTTATCCGCACACAACCAGGACTAGCTGCTGAGCTCGGAATCCAGTCCCCAGCCTTAGTACTTTAACGCTTCCCCACATTTCCACCCCAGGGAGGAACCATGTTGAGCTACCACACTCTTATGTTCAGTTTGCAAATACTTAGCATATAGTTTGCCTCTCAGAAACCAGTAAAAGTCCTTTCCAGCAAACACTTAAAAAAAACAGATCACGAACAATAGGGGTGATTTGTTTTCTGATTTGAGGGGCTATGTGACTATAACATAATAAAACTTCGTGGATTATATTTAGCTCTCAAGGTAATTTCAAGAGTTCTCAGTAAGTTCTAAGAGCTGCAGGATTGGTAGGTAAGGGGCACAGTTTCCCAAAGTGTAGGTGTGTGCATAAATTCTGCCGGTTGGTCTCTGTGTTACTCTGGTTACTCCAAGACATACAACAAGCCTTCAGGTCCTGCGTGAGAAAATGTGTAAGCTATAGCAAGGGGTGGGAGTGGGGGCTCTACAGAGAACCAGAGTCCATGCTTACCAGCAGGAAAGGATTCCAGCATATTATCCTTTTAAACCCCATGCAGGCTGAACCACCCTCCTGCATGGAGTCAGCCCACAGTCTGTCACTTGGATCCCTGCTTCTCAGCTAGAGCAAGTGGATAAGTGCCGGAAGTTGACTCAGAATGTGGAGAAGGTTGGAAAATAATAAACTAGAGTGTGTACTTGTTTCATGGCGGATTTAGAAGGACTTTCTAGATGTGTAGGTTGTTTTCTATGCTCGATAAATGTTTCATCAGCACTAAGTATGTACTCCACAAATTCACTTACTTTGTTTTTAGCAAAGAGTAATTTGAATCACTTTTGCTTGGCATGAAAATTAGCTTTTTAGTACTGCCTTTGATCATTACGATGAAATCATCTTGTTTTTTACTCACCTGATCTGACACTATCTAGATTTATTGCCATATCTTGGCGTTGGCTCTCATTTGCCTAATAGTGGTGGTAAGGACCGCCTGTGCAAATGCATCTGCTATAAATTGCTTTGTCAAGAAGAGGAAGGTGAAACTGAAATTGATCATGTTCCTTTCTCTTTCTGTCAAATTTTATTTTTCATTTTGTGGATCTGGTGAAGATAAAGATTTTAGTGCTTAAGTGCAAGTATCTGACTCTGCAGGGATGTACTTATTCTCTTTATGAAAATACAATGATTTCACAGTATCTGCCTGAGACACTGCATTTGTCGGTTGGACTTCTTTTTCCATCAAGACTTCTGTGGCTTTTTCTGTTCCCTCCTCACCTGCCAAAACCTGCTTCTGCTCATCTGGGAAGCCTCTCACCCCATGTGCAGGGTCCATGGAAATATTTTAGTGCTAGAAGAGTGCAAACTTTGTAAAAATGTACATTGTTTTTCCTACTGTTACACTGGGAGCGAAAAGAACCCGTTTTCATGCACTTTCCTGTTGAGTAAGGATTTTAGAGTTTACCGGCTTGCATGCAGAATTCTGAAAAGGGCAGCAGCACTAACTCACCTAGAGGAATTCGAGAAAGGCTCCAGGTGTTGTCAGCAACACGGACTAGAGGGGTCTGTGTGTTCCCTTCCTCATTCACATAACTTGGTGGAGATCAGGAAGGCACAGTAACTCAGTGGCACGCCATGCTTGCATTGTTGTGCTAAGTATGGGGGGGGTGTCTGTTTTAAAGACATGCCCTTAGCTTTGGGATGTCAGGTTTCTATGGGTCCACTGATGTGCCACCTTTGGAAACTACAAAAGAACACTAAATTAAAGGGAAAGCAATGACGATCACTGAATATAGAAATCAACCAGCCCCCCTTTGCAAGCCACTTAGGTGGCTTTTAGATTTCTAGTTCACAAAGTAAAACAATTCATAATTTTGTGGTAATATCAGTTTCATCAACAGCCAACTCAAGTTTTTTCCCTTCTCCCTCTTTAGTGTTTTTCCTTTATTTTGTTTTGTTTTTAATTAAGGAATAAAACATTTCTTTTTAGCACAAAAAATTTCTGTTAATCAAAATAAAAAAAATAATAATAATAATAATAGCAATAATAACACTGAGGCATTACCAAAACTTTTATTTATTCAACAACTATTTGTTGAGTACTTACTAAATGTCAGGCATGGTTGAGCACCCCCAACCCCACTCCAGGATTCACGATATACAGAAGTAGCTCACGTACACTAAAATGCAGAAATGAAAAACTCGCCTAGGAAAACATGACCATCTCTCCCTGGAGCTCTCGTTCTTTCTGCCCCTCAGCACACTTGTTTGGGAACTAGCCCAAGAGTGTCAGGTCTTGGCCATGCCCACTGGCAGCATTTGGCAGGTATGACAGCAGAGGAGGCTGAAAAAAGACAACTGCTTCTCCCCCAAAAGGAACATCATGGCACTCAAGGTCCCCGCATCGTAGAAGAACCCCGTTCCCTGTGGTTTGCCTCCTCTGACCTCTTTTCCATCTGGGAAAAAGTGTGTGTGTAAACCCAGCCTGTCTCGCCATTACCCTTTCTTTGCTCACATTTTGTTTCTCAGCCTCAGGGCATATCCTTTTGTCCTAGATAGTGTCACTATTATTCCCTTTTGGTTTCCTTTTTCTTAGGCAAGCTGCTTTTCAAGAATATTTTGACATCCCTATTCCAAAGTCCCCCTCTTCAAGCTCCAGTTTAAAGCACCAGGAAGAGCAAACATTTCAATATTTTCTTGACTAGGTATCCAGGACCTCTTTCCCATTAACAATCCTTATTCAGAGGCATTGAGAAACAAATGGACAGTGATTTGCCCTTGGTCCTCCATCAAAGGGGATGGCATAACTGCCAAGTGGTCAGGCTCCTTATGGTACATTCCCTTGGCTAGTATTCATGATGACACTTTCTCAGAAATATCTCATGATTGCCCTGAATAGGGAAAGGAGTTTATTTTGAACATGGAACATGGTGCTTTTTTGTGTGTGTGATTCTTAGCTATGGACCTATTTTTTTTCCCAACTATCTCTGACCTACTTCATAATATCACCAGAAGTAGAGTTAACAGAGACCTTGGTTCTTGCTTCATGAGATGGAAAAATGAACAAGACATAAAATTTTTAAAAGAAAATCACAGTTCATTCTGAGATGAGATAGCTGACTTCGATTTGAGCTTCTCTTTATAATTGTTAGAATAAGAGAAATAGGAAGAAAGATGGATGTATATTTTTCTGGAGAAAATGATTGGTCATATTCTTGAATATTTCCCAATTAAAGATTCTTTATAAAAACAGATTAAAGTGTGTATGTTACCTAACTGTTAAAATAGTAGCATCTTTGCCCCTCTATCAGCCTTGGGGCTTCTTCTGCATGTCCTTAGTTGTAGGGCTTTGGGTCAGCAAGACTTCAAGTGATTCTCACTGATGGTAGTTTTATAGTTTAGTTATAATTCTGATGTGGTCGTGAGAGAAAGTAAGATGTGAATATGTGTAGTTATAGGGATTTGCCTCAGACTGCTGAGGGTGGTTTGTTTGCAGTAAGTATACCATAAACACATGTGGCCCTAGGATTTTCACATAAAAGATTATGGATCAGTTTGGTGAATAAAGAGCAGTGGGCAGTGGTTCTGGAAGCCTGAGTTCACACCAGCCCCAGCTTTGTCACTAGCTGGCCCTGCTCTGTTGAAATGCAATGAGATCTCTCTCTGCGTTGGTTTCTTCCCTATTCAATTAAGGATTGAAGTAGAAAATCTCACAATCTCTTCCATCACTAACCATTAGTGCAGGCTATACCTGGAGCACAGATTTATGCTATTTTCTTGCTCCTTATATTTTAGTTGCAGATTACTCTTCACTTGATACTAAGATGCTATTCACCTGCCTCTCCTCCTCTTGGTGCACAGAAAATAAGTGTTCTGGCCGCATTTATTCATACTAATTAAAAAAGGAAACTTTTTGGCCCCCACCCCCACCCCTGGAGACCCAGTCATTATTGTTTGTGTTATGGGGGAGGCTAAGGAATAGGTGTGACAGTTTTTTTTAAAAGACATTGTTTTACCCACTAAATTCGGGAGGATTTGGTTCCATTGAGTATACTGGAAGAAAAGTGAAAGAATCTCACTGGTCTCTCTAGGAAGGTATCTAAGAGACAGGAGTCACATATGTCTGTCCACTTGTAGCAGAAGGAGGGTGAGACAGGTACCCACATGTTATGCTATCTGCTCACAGCATGTGTGTTTAGGGAACATGGGACCAGGCTGAAACTCTGCCTGCACTGGAATCTCTAATACTTGACAAAATCCTGCTATCATTGCTGCTGCTGACGGGTGTCCCAGCCACACAAGAAAGGCATAGAGCCCCTGCTGAGGGTGACATTTTGCTGAAAAACATCAATCCTATAACCAAGTAAGCTTTGGCATATAAGTGTGAACACTAAAAGAACAATTGAGTGTGCTGTTGTCCTGATTCAAATTTTGTATGGTACATTTTGTCTTTTATCATGACAAGATGTTCTCTTTGATCTTCTCCAGGTAAAATATTTTCCTATACTCTAAGAATAAAAAAAAAAAATTAAAAAAATATATCTATTTCACTCAGATAGCACCTTGCTCAAAATATCCATATTGAACAATAATATAAAAGCCTTGGAAATTTCCATTTTCATCCTTAAACTTGACCAGCACTGACTGACTGAATTCCATTTAGAGAATCATGGAGGGGGAAAAAATTAGGGGAAGGAAGTATTTCTTGTAATAAAGTTTGAATTATAGAAAAACAGCCTACGTGTTCTCTATAGCCTCTATTTCTTGAATTAATCCTTCCTCTTAGTTCAATGTTCATACTCCCCACTCATGGAAATGCCTGTGTTCACTTGATTGCTCATAAGCCCCCCCCCCTTTTCTCTTTCGCCTTAGACTATAATTTTATCCCTACCCTTTCCTCCCATCTTCTCCTTCCATGCTTCTCTCTCCCTCACCCTAATCTCAAAAGAACAAATTCAGAAGAGGGTGCATGGCATGTTCAAGCTTGTGAGTGGTGGTCAGGGAGAAGCAAGAGAGGAAGAGAACCTTTCTCTTATTTTTTTAAAAGTTGAGTGATTAGGCTGTTAGTATTTCCCTATGGGATAAAGATTAAGGAGTGCGTTGAAAGGTTTTAAGTACTGAAAAATGACTAATTGCATAAATGACTTCCAGTAGTAATAGTTTGAAAACATTAAGATGTTTAGAATTTAATGGTTTGTTTCTTTTTTTTTCTCATTTGACATATTGTAGACAGGAAGCACATTTTAACTGTGGTTTTATTGTATCAGCAACTTATTTCTGATATTATATCTGCACATACATACATATATATAACTTGTAATAATTTTTAATGAATTTAAATGGCTTTCTGAGTTTAAGAATCTATAATTTAGAATTTTAACTCTGGAAGAGATCTTAAAGAGTATCTTTGGGTCCCTCTTCATTTTATAGGTGAGTAAAGTTGTTTTCAAAGATAATTTGAGTAGGAGACAAACTCTGACTTAGAACCAAGTTCCTATGACTCGTACTTCAGCATTCCTTTTATGTCTCCTATGCAGATTCTAATTATATCTCATGAATTTATAAACTTCCAAGATTAGAGAATTGTAAGATTGAAGTTTTTCATAGACTAGTTATAATGAGAGCAAATACAAATTAGAAGGTGATTTGAAAGTGAATCAGGAGCTTAAATTTATAGCTTCTAGGATGCTCCTTAAATTTAAAAAATTATAATATGAATATGAATGAAAAATGTATTGCTTATTATTTAAAATATTACATATTCATAAGAAACTTCACAGAACACTTTAATGTTCATTTTTCTTGTGTCTATAATACTTAATATCTGTTATACTATATAACAGAGTTCATAAGTTTTAAAATATATCTAAAGTCATCAAGAATTCAAGTAGAGAAATTATACTGTTGGAGCACTGAACACTCTTTTAAAGGATTGATAACAGCTGCTGGATAAAATTGAAGCTAGATTTGTCTAATTGATTAAAAATCCATCAATGTGTTAATGGATTATAGACAATTATGGTAGAAATAACACATACATTGTATTACATAGCAAAAGGAGAAGGAAGGAGAAGACCCACTTGCCAAAGTAGTAGTTCATCACTCACAATGTTGCCTTTACCTATTCAGCAACAGGGCTGGTGTTTGCACTGGTGTCCTTGCTCAGTCATTTGCACACACAGAAGCGAGGCTTCCAAGTTGAGCAGGGATGATTTTGATGTGTTGAGCAGGGCAGATTTTGGTGCCAGATAGAACAAGATTTGTAAACCAATTCTACTACCAACTATTGACTTTGGGGTTCTTACATTACACTATTTCCCAAACCTCATCATCTTCATCTTAAAAATGGGAATACTAAAACCTGTGTCACAAGGTAGAATGATCATGTCTTCAAACTTCTTACCACATAGAAATACGCAATAAATGGCAGCTGTAACTATATTATTACTATCATCGTCATGTATGCTATTTTTCAATCTATAAACGTATTAGGAAAAAAAAGCAGTCTTTCTCTCTTGTATGTCTCCTTTCCTACTCAAACTGACCCTTTACTTCTGACCCTTCTGGTCACCCAATGTGTGTGGGGTTTCCCACACCGAGCAATTCTGTGCAATGCTCTCTTGGTATCTTACAATTTAACTCAATTCTAATACTGTCTACCTGGAGCTAAATCCCACAGGTTTGAGAGCTCAGTCCCATGAGACTGCCCCCCCATTCAGATGCCAATTGCAAGTAGGAGGTCCCCAGGGGACCCACAACTTTTGTCCGAGTTGGCTACAAATCACATGTTCCATGACCTACTCTCTCTCGGATTTAATTACTTGGTAGAGCAGCTCACAAACTCAGGGAAACACGTTTACCGGTTTACTAAAGGTCATGAAAAATGATACAGATCAAGAGCCAGATGAAAAGATACATGGGGTCTGAGAGAGTCCTGAGTTCAAGGGCTCTGTCCCCGTGGATTTGGCGACACTCAGTATATGGATGTATTCACCCACCTGCAAGCTCTCTGAACCTCGTACTATTGGGATTTTTATGGTGGCTTCATCACACAGGCATGACTGATCTTCACTCCATTTTCAGCCCTCTTCCTTCTCGAGAGAATGGGGGGGAGGGGTAAAAATTTCAAGCTTCTAATAATGACTTGGTCTTTTTGGTGACCAGCCCTCATTTAGGAGTCATCCAGGAGACCATCCAGAGTCACCTCATTAGAACAAAAGACATTCCTATCACCCAGGAAATCACAAGGGTTTCAGGAGCCCCGAGTCAGGAACCGGGACAAAGAGCAGCATACATTTTTTTCTATTATTCACAATGCGTATGTGGGTATTGAGGTGCATTTCTCTAAGTTGTGCTGGAGGGTCGTTTTGACAGACAGTGATCAGTTATACAAACTAAATTTCTCTCAGCTCCAGGTGGCACTGCAGGCTGCTAAATAGTTAAAACATAGGAGGATTTGGCTTAGTCTTTTAGGGTATGGCTAGTCTTCAGACCACATGCATCATTAGCACCTGGAGTTTTCTTTTCAGTGACGTTTTACTCCCTTGCTAGGAATGCATAAGCCATTGACCGAAACTGCCCTACAAACTGATGATGAGAAAAGAGCAAATGGCAGCTTAGCCCAGAACCCACATCTCTTAATTCCTCTACTCCTCTTCTGAGAAGCTTGATATGATTTCTTTGTCAAAAATTAGTGGAAAATGTATTTTCTGCCCAGCAAGTGGATATGTGGATGCCACATACAGGGTTTTATAGGATGAGTTAAACTTTACATGGACTTCCTGTTTTCAGTCTGTACCTAAAAAAAAAAAAAAAAAAAGTACATGTGCATAAGTATGTGTTTTAACAAACATATTTCCCTTGGTGTATGAATGGGGTTTTCTGTTTGTTGCATGGTGAGTGAGTTTGTTATTGGAACGTTCTTGGATTTTAATTTTGTATGTTCTTCTCTTTGACTTAGAGAGGAGCAAATGCTTATTTGTGCAGGCAGATAGGCATAGGTCACATTCAAAACAACACTGGTGAGGGACCCCCACTTCTTGCTTCTAGAACAGTTTCACGACAGGGCCTGGAAGCGCTGTGTTCCTCCCACGAGTCCTTCCCAGGTCTGCTTTCCTTCAAGGTCACTGCCAGAATGAGCCCGTTGCAGCCAAGGGATATTCTGTGTGAACCACAGAGAATTCCTTGAATGTAAGCTTTGGGGGCTGGAGCGTGGTTCAGAATCGCAGTTATCTGCCTGGCCATCATAAGACCAAATGCCACGTTGGTGTGGTGGGAACAAATCTAAACCCCAAATCTCAGATTTAAAAAGAAGTTCCATGCATATTGTTGAATCACTCTAACTCCTCACTGCGCTGCCAGGCTGATGGCTGGCTGGCAGGAATTCGGTCTCAGCACCCACGGCCCGAGGCTGTACAAAATCTCCATGTCTTTTCCAGCAGCAGATCATCCACAGGCCTATGGCAATGCATGTTTGTCCTTACTCATTACCACTAGACTCCACCATCATAGACTCATGTCTTTCCATTCCTGGGACCTGTAAAGGGGAGCCCCAGGGCCTAGGGTCCAGCCTCCCTTGGGTATGTGTAACACATGATCTGTGACCGCTGGGAGTTGGCCATCTTCCCCCGCAGGCCTGTGGCCAGGTAGTGGGTCCTGTGCTGCTCGCAAGACTTCTCCACCCTCCCCAGTCAGGGGACTCTCTCTTCTGAGTGCTTCTCAGAGTCACTTCTCTATCCCCAGATGACACAGTGTCATTTCTTCCATGGCTAAGGTTGGGATAACAAAATAGAAAAGGGAAGCAGCTTGTGGGCAGCCTCTGCTTTTGTCCCTGAACTTCCTCAGTGAACCAATGAAGAAACTACATATTTAACTAAATTATCCTACATGCTTTGAAAGGTCCAATCACAGAAAATATGTAAGTTAAAATAATAAATGTGTATGCAGGGACATCTTAGTTGCAGACACTAGCAAGTAGTGGCAGTAATTGACCCTGGGACAGGGAACTGGAAGACAGAGCGACCAGCAGTGGGGCCAGAGTCTCACTTACCACTGGGATCCTCTGGATGGTTTCATATATACATGTAATATTTACATGTAATGCTTTTTAACAATATAAAGAAGTTTCCTTGAATTGTAAAAAAAAAATAGATGAATAGATTTAAGTCACCGTCTTCTTTCATCTAGGGCCCAGACTGTTGCTGTGGTCTTTTACTCGGCAGCCCACACTGACTCTTGTCCCCCTGCAACCCTTTCCCCACAAAAGTCATTACAAAATTGTCTCATCCCTTTTGGCATCTCAACTCAGAAGAAACTTAAACCGTATGTGAGCTGTGAAAAGACACAGTTAGAAAAGCTATTATAAGCCTCTGAAAATGGCACACGTTCTGTCAGAGGATGCTGACTACCCTGGTGGACTTGAAATACAACAGCCAAAATCGTCTTCAATGCCGAGTGGCCAAGCTCCGCTGCCAACAGGGCCCCCTGGAATGACCTCTTGATTTAAGACTATGATTTATGATTACTGTACTCCAAATGGGCCTTTTAGTTCACACTTTCCCTGCTTTCCAAAATCATGTTTTTTGGTCCTAGAAGTAGTGTCAGCCATGTACAACTTTCCTCAAGAAGAAGCTGCCGTGTTCCTCCGAGGAGTCCTGTCAGGTCTGCTTTCCTTCAAGGTTTGGGGGAGTCTCGTGAAGGCACAGAATTTACCCTAGGCCAGGTGGTCGGCTTCTCAGTGGCCACCAGGCAGCTTCTCATTTAGCTGGTGTCGGTGGGGTACATGTCAGTGTGACGTAGCCCATGGTGGGCACAGAAGAATTTGTCAAATAATGGGATTTACTAATGTGGCCACAGATTCTGAGAATTGCTGAGATTCCAGATAGAGGAGACAAGAAAGGCAAAAAAAAAACACAATGCATACAATCTCCTTCTCATGAAACAACACTCAACCACTAGTCCTGAGTGATGATAAAACAAACTTAGCTGCTTTGTAGTTACGAGGTAAGGTCTACTATTAAAGCCCGACTGACTCATCTATCTTTTTCTTGGCCCTGACTTTGAAAACAAGCACTAGAAATACTTGATGGTGAGTCTTCAATTACTAGAAATTTCACTATGCTTTAAATTAAAGACACAACTTGAATCCAAAAAGTATTTAAGAACTTGTTTTAAAATCAAACCAGGGGGCCGGCCTGGTGGCTCAGGCGGTTAGAGCTCCATGCTCCTAACTCCGAAGCCTGCAGGTTCGATTCCCACATGGGCCAGTGGGCTCTCAACCACAAGGTTGCCAGTTCAATTCCTCGAGTCCCGCAAGGGGTGGTTGGCTCCGCCCCCTGCAACTAAGATTGAACATGGCACCTTGAGCTGAGCTGCTGCTGAGCTCCCGGATGGCTCAGTTGGTTGGAGCACATCCTCAAATCAAACCAGGGATAAATCCTGAACTTTACGGAATTGGGGCAACATCCTGTGTCTTCTACCAGGTGGTGTTCCAAGGTTCTAAGGCAAACTTGGAAATCATAAAGAAATTCCATTCAGTTTATTCCAATTTTAGAAAATAGTATCCATTTTAGAAATATTTTCAACAAAGTTTGAAATAATAATGATTTTCTGGACAAGCTTGGGCTAATCAGAAAATGTGAATTAGCTTCATTTCTAATTTTCCTCAATGTTGTAACTTCAGTTTCATCCTGTCTGCAACCCTAGTTGTTAGTAGCTGCCTGAAGCATGAGCCTGTGAGACATTTCAAGGCTGAGGTCAGGCTCAGGAAAGAATATTGTGATTGATTCTCAGCACCAGTGTTGGGCCTGAGAGTGGAAGGGGATGTACATATTTGTCATGATAGCTATAACTTTTTTATCAAGTCAGGAAGAGAATTGGGATTCCTCAGCCAATAAATAAGGTGTGTCCATGAGTTGGGTAGGGCCTGGTCTCAGGGAATCACCAGGGTAAACAGTGTTAGCCAGGTTGTTGGAGACTCAGATATGGTACCCACCTGCATCTGCTTGCCGGGAGAGCTCAACAAAGGAACAATGGTTTCCACCGGCACTTCTGTACAGGAGAAAGCCATCCCTCCTGCCCTCTCCCTGATGCCCCACAACTCGGTTCCTCCCCAGATGTCCCTGGTGCCTTTTGAGCTACTGCCCCAGCACTGGAGCTCACAGAAAATGAGTCTGCCAGTGAGTAAGTTCATGCGTGGGCTATTTAAGAGTGTCTCCTGGGGCTGCAGGTGCCCTTGCCTCACCTAGCAACAATCTCTGCTGGTTTTCACAGTCAGAAGTTATGGGGACTTCTCTCCCTGGCACTGGAACCCTGGGCTGGGGAGCCTGGTGTGGGGTTGGGACTCCTCGCTCCGCCAGGGGGACCTCTTCAGCTGATATATTCTTCCCAATTTTTAACTGCCACACATGGGTGTGGGACCAGCCATTCTGCATCTCCAGACCTCCTACCAGTCTCGAGGTGGCTTTTTCTGTATGTCCTTAGTTGTAGGACTTCTGCTCAGTTAGACTTCAGGAAATTATTAGTGATGATTGTTCTGTAGTTTAGTTATAATTTTGATGTGGCTGTGAGAGGAAGTGAACAGTGTTTACTTGCTCCGCCATCTTGACCAGAAATCTCTTTCCCTTCACACTTAGAGTAAATCACAGTGGTATGTTCACAAAACCTATGTAATTAATGGAGTTCAGGATACTCTATCCCAATATATGGTGCTTTGGCATACTGAATATTTTAAGCTGGAGAAATTTGAGGAACAGCATGTACAGGAAGGACTTTCTGACCTTGCACTGTAGCAGGTCATTTAAAAAATTAGTTGCCACTATCAAAGGTTCTGAAGCTTTAACAGGAGAGTCTTGGTCTCTGACTTCTCTGAGATGTCCCTCAGCCTTCACTGTCATCAGGCAAGCGGCTGAGCTTGGCTGGCCCTGCCTGGCTGTCAAAGTGCTTGGTGTCCCCTCTGCCTGTAGGGCTTATGAGTGGGGGATGAAAGGAGGGCTGAGTCCGCCTATTTTCTCAAAGAGCCACTGGGCAGATAATTGACCATCTGTGTGCCTGAACTATAGAGAGCAAATACCTTTTCTAGAGGTTTTCAACATCCTACAGAGCAGGAAGCCTCCCTTCAGGCAAATGACCAAAACAAAGGGAGACGTGAAAGGGACCTGATCCACCCCTCAATCCCCAGTCAGAAGTCCCTGAGATGCCTGATGGAACATGAACTGGAGACTACTGTTTGGTTGAGGGTGGGTAATTGAAGCCCAGACATAAGTTCTCACAGAATAGTTTATTTTTAGTGCCTACCATAAGAGCTTTCTCTGGTTTCTGGGCACTGGATTGTCCTTCACTGGACAACCAGAAGTCAAAGCACTTCAGGATCAGTGTTCAACAGGTGACAGACAAGAGTGTTCTGAGGTGGGTTCCACACAGTCCCTCTGAGAGCCCAGTGAGACTGAACCCAGTTGCCCATGGCTGTGATTTGCTCATTCAGGTTTATTTTTATGGGCTTCCCCCCCTGACTCTCCCTGTTACCTCACTCCTTCCTGGGATCCTTTCCCACATGAATGAATTACATCCATGTCTCAGCTTCAGGGAACCAGAGGGTTTCAGTACTTCATGTCTCACCAGGCCTTCTGAGTCCCATGTGAGAGGAGAATCTGCCACATGGCTAGCTGGCTGTCTTCTGCTTCACTGTCAGAGACTCCATTATCCCTTTGGAAAGGTTTGCTTTTGTGTGGTCAGTCCTGGGCCTCAATTACAGCCAGATGATCCACAATAAGGGTGCAAACCTGCATCATTTTCTTTTGAGTGTAATAAATTTAACTGTATTGATGAATGAAGGCCCTCTGTTCAGCTTCACTGATTAATGCCGTCCAATAGCCAAGATCTAAGGCATGAACATCGATGAATTGACCGCCAAGCAGCCTGTGTAGGTCATCAAGTCCTAATAACTGACCCATTACACTTGGCAATGAAAGAAAGCTCACATTCACTCTGAAAATGTCATGTAGGTCCTAGCTTATAAGACTCCTTTTAGCGTAGAATCTTTTTAGTAACTGTTCTATATCTGTTTGAGAATTTAGAGAAAAGTTTTTCTTGATTATAAGTTTTTAAACCATAAGTTACTTTTTAAAAATTTGTCTTTTATTTAGTGCTTTCTATGAAGCAGCACCAAGCAAAGCTCTTCACATGGATTTTTTTTCCTGTAATCTTTGTAGTAACGTTTTTTTTCTCAAAAGCAGGAACAGATTTAAAGAGATTAGTCATTTGTCCAAGGTTTCTCAACTAATAATTGGCAGAGCTGAGTTTTGTCTGCCTTATTCCAAAGTAGACATTAACATATCTCTATAATATTACCAAAATCAAGTGTGAAAATATAATACTTTATAAAAATTCTTGTGTTTACCAAACACATACACACACACGTTTTAAAGCTAGCAAATGGCGGGACTGTACTTTTTAGTAGCTTATTAGAGGGGAGCTATAGATACCTGCAGAAGGTGAAAAACTGTTCCCATATTGAAAGAGAAATTCTGATGATCACTTTAGATTTGGAGAATAAATACATACTATTATTAAGAACAGCTAGAATTCTATTTTAAAATCTATTAACAATGCAAATGCTTTTTCTTATTTTTACTCCACCTAAGCTCCCTGGCCTCACAGTTCAAATCATTTGTGGTTTATCTCAAAAAGTAAGCCTGAGAAGATTTTTGCTGTATTGTGTCTCTGTATATTCAGCTTTCCCCCTTGTTATCAGGCATGAGAAATACAGAGGGTGCAAAAAAAAAACACAAACAAAAAAAAAAACACAACCATATACACATTTTTAGAAAGGAAAGAACCGCATTAAAATTATATTGATGGTAACCACTTTGAGCACCTCTTGTAATTGCAGAAGTCAAACATGACTTGTATTCATCTTTTGTTATCGCTATATATTGAGTATTACAATTTTCATACAATTTTTTTCCTTTCTTAAAATGTGTGGTTTTTGGGGTTTTTTTGCACCCTCTGTAGTGCTACTGCAGCCCTCAGGCATAGTTCTCTTAGAGAAGATATGCAGGCATTCCAAGGACTTGCCTAAAGGTGAATTTTAATGAGGTGTGCCTCCTCCTTTCCTTGCTTGAGAAGTAAGAGTATATAGCAAGAGCTGCTATATACTCATTGTCCAGTGGAAATGAGTCCAGCATGTATGCTAATTAGATTGGGCCCCTGGAGAGTAACTGTCTGTTGGTTGTTAAAGGCAATCAAATGATAGGTCACAGAAATAAGTCCAGTCACTTCAAAGCTGACTTCTGGAGGCTTTTTTCAGCAAGACATCAGAAACAAGTGCTATGTCACAAAAAGAGTAATCAGGCTCTCCTGGAGGAAAGCGAGGAGGTGAGCAAGGTCGTTGTTCTGGGAACTCATTACCCAAACACAGTGCGGTCCCCAGAATAGGTCCTCTATTTTGATTTTCAGTACAAATTCATAATTTACTTTGGTATTTAGTAAAAATTGAAAAATAATAAATCTGATCTTCCTTGGCTCCCAAGGAATTTCACTCTTCTCTTCCAGTCTCTCCAATACTTTCTTCTCTGTCTTTCTCACCTGCCCCACTTTCTCTGCCAACCAGACATGATTATATGTTTCCTGAATTTGGTTTTGACCCAGTTCTCTTCTCTTGAAAATCTCTCTTGATAATCTTAACCACATTTAAGTCTTTGATAAGGGGAAAAGATCTTATAAGAACGTGTATAAAATAGGAAAAAATAAGGAACAGATGAAACATTGTCCATCTGATGAGAATTGAACCCTTTTTGTGGCACAGTCCCCTCTTGCAGTCTAATGAAGTCTATGACCTCTCCCTTGAATAATGGTTTTAAATTAAAATACGTACGGTTGCAAAGGAAACCAATAATGTTGAAATAAAGTTATAAAAATATTTTAAAAAACAAATTTGTGATATAGTAATATATATTCAGTACTATTTATTCATGAAATTACAAGATCTGATGACTGCCATAATTTCAAAGTAATGAGAAACACTTGGAGATGTCAGCAATACTATACCATGTTGTGAAAATTCTTAATGATGACAGAATCACAGGTTCTTCTAATATCCTTTGACTTTTTTTTGCCTATGTTCATAACTGAAGGGAATGTTCAATTTCAGTTAGAGGTGAGGGAAAATACAGATCAAACTTATAGATCCCCCTGAATTCTACCCATGGATCCAGGGTTAAGAACACGTGGTGTAAAGATTTCTACCAGATTGGGAATCCTTATCTGTGTGCCTAACAGAAGCCACCAGTGATGGTTTGAAGCCATTTACAATTATACTACTGCTCTCCTTCCCTTGTTTCCTACGTTCAGTTTAACTAGGCTTCATGGATCTCCTCTTTTCTTTCCCAGCATATCGTTTATATTGAAGTAAAATTGAAACTAGTCAGTTCTGTTTGTTAGCAGCTGTTGTATTTTGGTTTTGTTTGTTTGGGGAGATTCTTTTTTGTTTGATTTTTAAATATATTTATTATTTGTAGGGGACACTAAAACCACTAATTATCTGGGGTCATTTTTCCATGTTATGTCGAGCTTCTATTAACATAGATAATTAGACTTTAAATGAGGATAGAATTAAAACATCCAACTTCAACCTCTGTCTATTGCCTTCAATTGTTTTGAAGCAGGTAAAACAAACAAACAAACAAAAAAACACTCTTGCCATCTTTTTGACCTTCTGCCCTTGACATCCCAAACACTGTTCTCTTGGACCTCTCTTGTCTACATGCTTATCTCTTGGTGCCTTCTGAATCTTCTCATCTGTTCCACACTCTACCAACCAGAAAAAGATAGGCATTCCCCCCACTTTAGGGTTTGGGCTAGTTTTTCTTCATTTTTCCCCTTGATAATCTTTCCCAATCCTCAGTCTACTTCCTTTCCCACATTTCTTCTCAGTTTTAATGGACCCAACACCCTCCATCTTCCCGGTTGTTCTGATTTTAATGAAACTCAGCGGATAATTTTGGATACTTACTGTGCCCTAAACAATATGTTAGGCATGGGGGCTACAATACAGAACCAATGGAACAGGTCTCTGCCTTCATACATACTACAGTCTATCAAGGAAAAGTCAGCCTTGAACAAGGAATTTCAAGAGTAATGAGTAGGATCACGGGGAGTAACAGATCACTGTGGGAGTTGATAAAAAGAGAGATCTGGCCTAAGTTGAGGTCATAAGGAAGTTTATGTTCGGACTTCAAAAGTTAATTGAGAGAGAGCTCCCTGAGTTGTGTAGGAATGGGAATTGGGAAGATTCACATGAAATGCCAAAGTCTAGAGAGAATAGCAGGGAAGGAGAAAAAAATGTCTGGGTGGCTTTGATGTAAAATTCACAGAGTGCATTTGAGTCTAGTGAGGCCGTGAAGAGGCAGGGCCAGCCAGACAGGAAACACTTGTCAGCCATGTTGGGGCATAGACGTAGCATCACCCCAAGGACAGTGGGGAATCCCATAAGAAGTTTCAATCAGGCTGCAGAATGTTCTGGTTTACCTTTTTAAGTGATTAGCACAACTGTAGTGTGGAAAATGGTTTGGAAGGGCCAATATCCATTGTAAGGAGACCATTGGAGGCGGTTATAAGAACCCTGTTAAGAGAGGGTAGGGTGGTTCTGCAAGAAAATCTCAGCCATTGTCGATTTGTATCTGTTTCTATGTTACCCGTTTCCTTATACTCATCAGACTAAATTTTTTAAGATTTGGTTTCTAAAATCTCTATGACATACATGCTTCTTTTTATTCCTATTGACCTAAATCAAATTTTCCATTTTCCTTTCCTGAGCTTTTGCAACAGCCTCTGCTCTCTACTGACTTGTCATCTTCTAGTCTCCTATTTCTCCCTTCTAGTAGCATACAGTTGTGCTGTCAGAGCTAACCCCGGAAATGTGCTTGGGTTCCCTCCAGTGCATCAAAATTTAGTCTTCCTTGTTCACAACCACTACAGCCTGGTCCCTATGGATGCTGCCAGTCTTCTCGGCCATTGCAAGTTCCTGCCATAACTCTCCTACCTCACGCTCCCCTGGGCTCACCAACTCACAAGTATCTTTATGCACTACATTTTACAAGCATTTCCCTCCACCTTGAATATCTTTCTCTTCCAAATCACCCATAAAAATTGTATCTGAAGACTCATCTCTCCAACTTCCTCCAGTTCTACGTGCCCCCAACCAGAATTAATTTTTCCTTCCTGCCCATGCTCCAATGGTATTAGGTTATGCATTAGCCATCTCATTGAACTCCTTGCTCTTGTGTCACCAGTTTTTAGATTCTACCTCCTATTTGAATCATTATGTATGAGACTGGCTCTTTCACCAGATTATAAATTCCAGAGGACTAGAGAGATTTGTCATAGTCATTTCTGTGTCACATAGTGATTTGCCTGTTCTGTGCTTATAAGGGTTTGACAAACATTACATTTAACTGCTGGTGGTGGTGTGTGATTGTCTCCCAAATTGTGAATGTCTCTGGGTGACATGCCTGAATCCCATTCTGGCTGATATTCATCAAATACACAAGGGCATTTTACTAAGAGCGTTGTTTTTGTTTCTAAAACTGGCTAAATGGAACAAGTATCAGTAAGAGAAACAGTTAACAGTTTTATTGCGAAGTACTAGATACCTTGTTGGAACCTGAAATCCATTCCATAAGTATTTCTTGAGCCCTAATTATATATCTGGCACTGTGGATACACAGCTGTAAATAAAACAGGTCTCTGTTCTGGAAGCAATTGCAGGTATCTACGTAAGAGTTTGGAGTTTCCCATCAAGAGTTCAGGAGAATTTACATTTCTTAAACTGGAAAACAATTTTCTCACTTCTTTATTAAAATATTATGTGTCACTTGGCTAACTCAGAGGTGACAACCATACAAGCTTAGCTGCAACACCAAGTGTCTATGTTGTCAATGTATTAGGAAGTGTAAACACACACACACACACACATGCATTTATTAGGATATTGTTGACTGTAGTCTATTTAGTGTTTGATTATTCCTATTATTTTATACATTGTTGTCTCCATGTTAAATAAAGCCCGCAACAGGCAGGTTTTTAAATTTTTTTCTCATTATCATTTTATGCCTTAGGCTGGGAAGCAATAATAGAGGTATTAAGCAATAATAATATTTATTATTTTTATGTTTTAATAGTAGTAAAACTAATAATATTATAGTTTCTAAATTAGTTCTAGTAGATGTCCATCATTGTACTAGAAATTGCACAATGAGTTGATGATCTCAATTAGCTCACGAAAGTACTATCTTATTGCTGTAGGGTTAAAAAGGAATATATTCCTAGCGGCAAATGATTGTGTAGGAAGCTCTGAATTTTTTTTCTCAAGGCTAGTTTTAAACTGGACATTAGGGACATATACCATGATTTTCTGAAAGACGAATACTAACTGGGAAAAACAGAGCATAAATTCTCAGAACATAGTCGGTTAGCATAAGGGAAATGTAGGAGGGCTTTGGTGGAAAATGTAAGTTATGAGGGACACATACATTTAGAAAGAGTAGAGAATATTTTTCAGATGTCTGGATATGCATGCATCAATATCTGTGGCTTCAAATTTGACTAGATTTTGTTTATTTGTGTTTTTTTTTCAAATCTTTCCTAAGCATTGCCCTGGTGGAAAATATTCCTGAAGGCCTTAACTATTCAGAAAATGCACCATTTCACTTGTCGCTTTTCCAAGGCTGGATGAATTTACTCAACATGGCCAAAAAGTCTGTCGACATAGTGTCTTCCCACTGGGATCTCAACCACAGTCATCCATCAGCATGTCAGGTAAGCTGCGTCCTCTGTGCAGGTGAAGACTTTACTTATGTGCATTTTACACTCCTAGTGTTCTTGCCTCCACTCCGCAATGTCAAGCTCATTTTTTTAGTCTATTTCACCCACAGTACATGTACATCATTACATATATATGTAAGTGCTGTTGTTAATCATGTCGCTCAGCTCCTACTAAAATACCTGGCTTTCAAGGGCAAAATCCTGTTTCACCTTTGTATACCGTAGGCTGTCTATACAGAGGTGTTGGGCCCCTTCGGTGGGGGAGGGAACCGCTTTCATCATGGTATCTGTTGATAGCATGCCCCAGAATCCTATCCTGCTTTGCACATGCATGTTTACAGTTCTGATTCCATAACTGCTTGCTGAGGTATGTAGTTGGTTCATTGGTATCATAATTTTCCTTTAGAACCCAGCTTTTTTTTTTCAATTAAAGTTTATTGGGGTGAGAGTGGTTAGTAAAGTTACATAGGTTTCAGGTGTACAATTCTGTATTACATCATCTATAAATCCCACTGTGTGTTCACCACCCAGAGTCAGTTCCCCTTCCATCACCATACATTTGATCCCCTTTACCCTCATCTACCACCCCTGACTCTGTTACCCCGGTGACCACTAAACATTTGTCTGTGTCTATGAGTTTTTGCTTCTTTATTTGTTTTTCTTATTCCTTTGTTGTTTTCAGTTTTATATACCACATATCAGTGAAATCATATGGTCTGACTTATTCCACTTAGCATAATAATCTCAAGATCCAGCCATATTGTCGCAAATGGCACTATTTCATCTTTTCTTATGGCAGAATAGTATACCATTGTGTATACATACCACATCTTCTTTATCCAATCATGTATCAAAGGACACTTTAGTTGTTTCCATGTCTTGGCCACCGTAAATAAAGCTTCAGTGAACATAGGAATATCTCTACAGATAAATGTTTTCCAATTTTGGGGGTAGATACGCAGCTGGGTCATACGGTAATTCTATTCTCAGTTTTTTGAGGAACCTGCACAATGCCTTCCATAGCATAGAGCCAACTTTTTAAAAAGTGAAGTCAAGCTTTCCAGGATAGTCATATATTCTTTATTTTTTCAAATGTGTTTTTCAATTACAGTTGGCATGCCATATTATATTAGTTTCAGATGTGAAGCACAGTGATTAGACATTTATATAACTTACAAAGTAATCACCCTGATAAGTCTAGTATTCATCTGACACCATATATAGTTATTGTAATATTATTAACTATATTCCCTATGCTGTATTTTACATCCCTGTGACTATTTTTATAACTGGTAATTTGTACTTCTTAATTAGTTGTATATTATTGCCCCTGTCATGTTTGGGTGAATAGGAAAAAGAAAGATACTAATTATAATTATAAGAACAGCCTTTAGAAAACTGACAAAATGATGTCAATGCTTTCTGAATGAAATAACCTGGAGATAAGAAAATGATTCTGGTCATCTTTTGTGTGTTTTCATTTATATTGATATGGCCACAGTAGTACTGAGCTACCCATGCTATGCTATCCAAGTAGACCTATACATAAATATTCTATATGGGTCATAGATGAAATCAGTTTTGTTTCTTTGTACACAAAATGTTCTGGCATTAAGCTTATACAGGCATACCTCATTTTATTGCACTTTGCTTTATTTTATTGCACTCAGCATATGTTTCATTTTTTACAAATTGAAGGCAAGACCCTCTACTGGCAAAATATTACAACTTGTTTTATTGTGAGACTCACTTTATTGTAGTGGTTTGCAACCAAACCTGTAATATCTCCAAGGTATTCCTGTAACAATTACCTCATCGGTGCTTTGAAATCTATTGTTCAATTATACTATTTCCCAGTCAAAATATATCAGACAAAAACAAACAGGAAACTACAAAGATCATACTAAAAAATTGAATAAATTTACTAAAGATGCTCCTTGACTTAGGATGGAGTTACATCCCGAAAAACCCATCATAAACTTAAAATATCATAAATTGAAAATGCATTTAATACACCTAACCTACCAAACATCATAGCTCGGCCTAGCCTACCTTAAATAGGCAAAGAACACTTACATTAGCCTATAGTTGGGCAAAATCATCTAACACAAAGTCTATTTTACAATAAAGGGTTGAATATTGCATGTAATTTATTGAATACTGTACTGAAAGTGAAAAACAGAATGGTTATATAGGTATCACTTTTATACCATCGTAAAGTTGAAAAATCATGAGTTGAACCATCATAGGTCAGGGACCACCTGTCATTGCATTCTGCACTTTTTCTATCTCTACTGTTTAAGCAGATATTTTGCATGTTTATTGCTGCATAGGTTGTCCCAAAATTTAATGATTTAAAAAATGCAATCACTTATTTATTCATGATTCTGGGCCAGGCGTGGCAGAGAGAACTCGTCTCTGATCCACATAGTGTAGATTGAGGTGGGTTGCCTGGGGCTGGAGGATCCCAGATGACTTTCCTCACATATCCAGCATCTTACTTAGGTCCAGCCACTAGGCTGGCTGGACCTCCGTGTGTGTGTGTGTGTGTGTGTGTGTGTGTTCGTGTGTGTGTGTGTGTGTGTGTGTGTGTGTGTGTGTGTGTGATCATTCAGTAAACCAGCCCGAACAATCTACATGGCGGTTGTATCTTAAACAGGCAAAAGCAGAAATTGATGACTCTTAAGATCTATGCTGTGGAATCCCAGTTGCTTCTACCCTATTCTGTTGGTCAAAGCAAGTCGCAAATCCAAGATGGGAATGAGGAGAATTGTTGACAAGAATCCTTGGAAATGATGTACTGCAGTCCACTGTGGCCATAGCAATTCATATCTCTTCCACATACAAAATGCACTCCTCTGTCCCCCAAACTTCCATCCCATTACAGCAAAAGCTCAAGGTTCAGGATCTCTTTATCTGCATCAGGTCTCGATCTGCTGAGGCTTCTCCTGTAGGCTTCTCTTGATTTGGAAACCTGTGAATTAAAAAGACAAGTTATATGCCCCCCAGACACTATGATGAAACAGGGATAGCTACAATAGATAGTTCTGTTCAACGGGGGCAATGGAGAGAACATATCAGTCATGAGTCAATAGCAATTTTGAAATCTAGTCTGGAACATGTCACCAGTTTCTCCAAACTCTGGGAACAGGGAATGTTTCTAGACTAGGATCTAGTTCTCCTCCCTGAGAGTGCCTTCCTAATCTGCTGTTCTCAGAAGCTCTTGGCTCCAGTCTCTGTGTCATATTTTTCTTTTCCATAAGAAATAGCCTGTATTTGTTTCAGACTTGCTTTCTTAGTCAGCTTCCTGCCAGTAGAAAACTGAGGCCCCAGAGGCCTCTTTTGATGTTAAACCATCTCTGTCATTTTTTAGTCCAATGTGGTACAACCATTTAAAAACCTTGTAGACTTTCTATGTATCCAATTGTAATCCACTCTATTACCAAAAAGCCACGTCCACAAATACCTTGCAGGTGGGTCTTTACTTTGGACTGAAGGTGCTTTAAGACCTTGATCTTAATGTTGCTAGGAGCCCTTGTGGGCTTCCAGGATTCCTCTCAGTCTAGCTGAGAGGAACGAATAGGCACTCACCATCTTAAATCTTTCAGAAGTTTCAACAAGGAGTCTTACAGCCATAACTTTGATTTTTTTCTACCCTAAGGATATTTCCTACTTTGAGAATATTTTTGCTGAATTGAAAGACTGTCCTAGATTCTCTACATTTTCTCAAAATTCTGTGTAAAAACTAAAGCATTTCTTCTTGTCATATTCCACGAAAACTTTGATAATCTCCTTAACGAGATCCACAAGTCAGGAATAAAAACAGTCATATTTTCTGTCTTCTACTTTAAAGCAGGCAGTACTGATGCCAAACATCCTACCACTCCTTCCTCAAGGCTCCAGAAGCAATTTCTTTAACTGTTCTTCTAGTCTTGAGTAACAGAATGAGATTCCAGCCTCCACCACCATCCAATCCAAAAGACAGTACCACATGGCTTTAAGTTTTTGCTGAGGTAGTTTCTATCTCAGTTATCTGTTGTCGTACAACAAACAACTCCAAAGTGTATTTATTATTATTTTCTATGGTTCTGTGAGTTGGCTTCACATTCTTTGCTCCAGTAGTGCTGGCTGGATCTACTCACAGAGTTGTGTTCAGCTGGGAGAGCAGCTGCAGCTGGACTGCCTAAGGGCTGGCCAAGCTCACTCTCCCCAAGTGGACACTTATTATTCAATAATCTAACCCAAGCTTTTTATAGAGCAGCTGGATCCCAAGAGGGTGGAAGCAAGAACTACAAGACCTCTTAATGCCTGGACTCCCAGAATAGTACTTCGGCCACATTTAATCAAAGCAAATCACAAGGCCAGCCCACATTCAGAGGAGGGACAAGGGACTCTAGGAGGAGCATGCAGGTACAGCAATGGGAGGTGTTGGCAGCAAACTTGGGAGACAATCTAATATAGCAGGTTTGATGGTGTGAGCAAGAGACAGTTCCAGTTGCCTTTCCCGAGTCCTAGAGAAGACCAGCACTCAGCCACTGGACAGAACGGGAATCATAGTTTTCACTGGATTTGGTGATCCATGCAATGTGTGCTGGCGCCCAGACCAGAGGTGTCCAAGCTGTGTGAGCACCACACTGTCAGCTCCCTCCAGCCTCATGGGCACCAAGCAAGAGCCAAGGGTGTTAAACACCCTTGGGAAGATTTACATTTATACTTGGACTTGGTGGCCCGGATGAACTCTATTCTGATATGCTGTGCCTCGGAATGATGGATTTTTCTTCTCGACTACAAAGTAATCTTTGCTAAATGGCTTTATTTTTCCCAGTAGCGACTATTTCTCTTGACCCTGCCCTCAATCCTGGTTGGCTTCCAGGATTCCTAGATTTCGACTTGATTGAGCTTAGAGGTCATAGGGAACCTGCAGCATTTTCCAGGATGCCCATTAAGTCCATTGACAGGATTCAACGGGCTTCTGGGGGCTGGAGCCATAGGGGAGCACCTGGGAGTTTGCTCAGCTCTGGGGATCGGTGCGTGGCGGTGGCTCAAACCAGTGCAGCGGGGTGCTCAGGTGGCTTTACGGGTAAAGGTGAGTCCCTAGATAGGTGATTTAGCTCCCTTCTTTAAGGTGGATGTGATTATCAGGAGCAGCCTGAGGACTTCTGGCCTTTCCTTGCTTTTAACCTGATCCTTCATCCTTCAGGTGTGAGCTCGATTCTACTTACTCACAGTTTGGCCCTGGGATCAGGAGCATTTCTATTACCTGAATGCTTATAAGAAATGCAGAATCTCAGGATCTACCTTGGTCCTACTTGAATCAGAATCTCTGTGGGGACAAAACCCCAAAAAACAGTTTCCAGGCTCTCGGCCTCACATAGAAAGGTGCTGGCTCGGGTAGTAAATGGCCATCAACTGTGATCAGATGCCAGCAGCTGTGGCTAGTTGGCCGTCAGCTGTAACCCGTAGGCCATTGGCCACTAATATAACGGCTGTGGCTACGCTAGCAGGAAGGGAATGGGGGCTAGCAAGAAGATGGTGGCTGGCAAGCGTGGACTGCTGTTAGGCAGATTATGTAGATCCTGCTTCCTGTGTCTCCAGCCCAGCCGCCAGCGAGAATATATTGGTTTGACTCCCCTATCTATGGCTCCGTGGGTGTTCCTTTTTGGCCTTACCGTGTCCTGCGTTCTTGGGCGGGGAGTGGGAGCTGAGACCCTGCACGACAAATGGCGCAGTGAGCAGGGTCCCCTGCGTGACACATGGCGTAGTCGGCAGGATACGGTGCTGGCCAAAGCTTTCCAAAGGGCAGTGGAGCAGTTTGTGCGTATGAAAGCTCAGTCTGAGGAAGACCAGGAGGAGCAGCTGCCGGAGAGCTCGATTCCCGTGGAGAGGTGGAAAGATGTGGATGGTTCCCCAACCAGCAGAGGCCGGAGAAAGCGGAGAAAGCGAAGGTTGTTGCCGCCCTGTGAGCTGGGAACTGCTTGCTGAGGCAACTTGGATGCGGGACTTGTCCCAGGAGGAAACGCTTCCTGAGTCCTCCTTGGGAGATGAGGGTGAGGTCAAGGTCATCCCTCACCCCCAGGACAGCCCTGGCGAATGACTATGGACTATGGGGAATTGCCTTCCATCCCTAATTTAATGGACACTTGACTGTTTGGGAACATACCACCATGTAGTGGGACTGGCGAGAATGTTTGCTTTTGTGTCTTGACTGGCCGCCATTGATTATATGTAAGCACCTTGATGTGAGCCACTGTTGTTCCAGCACAGTACCCCGAGAGGCCCAGAGAGAGAGTGGCAGTGCCCTGAGAGCCCTGGCTGTGTCCAGGAAGTCTGGCTGTGTCCAGAGAGAGTGGCAGTGCCCTGAGAGCCCTGGCTGTGTCCAGGAAGTCTGGCTGTGTCCAGAGAGAGTGGCAGTGCCCTGAGAGCCCTGGCTGTGTCCAGGAAGTCTGGCTGTGTCCAGAGAGAGTGGCAGTGCCCTGATAGGCCCTGGCTGTGTCCAGGAAGTCTGGCTGTGTCCAGAGAGAGTGGCAGTGCCCTGAGAAACTCTGGCTGTGCCCGGGGAGACAGGTGGTACCCTAAGAAGCCCAGGAAGTCTGGCTGTGACCAGAAGTACTGTGGTGGTGCCCTGAGAAAAGCTGGCTGTGCCCGGGGAAACAGGTGGTACCCTAAGAAGCCCAGGATGTCTGGCTGTGCCCAGAAGTACTGGGGTGGTGCCCTGAGAAACCCTGGCTGTGCCCGGGGAGACTGGTGGTACCTTAAGAAGCCCAGGAAGTCTGGCTGTGCCCAGAAGTACTGGTGGTGCCCTGAGAAACCCTGGCTGTGCCCAGAGAGCCTGGCTGTGTTCAGGATAGTGCATTCACCTCCAGGCTCCTTGCACAGGGCCCCTCGCAGAAGACGCTTGTCGCGTAGATTGTGAGGCGAGACCCTGTAGGGGTGGAGTGTGGGGACAAAACCCCAAAAAACAGTTTCCAGGCTCTCGGCCTCACATAGAAAGGTGCTGGCTCGGGTAGTAAATGGCCATCAACTGTGATCAGATGCCAGCAGCTGTGGCTAGTTGGCCGTCAGCTGTAACCCGTAGGCCATTGGCCACTAATATAACGGCTGTGGCTACGCTAGCAGGAAGGGAATGGGGGCTAGCAAGAAGATGGTGGCTGGCAAGCGTGGACTGCTGTTAGGCAGATTATGTAGATCCTGCTTCCTGTGTCTCCAGCCCAGCCGCCAGCGAGAATATATTGGTTTGACTCCCCTATCTATGGCTCCGTGGGTGTTCCTTTTTGGCCTTACCGTGTCCTGCGTTCTTGGGCGGGGAGTGGGAGCTGAGACCCTGCACGACAAATGGCGCAGTGAGCAGGGTCCCCTGCGTGACAATCTCCTTTTCAATAAGATCCCCAGGCAATACATATGCTCAAAAACATTTGAAACGTGCTGAACTAAACTTTTCTGACCTCTTGCTCTGTGAGCCAGCAAACCTTCCTAGGTATTCAGACTGTCTGGTAGCAGATGGGTCATTAGATGACACAGCTTTTCTGTGGTTCCTGGCGTTCCCTCATGGTCAACATTCAGTACCACTCACAGGCGGGTGGGGAAATGGATGGGTGAGGTTCCAGGCCTGTTTTATATAACTGTGCCTGACATGAAGCTTAACACATGTTAGGAGCTCAGTAAATATTTGTTGAGTAGTTGTTGAGTGGATTGTGTCAACGATAAACAAAACCAGACCCTAGTTAAAGTGGTAAGGACAGATCTGAATCAATAATATACTATTGCACTAAGGAATAGGGTCCAGGTGAACTGAACTCAACTTACATTTGGGTGGAGATGACTGGACTTTTTACTGAGTGAGAGAATATGGAGGGAAATGGCCAGGGCTTGGAGAGGGTCAGGGAAATTTATAAAAGGTGGGAAGAGGTGTTGGTACATGTGAAACCTATGTGGGTTTGCTAACTGGTATTTACCAAAGTTAGGCTCCTACCCTCCTACAGAGACTGGGAGATGGGGGCCCTATCTTCAGGTGTTGGCTGGAACAAACAACAAATTCTTCTGTCAGCCTTGAGCTTTCTCAGATAGGCACTTTCAGGAGGGCCAGGGTCATCCTAGGGATGTGGCCGTGAGCTGTTAGAAATCATGTTAGTGTTTGTTCAAGCCTTTTAATGGGGGAGGGGTGGGGCAGGGTGGATGCAATCATTTGTGCTGAGGGTCTGCCATTTTTACAGGCCAAGGTTGAGGCCTGGCAGTGGCGAGGGCTCAGAGGAGCCTGGCTAGAGTTTGGTCAAGGAGAGAATCTTTGTTAATGGCATGACTTTAGAGTGAATTACTGTGGATGTTGTGATATGGAAAGAAGATAACACTGAGAAGTGAAGTTCAAGTTACTCTAAAAACTGGCCTACCACCAACACATGAGCTGTTTCAATTTGCTGCCAATAACGTGGCTGTTACTGAGCTCACACAACAACCATTTAGGAGGAGACCCCAGTTTGAACCAATGTCTTCAGGTAGAATCATATTGCTTTTGCCAAACAGATGTATCTTTGCTGCTTTTCATTCCCTTAATCTCACCAGGCTCCATTACAGTCTAAAACCAGTTGGTTTTTTGCAGAGGACTGAGCCTAAATCTCTTTGCCTCTTCACAAGCAGAGATCTTCTTCTGCAGACATGAGGATAGAAGGGAATGACCTGCTTTGGACGTAAAGTGGATTCGAGCAGGCTGTGAGACCACTCTTGTGAGCAGCTCCCCGCATGGCCTGCTCTTGGTCCCCAGTACCATGTCCTGTGAGGAATGGCAAACAATATAGAGTGAGGTTGGCAGCACGTTTGGAGGGTTCCTGCCTTGCTCAGCAAGACCGTGAATGTTCTCTCCCCAGTCTGTCGGTAGCCAAGTGACTGTTGCTGGGGTATCCCATGCATTTGGTCCCCGCTGGTCACCCACCAAGCATGTGTGGTCTTTACAGAGAGAGCAGACCTGAGGAATTGAGAGTACTTCACATCCAACTTGCTCCCTTTCCCATCCCCCCTCATCCCACCCTCAATCCCTAGAACAGCATTTGCAAATTTAAAGGGCCCAGGAGAGCTTGTCTAAATACTCATGTTTTGTGCCTTTTTAGGCTATTTTAAAGAGCTTGATTCCTCCCCTCTGACCAAGTGAGTGAGGGGATAGTTGTGCATAGATCAGGAATGGAGAACAGAAAGCAGATCCTTTCTGCTCACTTTTTCTCTTTGGGTACAGTTTAAGAACCCTGTATCCTGTTAGAAATTTACCATTTCTAAAAAATAATGAAATAAAAAGGTACTGCTGCAAGCCTATGTGATTTAAAATTTACCTGATTTCATCTTTCAAATGAAATAGGAAATTCAGGACTTGGGTGGCCAATCTTGGGACCTGGGATCACACTTTTATTTTCACCAAGACTTTATAAATATTGGTATATAGTCATTGATTTGCTTGTTGGACTCAAAAACATGCTAGGGGGAAAAAATTCACACCCTAGCTATTCAAGTAAGCTAATTTCAATTGTCTTTAAGATGTTCCAGTATAATGAAAATTAGCTCAGATTCACAGCTCACTTTCCATTTATATATTTAGCTTTAATTAAAGTTTATTGGGGTGACAATCGTTAGTAAAGTTACACAGATTTCAGGTGTACAATTTTGTAATACATCATCTATAAATCCCATTGTGTGTTCACCACCCAGAGTCAGTTCTTCCATCACCATATATTTGATCCCCCTTACCCTCATCTATTACCCCCTCCTCCCTTATCCTCTGATACCCACTAAACTATTGTCTGTGTCTATGAGTTTTTGTTTCTCATTTGTTTGTCTTGTTCTTTTGTGGTTTTTGATTTATATACCACATATCAGTGAAATCATATGGTTCATTAATATATACTTTTTAAATGTATTTTTATTTGGGAGGAGTAAAATAATCAAACATGGATTTTACTTCTAAACCAAGAAAGCCCAAAAAGTCCTAAATGGAAACCATAAATGGCATGCTGATAACAGGAACTATAACCGAAAAATGGCCATCTGCTTGTTATAATGCAGCTGTGAGCAAAATACACCAAGGAACAGGACTAGTTACAGGCAGGCTCCAGCTCAGCAGAAAAGGGACACAAATAAACATGGCACATGACATCTGTGTCTTCTCTGAACAAGAAACAATTTCATAGGAATGACTGATGGTCGTTATTAACAGGATGATGAATGCCGGCTTTTTCTTTTTCATTTCCGTGGAAAGAGACACAGTCATTAAAAATGCATTTTTAATCTGTGGTGCCAAAGAGGGGCTGTTTTAATTTCCATTCTGAAAAACTCGTCTTTCCTGCCTCATCCTGGGCTATATCTTTGTGCTTGTTTCCTTCTGTGCTGAAAGAAGCTGGACTCTCCTCAGTGTCACAGCCTTGTTGAGGGCTAGTGGGGTTTACAGTTCTATGGTAACCACATTTTCAAATCTAATCAAACTACATGGTCAGGCAAAGGTTTTGTTTCTTTCCATTTGGTGATGAGTTTAGACCCTGAAATATTGAAATACCTAGGACAACTTGATTGCTAATGTATGGGATAAAATGATGGGGATTTAAGAAATCAAGACTGTTCAGGAAAAGCCAGAAAATGTGACTTGATGAAGGCTTATTAGTAAAGTTACCTAATTCACTGGGTAAAAAAATCCCATGCTCTATGAGTTCACTGTAGGAACCAAATAAAATAACGAATGAGCTGCAACAACTGTATCTTAAAGAGATGTATTTATGTTCAATGAATTAGCTATTGGTCTACGGTGAACCATGCTTGCCAATTGATGGTATGTATATCACAGTTGTTTAATTTTGAAAAATTATGATTTTTAAAATTGAGCAGTATTTGCTTGGTTTAGTGAGTGGCCTGTATGACAGCTAAGTGATAGAGGAGGTCGTTTTCGAAAGTACAAGCCAGGATCCTGTCTCTGCACAGTAAGTCCTGGCAGACTCTTAGAAAGGCTGTGGAAATGAGCCAGAAATGGAGCTCAGGTTTCCTTTCTCTTCTTATCATTAGTTTTGTGACCTTGAGCAAGATACTGAACTTTCTGTGCCTCAATTTCCTCATCAGCAAAATCAGGATGGTAACAGAACCTACCTCACAGGTTGTGGTGCAGGTTAACTTGTTAATATATGTAAAGAGTTTAGAACAGGGTTTGACTGTTTTAGTGTCTATGTAAGTGTTTATTGCTATCATGAATGTTATCATTCACATTCACACCACGACTCTAGTTCAAGTCAGTTTAATTGTACTAATGAATAATGAGTTCTTATTATCGGCCTTACGCTGTGCTAGAAACTGGAATAGTTACCTTGTAAAATTAAAAGGGAGTATAATTTCTATAAATGTGAGATTCTGGGTAGATAAAAAGGATTTGGCAAAGTATAATTACATATGGAATTCTGACTTTCATTGGCTTTAGTAATTACAAATCCTTACATGCACACCTAGTCCTGCTCCCACACATTGACTCAGGCAGCTCTTGGTTAACACATCCACTTAGAAGTATCTGCTCTGTTCCTCATGAAACAGGGTCCACTTCAGCCTTGGTGAAGATCTAGATGGACCAACCATCCCCTCACCACCCAAAAGCCTCATTCACAAGAATTATACAAGCTTAAAAATGCATTTTTTACCTCTTCGTTTGTCCAGAAATTCTTTATCAATCACTACCTAGAAAACTTGTTATATTTGTCAAGTTTCTCCAGAGAAACAGAACAAATAGGATAGATACAGCTATAGGTAGGGATAGATATATTTGACATACATATGTGTCTATATCTATCCCTACCTATATCTGTCTCTTCAAATATATGGAGAGAGAGAGAGAGAGAGAGAGAGAGAGAGAGAGAGAGAGAGAGAAGAAAGAGATTTGTTGTAGAAATTGGTTCATGCGATTATGGAGGCTGAGAATTCCCAGGAAAGCCAGTGGTGTAATTCAGCTAGAGTCTGAAGGCCTGGAAACCAGGAGAGCTGATGGGATGAGTACAAGTTTGTATCTGAAGGTGGACAGCCAAGAGTGCTAATCTAAGGGCAGGAGAAGATGGATATGTCCCAGCTCAAGCAGAAAGCAATCACTCTTCCTCTGCTTTTTTGGTCTATTCACACTCTCAAAAGATTGGATGATGCCCACTCGCATTAGTGAGGGTGATCTTCTGTACTCAGTCTACTGATTCAAATGCTAATCTCTTTAGGAGGCACCCTCAAAGGCACACCCAGAAATGTTTTACCAGCTATCTGGGCATCTCAGCCTAGTCAACTTGACACATACAGTTAGTTGACCCTCACATTTGTTATCTGGTAAGATTGTGACATGTTTGCTCTTAGAACTGTGTCATGGAATAAAAACATAAGCTACGACCCTAGTCTGTATTTGCTGAGAATTTGAATTTGATGTCCAGGAGATAAAGATGCCTCTGGAAAACTGACGTCTTGAACCTTGAATACGTAAGAAGTAACATGGTCTTCTCAAATCTACAGCCACTACAGATTTTTGTCGGTTGGTTGGCTGTTGGTTTTTTCTTCCTGGTGTTTGTATTTTTATAACTGAAGATCCCTGTGACTGGCAACATTCAGTGGACTAACTTTGATGCTAGCGGGATACACCCTGCCATTGTGCTTCAGGCCATATCCATGTGTGACTCAGGTCTTCAGGCTCCGTCTTAAAAGCCCACTCATTCCTCACTGGCAATATGCTTTGTAACTGACCCTATCAATGAAGGTTAACCAACAGCTAAGGGCTTTTGTTTTACCTAACTTATCAACCTTTTCTTTGTCGTGTTTGGTGCACAGCCATTCTTATTGTTTGTTTATAAGTGATATTATTAACATTTTCTATTATAATCACTTTATATTTTCTACCCACAATGCCTCCTACCCATCCTCAGGAAGCCTGTGGTCTGCCTGAGTCAGCTAGGGCTCCGCACACGCCAGCACCTCTCGCTCCCCATTCTAACCATCTTATTAATTCTCCATCTACAATGGCTCTCTTAGCCCACTCTTCCTTTCTTTCCCATCCCTACTCTCCCAAGGTGGGTCTCCATTCCCTCTCCAGGCTATTGAAGAAGACTCTCATTTACTTAGCATGCAAACAGTCAGCATCTACTTTGCAATACAGGGCTATTTCTGGAACCCAGAAAAATCCAGTTTTTGACAATATCATTCCCACGTAAAAGTCTGATTAAAATGCCCAATAATCTTGTGGCCTGGTCATGAAATATTTAATTAGAATTTCTTTTGTTACTACATTTTTTTAATAATCCTGAAATAATAAAATCACAGCAGTTTCTGCTTTTCATTTTTCCTGAAAGGAGATAAGCATAATTGGTGGAGACTGAATTCTTTAAATAATTGAACTTCTTTGAGCCTATTATAATTAGTACGTCGGAGTGAAGCACCCAGAGAAAGGGTATTCTGATACAACATGGAAAACACGATTTCACCCTTTGTTTTGATGTAGGTCTACTATATTATGGCTACTCTTTCTTTTTCTTTTTCTTTTTTTTTTTGCAGAACTATAGAGAAAAACAAAACATGTCTGAATTAAGAAAAATATAATTAGGATACATACTAATGCTCTGTTGTGATTGGGACCAGTTGAGAATTGCTGATTCTGTTTATTTTCAGTTTGCAGAGCTTGGTTTTGTAGAATAGGAAACTGGCAGCATTATTTGGGAGGCATATGTTGCAGGGCAAAGACCATAGGGTTTGGCGTCAAGCACATCTGACATGACCAGTAATTTAGCAGTTGTGGTCACATTGGGCAAATGTCATAACCCTGACTATCCTCAATTTTCTCATCTACAAAGTGTGTATAATAATGCCTGCCTCATTTGTTCAATTTATTCAGTTTGATTAGGTAACGTTTGTAAAACAACAAATAATGGAGCTCATAAAAGATAATTGCTATTTTTATTTTTGTTTTCCTATTGCAGAACATTTGTTTTCAAATTTAATGGACACTTAACTTTCTATGTAATCGTAGAGCAGGAATAATTTTTAGCTGTCCATCATGATCTCAATTTCTATTAAAGGAGGTTAAGATAATTCTGCCCAGAATACTAATTCAAGTTGTTCTTCGGGGTTTAGCTGAAGAAAGGAGAAAATAAAATGTGCATATTTTTTAGGTAAATTCACACCTCCCCTGCCCAGTTTGGCACCTTTCAATCATTACTGTCAGTCACAACCACCTAAGGAGATTTTGAATTATACTGATGCCAGCCCCACTCCAGACCAAGTTAATTAGAATATTTAAAGTGTGTTTCAGGATTTAATGCTTTTAAAAAGATGATTTTGAGAACCATTGGATAGTCAGGGTTGAGAATCACTGCCTTAAACCAACCCAGTCTAATAAACATTGTTTGATTTTTATAGATTTCAAAATAAGGTCCCTCGCTCCCCCACCCAATTTGTCATCCTAATTGAACCTGTTTCAGTTTAATCCTGTTTATTGCAGTTGTGCTTTCAATGATGATATAAAAGGGCAGCAACTTGTATTTGAATATTCTCCACATCCCTGGATTCTAGGGCCTGTGTCGAATTAATTCTGTGGCATTATTGTCTGGCACATGACCAGGAAGAGAAGAGATTGCTTGTGGATTTGAAACAGAGTTCAGTCTTCTCATCTCCCAGCTCAATAATATTTCAGGAAAACTAGTGCAGTATCAGCGTGAAAATTATATAACCTTATGGCAAGATGTCCCCTTCTTTCAAAACAGCATCTTTTTCCTGTTCCACTCAGCAAATGCTTATGCACAGTCAACACTCAGCAAATGCTTATAAACTAGCATTCTCCCTTTTCAAACATGGCCACAAAATGATTTTGAACGTGTCTTTATTGCACAAATATTTGTCAGGGTACTGTGTTGTTGCTGGAGATACAAAATCAAATAATCAATGGTCCCTCCCCCTCCCCACCCTGTGCCAATGCCTAGTGTGGCGGGGAGGTGCAGAAACAGAGGTGGGAGGGCGGCAGTGCCCAGAGGGCAACCCGCAGGCTGGAGAAGGGTGTCCTCTGTGCTGGTAGCTCAGCCCCGCTCCCTGCTCCTGTCAATTCTCATCCTCCCTCAGCGCCCTTCTTTCCTGGTAAATTGCTGCTGCTTCCCCACCTGTTGAGTAATCCTAATTATGTTCTTGCTGCTTTCCAGTATATTTCCAATGGAAATCATCATTCTGATATAAACTCGTAAGCACTATGATTAGCAAGAGTTCAACGTCTTTTTTAAATCCAATCATATAAACATGAATAAATCATGAACCCAAAGATAGCCTTCCCAATTATTTGGACAAAATAATGACTTTTCTTGGAACTTGTCTTAGTTTTGTTTACTTATACACTTGATTGTTTTCTCTCTAGACCTTTATCACTGCATTTTCTATCTCCTTATAGTCAATTTACATTTTTACAACTTACCTTTTAAAAGAATAGTTTTGGATTTTTTTTTTCTCATTACGATAGTAATAGCTTCTTACTGTAGAAAATTTGGAAACTACAGAGAAATGGAAGAGAAATAAAATCATCCGTGTGACCATCAACAAAAAATGTTTTACTAGTTTGATCTTTTCTGCAGAATTACATACATGTGCTCATATTATACAATGAAACTTACATCATAATTTTGAACGTAACATTACACCTTAAGCACCTTTCTGTGTTATTAGGAACACTGGTAAACATTAGTTTTAAATTGGCTGCATAACATACAATGTAGTGGATTCACCAAATTGAATTTCTCTGTCATTGGGCTTGTAAGCTATTTTTCTTTTTTATTTTTCTGAATCAATTCTGCTGTAGTAAATATCTCTGTGCAAAACAAATGTTTGCTTTTGGCTCATTCAGCCAGGATTCATTCTCAAAAGTAGAGAGCTAAGGAGTCTGAGCTGCTTTTGTAAGACCAGGCATTTTCAGGGAGCACGTAGAGCACCCTCATGGGTATTTCCTGGGGAAGCTGGACTATGGGGAGTGAGGGGGAGTTCTGCCTCCGTTCTGCGTGGGGCCCTCTGCCCATTTGGTGACTGGACGAGCTGAGTGTTTGGCACGTCCTGGGGCTCCTCCCCATCACCTCCCCGTCCTCTGCTCAGAGACCTGCTGGTGGCTGCGCCCTCCGCAGGCTGAGTGGCCCTGCTGTGTGGCACTGCCAACATCACATCATCTGCCTGCCCTTTGTGGCCAGAGCGATGCTGGAACAAGCCCAAAGCTACTTCCTAGCTGGTTTCCCTGGGACACCAGCAGCCAAGGGCCCTGCTACAAGCGTGCTGCTCCTGATAGGAATTCCTTGCTATTTCCTGGCTCGTTATTGGCGTGACGAGCTTCTACATCTCTCTTCATCTGCCCCTGACAGAGATGGCTGAGTTCATACCTATGGGGTCTGTAATTGCACTAACCATCATTAAGCAAGGCCTTGATGATTAACTGTTCAGAGCTAATTCTTTAATGGGATGGAACCTGGCAGCCTGCTCACCTACATAGCAGATACTCTCTGCTGGTGTCAGGCGGGTAATCCTTGTTGCTCACTGCCCAAAAGGCCGGCATTCTCTACTAATTGCTAGGCCTGTGGCCCAGTGATAGCTGTGATAGATCAATGACCTGAGGATATTTGTGAGCTGATGTAATGGCTGCCATCTTCTGTCTTCGGATGAGAAATTTCATATTCCACAGACATGTCCCCAGGAACTGCTGGGGACTCTGGCCACCATCGCCAACTCCACTGTCTCCCTCAAGCCCAAGCCTACCAATCAAGTTCATCACTGAGCTAGCTCCTAAATACCTCGGATTCTTCCATTGTTTGGGTTGCCATGGACACTACTCTCGGGTCACATCTCTCTCACCAAACTGCACACCAACCTTCTCATTGCTCTCATAGCCTCCAGTCTTGCCCTGTACTCGTCTTTATCCAATTGGTAGTCAGGGTTTTTTTTTGGCTTGGTTTGGTTTTTTGCGCTTGTTTGTTTTTTCAGAAGAAACATGTGATTGCGTCCTTCTGTATGTAAAATCTTCTGGAGGTCCACACTGCTTTCTGGATGAGGTTCAAATTCTTCATCCTGGCTTACAAGAGCCTACTTACCTGTCTGTCGCAGGTCTCCTCCACCTGGAACATTTTTTCTTTCTTTCCTTCCTGTGGGAAGCTTTCCCTGAGTGCCTTAGGCTGAGTTATCAATGCCCCTGCTACGTCTTCCCCTAAACCTGTAATTCCTTCATCCTGGCATCTGACCCATTGGGCTGTATTTGCTAATTCATCATTTATCTCCAACACACAGCAGGCATCCAGTAAGCGTGTTGAATGAATTTGCTTGAAAAACAAATATATTGAATGAATTTGCTTAAAAGACACTGTCCTGTGTGACTAAAAGTTGACACTGATAAATATACAAGGAAATAATGTATTGATGTTTATGTCCCTGGCAAACTTTATGTATCCTACAAACTGAAAATTTTAGTAAATATGAGTGAGTAAAAGACTAGTGTTACAGATAATTGAACTAGTTGGTTAAATAAACTAGCAAACTGAGCCAAGAGAGGACCCATATGTGGTCTTGTCGCTTAAGACACAAATTAAAAAACAAAAATCAAGGCAAGTGTATTGCTTCAAAAAGACACTATGGCTTAAAATAAATCCTAATCTTGTTTCCTTGCGACTGTATCATCAAATGTTCACTATGTTTAATAAGTCATGTGTCCTTTTTTATTTTGACTGAAACTTTACATGTATGTATATACATAAGTATGCATAAGTAAGATAATAGTATACCTGAGATATATCCTGCATTTTTTCATGTTCATTGAATCATAAATACACACACATGTGCATACATGCGCACACACACACACACTCACGCACACACACAGACACATTTTGTGTGCTTATGTTTCTTTGGGATAAATTTCTAGGTGTAGATTCCTGAGTGGAAGGAAGCAATATGTCTCAGTACCTTTTCCCAAATTGCTGACAAAAATAAATGTTGCCACTCGTGAATTTTTTTCCAGTCTCTTTGGATACAGAAGAGATCTCTTTATCACTTTGCTTCACGCTTCCCTTGACTACATAAAACATTTCTTTATGTGTCTTAGCCACACGGCTTCCTTTTCTTAGGCATACCAACTCTCATACTTAGCCCTCATTTGCTTGTGCTATTGGCCTTATTAATTTTTAGTATATTTTTGTAGAGTCCAGCTGTTAACCCTTCATTTCTCATTTGCATAGCATTTATCCCACATTTTTACTATTTTTCATTAACTTGTGGTATCTTTTGATATATATGTTTTAACTTTTATAAATCTACAGAGGGTGCCAAAAAAAGTATACACATTTTAAGAAAGGAAAGCTGCATTAAAATTGTCATATAAAATTGTCATACTCAATATATACCAATAAGAGGATGAATACAAGTCACATTTGACTTCTGCAATTACAAGAGGTGCTCCAAGTGGTGACCATCAACGTCCAGACACTTCTGATTATCGCAAACTACTGCTTGAGCAACGTTGACCAGTGTCCACTTGTATACATGTTTTTGGCACCCCCAGTATGTCTGTATTATCTTTTATTATTTCTACATATCTAGCTTGTGTATTCATTTCCTGTGGTCACTGTAACAAATGAAATGCAGACTGTGGCTTAAAAAACAGAACTTTATTCTCTCCCAGTTCTAGAGGGCAGAAGTCTTAAGTCAGTTTCACCGGACTGAAAGCCAGGTGACAACAAGGCAGCGCTCCCTCAGGGGAGGGGAGAATCCCTCCTCTGGGGAAGGATCCATGACTTGCCCCTGCCAGTTTCTGGTGGCTGCTGGCACCCTCTGGCTTGCTGCTGTGTCACTCCAATCTTCAAGGCCAGCAGCTTCAAACCTCTCTGTTCCATCTTCACATCGCCTCCTCCCCTGGATGTTTCCAATCCCCTTCGTCCTCTTTCACATAAGGATACTGTGACTGCATTCAGGGCCCACTTGATAATCCAGGACAATCTCATCTCAAGATCTTTAATTTACTCACATCTGCAAAGATCCTATTTCCAAGTAAGGTAATATTTACCTGCTTCAGATTAGGACCCAAATCTTTGGGGGTCATCATTTAGCGTCCTACAGCTTGAATAAGGTTTTCCCCCACTCTAAAATGGTACATGTAGGTGCCTAGATTTTCTTGAAAATATTGGTATGTCATTATGCTGCCTGAGAATATATTTTTCTGTGTGGTTTAATCTTGGGGTCCTTCCACTTGTGTGAGATTAAACCACTTCCTCTTTTTTAGGTTGAATTAAAGTAGTACCTTTGTTATTGATAAAAGTTACGTGTGTGCCATTTCTGGATTCTCTATTAAGTTCTTTTTCCATTTCTCCATTCCTATGCCTCTACCACATTAATACGATTACTGGGACTTTGTGGTATATTCTTTTTTATAACACTGGAAACATTTTACAGTTATAAATTTCTCTCTGACACAAGATATTGCTTCATTTCATGGTTTTGCTATGGAGTACTCACCTAGTCATAGCTTTCTAGAGAATATAAAACATCGCTTCTCTCTTGTCCTTTGATGTAGGGATAATCTAAGAGTAAGTTTTTCGATTTTCAAGTAGATAAGATTTGTTTTATGCCTTATATGTTAATGGTCTGTTTTTCATTTTGTTAGATTATGAGCAGAGAATGAAGCCTGCGGAATACCTCATTTTAACCTTTGTTCAGTTTTTCTTAATGGAAGTTACAGGATTTTTATAAATGTTTCACAAACAACTAAAAATTGTTTTGAGGGGTTTGATATATATATATCAAACCCCTCAAAACAATTTTATGTATAAGTTATATACATATATACATATATATTCACATAATCAAGTTTATAGGTAATATTATTTAATTTTCATATATCCTCATTTATTTTCTATTAGCTCAGCCCAATTTTGAGAGACATATTTAGAAATATTATATTGTGGTAGTGTTTTAATTACATTTCTCTTAATTTTTGCTTTATATAGTTAGCTAGTGTGATAATAGCTGACTTTTTCTCTTCTGGTACATTTCAACTCCCTCCCCAACTCTTATTCTAATTTTTACTGAGATCCTTTATCCTATTGTTGTAGATAAGGGTTTCTCAACCTTCTTTTCATTTTCACCTTACTAAGGAGCCTTTTTAGAAAAAGGTTTTCCCACTCTTGCCCCACCATGAAAGTATACTACAGATACTATTACATATTTACTCTATGTATGTCTGTGTTTTAGTCATAAAAAGAGTAATACACAGACAAGAACCAATTCTCAGCCCCATTAGGGTAATAGCACCCTCAATGGGAATGCACATGATAGATTCCAGTTGACCTTCCCCTGGAATGTGTCTCTCCTATTTCCAGAATCTTTATTCAGCAAGTACTTCAAACACATCTCCGTGTTGTATTGCTCATCTCTTGTGTCTTCTCCCCTTAACCCTCCCTGATGGTGTTTGATGTTATTTACTGTTTGGTTAGAATTCTTCCTTAAATATACTCCTTGCATGGGTTATGTAGGTAATATAGTCTCTAAATCGTATATGTCAGCACATATTTATTTCATCCAGGCAGGTAAAATCCTGGACTGTGTTAAGTATTCTGGGCTTTAGTCTTCTTTCTTCCACAATCTGTGGCCATGATGTACTAGTTTAGTGTCACAGGTGATTAGCTTCATGCCAGTCCGATCCATTTTTCTTGATGGGTAACTTTTTTGTTTTGCTTTTGGCAAGAAGTTTGTAAGAATTCCTATTTCTCCTTGGTGTTGGATAATTTTGCACAATGTGCCAAGATGTATCTTTCCACATTACATTTGCCTCCATCTTCAATTATCTTTTCAACGTGTAGAGGTAGGTCTTTCCTCAAGTTTGTTCCTCAAGAACAATTTTTCTTCTGTGATTTGCAAACTTACTCATTTTGCCTCTTCTTCTCTTCTAGTATACCTGTTAACCATAAGCTATTTCTCTTTGATTTATCTCTCACTTTAAGCTCTTATCACCCTTATGTTTTCATGTGTGTGTGCACACTTTGAGATATTTCTTTCATTTGGTCTTTAGGCCACTAATTTATGCCTCAACAGTGGCCATGCTCTTCTTTAATTATTGCTCTAATTTCATTCCAAAATCGTAGAATGTTAGTCCAGCCATACTTGACTGTCCTTGAGTGCTCATACTGTGTTTTCTCTCCAGTTCTGTCTTCTCAAGTAGCCCATATCATCAGGTGTCAGTTGGGTTCAATGATCTTTTCTTTTCTTGGCTGCCATTTAATGTGTTGATATTTGACTTTATCAAATTATTCATGGCTTCTTCCTTTCAGGTGAGGGAGGGGCAGTATTAGATGGTTAACTAGTCCCCCACTGGGGCAACTGGAGAACACCTCCCCCCTCTGTATTTCCTCTGTCAGCCCCAGGCTTAGGGTGGCCGTCTTGGGTCCTGTCCAGCCTCGTGGAGAATATGGAGCACTGGACAGTCATGTGGGGCTGAAAATGGCTCTGCAGGTACCTGGCCTCCCCAGAACCTGACTCTGAAGCCACTCAAGTAACTTCCAGCCCCAGAACTGCTTAGCTCAGCAGAATTGAAGACTCCAGCGCTGGGAGTGGAAGAGAGGGAGAGACTTGGAGGCAGTTTTCTTCCCAGAATACCCCTTTGTTTCCCAACTTTAACACAACAAAATGGTCACATAGCGAAAACTACACTGTGTGACCATCTTTACATCACTTAATTTTCTTAGGCCTCGGTATCTTTATTCATAAAATGAGATTGGTAGACGCTTGATCACAAAGGTATCTTCTAGCTCTGACATTTTCAAAGTCAGTATCCTGATGGTTCTCTATCTACATCAGTAGGATGAAGGGATCAAATTAGGATGTTTTTAAGTTGTGCTCTGTGGAACCCTGGGGATTCTGTACAGGAGAGCAGAGAGGGATTGAAGAGATATTTAGCTTAACTTTTCATTTGAACAAAGAGTTAAACTGCTAAACTAGTTTGAAAACCACCACCATAGTCTATGTAACCCCCAGAGTCAATCCATGAAGCTTGACTTTCTTTCATTTCTCTTTGGTATTTTTGTTTTTCCCCTTCACGATATATTTCGGGATTTTATCCTCTCAACCAGTTGTTTTGGAACAACAGAAACAAGTGGTATTTTCTAACCTTAGCTTTCTTGGGATTGGAAGAGCTTCCTGCTTTAAGCAGCCTCTTCAAAGTTACAGAAGGGCTGAACTAGATCTCTGTCCTTGGGGAACAGCCCCCTCTCCAGGACCCGACTATCATAAAGTTTTTGCAGACAACAGAAAAAAATGGCTTAAAGTAGGTCAACATGCCTGAGCCACTGACTATATTCAAGATGATTTATTTAAGTTTGAAATGTTGGCTAATGTTTTTCACTAGAAAAGGCAAGTTTTTATATTGCTGATGTTTAAAAGCTAAGGGGCTTTTATTACTCCTTTATGAAAATATGATGAGTCAATTTAACTCAGAAAGCCTTGAGCCTTACCGCAGATCTCTGCATAAAGTAAGTGTTTCAGACCTTTGGAAGTTATTACATTTTGAATATCTTAGCAAAAATGTGTGGACAGAGAGGTAAGACACAAAAAAAGGGAAATTCAATAGAAATTCCACCTCCAGCCCAAGTTCATTACTGTGAGCACTATAATTAAAAATTTTAAGAATCCTTGATGTAAGTAATTAGGACATGCCACAAGTAAAAATACGCTTTTTAAAGGACAGTCCACTGAAGCTGGAGATTTTGGAGTTTCTATTTTCATTCATGTTTGAGAGTTCTGGTCTTCTTCATTTTAAATCTCACAAAAATACCACAGTGGGACTCAGTTTAAGGCACAGAGCCAGAAATATAGACAGGTTAGAAGATCTCTTATGTTTCGTGTGTGGTAAATATATTATTAACTAACAGAAAAAAGAAATTCATTTGTTTGAAAATACTGGCCCACTCCCCATGGAGTCTCACAAAGCAGACAAAGCGAATAAGCCCTTTGTGTGAAAGAAACACAAACAATTTATGGGACTCTGTGATGACCACAGGTCTGGGCTCTGGAATCTGAGCCATGCAGACATCACCAAGCCTTTAAGGCTGTGTGACAAGAGTACATGCATAACTCAGAGGAGTGCAGTGGCTGACAAAGAAGGTGTTGGCAAAAGACAACTGTCTGCAGGAGAACCCCAAAGCCACATGTGTTGATCTGCCTTCCCATGCTAGCTGAGCCTCTCACTGCACAAGACCTCAGCTCTCCACTGTGAGTTTGAAATTTACAGAGACCCTGAAATCAGCAAATCAGCAGCTTTCTCCCCCCCACCGTCCCCCTACCCCCTTCTTTCCTCTATGTCTTTCTCTCTGCCTCCCTCTCCCCTACACTTCCTTACGAAAGAGGAGGTGTACAATGTCAACACACGGGAACACCTGGTTTGTGGCGAGGCTGCTTCCAGGCTCTGGGTGCCCAGTACTTTACTGAGCTCCCCTTTCTTACCACACCTAAAGGAAAAGGAAGCCTCCGCACTTGACCATGACATGTGCAAACCCTGGTCTTCCCCCACCGCCCACAGATTCCGGAGCTTCGGCTGGACTGGGCCAGCTCTGCGCTGGAGCAAGGCTGGGTTTTGCCGGGCACTCCCTGCTGCTCTGCCTTAGCACAGGTGAAGCACCTCCTTCCCCCTTAAACACTTCAAAGCTTCCTCTTGGGCGCCTCTCTTTCCTTAAGGCGAATTGCAGGAATCACAGCTCTACATCCACATTTCCTCCATTCTCTTCTCAGTCTCCAAAAACTTTCTATGTACACAGTCCATTTTTATCAAAGGGAGATAAAACTCTGTCACTTGGGGCCTGTTAAGACCAAAGCCTTCTTGCTTCTCTGGCCCCTGAAGGCATTTGAGTTTGTGGCTGACTAACAAAATACTGAACAATCAATATAAGAAAACAAATTCTCTTTTGTGATAAGAAGAGGAAGTCCAGGAAAACACACACGCGAAAATAAACAGGATAATGTTGCAATCCACTGAGATCATGTAATGTCTATGGATTTTTCACTATCCAGAGTCCCTGAGACTAAAATTTACTGTAAAAATTATATGCTTGTGAAAATCTTGCTTAAAAAATCTTTCATTTTGTGTTTTTTTTTAAATCAGTTAAAAAAAAAATCAGAAAGTTATTTTTAGGTTGTGCTAACAATTATACATGCTAGTCAGAGCATAAATGAATTCAATAAGACAAGTTATAAACAAGAAGGTAAATTCAGACAAATCATTGATAGGTAGCCATGATTCCCCCCATAAGAGCTATTAAAGGATTCTTACATACTACTAACCCTTTTAATCCTCACAAAGCCTTTTAAAGTAAATACTAATATCTACATTAGTGAGAAAAACCTAGAGATTAGTAAGATTAAGAAACACAGTTTATAAACTGGAAAACCTGCTGGAATCCAGGTCTCTCTGGACCCAAATATAACTGTTTAATGTTGTCTGCTGCCTCTTCATGTGTAGATAACTTCAGAGTTCATAAAAAAGTAAAAGAATGGTAAATTTGCACTGTAACATTGAAATTATTATTGCAGTAATTGTTGAATTGCACAATACAGTACCCAAAAAGCATAATGTAATCTGTGCTCATGCTACCACTCTATTTACATAAGCTACTTGATGGAATTTTCCATGAATACCAATTGCTTTCCTTTTAAAATTTGAATGAATGGTTTTAATTTTTAATAAGTTTATGTATGCCTATTTAAAATAGCATACATTTAGGTTTTCTGACTTTCTTTGTCTCTGAATATTTTTTTCCAGGGTCAACGTCTTTTCGAAAAGTTGCTCCAACTGACTTCGCAAAATATTGAAATCAAGCTAGTGAGTGATGTAACAGCTGATTCAAAGGTATTAGAAGCCTTGAAATTAAAGGGTAAGGCCAAGGTTGATATGCTACTCTACCACTGGTATTCTGTTAAGATACTTTAATTTCATTTAATACATAATTTCTTTATAATCAACACATTTCACTTAGTATGCTTATTTCTTTTTTGAAAAATAGCCTGATTAAAGCTTTTTAGATGAAAGAACTAATTAACCAATACTACTGGGATTTTTTCTTAATAGTGTTGTTGCATATTCGTATATGCAAAATAATCTATTGGCCATTAAATGATAATTAACTAGAAAAAAGAATCTTTCCCCCTCTGAACACTTCAATGAGTGTAATTAGAGAAAAGAGCCACTTCTCATCAGAGCAAACATTGGATTACTGTTTTTCTCTTGCTCATCAAAGGGAAACCCTCCTCCTGCTGCATAGACTTTAAAAGGCTATAGTCAGATGTGGGAGTCTAGGGAACGCTGCTTGATTCATGACTTTCAAGATAATTCCAGAAAAGAGCATTATTTATGAGCCACTTTGTAATTTGTCTCACAAACCAGTGCAGACTGATAGGAATTTTAAAATAACTTTCTTCATCTTGCTATCATCTTGGCTAACTGAACTCTCACTTCCAAATATTTTTGTTGATTTACAAAAATGTTTACCCTCTATTTACTATCTAAACTATCAGCCTCTGGAAGGAATCAGTACATGTGAGCCAGGGAAAAAATGTTCAAGCTACTGGGTGTCCCCCTAGGAAGGCAAGGCATTGGCCTCAGGGAGTGTCAGTGTTTCATCTTATGGCATTACATCTCACCTTGATGCTGTTTAAACACACTGGGCATTTTGCTTGTCATCTTCCCTACATTCTTATGTTATATTAGTATGGGCATCTGTACCTACCACCATGAATATTATTTTTTCTATGCATAAGAAAACTTAGGAGAGAATGCTAGCTCTGAAAAGCTTCATTATGCTACTTGAGCACAGCATAATATTTTTGGAAAACTAGAAAACACCTACTTCAGTGGATAGACAGATACAATCCACATGGATTACGAATGGATTGTGACTTTTCCTGTTTAAAAAATACAAAATCGGGACAACAACTTGACTTGGAAAAAAGTCCTGGAAGTACACACTGTTCCCCAATAAAGTCCCGTTCCCCTTCCCCAATAAAAATCTTTTAAAAAAATACAAAATTGTGTCCCCACTATCTGAAACTTTGTTATCAAACACATTTCTAGGAACGGATTGCTTTGGGCTAAATCTGGGTACCTGTATTTGCAGATAAGTTTTCTTGTGGAGTTTACTTGCATGTCCTTTCTGTTTGATTATCCAAGAAGGATAGAAAGCAGATGAGTTAGGAAGAGAGCGGGGGAGCCTGAGAGTTCTGTAACTTCTTGGCTGAGCAGCCACAGATTTGTTCCTCGCCATCCCCATTCTAAATCTTGTAAACTCAACCAAAAGTTAAAACTAGAGAGTTCTTAGGAGCTGCTGAATATTTGGCTATACTGGATAAGAAATAACTATTAATGAATTTATGGATGAAGGCTTCTTTACATTTCTACTGTAAACTGTGAATTAAGGCTTCATTATAGTCAATGCTTCTCACTAAGAAGGAAGTATTTGCATTTCACAGGTCTCTGTCTATAGGGATGGAAAAAAGATTATTTCATGGAAAGGGAAACAAACAAACAAACAACCTAAGCTCTGTTAATGTATAATAGAGTTATAATCAAAGTAAGAAAATAAAAGATTTTCCTTTATAATAGTGGAGCAATAATCAGGACCTTAGTTTCTTATAGCTATTTCCTAGGTACCAATAGTAGGCCTATCTGACTTTTATTAATATATATATATAAATAAAATATATATGTGTGTATATACATGTATATACATGTATATACATGTATATGTACTGTATATATATATATATATACAGTACAATATACGAGATCTGGCAATTAAGTTCGTGAACTTGTTGCAACGATGTTGCTAACTTTTTTAAATTCAGAGGGATTATTCATTATAAATTTGTACCAACTGGACACTTAACCAAGTTTGCTATTTGGAAGTGCTGAAAAGGCTGCATGAAAAAGTTAAACGACCTGAACTTTTCGCCAACAATTCATGGCTCTTTTATCACAACAGTACACCAGCTCACATGGCAGTGTCTGTGAAGGAATTTTTTAGCCAGTAAACAAATAACTGTATTGGAACACCCTCCCTACTCACCTGATCTGCCCCCAATGACTTTTTTCTTTACCCAAAGATAAAGGAAATATTGGAAGGAAGACATTTTGATGACATTCAGGACATCAAGGGTAATGTGACAGCTCTAATGGCAATTCCAGAAAAAGAGTTCCAAAATTGCTTTGAAGGGTAGACTAGGTGCTGGCATTGGTGTATGGCTTCCCAAGGGGAGTACTTTGAAGGTGACCATAGTGATATTCAGCAATGAGGTATGTAGCACTTTTTCTAGGATGAGTTTGCAAACTTAATTGTCCGATCATATATGTACTGTCTCTTTATCCATTTATCCATTGATGGACACACAGAATGCCTCCATATCTTGGTTGTTGTAATAATGCTGCAATGGACATATGAATACACATATCCCTTCAAATTAGTGTTTTGGGTTTCTTTGGGTAAAAACCCAAAAGTGAGATTAATGGGGACTTCTTTGTCTCTTGTTATAAAGTCTTTGTTTTTAAAGTCTATTTTATGTGGCATAAGTATTGGTACCCCCGTTTTTTTTTTTGTTGTTGTTGTTTGTTTGTTTGTTTGTTTCCCTTTCCATGAAATAAACTTTTTTCCATCCCTTTACTTTCAGTCTGTGTGTGTCTTTTGATCTGAAGTGAGTCTCTTATAGGCAGCATATGTAAGAGTTTTGTTTTCTTATCTATTCAGCCACCCTACCTTTTGACTGGAGCTTTTACTTTTAATCCATTTACATTTAAAGTAATTGTTGATAACTATTTACTTATTGCCATTTTATTATTCATATTTTTTATTTTTTTCATCTTTAGAAAGTCGTTCTAATATTCCATGTAATACTGGTTTGGTAATGATGAACTCCTTTAGCTTTTTCTTGTACAGGAAGCTCTTTATCTGTCCTTTGATTTTAAATGATAGCTTTGTTAGGTAAAATAATCTTGGTTGTAGGTCCTTGCTTTTCATCACTTTGAATATTTTGTGCCAGTCGCTTCTGGCCTGCAAAGTTTCTGTTGAGAAATCAGCTGACAGTCTTATGGGAGCTCCCACATAGGTGACTAACTGCTTTTCTCTTGCTGCTTTTAGAATTCTCTCTTTGTCTTTAACCTTTGACATTTTAATTATGCTGTGTCTTGGTGTGGACCAGTTTTGGTCTCATGTTGTTTGGGACTTGCTGTGCTTCCTGGGCTTGAATGTCTATTTCCTTTGCCAGGTTAGGGAAGTTTTCCATCATGATTTAAAAAATAAAAAAAATAAAAATAAAAAAATTGCCCCAGAGACCCTAAAACAATCCTCATTTTGGATTTTTGTTTTCTTTTTGCTCTTCTGATTGTGTGTTTTCTGCTGCTTTATCTTCTAATTTGCTGATTCAGTCCTCTGCTTCATCTAATCTACGGTTGCTTTCCTCTAATGTATTCTTTATTTCAATTATTGTATTCCTCATTTCTGACTGGTTCTTTTTTATGTTTTCTATCTCCGTTTTTATGTTTCCTGTCTCTTTGTTGAAGTTTCCCTGAGAACATTGAGCACCCTTGTAAGCAGTGTTTTGAACTCTGGTAGATTGCTTGTCCCCATTTTATTTGGTTCTTTTTCTGGAGCTTTGTTCTGTTCTTTAATCTGAGACCTTTTTCTTTGTCTACCAATTTTGGCTTCCTCCCTGTGTTTGTTTCTATGTATTAGGTAGGGCTGCTATGTCTCCAGGTCTTAGTAGAGTGGCCTTATGTAGTAGGTGTCATGTGAGGACCAATGGTGCAATCTCCCTGGTCACCTGAGCTGCATGCTACAGGTGTTTCCCTTGAGTGTATTGTTTGTGCCCTCCTGTTGTAGTTGAACCTTGGTTGCTATTTGCACATCAGTTGGTGCGATTGATCCTCTGGCTGAGGACTGGCTGTGACTGCAATGGAGGAACTGTTGTGCCAGGGTTGACCCTACAGAGCAGGATTCAGTTTAGCAGGGCTCTGGTGCCTGCCCAGTCTGCCCTTTGGGTGTGTTGTCTGTGGAGGCAGCCTGGTGATGGTGCTCTGGCTGGATCTGAAGCTGGCCACCAGGTGTTCCGGCCCCAGAGCCTACTGGGATGTGTCCTGCTACAGGCCAAATTCAGCTGCCTCCTGTGCTCTGCCGAGAGCCACCAAGCATGAGCCACAAAGTTATCCATAAATGTCTTCCACCCACACTGGGCTTAGATGTGCCTCGGAGATGCTAAGCTGCCATCCGAATCCAGCTGTTGCTAGTGTGGTGCTTTTGGCTTCTTAGCAAGAGGTTTGGGCCATGCTGAGGCCAGATGCTGCATGTTTGGGGTTTGTGAACCTTTGACAGATTTTAGGGATGTCTGAAGCATGAGCCAAGACAGGCTGTTTGTATGGAAAAGCCATTGGATTCAGCTTGGGTGGGTCCCCAAGTTGGATTGGACAAGATCTCGGAATCACCAGGGCAGGGTGGATGAATGGTGTTAGCCAGGTTGATGGAGACTCAGATATGGCAGCTGCCTGCATCTGCACACTATGTGGGGGGTAGAGGGGATTCAACAAAGGAATATGGATTCTGCCAGCACTTCCGTCTGAAAGAAAGCTGCCCTTCCAGCCCTCTCTGTGAAGCCAGACAATTCAGTTCCTCCTCATATATTCCTAGTGCCTTGTAAGCTGCTGCCCTAGTAAGCTGTGCCTTGTAAGCTGCTGGAGCTCAGAGCAAGTAAGTCCATCAGCAAGTAAGTCCTTGCACAGGCCCTTTAAGAGCAGTGCTTGGATTCTAGCTGTCCTCCGTTTCACTCAGCCACAATCTCCACTGGTTTTCACAGCCAGAAGTTATGGGGACTTCTCTCCCTGGCATTGGAACCCTGTGCTTGGGAGCCTGGTGTTGGGCTGGGACCCCTTGCTCCTCAGCGGGGAACCTCTGCAACAAAGCTATCCCTCCTGATTTTAACCATCACATATGGGGATGAGGACCAGCCCATTCTACGTCCCTGCTCCTTCTACCAGTCTCATCATGGTTTCTGTATGTCCTTAATTGTAGGACTTCTGTACAGTTAGACTTCATGAGATTCTCAATGATGGTTGTTCTGTTGTTTAGTTGTAATTTTGATGTGGTTGTAGGAGGAGGCAAGCACAGTGTTAACCTACTCTGCCATCTTGACAGGAAATCTGTCACTGTGGCTTTAATTTGCATTTCCCTGATGATTAGTTACGTTGAGCATCTTTTCTTAAGTCTATTGGCCATCTGTATGTCATCTTTGGAGAAATGAGACAGACTTGGTTTAAAAATAATAAAAAGGATAATCTGGAACTCAGATGGCAGCTCAGATAAGGTACTCCATACCCCTCACCGAGATTTCTTGGGAGGCTTCCCCACATCCCTCCAATCTGAGTCACGCCCCCTCCCATCAGCCCCCAGGGTTTCCCTCTGTCATGGCATTCACCACACTGTCATGCATGTTTCTACTTCTAGGCTTTAATCTCAGTGAGGGCAAACTAGAGACTGGCATGTGTAGGCAATAAAGTAGTGTTTGTTGAATAAACAGCCCAAGTTGTGGGTGTGTGAGGCATCACATAGAGCAGCTTTCAGATTTTCCAGATTTCAGACTGAGATTGATTTTTATAACATTGAGCATTCTATATTTCTGTGGAAGGAACTAGGCAATGTGGCAAGTTGCTAAATTTAGAATCAGAATTAGAAGAGCTGAGCAGTCTTGTGTCACATGATTAAGACCTGAGGGTGGCGAGGTGATAACACTCCCTTTATTAAGAGGAATTTACTAAAAATGGATTTCCCTATATTTAAAGCTTATGATGGTTCTCAAATGTGATGCTAATCAGTAAATGATGTTACAAGCATTTTGAAAATATGAATGCTATAGAAATGCTAATTTTTGTAAAAAATTACATACTACCTTTCTTCTGATAGGAAATAGTAAACATGTCATTTGAAGGGAAGACATAATTTAAACTACTTTGGTTTGCATTTTTGTTTCTTTCATAAGCTCCTATGGAAATCAGAGATAAGAACTTTATTTTGGATGTCCTTTTCCATGTAGTCAATTGCCCATCTGGAGAATGGGCTAGGGAATGAGACTTAAGAGGGAATGTGTGGTTTGCTGAGGTGTGCCAGGCTCTCCTTCATTCCTAAGGGTAATTAATACAAACTTAGGCTGAGGAATTAAATGATTTTCTTCCCAACAAAAAAGTAGGTATTACTGTTTGTCTACCCTGCTCATGGTTATTTGCTGATTATTTTTCAACTCTCCTTGGAAAAGGGATTGAGTGAGTATAGAGGTACATGGTTTTGCAGAATTATTAAGGAAACTCATAAATTATGGTTCCTCCTGAGGAAAGGGTACATGCAAATAGCTATAACAAAATGTAAAATACTAATAAATACAAAATAACTGGATAATAGTCACATAACTATATGGAACCAAAGATAACAATAGCTCAATAAGTGCCTTTATTATAACTATAACAACGTGATAAGCAGCAAGACCGGAGGTGCTGGGCGGCACGGTGAGATTTGTGCCATTAGATGGCCATGGCCTCAGCCAAGAAACAACTCACTTGGAATGGGGTCGCACTGCTGCCATCCCCTATTCTCCAAGCCTGTTACCTTCTGATTACCCCAGCAGCTGCTCAGAGGTACGGTTACAAAGATTACATACACATATGTGCACTGCAGTATAGTTCCTAAAACTAGAAAGAGATTGAGTGTGTAAACAGTGGGTCAGCCACATGATGGAATGCCAATCATTCTTCAGAAATCAAATTGAGGGAGAATAGTCCCTGACATGGGAAAAGGTTCAGATTGTATAGCATGTGTTTGTGGTGTCTTTTCTACATTAGTATCCGGTATAGGCTAAAAGCTCAGATTTTAGAGTAGAACTGTGTCCCTGGTCTGCCAGTTGGGTGACTTCTGTGAGTTATTTTACCTCTCAAAAGTTAAGTCTCCTGATTTCTACATTGGGCTAATAATAAGAGCTCCTGCATAGGGTTGTCCTGAACGTGAATGAGATACCCCTGGCACATGATAGGTATTTTTCCAAAAAGTTCAGCATATTTTATGAAGGAGAAATGCCGTCAAGGAAGAAAGGGGTGAGTCGTCAATTCTGTAAACACTGCCTTAAGATACAAGCCAGCAGCAGGACCTACATGGGGGGGTAGAGGAGGAGGGGCACAGGGCACAGTGCTGGGCCCCGCTAGGGCTGGAAAAGACCTCTGCTCAGCAAGCCTGTGTTTGGGCCTAAGGAACCCCACAACCACCACCCCAGTCTCCCAGGGAAATTCTCTCATTTCTATTGTAAAGGCCTTCTCAGTTGAAAATGCTAACACTTGTAAATACTAGATGAGAATGAGTTAAAACTACCTGTCGGGGATAAATCCTTCCTGTGGTTCTGAGGAGGAGGTGTGCAGAGACAGGATTTAATAACCCATCCTGACACACTTGAGAATGGGTCTGTGCTTCCTCATGAAGCCAGACTTAAGCTTTCTTCAAGGAACCCGCATGGCTGCGTCCCCACACACCGTGCTGAGCAAGTGGACCTTGATTTGAGCCTGTTACATTCAACAAAGAGGCTGAGGAATGAATCTAATTATTCACAAAGCAAGGCTGATGAGAAGGCAAATGCCAACCTGGGAGAAAGAAGAGACCCGCTGCTGTGTTCCCTTAAGCGACTGCTCATCTTCAGTTTGGGGAAGGCGTTGTTGAAAGTTTCTTTAGCACCTTTGCTCTGGTTTTATTTTTCCTTGAATGCAAATTATGCATATCTTTCAAATTAACCTTCTCTGAAAGCCTTCTTTCTTTTTTTTTTCTTTTTTTTTCTTAATCCACACCAGTCAATATTATAGTGGTTCAAGTTTGAAAAACAGGAGTGCCTTATATGCTGTCAGAAAAACAACAACATGGAAATTTTATTTAAACAATTTTTGAGACTCCTGGTATAATCAGTAATGCCAAAACTTGTTCATAAGCTGAGTAGAGTTTTACATGATTAGTTTAAGATTGTAAAATTACTCAGTAACATTTTGGAAGTTTAATGAAGATTCGGAGTTCCATTTGAATTTCTGGGTTTGGTAGTCATCTCATTCTGATGTGGAATTTCAGCTAGAACTTTATTTTCTGATTGGTTGTTCCTGAGACCACACTTGGGAAAAGATGTCTTGAGCCAGGACAGCTCCTTGCTCAGAAGTTTATATGCATTCAACAGACAGGGGATGACCACTTGCTAAGGCATTATGAGACACTGATGTCTTGACTCTTGAAATCACAGAACAATGGTGAGCTATGCTCAATTTTTAGCAGCCCATTCTCCAAAAAGAAGTGACACTCCCAACACCTTACTCTTTGATGGCAGGGGGCAATCACACCCTGGTTATCCTCATCTGCTAAATTGGTCTCTAACCCGTGATTCTGTAAGAGACTTATGTGTATATGCACTCATTAAAGCCCACACTTGGCAAGGTGAATCTGTTCTTACTAGCTTAAGTACACAGTGAGTTTTCCCCATGTATGAATTCCTATCAGTATCTAATCCGCGTCACATATTCTACAACTTCAGTTGATGATGCTTTCTTTTGCCTCCTGGTCATCACCATATGTGTCTCCTGTTTCCACAATCAGGGACCCGTCCTTACTGGATCAAGTCTGCCACATTCTAAGTACTTTGGGGTAGCTTAAGTGCCTCCTGGTCCAGCGCCTTTGTAGGGGTACACCATCATATTAAACTACAGGTTAGAGGGGTGCAAATGGAGGGTATCCCCATGCTAGCATAAAGAATGGCTTTGATGAGCATTCTCTCTCTATCCCAAGACAGTCCAAGCACAACCACAGGCTGACACTCCACATCATGTAAAATATGCATATATTTCATCTCAAATAGAGGACATGTTCAATCTAAACTTGTTGTGAGACTTGGGAAATGGTCTAGGAATTCGGGAGCTTTAAGGAACACAGAACAGCGGGAAATATGCGTACCGTCAGCTTTTCAAAAAACATCATGGTTTGGAGGAATTTACATATTAGTTTTACAATCCGAGAAGTACATGGGATGTGAATAGTGTTTCAGATTAAAACAGAAAAAGCTCTATTGAGTGTTTAACAGAATGTTAGGATGTACTAAATCATGTGTTTAGCCTCGGGCAGGGCAAGAAGCCCCAAGAGCTCTGATGTGCGCATCTGACTTCTTCTTTTGTGGGCAGCAGAGAGGTGTCCATCTGCAGAAGGTCCAGAATGGACAGGAGATAGCACAGGAAGAGTTCCCCAAACTCCACATCCCTCCTCCATCATTCCTTGAACTAGAAGGCACTCCGTTGGTTGAATTGAATTGAATTTCCTGCTGTGTACTCAGAACTACCGATGCTCAATAAATATTCACTGTCTTGAATTTCTGGACAAGACTGATTTGGGCTCTCCTAAACAGAGAGCAGGCTCCTGTGATAATAGACATGTCTCCTGAATTTTCTCTTCATCTTCTGGTCCTTTTATACATGTTCATATGTTTGGTTAGGAAAAGGTCTTTGTACATTCGCCTTTCATACATGTCATACTTTTAAACTCAAGAAAACTTACTTTTGAAACATAAAAAAGAATTAATATTTTAAGCCACGAGCCAAGGTGGCTATGCATTCATTTTTAAGGCTTTTATTATCATTTTTAAAGCAGATGAACAGGTTTTCATGTTAGAACTGTAACATAAACCTTGTACATATCGTTCCTTTACATATTCGTTCCCTTCATTCTAAGACTGTTGCTGGTATATTTCCCACATATATTTTCATGTCAGTATGACATTCTAACTGCCCCTGCCTTTTTCTCACCACTGGGCACCCACCTTGCCGTCTCCTCCTCCTACATCTCATCTGTGCAGGGGGCTCTGTTTTGGCCTATAAATTCCACACAGCTGTTTCTTATGTCATTCCCCCTGATACAAAATGATGCCAGTGGCCTGTGAGCCTACACTATTAATTATTACCACATAGGGTTCCATGACCCTGTTCCTACCTGTAACAATTCTAATAATAGTCATTCATCAAGAACTGAACATATGCCAAGACCAGTGCTAAATGTTGTACATGTATTATCTTCTAATTCCTACAACATTCTATGAGAGCACTTTATTTTCTGTTACTTCCTGTCTCACCTAATTAGTAATTTTCAAGGTATTTGTCTACTTCATCTAAATTTTCAAATTTATTAGTATGCAGTTGTTCGTAACATCCCCTTGTGGTCTCTTTAATGTCTCTAATATCTGCATGATGTTCTTTTTTCATTCCTGATATTGCTAGGTTTTGCCTTCTCCCTTTTTCTCTTGACCACTTTCCTCAGGAATTTATAAAATTATTAATCTTTTCAAAACTCAACTTTTGGCTTTGACTTTCTCTATAATGCATTTTTTTTATTCATTAGTTTTTGCTCTTGTGTTTAATATTTTGTCCTTTCTACTTTCTTGGGGTTAAATTTTTCTTGAGATGGAAGCTTAGGTGATTGATTTTTCAGCTTTTCTTCTTGTCTAATATATACCTGTAAGACTATAGTTCCTCTCTATGCACTACCTTAGCTGCATTCTGCAAATACTGATATGTTGTTACTATGATACAATTTTTAAAGTTGTATTTTCCATTGAGATCTTTGTTGACCCGTCATTACTTAGAATAATGAAATGTTTCATTTACAACCATTTGGACATTTTCTAGTTAGCTGTTTGTTATTGGTTTCTAACTGAATTTATCTATAGCCAGAGAATATACTCTGTAATACGTAAATGCTCTGAAATGTGTTAAAGGTTGACTTTATGGCCCAGCATATAGTCTGTTTAGGAAAACATTCCATTCTACTCGAAAGGAATATGTATGCTGCATTTGTTAGTTGTAGTGTTCTATATATGTTACTTAGGTCAAGTTTATTAATTGTTCAAATCTCCCTATCTCTATTGATTTTTTTTTCTTATGGTTGTTCTATTAGTTATCCAGAGAGTTGTGTACAAGTTTCTAACTGTGATTATAAACTTGTCTCCTTTTAGTTCTGACAGTTGTCACTTTTTATAGTTTGGGAATGTTCTTCGGTCTACATAAAAGTATTTTCTTCTCGAGCCTTCCTTCCACTGCCTTTCCTCCCTTCCCATCTCCGGTTAGACTTACTGGTGGAATTTGGAGCTGAGAGAGGAATAAACCAGAGTAGGAATCAGTGACTGTCAGATGCCGGCATGTCTAAGCAGGTGAACTCATGGGAACTTAGGGGACTTACAGCCATGAGTCCCTTAAGGACTTACAGCCCTGTCATTGAAGACAAGGTTGGCTGTCGTGACTATCAGAAGAAACTCTCTCCTCTGAGTTCTGTGATAATTTGGTATATAAAGGAACTGATTACTGTCTCATTTGGAATGGAAGACAACATGATGATTTTTTTTCTCAAAGAGGAAGAATAAATGTTGAAACTGTTGGTTCTCAAAGGAAGAAACAATTGAAGTGCTGGAAGTTTTGTTTAAGTTGTGTTAGTAAGTCCTGTCCAACTGCCTACATTTTCCTTTGTTATTACTTGTGCTTAGAATGGAACCAAGTTTTGTTTCATATAACTGTATCTTACACATATAAAGAGTATTTTTCTTCTAGCTTATTTTCTTCACATGGCTGGGTCCTTTATGCCCTAATGTGTTTATTCAGAATTTGCACTGGAAATTCCTTCCATCGATTCCCTTTGGTTAGTTATTTGGAGAAAGAGAGATAGACAGAGGGGCACAAGGCTTTAAAGTGATAGGTGCTTGCAAACACCTTCACTCATTCATTTGGTTATTGTATGTTTACAAACCCCTGAAATGTGCCTGGAACTGTGCTGCTTGCTGGGATTAAAGAAATGAATGAAACCCTACCCCTCAAGGAACTCCCATGTTTCTTTTTTCATTTCATTTTCTTCTTTTTCCTATGCTTTTGTTTAGGAAGAATTTTGAATAGAGGTCTCATTAGATGTCAGTCTCCTTTCACATACTTGTATAAATTATCACCATTTGCAAGAGTGGCACCCCCATGGAATGTCAGAATAATTCAGACCGTTGTGCAGTTCTGAGAAGCAGGGCAGGGAGAGCCCTGAATTTGAAAGAAAAACCTAGAGTCTCAGCTTACTTCTTAGCTGTGTGCATTCAGGCAGCTCATTCACTTTCCTGGAGGCTCCAGCCTTTGTACCTCTTTTCCCAACCTCCAAGAGACTGAATTTTCTGTAACCTTTGTCATTCATTGCAATAATGAATAAAGTACTATACAAATATGCGGAAGCATTGTTGCTAATCATGTTGATTAGTGTTATCATGTTTTCTCTTTTCCTAATGAGCTGAGGGCTTATCTTCTCTTGAACTAACTTGAACAAGCCCTTGAAAATATTAAGATCTAATGATTTTTTCCTATCAATTACATACACTCAAGTAGGGGAAAAAACATAATGGCGATATACTATATTTTATGTTTTAGATTCATATTTTTCCCATCAAGATAGATGTATACAATTACAAATTATATATATATATATATATATATATATATTGCTGTCCAATTTATAAACACTCTTTAAAATATTGATCATTTCCTGGAGGAATTTTTACTTTAGTTGGGAAAACATAGTGGTACCCTGACAACAGTAAGAAAATGCATGTTAACCTGAAAGTTCCCGTGCTGGGGCTTTAGAGGGGAAACAAGTAAGTCTCAGCCCAGATTCTTGGGGCAGGAGTCTGAGCTGCAAAGTGGTGGGACGAGGGCAGCCATTCCTGGAAGGAGAAAGTGTGATAAAAGCAGGTATGAAACACTGATGGCATTTATTTGGCACTAGAGAGAAAATGCTACATCTCGCTTTTTTTTTTTTTTTATTTAAGAGCTATTTATATGCTTTCTTTTTTTATGGCTATAAAAATAACGCATTCACTTTTTAAATTCAGAAAATCAGGGAAGTATAAATATAAAAATAAAAGTATCCAAATTTTCACTTCAGAAATAAGTACCTTTAGCATCAGGGTGAGAAGTCTTCCAAATAGTTTCATATACATACATACACACCCACTCCTTAGAATATTTTCCTATTTGTCTAGATTTGTAAGTTCTTCAGTAAGATTTTTATAACTTTGTGTGTGTTTATCCCTTTTGATCATGTAAATGGATTTTTAAGATTCTAATTTCTAGCCAATTAGTGATATTTCAGAGAAAAGGTTGTTTTAACTTTTATCTAGACAACCCTATCTTTTAAAATTCAAGAATGTTTTTGCTATACTCTGTTGTGTTTTTTATGGTATAATGTTCAAATCACCAGCAGAGAGAATTTTCTGTTCCATTATTTATGGTTTTCTCATTTTTAATATAATTTTTAAATCATTAAATAATAGTGAATAATCACTATCTATTCCTAATTATAATGGAAATATCTCTATAATTTCACCATTAAAATGGAACTTACTTGGCATTTTGGTAAATAGCCCATATTTTATTGAGGTATTTTCATTTGTGTATCTTTTTAATTTATATATTAATAAAGTAATACATAAAAATCAAATATCAAAAACTACCACGATGCTTGTATTAACAAAAGGAGCTGCCTGACCTATGTCAATCTACTTCTAATTCATAATTCACAAAGGTAGCAATTTTTCTTACTTTTAGCTGCTTCTTCTGGTATTACCTTTTTTGATGCAACCTAGTTATATTGCTATTTCTTTAGTTTTTGTTTCAAATATCGCCTGTTGACTTACTGTTGCATTATGAAACATTATCTATATCTTTCCTACTATTCCTTCCCCTCTCTGCCACCCCCTACCCACTACAAGCATATACTTCCTTTCGCCTGGTCTTCCCACTATACGTCTATCCTCTTTGTTTGGTTAAATTATTATTTTACTGTTTGCGCTATTATTAACCACTCATCTATGTACAACAATCACGTTTCTTTTTGTACAACCATTTTTTTTCTTTTAGTTGATGATTGTATGCATATCCTATTAAATCATTTCAAAACACTACAACATATAACCTTAACATGGTCTGACACATCAGTGTATCCACCTTATGTGCTTTTTCTTAGAGGTCTTTCCTGGACCACCTCCTTCATATTCCAGTCTGAGGTGTGGGGATAGAGCCAAGAGTGCAGTTTCCAGGCTCTCGGCCTCACATAGAAAGGTGCTGGCTCAGGTAGTAAATGGCCATCACCTGTGATTGGATGGACATCAGCTATGGCTAGTTGGCCTTCAGCTATAACCAGTGAGCCATTGGCCACTAATATAACTGCTGTGGCTATGCTAGCAGAAAATGGGGGGCTAGCAAGAAGATGGTGGCTGGGCTAGCAAGCGCAGGTTGCAGTTAGCACGGCAGATTGCAGCTAGCAAGTGGGGTTGGTTGGCAGAGAGAAGTGGACGGCAGGTTGCGGATAGTGTGGCTCCTGCTCCCTGTGTCTCCAACCCAGCCACCAGCGAGAATATAGTGGTCTGACTCCTCTCTCTATGGCTTCGTAGGTGTTCCTTTTTGGCCTCACCATGTCCTGCATTCTTATGTGGGGAGCGGGAGCTGAGACTCCGCGTGACACCCTGCATGACACCCTGCATAACATGAGGACTGTCCCACAAGCTCTTGCTCAGTTGCCTGGAGGGGGACTTGTCCTCACCATCATGCTGGGTGTTCAGTTTGCTTCTGTCTTTAGAGTCTTCTACATTTTTTCCTTTCCCCCACACCCCTCATTATGGTGGAGCACATTCTCCAGTAAGTTCCTGACAGAGGTTGGACTTAAGACCTTTCGTAGCTGAAAAGGTGTTTATTTTATCCCCACTCTTTGTTAGATATAAAACTTATTTCCCCTGAGACTGTTTCCTAATTTTCATTGTTATTGTTAAAATATCTGGTATAATTCAGATTTACTACTAATCTTTGTATGTTAGCATACAAACAATCTTTATATGTTTGTTGCCTCTCTGAAAACTTTTAGAATCTTGTTTATTTGCAATGCTTTGAAAACATGATATGTGTATGGATCTTTTTAAATTTCTTGCCCAGGAATTGGTAGGGTTTTATAATTTAGAAACTTATGTCCTTCACTTCTTGCAAATCTTGCTTTATAATTTATTTTATAATTTCTTCCACTCTGATTTTGGTTCTCTCTACATAATTGGATTTTTAATATCGTTATCAAACCCTCTAATTTCATACCCTTTGTGGGGACAGAGCCCGAGAAAGCAGTTTCCACGCTCTTGGCCTCACATAGAAAGGTGCTGGCTCAGGTAGTAAATGGCCATCAACTATGATTGGATGGCCATCAGCTGTGGCTAGTTGGCCATCAGCTGTAACCAGTGAGCCATTGGCCACTAATATAACTGCCATGGCTACACTAGCAGAAAATGGGGGCTAGCAAGAAAATGGGGGCTGGCAAGCGTGGACTGCTGTTAGGACGGCGGGTTGCAGATTATGTAGATCCTGCTTCCTGTGTCTCCAGTCCAGCCGCCAGCGAGAATATATTGGTTTGACTCCCCTATCTATGGCTCCGTGGGTGTTCATTTTTGGCCTAGCCACATCCTGCATTCTTATGTGGGGAGCGGGACCAGAGACCCCGCCAGACGCCCTTCATGACACCCTTTATTGCTTACACTTTTTTTTTTCCTGCTTTTGGAAAGATCCTTTTTGCACCTTTTGAGAAATTGAGGGATTAACTCCCCAAATGTATTCTTCATGCATCAACTTTTCAACAATCATCTCAATTTCTTTATGTTCACTCTCGTTGTAAATTAGTGCTTTTGAATTTCTAGATCACCATTTCAGTTTTCAGGACTACTAATCCTAGATTATCTTCATTGAATTTGTATTTTGGATCTTTTTTAATTTCTAAGAACATTTTCTTGTTTTAGATTATTCTCTAAAATATCTTCTTGAACACCCTCAAGAATTCCTGTTTCTTTGTACCCCTGAAACTAATAAAAAAAAGTTATACATGGGCGGCCACTTAGCTCAGTTGGTTAGAGCGCGGTGCTTTTAACAACAAGGTTGCTGGTTCGATCCCCACATGGGCCACTGTGCGCTGCGCCCTCCACAACTAGATTGAAACAGCTACTTGACTTGGTGCTGATGGGACCTGAAAAAACACACTTAAAATAAATAAAAGTTTAAAGAAATTTTTTTTCTGAATATCACCAACTGGATGATTTGAAAGCACAGCTAATCGTATGTCATGACAGGTGATTTTTACCCTTTGACGTTCCCTTTAACCTTTAAACCAATGGATTCCAAAATGTTGTTAATTAAATGGATTCAGCTGTACTGGTTTTATGACAGCTCCCAAGAATGGCTAACTGTGACCTTCTTCATTGCTCACACTAATTAATATATTCAGAAGAAAGAGCACTTGATTGAGAAGGTACATTCTGGCTGCAAACTTTGCTTTCAGGAAAGATCTGAAAGCCTTTCCAGAAATCTATAATTACCACTGCTGATGCATTTTCCTTTGATAGACACTTGAGGTTCGTTAGTAATGTGTTTTCAAGTTGGTGATAAACATTTTTGTAATGCTATTAAGGATACATACACGTGATAAAACATTTAAAAATGAGACAATGGTGAACACTAAATTCAGTATGGTGGTTTCATCAGAGGAAAGTGGTAGGGATCTAGGATCAAGCATGAACACACAGATAATGTTACTGCAGGACTTCTCACCCTTGGCACTGTCAGTTTTGGGGAGGAATAAGTTTTTAGCACGGGGGCTGCCCTGTGTGTTAGCAGCATTACTGAACTCTACCCACTGGATGCTAATAGGACTCCTCCCTCCAGTTGTCACAACCAAAAATGTCTCCAAATATAACTCCATGTCCCCGAGGGGCAGAAGATAATATTGCCGCTGATTGGAAAGCACTACTCTAGTCAGATTGATATGTGTGGGGACAGAGCCAGAAGTGCAGTTTCCAGGCTCTTGCCCTCACGTGGAAAGGTGCTCACTTGGGTAGTAAATGGCCATCAACTGTGATTGGATGGCCATCAGCTGTAACCAGTGAGCCATTGGCCACTAATTAACTGCTGTGCTAGCAGAAAATGGGGGCTAGCAAGAAGATGGTGGCTGAGCTATCCAGTTAGCACGGCGGATTACAGCTAGCAAGTGAGGTCAGTTGGCAGAAAGAAGTGGACAGCAGGTTGTGGATCATGTGGCTCCTGCTTCCTGTGTCTCCCACCCAGCCGCCAGCGAGACTATAGTGGTGTGACTCGCCTATCTATGGCTCTGTGGGTATTCCTTTTTGGCTTCACCATGTCCTGTGTTCTTATGTGGGGAGCGGGACCAGAGACCCCCATGGCACCCTGCACGACAGTATGGTTTTAGATTTTGGCAAGGGTGGAAAGTTCACAGGTGTCCATTTGTATATGGTGCTTCCTAACGTACTTATAACTTCCATTTATTCTCTTGAATGCATAAATGTTAGCTCATGACATTTATTAAAGCTGCTGATACTATGCTTTCCTTAGGCCACTTTCTGGAAATAAACTTGGAGGCAGAATTTGTTTATTTTCATAATGATGATGCTCAGGGACTGTGGAACTTTATTTTCCGCTTTTTAACCACAAAGTACTAGCATATTTACTTTGGTGTCGTTATGCTGAGTGTTTGACAGGATGTTTATTTTAAATGTTCAAAATTTGAAACATTTAATTATGCAATTTGTGCATGCAACTGGGTCTTTGATAAAAGCTGCATGAGTTTTCAGGCTAGAACTGAATATTTTTAATGAAATATTTTTTTTAAATACATAAAGGTTGTGGGACATCTAGAATTATGTATGCACAAAATGAAGTACAATATTATCTGATTAATACCATTAAAGAAACAGAACCCCTCCAAAACCAGTTTAAATAACAAGTAGTTCATTCTAAAGATTTAGGAGAAGTGAAGGTACGAAGTGACATTGATCTGAGGGGACAGGACAGCCATAGACTCTGTCCCACCACTGCCTCACTTGTCATTTTACTCTCTTGGGAGGAAATTATCCTTTTATCTCTTTAAATACCTGGCTCCGAATCAATCTCTCCCTCTCCCTCTCCCTCGCCCTCTCCCTCTCCTTCTCCCTCTCTCTCTAACTTGCCTTCTATCCTTCATCTGTGTGGACTTGGACAGTCGTGGCAAACTTTGTTTATAGATGACTGTTCAGCACAACTTCTTTGAATTAACTTACTTTGTGACTCAATAGCGAAGTCCCAAAAGAACAAATTTTATCGGTTCAGCTTAGGTCAGGTGTCTTCATTTAGTTCATCAGCTGTGGACAAAAAGAGACTAAATAGAGTCATGATACCTAGATTGTCCCAGTCTGAATCACATGGCTGCATCTTGCACTCTAAGAAGAGGCTGTTGGCCAGAAAGAAGCAGTGAACATCTAAACTACGTGTGACATCAACTAACAAAAATACCCTGCGAAGATTGTGTTTCTCTCCTGAAAGAGACAGAAAGAAAGAGAACTGCTATGTATATGGGAGCTACGTCTGGGTTATATAAATCTGAGCATAGGTAGAATTAAACACTTTTTATCTACATTGGAATTAACCATTTTCTTCAACCAGATGTCTTGTAAGTTGCTCATTTCTGCCACTGAGCTATGCTCCTTATGTGTGAGTGTATGTGGACACCCCAATGTTAAGCTTCAAAATCTCTAGTATTCCATATGGAGAACACGAGTTTCATATTAATCTAGCCAGAACAACACATTTCTGGAGCTTCAAAATGGAAATGATAAAGAATGCTTTAGCAATTTTATCTTGGAATAAGTATCCAGACATGATAACTACTGTTCAACAAATATCTGATATTATTTGCAAATCTATTTCTGATCAAAATGAGTAGTCATGGGCCTCTTACATTCTGAGAAATGTGTCATTAAGTGATTTCGTCTTTGTGAAAACATCATAGAGTGGGCTAACACAAACCTAGATGGTACAGCCGACTACACACCCAGCCTGTATGGTGCAGCCTATTGTTCCCAGGCTACGAGCCTGTCCAGCATGTTACTGTACAAAAGAACATGAGATTAAATCAAATACATGAGAAATGATAGATGCGGTAAACAGGAAATACATGAGACTGCTGCCAGGGTCACATGACATACTGTTTACAGCAAAACTATTTTTTAAAGATTTTTATTAAAAATATAGTTAATAAAAAAATAATAAAAAAATATAGTTAATATACAATGTTATATTAGTTTCAGGGGTATGCCATAGTCAGCATTTATATACCTAAAGAAGTGATCTTTGTTAGGGGTTGGATTGTATCCCCCAAAGACTAGCTGAAGATCTAACCCCCAGTACCTCAGAATGTGACCTTATCTGGGAATAGGATTGCTGCAAACAGTACTTACAATGAAGTCATAGTATAGTGAGGTGGGCCCTTAACCCAACATGACTAGTGTCCCTCATAAGAAGAGGACAAAACAGAGGCACACAGGGAGAAGACGCCATGTGTCAACAGGGGTGGAGATTGGAGTGATGCCATGGCAAGCCAAGGAATGACAAAGATTGATGGCCACCACCAGAAGCTAGGAGGCAAGGACAGCGTCACCTCTGAAGGTTTCAGAGGGAGCGTTACAGGACCCTGCCGACACGTTGACCAGAACTGCCAGAATAAGTTTCTGTTGCTTTAAGCGACCCAGCTTGTAGTATTTATTGAGGCAGTTGTAGGAAACTAGTACAGTCTTCAAAGACAAATGCTGCACCCCACAGGAGTACTGGCAGCTGTATCTCTGGGGCACAACACTCCCTCCATGCAGATTTGGGTCGCTCCATAATTGCCATGGTAACTACCTACTTAGGACATTGAGATTCGGCTCTACCCAGCTGTTCCTCCTTTGGGACCTGTATCTATTCCTCGGGTGTTACTATCTAGGATGGCTGGAGGCCGAGGAACATCCCCCCTCCCTTCTAGGATAAAGAACTTGTTTCGCCCACATAGGAAAGTCTGCCTTGATGCTCACTTCCCCTCAGATCCTCTCCCAACCTCACAGCCTCTCTTCATCCTCCCACAAGAACCCTGCTGCATAGTTTACATTTTCTCAAGAATCACAGGTTAAGTCTACAGTGTAAATCACTCCCCCTCCTTTCTGATATCTTGGAATGTATCCTTCCACTTACGATATTATGTCTTCCTCTGGGAATGAAGATCCTGACAACAAAGTGGGCCACCAGAATATATCCTCTTTATTGATATTGAATATGTAAGACAGAATAGCTTAGTTCATTATATATATGCATGTAGGTCTTGAATTTTAAAGAAGTGGACCTTTAGCAGAAATTCATTTAAATGGCTTTGCATTCAGGGTACTATATGCTCCTTCTGAGAAGTTGTAAGTGCATAGTCCTGAGATGGCAATATGTAAGAGCTTAACAATGGATATGGCACATCATACTTAGAACAGGTAGTTAAAGTCAGATCTTAAATGCAGGTTGTTTTGTTTGTTTATTTGTTTTAACAATAGTCTGGGTGACCTAGTTAACCATTCAAAGTTCTGTTATAAGGCTTGAGTCACTATTGCTTACATTAAGAACTTTTGGATAAAGAAAAGCCAGGAAGAGACCAAATCAAAATTAAATAATGAAAAGGAAAACAAAGAAGTAAAGACAAGTGAAAGGATAAAAGATGAAAATAATGTGTAGAAGGTGGCCAATTTCTTGTTGAGGAGAGCTGTAGTATAAACATAGCTGATCTTTTGTTGATTCCAAAATTGTATGAAAATTATTCCAGAAGAAGTGGAAGAGAAAGGATGGTACATGTATCTCACCATCTGGATTTGAGTCAGATCTAAGTTGAGAAGCCATACTCTTATCACTATGCAGAGCCTCCTCTGCATCTCTGTAGGAAAAAGCTCCTTTTTTTCTCTTTGTACATCTTCTTTTCCAGAACCAAGTAACTCCTCCAGGGCCTTCTGTGCACCAAACTAATGTAAATATTTGGCTTCCTTAAATTGTGATCAATGCAAACCATGAGTATTGCTGCTGGTAGTTGACTGATTGCGAGCTGAGGGTTTTGACACACAGGCTGACGGGATCTTTTTGAACTCCTAGGAGCCGAGGTGACCTATATGAACATGACCGCCTACAACAAGGGCCGGCTGCAGTCCTCCTTCTGGATTGTGGACAAGCAGCACGTATACATCGGCAGTGCCAGTTTGGACTGGCGATCCCTGGGACAGGTAATCTCCATGTGATACTATTGATTGACAGGGTCTGAAGTTCTGTGCATTCCTTCTGAATGAGGTTTGAATTATTGAGGTTTCATGATATTTTTCTCCACATTTTAGAGCAAGTTTATTTCCTTTATTTCCTTTTACTCCTTTCCTTAGACAAAGTACAGGTATTCAAGTATTGGTTTCTCTGCTTGAGGATCACTCCTTTGTCTTTGGTTTTTTGTTGTTTGTTTTGTAGGAAAGTAGGCTGATCTTTTAAATGTTCGTACTTGATCTGTATAATCGTTTGAACACTATTTCCTTTTGAAATGGATCATCATTGTGAAATGCGACAATTTCTCCACTTTAAACATGGCAAATGCAGAGTAAGGATAAGTTGCGAGTTATTTCCTATTCTTTACCTGAAGCACCAAAGCCATCCTATGTTCTCTCCTTCCTTCTGCATTCCTATGTGGTACCTCCTTTCCCTTCATATTATAGAAAAGACCAGAGTTGTCCATGAGTCAGAGGATGAAGGGGGAAAGCTCCAGAAGGGGGAAAGCTCTCTGTTTCAGAACTTGTCAAGCTTTTTTCCTAAGCACTAGTCAACGCCATCTTATTCATTTAATGTCATTCTCAGTAGGAACTGGAGAATTGCTATGGCATGGCATGGAACTGGGCCCTCCAGGTCTGACTAGAAACATGTTCTCTGACCCGGTCCCATGGCTGCTTTGTTCTCAGCCCCTGAATTGCGTTATGAGAGGGGGAGATCAACAGAGGGAATTTTTTAGATTTCTCCCCTTCAGCTTGAAGATGCCAACAAAGTCATACTTTTAAAAACCTAAGTGGATTATGATGATATTTTTTAAGTATGGAGTAAGTGGAATACAAGGTTAAAAAATAAACTTATTTCATAACCCATCAAAAATGCATGGAGAGGAAACTGTTAAACAACAAACTTTAACTTCCATGGCTGAAAGTCTTTTTTAAAGGAAAGGATTTATTAGGTCATTGCTAGCAAGAAAGACCGGGTCCTGGGACGTATGGCATCTAAACCACCAGCAGCAGCGCTAGGTGAAAAGACAAGCACGCCGTCCAATGTATTTATACATCGAGTTGCGGGGAGAAGGATGTAAGCAGTTCTGAAAGAATTTACATTAGATGTAGACAAAGGAGAGGGAGTGGAATTAGGGGATGCAGGGCAGTTCTGGCATAGGTGCAGTGTCCATGGAAGAAGTGTTTGCTCCCCTGGGTGTGTTGTGCGCAAGTCTGACCAGTTCATTTAGAAGCGGAGGCTCCTGGGGTTTTATGGCACCTGCTGTCCTATCTTTAGAATAATCTTGGAAACAGCCACCTGGAAATTAATCTGAAGTTCCAGCAGACATACAGGAATGTGAGCAGTCTTTTGTTAACTGGTCCAAACTGGCTGTTATGTCTATTTCTCTCACTCTCTGGCTGCTGTAATTTAATTTGGAACATCTCGGAATTTCTTTTCTCATCAAAACCCATGAAGCGCTAAGCACTCTGAACATCCCCATAAAGAGAGAGCAGGTGAAGGGTCGTTCTTGCCAGCTGTCCCTGGAGACTGTCCTTGGAGGAGAGCAACCTGGGGTGGGTTGCAGAAAGGCTCCGGGCTTGAGTAAAATGAATATGTTTGTGGGAAACCATGCAGCCTCAGTGATGTCAGGCCACATGAGACTTTCCACATGGACTTCTTTTGAAGAAAGCTGCATCTTTCTGTGTAGCTTTATATAGACTTCATTTGTCATAACAGCCTAAGGGTGGATATTATCTCCATCTTCCAAGTGAAGATAATATTGGAAAAATGGAAGCAGAACCGATTCTATTGTTGACCTACCCTCTCCTGTTAAAATAGTAAAACGCTATCTAACCTGTGTAGTAATTAGGCATTTGGAGAAGGTTCTCATAGTCTTTAGATTGATGGTGAAGTTGGTGGAGCCTGCATCTTTCACTTTATTCCTGGCAATTTGGGATTCAGGTATGAATCAGCCCAAAGTCGCCATTTTCTCATCTTTCCACTGCTAAACCGAATTCTTCAAAACTAAAATAAATCTCATCTCTATTCTCTATTGTCTTTTCCTCGGGGAAGAGACTATGTTCTTTAATGGGGGTGGAGAGGAAACATATGTGGGATGTGGGTAGGGTTCTAAACTTTCTGCATGAACATTTAACATCCCATTAGCCCCCCTGTATCTGTATTGAGACTTCTCTTTCAGCAACACCCACCCTTCCCCTCCTCTCCACATTTATGCACAAATGCTGTCTCCTACTTTGTCTACCCTTTCCCCATAGTTTTCCATATTTGGGATCATGTTATTACACTTAATCATCTATCTTAAATTAGTTTTCCTTTCAACTGTGCTTGACTGTGGGATTTTTCTCGGTCGACCTCAGTATGACATAAAACATTGCACAGCAGGACCCATGCATTAGAACAGGTTTCAATTTAAGCAAAGTTGTGTGTGAAGCTAACAATTATATGAATTATAATACATTTTCCAAGTGTCAAATGTAACCTAAATCATCAGCTTTATATTTTGTGAAGTTTTCCAGTGAGAGCAGATTATCGCTTTGTTAGTTATCACCTTAAATCTATGATAAGTAGGAGAAATAATACAACTAATAATAATAACAGCTTCAGTGTATTGAGGGGTTTCTCTATACTAGGTATTCTTCTAAGCATTTAAAGAGTATGAACTCATTTAATTTTTACAATAACCCTTTCTTATAAATGTTACTGTCATCACTTTATTTTACAAAGGTGGAAGCTGAGACACACCTAAGTAACTTACCCAAGGTCACCTTCCAGGGAATGGCAAAGCTAGAATTCATACCCAGGCACTCTACCTCCAAAGCCTTCACTCTTATGTCACTGCTATTAATTTTAAACAATGAATTACACTTATCAAAAATCATTCTCTTTCCTGATCTTGCTGTGGTGCTAAGCTATAGATTTCCTCTCTAACACTCTTTCCTTGAAGAAAAGCTGCCACTATTCATCAGAAAAACCCTTCACTCACTCACATCTGATTGCAAACCCATGATGGTATCATGACCACAGAATGGCACCTACTGTTGCTCGGGTACTTGAGTTCTGAGAACTCAGCTTAATCTCTGGGTTGAATTGCAAAGGCTAGGAAGTCAATCTGTGTGTGCTTCTGTATTCCTCTCTTCCAGAGGTGGGCTGTGTGCTCCTAGAATCCATGGCCACAGGGAGTCCTGTGGGAGGAAAGCGAACACCCCCACAGGCTTTCCCACATAGGGGTCTGGATTTGTGACCCCCAGGAGCTCCTGAAAACATCATGGAGGAAACAAAAAGATAGTGTTAACAAAGCAAACAAAGGACTAGCTAGTGTGTGAAGGAGAAAGAAAAGGTCACAGCAGTCTTCAAACCACAGGGCTCTGGAGGCGTGATTCTGGGAGAAGCTGGGAAAGAAAACCTGAAAATCATATTTTAAGAAAACGTTGCGTTCACATTTTTTTGGAACATACCCACTTAAATGAAGGCCTGGCCTGCAGTTGAAGGCAGGGTTCAGTAGGTTCATTGATCACAAGAATCTGGCACCTCTGGAGATGGGAGGATTTTAAATAAATAACATTTCTTACAATAATTAGAACAAAGAGGAGTGCCACTTAAACTCTGTTAATGTGTATTTTGGTCTTAGTCCACCTTTATTGTATAAAAGACCTAAAAGGTATATATTAAAACAGGCCAGCCCTTGGGGCGCACAGGCTCAGGAGCAGTAGGAGGAGATCCTTCCAGTGACCGCCAGCACCCTGTGCTGGTGATGGGACCATGTGGCAACCCAGATGGGATGGCACAGCCAGAGGGAACAGTGGGCATTATTTCTAGCATCTGGAGTTGGGTCAACTGAGAGAAGGACCATACTGTCAGGAGGAAGGGGCAGCTGCGACATGCAATGGACAGCTGGAGAACCAGCAAAGAGATTGGCTGATACTAATGCTTTTTATCTACTAGCTTGAGTACATGAGTAGTAATAGTTCTTGGCTGACCCTGAAGCTGCTGACTTCACCATAGCTGCTATTTCTGACAATAACCATTTGGTGGAATATTGCGGAGAGCTGCCCCTCCCTCTGCCTCACCAAGATCAGACTCCCTAGTTGAAATCATAGCCTGACATTCGCAATGAGAAAGGGTGCCAAGACTTAGAGTCTTTGATTCCGTCTTCTTGTCCCCCTTTCTTTCAATGAAAAGAACAACAACTGGGGTACAGTCTTGAAGACCCAATGGACATGCCGGTGGGCAGGAGGAGGTCTCTGTTTTTAAAGGACATCCTGCTAGCACAGAGCTGACATTTTTCTCAGAATTGATGAGGTTCGGAAGACATGTCTTAGCAACTAGGGAAGTGGTGCTTTGGTAATGCAGGTAACTAAATACCAGGATGAGAATGAAAACAAAGTAAGGCAAAGGGCAGTTCAACTGCAAACACAACAGAAAATAAGTAATGTTTCTTTAGCAACATGAAAACAAGGAAAAGAATTGATCCTCCCAATATTGAGTTAGAAGATTACCTGGTCTGCTTAGAAAGGGCGTTTTTGTTTGCATATACAAGCTAAAGTATAGGAAGGAAGGACGTCCCTGTTTCTTACAAAAGAAATGTATTAGGAGACTGTATTTTCAATAACAAAGTCCTGCTTATTTTCTACAATTTTTAAAGTAACTATTTGGCAGATAATGTTGTTCAAAAGAGGCATAAGTAGGAAATCCTCTTTCCTAATCTCCCGTGGGAGACATTCTCACAAAGCCAATTATTATCTGTGCAATTAAGAGAAGAAATAAGAGCCCCATTGCTCTCTTATGTTTGCCTTTCCTAAAATGAGATTAGTCAGTAGGTCATTTCCACTTGTTTCCAAAATTTTTCCTCATAGCCCTCCAACACTTATTCTTAATGACATGATAATCTGAAATATCTATAATGGTTCCTTATGTGACATGTCTCGAGATCTCTATCCTGGCCACTTTCTAGATATAATCCATTTGGTTAAAGTCCCTCCTAAAATACGATGCCCAACATTCAATACGATACTTCAAAAGTGGCCAAGCCATGTGGCTTGGAGTCCTAAGAGCATTATATTTCTGAAAACATAGGCGAAGTCTAGATTCACTGTTTTGCCAGCCTTGTTATTATTGTTGTTTGTTACTGAGCTTGATGCTTGGCGAGTTAGCCTGGTGATTGGAGCCCAACAGGACTGAAATGGAATTTTTTTCTACCTTTAATAATTATATGACCCTGGGCAAGTTTTTTTCATTTCTGTGAGCTTCAATCTGTACAACTGAACAAATAATGCAAACCTCGATCGAGTCGGATATTCTACCACACTCTGGCACTGAACATGCAGCATGGTCACTGCTCAATAAATTGTAGCCTTAGAGTTGATGACAAGTAATCCTTTTTCCTTCCTTGATCGGTTATCTAGATCAATAGATCAAGAGAAGGCCAGAGACTCTAGTTTTTATTTATTGTGTTTGGCAAAGATTTTACAAATCTCCTTAGGTTTGTCCAAAAACACATGGGCTGCCTAACAGCACAGGAAGGTGGGCAGCAGCACCCAGGGGGTGTGGGCCAGGGGCGGTGTTCCTCTGAGGGGAGGTCTTGTCATGTCTTGCCTACAGCTAGATTCTACATCCTGTGCTGTTCAAAGTTTTTATCAGTGGTAATATATTAAAGGCTGTTGACCATATTCACAAGTAGCCCAAACCTGGGAAAAGAGTTAAACCTGGGTTTTCAGAAACAAAACTTAAACGAGATTTTAACAAGTTAATCAGACCCAGGCCAGCAAGAGGAAATTGAACGAGGGTGTGGAAATAAATGAAAACCATCCAGATGAGAATAAGCAAAATCTGTTTGTTCAAAGCTTGCTATAGGTAGGGAGTCAGCCACCATCACTCGTGTCTGGCAGAGACTCAAAGGCAGGCAGAGAGGTGGGGAAGCTTTAAAGTGGGAAGAAGAGAGGGCTTCAGGGAAATCTGATTGGGGGCTGCTGATTGGGGGGTGGGGCTTCAGGGAAATCTGATTGGGGGCTGCTGATTGGGGGGTGGGGAAGTTGTAGGCTGGCTAACTAGAAGTGGGGTATAACGTGTGACTAGTGAGGGGTACATATTTGACTTTCTCCAGTGGTCCTTAATTGGAAGCAGGGCAAAAGGCCAGGCCCGTTGGGGGGCTCAATGCTACAGGTCTTGGCAAAGGATTTGGCACACACTAGGACTTGGCACACACTAGGTACTTACATTAGATGCAGGAATTAACAGACTAGAGTGTGTTCAATAACCATGTAAGTCTTAAAGCCATACCATTTGAGAACTGGAATCAGACTGGAAATTACTGGAGAAAGGAGGTACATCCGTGTAAGCGAGAACTTTCTAACCCAAAAGGACAGGCCCACCTTGTGAGAAAGTCAGCTCCCTGTCACAGGCAGGGATTCAGAGGTGGAAATGGGGACTGAAGATGGTTCGGCATCATTGGACCGTATATTTGAGGGCGGGAAGAGATGGCAGGCGTTCAGGTAACTCTGGTTTCTTCATCAGAGCTTACACACCGTGAGTAAGCATCACTTCATTGTACACAACTCGCTACACAGCAGGAGGAATCAGGACACAACTGCTTCCCCACCTTGACTCAGGGACCACAGTGCAGGTGTGTGCGTGCCCAAGAGCCTGGCACACTCACTCTGCACGGTGGGCTTGGTGACAGAGCGGTGACCTCCCTCAAAGCTGGTCCACACCAGTTCAGTAACATTTCTACCATTGCCCTCGTGAGGGTTGAAAATTTGTTATTCATTATGAAAACAAAATTTTATATGCCTAAAAATACTACTGTAAACCACGAGGTTTGGTTTGGTTTGGTTTTTGATATTGAGGCAAAACTCTGATTGGCAAAACTCATTGACTACATACATACAGATTTTATTTCCTTCAACGAAAGTTTATTAAAAATGTTAACACTGGATTTCTCTGAGGGCTTAGTCAGGCATAAGAAATGCCTTTAACAACTATACTAACAAAGATTCACTTAGGTGAATTTTATTGCCCCATTCTTCTTACTTCATGGCTTTTGTATTTTAATTGGAAAAAAAGTGGAACTTATTATCTTGCTACAGTGACTTGCGAGAATACTGCTTTTGTACCCATAAATCATTCTGAATACGTCAAGTGTTACTGCTCAAGCATCTGTTATTATAATTAGCTGTCACTTCAGTCCTTTGTTGTTGAATTCACCAAAATGTAACTCATATTTTGAAAAACGTTTTCTGAAGTTTAACTCCCACAGCAACTGTGTGCGGAGAACTGGCTCCTTTGCCTGGCACCACCTTAACATGGACTCCTAACCCCACCCACAAACTGCTCAACTGCATCTGTGTTGTTTTAGTCAAAGCTTAAGAACTGCCTAAAGATACTCTTTGACTTCTGAATTGCCTGCGGTGCAAGAGGTGTTTGTTCTAGAAACGGTGGTTTCTGAGTTTCATTCTCAGAAGCCTGTGGGGGAAATTGTGCTTCATAACAAAGCAAGATTAAGATAAACCAAAACCTATAGGTATGGATGTTCATAGGTTCATTGTTGTGAGTAAGAGCTTTATACTTTTTAGAAATTTCCCCTGGACATTGATTGATTTAGTCTTCACAACAGCCCTGTGTGACACGCGGGACAGGCTTTAGATGCTTCATTTTACAAATCAGATAACTGTCTCCGAGAGGCCAGTTGAAGAAGGTCCTGGAATTATTCCATCAGTTAGCATCAGAGTTAGGACTGGAAACCAAACTTTTGGTTTATGTAACACTCCTTTGCCTGTGCTACACTCCTTTCTCTTACTTAATAATTGGCCGTATCAGTGGTTCAAATATATAGCAATATCCCACATATACAGTAATATCCCAAAGATCTAGAAACTGGATATTTGAGAGCATTCTCTAACTGGAATAAAACCAAGAACCAAAAAATATGAAACAGACCCTGTACAGCCAAACTCCCCAAAACGATCCTTTTACACCTCTTAGGGCCTTATTCAAGATCTGTTTATACTTTGGCTCACCACAGGTCTAATGAATTTCCAAGCTTTTGCCAGTAAGAAGTCACACGACAGAAGAACAGACAAAATGAGAACTGTCCAGACAAGTGAGAACTGTCCAAGGGGCAGGAGTGAACACTGACCATTAAAAGTAACACATGGGTTTGAAGATTCCCATCTTTATGAACCTATCTGTATGAGCCAGCCGAAGGCCTCACAGCCAGTTCTCCAGGCTCCTGGCCTGCAGGGTGACCCCAACTTTCCCTTTAGAAAAAGGGAAAACAGTCCACTCATTGCCTCCTGTTGAGGACACAAAAAATGTACTTAAACTTTTGAGACACCGATTCATCAAAACAGCTGAAGTCCGTAGAACTATAAACTCTCAGCTCTGGGCAATTTGGATCTCCAAAGCAGCGGTGTCCAATACACAGATAGGACAAACCACTGATGCAAACCACATATGGAATTTAAAAGTTTCTGGTAGCCACATGAGAATGTAAGAAGAAACCAATCAAATTAGTGTTAAGAATATTTTTGTGTAATGTCATATATCCTAAATATTATCATTTCAGTGTGTCCTCAGTATAATATAAAGCTTTTTTTTTTTTTTGGAAGTAAGTCTTAACTCCAGCGGGACTTGACACTCACAACTCATCTCAATGCAGACGAGCCACATTTCAAATGCTCAGGAACCACGTGTGACTAGTGGCAATCTTGGTAGCACAGGTCTGGAGCATCTCTTTCTCTCTTTAATAGGAAGCAGAATATGTTTTTTTCTAAGTTCATCACAAGCTTAAAGACCTAAGGCTTTTGCTCGGACATGCTAGTTTTCTGTCGGACAAACAGACCAAGGTACCCGGGAGGGACCAGTCATTATGACGTCACATTCGCTGCAGTCCAGCTGCCTGCGGAGCTGCACGCTTCCAGACTTCGAAAGCTGCAAAAGCTTTTCATGCCATTCAACACATGGCACTGACATAACTTACTTATTTTCACTTCCAAATGTATGGATTGGGCTCCGCCTCCGTAGAAAATGAGTTTGATGTTGTTCTCAGAAGTCAAATATTTATCATCTTTGTCTGCCAAGAGCTTTTAGCAGCGAACATCTCTGCAACGTGTTTTGCCTGCTGCAAGCGTGTCATTTCCCTGCTCCATTATTTTCAGTCATTTATTGATTCCTCACTCAGCAGATTTGTTTAGCGTCTACTTTGTGCCAGGCTGTATTGAGTGTGCCAGGGGCATAAAGATGCAGAAGCCAGGTTCCTTTTCTTTAAAGAGCTCACATTAGACAAAGAAGATAAGCAAGTAAACAAATGCCCGGGGTGCCAAAAAAATGTATGCAAGTGGACACTTTGGTCAACATTGCTCAAGTAGCCGTTCGCCGTCATCAGTAATGTCTGGATGCTGATGGGAACCACTTTGAGCACCTCTTGTCATTGCAGAAGTCAAACGTGATTTGTATTCATCTTTTGTTATCGGTATCTATTGAGTACTACGATTTTAATACCTTTTTTTTTCCTTTCTTAAAATGTGTATACATTTTTTTGGCACCCTCTGTATTTATAATACAGTTTGATACAGTGTAATTAACTCGGACTAGAGGAGGGGTCTGGGTTGGTTTCCTAGAGGAGGTGGTGCCTGAGCTGAACTTGAGGGATACCTGGAGAGGAGCCAAGTGAGGAGAGGCGAGAGAGGTTTTCCTTCACACACAGGTGGGAGAAGACCTCGCTGGTTCAGAGGAAAAGCAGTTATACACGATATTGCCTTGAATGGAGGGAGGAGATGGAGAGGTCTTGGGGCCTCGGGTGTCATGCAGAGAAGCATGGATTTAGCGTCAAGTTTGTGGAAAACTTGGAAGGGTTTTAGGCAGAAGAGCGACAGCTGTGGAGAAATGGATTGGATGGACTACAGACTGGAGTAAGGGATACCACTTAGGAAGCTATTGCAGAAATGGGGTGGGAGGGGGTGCTGGACTAGGTGAGTTCCTGAACCCAGGTCATGGCTGAATCAAGTTCATGGCCGTGAGGAAGGGCAGGAGGGGAGGGTCCCCCCCGGACTGACTAAGCTGCCCCAGTCTGGCTCATTGTCTCTACTTTAGGTTCCTCATTGTCACATTTCAAACCTGAAAGAAGCCCCCGGTTGAGTCAGGGTGATCATGAGACGAGTCATGAGGTGATCACCCGCTCACCTCATACTTGGAAGAGTGTAACGTCATCCCATTTCTGTAAACAAAGCCCCAAACGCACATATGCACATATGTGAGCATGTATGCCGATGTGCACCGAAGAGTCTGGGAAGACACACACCACACTGTTCACAGTGATTGCTTCTGAAGAGGGAGCAGAAGTACAAAAGGAAGGGCTTCTTGCTCCTCCAAAGACACCCTCACTGCTCCGCAGTATTCCTTTGCAAGTGTATAGTAACCATTTATACTTACATAGAATTATGTTGTAAAATATATTTAATTTTAATTCAATAGATCAATCACATATAACATAAGCATTTAGTATATATGCATATACATATGTACGTGTGTGTGTGACACCGCAGTAGAAGTTTAATCGCCCCAATAGGCAACATCTAGGACCTGCTCCGGGGGTCCCTCACCAAAGACCTTTCTGTGGTCAAAAGGTACAAACTTCCAGTTCCCAGGTGAACACACTCTGGGGATCTAATGCACAGCATGGTGACATAACAATACTGTACTTTATACGTGGAACTTGGTAAGAGAGTAGATCTTAGCAACAACAGCCACAAAAGTAACTGTGAAGTGATGGGCGCGTCAGCTAACCTTCTTTTGTTGACCACTTCACAGTTATACATATATGAGATCATCACGCTATACTCCTTAAACTTACAAAATATTATATGTCAATTAGTATATTTCAATAAAGCTAGGGGAAAAAACTTCCTAACCTCCTGGGCCCCTAAATAATAAGTGCCCCTGGAATGCTGGCCCAAGCCTGACCCCTCCTGGGTATCAGTTGTCAATGACTTTGACATCATCCAGCTTCTCCACGTGGGACGACTCCTCCCCCCATAAAATACTAACTGTGCGAGGCGGAGGTTTCGTGGGAATTCTTGTAATGCTTTCATCATGTACAAATGTTTTTCAGATTTGTTCATTAGTAAAATTTCAAAGATTTTATTTGCCTTCTAGCTACTGTTTTTTCAATCTGGGGGTCAAATAAATTTTAATTCACTTGCTTCTGTCTAGGTAATGTTTTTTTCCTTTGGCCAACTTTCACCCCAAACCAAGCAAATAACAAACACAGAAATTGCTCAGGCCACAGTCACATTCCCGTGCATATTATACTCTACTTCAAAGCCCTACTGGTTCTCATTTATTTCTGCCTATCCGCTCACCTAAGACAAATTCCTACTTCTCCCTCCTCTCTCTTGGCCCTTTGCCCCGTTCACTTGGGTTTCAACTCATCTTTGAGTTACATGTGTTAACTCTTGACTTTGAGTCCTTATTTCTTTATTTCTACACTTAAATCCTTGAGCAAATTATAGGATTTATAAAATGATTAGACCTCTTCCCTTATTTCACATTCAGTAATCTCAAATAGCTTTTTTCGTGGAGAGGGAGAGGAAGACAGATTTTCCTGAATCCCCTGTGGGCCCATCACTGTAGAGGTCCCCAGATGGAATTGTCGTGAAATGTGGGGACACACAGGGCATGGAGGGCCCTGACAAGCTAGCCCTGGATCCTTCTCTAACTCTGAAATACCTGCCAGACAGCCTCAGAGACTGCATCTAAAACAGATGGGAAACACCATAACTCAGGCAGCCCCAAATGTTTTTATTTTCAAGTTATTTGTAGTTGGCAGTATCATTTTCTTGGTGTCACTTGGTGGTTACACCCAGCTCCAAGAAAAGAGTGAGAGAGATTGCCAAGGAGAAGACGTGTTTCGTCAGTTAAAACATAAGCACCAACGTAGAAGAGGCTGACAAACAGGTGGGTAAGGCCTTGGAGCATTTTCTGATGCCAGAAGCCTCCCGTAGGACTCTCTAGGTGGGAAAGGGAAAGCACAGACCTCCCAGTGCAGGTCTGCTGGGGACAGGCCTTCTCACAGTGACAAGCCTCCACTCGCACGCCTCAAGTAATGGGAGTTTCATGTCCACATAAGCCTTTTAGTCCTCAGTTTCTCCTTTAATGAGAAAAGTCTTTCTTAATCTTGATCCAATATCTGCCTCCCAAACCTTCTAGCCATCAATCCCAGTTCTAAGGCTCTAGAAAAATTATGACGTACACTTAAAAACTTGTGAACATTGGGCACCCATCCTGTCAGAGAACAAAAACATGAGGACCCTGAACCTTGGGGCCAGGCGTTCCTGGGGGGCCCACGGTCAGGCAGAGGAGCTTCTGTTCCACCCTGTGGGTACAATTTCTATATCACCCATGGAGAAGGGCGGCCTTTTCTGTCTAAGGGTAGAAGTTACTGTAAACGGGCGTAGGAGCCAGTTTAGAGTAATGTTCAAAAGCTTTATTTTGTTTTTGTTTTCCTAAGTCCCTCCACAATTTGTTAGCTCCTCAGAAGATTAAATGTAAGTGAAGTGTTTTTACAGCAACTATCCTGACACTGAAGGCTTTTGAAGGATGTTCATTCTGGTCAAGTTGTCGACACTTAGTTTATGAAATATTGGGGTGGCCGGTTAGTTCAGTTGCTTAGAGCATGGTGCTCATAAAATACGTTCTCACACATTAATTTATCTGCTCCCCTCACAGCCGGTGAAGGAGACAGCGTAGGGTCTCTGTTACGCTCCTGGGGCCACAGACGTGGGACTGAGATCCAGAAACACTAAATGACCAACCCAAGGACATGGTGCTAGCACGTGGCTAAGCCAAAGCGACTGCTCTGGTCTCCTCTATTGAAAAGGATCCTGGTGTCCTCACACAGGTGACACCCACATGAATGGCCCTTACAATCATGATTGATCGTTCCTATTATCAAACATGATCCACAATGAGTGGACAATGAAGGAGATGCTTCCTCTGGTCCCGGTTTCAGAAGCAGTCCATCTGTGTGCAGCCCCCAGTTGTGCACCCTTTGCCAGGGGAGCCCCTGTGTGAGGAGATTGCTTTGGCCGTGGCCACCCTCCTTCATGGGATTTCATCTCACTATCTAATAGCTAAGCCATCAACTTTCTTCTCCCCATCCCAGGGACCCAGCCAAGAAAACCTCCCAGAATTCTCAAACTCTTCCAAAACAATATCTTTTATAAGAATTTCCCAAAGAGAGAAGCAGGAAAAAAATTATTTCTACTTTTCTCTATATTGCCTTAATTGATTTGTTTACTCCTTTTACCTATATCATGCTAGATATTGGAGATGAAAATAGACCAAAAAAAAAAAACAAAAAAAAAACAAAAAACCCGCCTTCAGTGAGCTGACAGTCGGGTGGGAAAGTCAGACCATAGATCAGATAAACAAAAAAATAAAGTAAGTACAGTGCTGGATGCTGAGAGGAGCAAACAGGTGTTGTGACAAGTGGTAATGGTAGAGGAAGGTAATGGGAGACTTAGAATTCCCAGAAGAATAAATGATGTGCAGAAGGGCTGGAGGGGCAGGAGGGACCTCAAGCATCGTCCCTTCTCTTCTTTTACCTCCCTGAGATTCCGCGGTCCACACCCCATCCCCTCCTGCTCAAGCACTTCAGCGTCCTTGGTATTTTAAGTCACACATTTAACTGCCTTTTCTGTTCCTCTAACCATTCCGGTCCCTATTCCACAGCCTAGCGTGAAAACTACCATCCTCTCCCACTTGCCTAGTTTCTTAGGAGCTTTTGCCTGCTCTTTGGAAGAACTTATTCCCCAACATGACCCAATAGTGCAGGGATTTGTAAGTTTCGTTTTTCTTCCTGAAGACGTGCTTCTTGGAACTTTGGTTAAAACTGCAACGCAGGCTTTAATCAGAGTGACGAGTATCTGAATTACACAGAAGATCACTCTGGCCTCTGCATGGAGAAGGGACAGGCGGAAATGAGAAGTGACCAGTAAGGAGACATTCGCCGGCACGGCAGCAGTGGACATGGGGCAAAGAGAATGGGTGTACAACCTGCCTCGGAGGCAGAGTCGAAAGACCTGGTGACATGGCTTGCTGGGGCTGGGGAAAGGAATGTGGACAGCCACCGGTGATGTCAGCTCCTCAGGCGAGGAAACAGGGTGGTAGACACAGGTTACGACATTGTATTTTTAAGATACCTAGAAAGAATCCAAGAGGCCATGTCAACCAGGCAGTTCAATATACTGGTTGAACTTAGGAGCTCAAAGAGGAGATCAGTGTTAAGACACAAACCTGTGACTCATGCTGGTAGGCAGCTGGCATGCACTAATGCAGCCCTGCTGGCTGTACGTCCACTCTCCGCTGTTTGGCAGTGCCCATGCCATTTCCAGGTGTTTCTGTGAAGGTATTGGAGGGGGTGAGTCTCTTTCTCTCTCACTCTGTCTGTTACCTTTCCCCTCTGGCTTTCTGCTCTATCACCCCCCACCCCAAACTCATTTTGCCTCAGTCGTTCCTTCCTTTCCTCCTCACTATTTCTCTATGTCTCTTCACTCTCTTTTACTCTTTTTCTTTCATGATATCCATGGTAAGCCTGCATTTTCTCCTTCCTGTCTGCAGACTTTGCTTAAGTTCTTGCATCCAGCCCTCTCATCCTCAGCTGTCTTGCACCTCTTCTCTCTCCCCTCTTTTTTCTACCCATGTCTGGGTTTGTTTCTTTCTCCATAGCTGACTGTTTCTCTCCTTTCCTCCTTTAAAAACACCTCTTTCAACTTGCTTGAATGTGTAAATCAACTACATTTCAGTTTCCTAATTCTTGTTTTAAAAAGCAAGTGAGTTGAATGTTTCCTCCAAGGAAAAAGGGTAACACAATTCATCCTGCCTTGGGGATTTTCCCAAGGTCCATGGCTACTGATTAAATCAGGAGGAGCCCTTGACTGGCACACTGGGTGTTCATTTGATTATTGCTGGTGCATATTACTCCAGTCTGTTGTCCTGTGCACTTTCCCATTGGTCACATCATGTGTCCCCTTTTCACCTCCTTTGGAAGTTCGCAGATTGCATGTCAGACCAGATCCAAAGCATTTCACAGGGCTGCTCAGATTAAACCCTGAGAACCCAACAGAGAACAAAGTTCATGATTGTCTTGTTCCTAAGTTACTAATACAATTGCTGGTTGACTTCCTTATACTAAAGTGTCCTCTGGGTTCTGTAACTGCACACATAAATAGCCATCTTCTGTCTTTTAATTTTTTTAAGTAAAAACTAAATTTCCATTCACTGGATGTATACGGAATGAATGTTTGTGGTGTGCATGACACTCTGCTTGTTCTAGCACGAAGACTCATAGGCCATGGTCTTGACCTTGGGGTGCACTGACTCGGTGAAGGATCCTGTAATCGGGATACAGACAGAATTCAAGGGAGCACAGTGAAGGATGAAATGCCCTGTGCTGCCTGAGGGGCCAGACAGCTTCACAGAGAGGTGACATTTCAGTTGAATCTTCACAACACACTGAATCTCTATAGCTATGGGCCCCACATATCTCTCTGACCTCAGCCTCCTCCCTTTCCTTCTCATCTACCACATTCCTGAGACACTGGCCGTCTCTCTGTTCTCTGAACACACCACGCTGGCTCCCCTTCTTGGGGTCTGGCATTTGCCACTCCTGTTGGGATAGTTCTTGTCCTATGTCTTCCATCATTTAGTCCTGTGTTCAAGGCCACCCCTCAAAGCAGCTATCCCCAACCTCCCCACCTTATCTAGCCAGTCACTCTCTACCACATCTCCCAATATTTTCCTCTTAGCACATGTCAATGCCTGAAATGATCTTACACAGTTGTTTATTGCTTGTCTACCGCCTCTAGAATTAAATTCCACGAGGACTGACTTTCTTTTGTTCAACAGCATATCCCCAAGTACCTAGGACACATAGAAGATGCTCAATAAATACTCATTAACGGACCACTGATCGCTCCAGCCCAGTCTGGAGAGAACCCTATAGTTCTATAGCCCGATCCTATGTCTTTCACTGCATGCTCACCATAGGCCATGTCCAACCAACCCAGGTCTCTTCTCAGTTTGTTTGTATCAAATTAATGTTTCTGATTATAAAGAACGTTTTTCTTTTAATCTGGCAATCCAGCCAGGATCTGTATTTGGAAACACTCTACAACCAGTTTCAGTTTCTCCATGTACCTGAAGGTTGCAAACTAATAACTACTTTACAACTTCTCATAATTCAAACTGGCACCTTCGATCTGTCTGAATTATGAAGTATTTCTACCATGCCATATCAAAATAGCCAGATACTGCTTACCCAGTTACCCATTGTTCCCTTCGAGCCCCGCAGGATTCCGTCGGTGCCCATCCCAGACGACCCTGCTGTGGCAGCTGGACCCAGCAGGCTGCTCTCACCGTTTGGATCCTCAGCCTTTCTTTCCCTTCAGTCTTCCCTTGATGACCACACCCACTGCCTCAATTTCAAATCTTATCTCTGCAATGATGTCTTCTATCTAAACATCTATGGGTTCAAATTCTTTCCCAACTCTGGATACAATTTGCAAACATAAACTTCTACCATTATTCTACCACGAAGCCTTATCTCTGTCTGAAAAATAAACATGGCTGCACCTTCTCCTTTCCCTGCCCTAACAGCCCCTATCCCAGTTATCATCACTGTTCCTGTAGATTGATTCACTTGTTAGCTACTTCATCTGAAAACATCTTTAACTTCTCCCTCCACCCTTCCTCCTTTTCCCTCTCTCTCCTTCTCTGTCCCTCTCTTTCTTCCGCTTCCCATTCCATGCATCCAGTGGGTTTCCAAGTGATGAAGGTTCCGTCTTTACTATGCATTGCACAAGTGTAGTCACCTATGCGTGTCTGTGACCCTGAAGTGTGCCCTCAGCAGTCGGTCCTGAGACTGATGAGCCCACAGTGACATCTTTCTGCTCTGGCCTCTCCCCATTGTCATTAATTCTCCACACACAGTTTCATGTTCCTAAATTAATCCTCCCTCTCTAGCACTCAGAAACCTCCGGTGACTGTCACATCTTTCTTGTGTTACCTGTATTTTGCCTTCATTTTTAGTTGTTTGTGAGTGTTTTGTTTCTCAACTGTCCCTCCTGAAGGGCAGTGACTATACCTTATTATTTTAAATTCTTTGTAGAATATAGAATAATGCCTAAAGCATAGCATAAGATCACCCAGCATATTAAGACTAAATTCATATTTTATTGAAAATACTTGCATAATCCATCACAGGGTGTCTGCCAAGGAAACTGATCATATCGCTTTTTCCTCTGCACTCTGGGTTCTGATGTGGCTAATAAATTGGGATTGTCACCAAGCACCTATTTAGAGTAATCACTCTGAGCTGTGCTGGCAGATGCTGGCTCCACAATCTTCACCAAGAAGCCACAGGGGTCTAGGGACTTCTGGAACACTGTCAACACCCCAGCACACCAACCTGTGTAGCTTTTCCATTCTTTCCAATTTAAAAAAATAAATAAATAAAAGTAGAAGAATCTCAAGTTAAATTTAAAATACCATCCTTAAAAAACAAAAAGGCAGAGAAGCTTTTTCTTCTAGTTTCAATTCAGTGATCTAGTCAGTGTACTTATGTTAGAAAATAAACAGAGAAACTCATTAAAGTTCTAATTAAGGAAGTTAAGAGACCCTTCAGGGGCCCATGAAAATGAGTGTGACAAATGAGCGCTTTCCTTTCTGTAATATCTCTATGCCCTAGGCAAGCTTTGTGGAACGGTCTTATTGATGTGTCTTATCTGTAAATGAAGCAGACTCTTGTTTATGGCCACCAAGAAAATAGAAGCTGTTATTTTTTGCCCTCCTACCCTTAAATCGAAATTATGAAAAGAGCATGCAGTAGTCACCATTTGTTTTATTACTGTTCTTCATAATAATTCTCCTAAATAATACATGCATCTAATTATTCCATTGTACTGGTTTCCCATCTGATGTACTGATAATTGCTTTTACCCAGCCTCTTTCCCCATCTCATTCTTTAGTTCCTCAGTTTCTGGAAGTGCCCGGCTTGCGGTCAGTCCATTGTATTTGGCAAATAAAGCATTAGTCTGCATGGTAGTAATGTGGGGCTGGGCTGCTTGATTTGATGGGGCCAGTTTATTCATTTCAGGACACACCAATGAATGTATGTGTTCCCGGGTGGATTTCCAATGACAGAAACATGGGCAGCCAGCCGTCTCAGTGAGTGACCATTGCTCACATCTTCAGTCACTGTTTCTTGGAAGGTGATGCTGAGTAACTCAGTTAACCTACTTTGCTTAAGAAGCCGGATAGAAGTTGAAGAAAAAACAGTGGGAATTAGGAGAGGGAGTCCTGGGGCCTTGTAAGGAAGTGCTCGCAGGCCACCCTGCGTTGTAACTTTTGAATCATATCTGTGGATGGTTGCCTTTCATCTCAGGAACCCATTTCTCCTGTCCCATATCAAAAATAGCAAAATTCTTGTTGACGTAGGAACATCCAAACCTATAGGAAAATTTTATTAGAGTTTGTGTAAGCCGAACTGAACACATGCCCAGAAGCACGATCTCAACGAACTGAGAAAAATGCCCCAGAGAATGACAGTTGTGCAGTGCTTTTCATGCATTTGAACTCAAAATAGGGACCCTGAGGAAGATTACACGAAATCCATTGGTGGTAGATTAAGGAGGCAGAGGAAAAAGCAGGGTGGGGAAAGCTCTCTGATTGGATAAAAAGTAAGGAGAAATCCATACTTCTTTTACATTGGCGGGTGCAGGAAAGTTAACGTTTGATGTTTACAGTAAATAGGGATGGCAACAAGATCATGTGTTCCTTGAGGGGTCTGGAAAAGAGGATTACTCCTCGTTTCAAAGCTCTGTTAACCTAGACGTACAGGAACAACTGGACAGGGCTGGCTTAAAGCAAAGATTAACGTTTTACTAAGGAGTTATTAGCTGGGATGTGAATAGTGCCAGGCAGATACTAGACTGCCCAGTGAGGAATTTGTGATCAGATCGCCCTGTGAGATTACTTGCTGTCACTGAGCTTGTCAGGCTTCTCATGTGGCCCCCTGAGCTTGTCACATTTACCACATAGCCCCTCTTTTGTTCACGTACTTAAATGCTTCTTGACCCTTTGTATGCAGTCTCACACTTTTCTGACATTCTTGCTTTTCTTTTGACGGTGCAATGGGATTTGAGACTCAGCGGTGGAGAGTAAGTCGTTTCAGACTTCATAGATACAGAGAACAGTTTGATGGTTGCCAGGTTGGGGTGGGTGAAAAAGAGGAAGGGATTAAGAAGCACAAATTGTTACAAAGCAGTCATGGGGATGTAAAGTGTAATATAGGGAATATAGTCAATAATATGGTAATAACTGTATAGTGTCAGATAGGTACTAGATTTATTGGGGTGATAGATGGGACGGGAGTTGGGGGCAAGGTGCAAAATGTGAAGGAATTGAGAAGTACAAATTGGTAGTTATAAAATAGTCATGGGGATGTAAAGCAAAGCACAGGGAATATAGTCAATAATATGGTAATAACTATGTATAGTACCAGGTGGGTACTAGACTAGTCAGAGGGATCATTTCTTAAATTATACAAATGTCTAACCACTATGCGGTACACCTGAAATTAATATAAAATAATATTGAATGTCAACTATAATTGAAAAATTAAAGGGGGGGAAGATGAAGAGGAATGAAAAAACAAAACAAACCTCCAGAAATCAGACAGATGGTGATCAAACTATCAGCTTTATCACTGATAGAGCCAGAATGGAAAATAAAGTTTAGATGTGTGGTCAAAATTAGGCTTCCTACTATTTTGCCCAGATTTGAACTTGCCCAAGACGAAGTCATATCTGCAGGCTGCTCCTGTGAATGCCCCGAAGACCATGCACAACAGGGGTCCCATAAGAGTAGAGTGGAGCTGAACAGTTCCCATCGCTTAGAGATGTCTTAGCCATTGTAAGGTGGTAGCTCAATGTATTACTCACATGTGTGGTGATTCTGGTGTAAACAAACCTACTGCATTGCCAGTTGTAGAAAAGTGTAGCTCATACAATTATGTATAGTACATACTACCTGATAGTGATAATAAATAACTACATTACTGGTTTATGTGTTGATTATACTATACTTTTTATCGTTGTTTTAATAGATGTTTTCTACACATAAAAAAAAGTTTGCTGTAACACAGACTGCCATGTTCTACTGGCAACAGTCTCATACATACATCTCCTGTTTACCTCATCTCGTGATTGCATCCTTTTCTCTTGTGCTTGATTTAATCTCATGTTGTTTTATACGGTAACATGCTGTACAGGCTTATAGCCTAGCAATAGGATACATCATACAGCCTGGGTGTGCAGTAGGCTGTACCATCTAGGATTGTGTCAGTGCCTCTGTGATGTTGGCACAATGACAAAACCACCTAACAATGCATTTCTTAGAATGTCTCCCCATTGTTAAGCAGCACATGACTTTGTTTAATTATCACACAATACTACGAGTATTATTGTTACCCCCATTTGACAGAAAGGTTAAGGAACTTGTTAGTTACAGGCACAGAAAGTCAAGAAACTTGCCCAAAGTCACACTGAAGAAGGGAGCAGAACTAGGATTGGAGCCTGAGTCCATCTCTGTCCACTAAGGCAGATAGACTCCCTGGAAGGCCAGGAATTACACTCATGGCTGCAGATCAGAGGAGTCTCCTTTCACCATTCTGAGATGTTTCTAGAGCTACACGGACAGGGAGGAGATGAGAACCAATGGGGTTAAGCATATAGGTGCAACATTTCTTTTTAAAAGGCTAGTTATCTCCGGCCCTGGCTGTTCCCACTGTCATGGGATAAGTAAAGCGAGAGCCATACTTCTGATGAGGGCATCACAGAGGAGGAAAAATCTAGTGAGCTCCTCCTGCTGTGAAGTACAAGGAATGAATCAGGAGGAACAGAATAGACAGGGGTCAACACATTACTCTGGATCCTTTTTTTTTTTGAAAATTTTCAAGGCCTTTCTGCACTTCAGGGTCTCTCTGAAAGCCAACTTGGAAGCTGAATTAGTTTTATGAATTATAATCTACAAAGGAAAACCCACTGAGTTATATCCATGTGCCCCTTCTTCCCACTGTTAGATGACTTGGCTGCAAAGAAAAGTAACACAAGATTTACACGTTTGATATTTTCTTATAGCAAAGATTTTCTCTACCTCTCTGGTTTCCTTATTATTTCATCTTTGCATGAATAAGAAGCTAAATGGTAATAGTTACATTACTGTTAATATCCTGGTGCTTAAGTAGGGCCAGGTGTTTATTTTATAGACCTGAAAGGTAGATATAATCACTTAGGTCTGGCCGAATATTTTGTCAAAGGAAAGTAGATCCTTGGAGCGGTTTGGAAAGGATATCAGGTAACAGTGAACTGAACTGGTGCTGGGATGATCTCAGCTTCCTCACTATTCATTAAGAAGGCAGAAAGCGGGCATGACAGGAGGTGGCATTTTAGAATCACTTTCAACTCTTCTAAACTAGCAGGATAAAATTAAAGTACTCCGAAAAATAACTGAAATGTGTTTCCAATTTGTTTTATCCCATTGCTCTCTCAGCCCCATTCTTTTAAGATTCCATCAACATTTTCCAAAGTCAGATGTCAAACAAATAGTAGTCTTTTGGAAAGCTTTCAGATCCTTCTAAAAGATGAAGCATGGATGGATGGATGGATGGATGGATGGATGGATGGATGGATGGATGGATGGATGAAAGGGAGGAAGAAAAAAAACAACAACACCCCTCATTCATCCTACACATGAACCTTGTGTGGGTTCATTTTATCAACAAGGCACAGCCTTATTGGGCGAAGGGACCCAGGACTTGAAATCACAGGACATTATTCTGTAATTTTGTGAAGTCACTTTCCCTTTTCAGTCCTCAGTTTCCTTAATTTGAAATAAGGTTGAACTAGCTGTTCCCCAAAGTTCCCACATTCTCCTCTCTCTTCAATTAGTCATGTTCCTTCTGGCCAGCATTATTATTCTCACTTGGTAACAAAAAAACTAAGACATCAAGAAGTTGAGTGGTATAGACCACCCCCCCGTGGGAGTGAAGGGGCCAGAGAGTACAACTCTGAGCAGCAGGCTGCCTTTGAGCAGCTAAGATTAAATTCTTTATTTTCTATTCCCAATAACAAAGATTTCACCTTGAGGGCAGAAACAAAATCAAGTTAGAGCTCCTGGTAATTAAATTTCCTGCAGTAACTCAGAATATAAATTAGCAGCTAACTGGGTGCATGGTAGTTGCTCAGAGTTGCAGGTTCTTTTGTCTTTGTCAACAAAATTAAAGAAACGCTTGTTTACATTTCTATAAAATCATGAAAACTGGACATTTGTAAATGATAATTGAGCTGTAGTTAAGCTAATTGGTATTAATCATTTTGAATTACAGCAAAGGACCCAGCTAATGGCTCTTCTCTCATCATTCTGCTTTGAAACCAAGACTACTAATATAAATAGAAATTCCAGGGCAGCAGAAATGAGGGCACACACACAGTGGGACTTGGCCCCCACCCACAGGGCAGGGCTCTGTGGTATTATGAGGTGCTCCGCTTTGTAAATAATTTTTCCTCCCGAAAATGAAATATTAAACTAGTCTTTGAGTATCATAATCCCAGCTTCCCTGCTCACTGGCTGTGCACTTGGGCAAATCCCTTAATCTCTGTATACCTCAATTTCCTTCCCTGTGAAATGGGTTGTTGTGAGGTTTATGTGAATGCAATGCTGTGACGCATTTAGAACATACCTGGTACATAGCAAGCACTCACATAAGTTAGTACCCCTGTTACTGTTATTTATCCCTACACAATAGAGCCACAGCTTCTCCAGGATTGTGTCAAACTCAAGTTTTAAATAAAACCATTCCCTTTAGAACAGCTTCTTGGCCAGGTACTCCAGGCTGTTGAGGTCCCCAAGCCTCTCTGAGTTCCATGGGTCCATCACTGACACGTAATACCCCTTTTGTGGAAAAGACAGTCTTTTACTAAGAATAATTATCTTCCAAAGAATCAGTAGCTGATAAATCTCCAGCTTTTTCAAGATTATTTTCTTCAGATGGTTGGACCATGTAATCGCCTGTCAATTGTGTGACTGAAATGAAAAGTCAGGGTGTCCCATCAGGACTCACAGCGGGTATGTGCCTGGCGTTTGGCTTGTGTGTGCTCAGGGCAGCCCACCAGCAGGCAGAGGGCTGATACCTGGCATGGAAAGGTCTGTCTTACTGGTAAGGCAGCTTAGAGTGACTCAGCTTATCAATCAATCAATCATTTTAGCTTTTTGTTCCTTTTACAGTCCAGACATGGAGGCTCTTCAGAAGCCCACATTGGTGCTATTTTCCCCACTGCCAGCATTTTAAGAAGATTTGTTCCTACACCTGTCCTGAATTTTCGCTCTGGCAAAAAATCTACAAAATGAAAGCCAGTTTCTTTTTCTTCATCTTCAGTCAACGTCAGCCAGAACCAAATGTGAAAAATTAGAAACAGGCTTGAGTCGTGCTAAGGTTGAGAGGAAGGTACTCAGAGGCAGTGTAATTCTGTTGACATCTGTAGAGGGCCATGGCTTCTCCCACCACCTTTAGATTCTACCACTGTAATGTTGACACTGAGCAAAACATATCAGGGACTGTGGATAAAAGCTCACAGAAAACAGCTTACACAACAGCAGGAAATGTGCTGGGATGTTCATAAACACGCTACCCTCCATCTGGTCACCCGAAAAGGGACCGACGTCACTCGTAATCATGGTGCCGCTAGAGAAAGATTTTTATTTTATGCTTCCAGTTTTTAAAGAATTGCTTAGCAGATTCCCAGGTTAAAATGTGTGGTGGTGTACATTCCAAGACAGGGTATACCTGATGCAGAGACCGAACACGGAGCAACCCTGACAGTGTCCCAGGAGCAGCTCTTGGCCTTAGGTTTTCCTGCCAGGGAACTTCCTGTTCCGAACACCTAGTCCTTCCCCCTACACTGCGACTTAGGGTAGAATAACAGCATGCTGAGTGCATTAGTCTCCAGGACTGTGAAAGCATATATTCCTGCTCTTTAGGCCCCCAAGTTTGTGGTAATTTGTGATTGGCAGCCCTAGGAAACTAAGACAGTACGCCTCACTGACTTTTCTCTCAGCACTGGGTCAGGTAGATACAATGTTTATCCCCATTTTACCCCAAAATTAGATAAAAATTTGTGTTCCCTGATTTGACCCCCATAACCATCCCTTAAGGTAGACCCAGGATCCTGACATGTTACAAATGAGGAGATTGAAATTTATCTACTAGATCTGGTTGGTTAACCTAGTCCTAGACTTCAGTCTACATCTCTGGCCTCCAGGTCATTTTGGGTTTTTTCCTTCTTCCTGAGGGTGACCCCAGGCAAGGCCAGCCCCCTTGGCAAGGCAACCATGCCTGGGTCTGGCAGACAAGGAAGCATTTCAGGCAGGCCCTAGTCCTGTGGAACAACTTCTTCTGTGGGAAGCAAGTGTCAGCCCCACCCCGACTCCCACTCCAGACAAAGGACCTGGTTACAAAGCTAAACCAAGACAAAGTTGAGAAACCCTGAAATGCCACAGGCTTCCTTGGAGAAGACAATGTGCAGCACTCAACCGCTTCATTCTGGTGCATTGTTTTTCTCTGAAACTAACCATCAGATGCACATGGCATTGACGCTTTCCATTTTAATTTCACAGATGAAAGAACTTGGGGTCATCTTCTACAACTGCAGCTGCCTGGTCCTAGATTTGCAAAGGATATTCGCTTTATATAGCTCTTTGAAATTCAAGAGCCGAGTCCCTCAGACCTGGTCCAAGAGGCTGTATGGCGTCTATGACAATGAAAAGAAATTGCAACTTCAGTTGAATGAAACCAAATCTCAAGCATTTGTGTCGGTGAGTTATTCCCTTTCTACTCCTCCACTCTTCTTCCGGGGCCCTGTATTAATTTGGAATGTTCCAGTGTGATCCTATGTTGGGAAAGAATGAATTCGACCGATCTCTTCTGTCCCATTCCTTGAAGAGTGCAAATCTGTCCCTCTTATGCGCATTCGTATGCTGTTCCTAATGATAATGATAATGATAAATGTTAACGATCATTCCTAGTTCCCAATACTTTGTGTTATCTGATTTGACCAGCCCAACTGTCCCTTAAGGTAGACCTGGGATTGTGACTGTGTTACAAATGAAGATATTGAAGATTATCTACTAGCACAAAGACCCTCAGATGACAAGTTCCAAGAGAGCCACCAGCACCCAGGTCTTGTGACACCAGATCCTATTTTTAATGCCCTGCATTAGTGAAGTTCAGACTTGTTTTTAGTAATAGAACCCTTTGATGAAACAAATCTGAGGGGACCCCAGTGTGCAAAACAGACAAAAGTGTAGCTGTTGTACTTGATTGAGTCTGGAGGGCAAGAGGCCCACCCAGGAGGGGAGGACATTTTACATGACTCCCAGGCCTCTGACTATACTGAAAACCACCACCTCCCTACCTCCCCCACTTGCCACCCCACACAACACAGCTGTCCCCACAGTGTTACTGCCACTGGGCAATAAAATATCTGGGTCTACAGCCCTGGTCCTCAAACTTTAAAGGACTTAAGAACCCGCTGGGGAGCCTGTTTAAAATACCGAGTTACAGTCTCCCCACCCTCACCCCGAATCAGATCCATTGGACATTGCATCAAGCTTCTGAACAGATCTGATGCTTCGAGAAGCTTCTGTGAACCACGCTTCCAATTTAACATGGCTGTTTCTCTACTGATTGTTATTAGCCCTTTTATGCCAATGACTTTTATGTCACTGAAGAGCATTTCATTGGAGAGTGAATTGTATCCTTTATGCCTATTAAAATGAAAACACACTTTCCCACCGTCTTTTCGTGCCACCATAGTGGTAAATGTGAATGTCCTGGCCAGTGCTCTTAAGAGCATCAACAGTGCTGAAAAGAGAGGCAAACTCCAGGTTCTTATGAGGCCATGCTCCAAGGTCATTGTCCGGTTTCTAACCGTGACGCTGAAGCATGGTTACATGGGAAAATTGTTGTGAACCTCATGGGCAGGTTATAGGAGTGTAGAATGATCAGGCCCAGATTTGATGTGCCATGCAGAGATCTAGAAAAATGGCGGAAAAACCTGCTCCTCTCCCGCCATTTCGGTTTCATTGCATTGACAACCTTAGCGGGCATTATGGACCATAAAGAAGCAAGACAAAAACACGCAGGAGAGAAAATGCTGGGATTCTTTTTCTAGGGATATCACACATATGTGCAAATAAAATACCTCAATGGAAAAAAACAGGAAAACACAATCTGAAAATTTAGAAATGTAGCAATAGAGAGCAAAAAGTAAGTTGAAGTTGTCTTAAATGATAAATTCGCATAAATGTGAATAGCAGAAAATAGACTATGAAAGATTTTCATCAAATAGACCTAAAAAGCTTTTTTTGGTATGTGTGGAGGTCAAGAATGCAGTAGCAAGTAGCACATTGTATGAGGCATTTTACTCACAAAGTTATTTCATATGTTCCATTTCATTTCTTCTCAAGACAACAGTATACAATAAGAACGTCAGATATGGTTCCCAATTTGTGGATGAGTAACAATAGGAAATTTGCCAACTAAACGTTAATCCGGATGGCAACAGGGTGACATGATATCCCACGGGACACTGCTCAAGAAATAGATGAATTAGCCAATTTCGGATAATTGCTGGATTTGGAATTTATGGCTTGAATCTGAGAGATAAGAGGCTGTGGTTCTTGCATAAATTTGAATTCTGACCTTTAAAGGGAGTGGGGAACCCTCCTTTGTTGATCCCAAAGTTAAGGTCTACCACAGGCCTTTAGCAAAATCTACTAAAATGCAAGGCCTTTGTATTACAAATTTAGGGCAAATTTACAAATTGCTTTTTCTTAAACAGTCCACCACAAAATAAGTTGAATTGTGAAACATTCCTTCAGGTATAGTCTTTTAAACTATGTAATGCCTTTACTTTTTTATTTTGTATTTGTTTTGTTATTGTAACTTATTATTTCTCTTTCCTGTTAATACCAAGCCAACATATATTAATTGAACACCATTTCTGCAGAGGTATAAAATCTAACATGTATAAAATAAAGTAAAAAGCAACCCACTATTGGAATAGCATCATTTGCCCAGAGCTCCTTTATCTCACCTCTATTGGAGCATTTATCACATTTTTATAACCATTTGTTTATTGATCATCTGTCTCACTATTTTATAAGGCTCTGAATGTCTTATACTGTACTCTCTTTATCATTAGAATTCCCAGCACCTCACTCAGGGCTCCCTAAAAGCTGTAATAAATGTTGGATTGGTTTTATTAGTAGTAGTATCAATACAAAGTTCCAGGATTGATTCTGTTTTCACTTTCCATTTTCTCCTTCCCTCAGTCCCCTGGCAACCACTAATCTACTTTTTGTCTCTAGGATTTACCTTTTTCTAGACATTTTCTATAAGTGGACTGATACAATATGTAGGCCTTTGTACATAGTGTAATGTTTTCAAAGTTCGTTAATGTTGTACCATGAATCATTCCTTTTTATGGCCAAATAATATTCCATTCTATGGATATGCCACATTTTGTTTATCTGTCCATCAGTTGATGGACATTTGGGTACTTCTGCCTTTTGGAAATTGTGAATAATGCTCCTATGAACATTCATGTATAAGTTTTTATTTGATTACTTCTTTTCAATTCTTTTGGGTTTATACTCAGAAGTAGAATTGTTAAGTAATGTGGTAACTCTGTGTTGAACATTCTGAGACACTGACAAACTGTCTTCCAAATCGGCTGCACTGTTTTACAATTCCACCAGCAATAAATAAGGGTTTTAATTTTTCCACAACCTTGCTGATGTTTGTTCTTCTCTGTTGTATTTTAGCCTTCCTAGTGGGCATGAGATGGTACCTCATTGTTATTTTGATTTGCATATTTTAATGTGATTATTGGTCATTTGTATCTTTTTAGATAGAGCAAGGTTTATCAAATTCTTTGTCCATTATTCAGTTGGGTTACTTAGTTTTTATTATTGAGTTGTAAGAGTTCTTTATACATTCCAGATACAAGTCCTTTATCAGATACATGATTTGCAAATATTCTCCACTCTGTGGATTGTTTTTTTATATTTAATTATATTTTCACATGTGTATTCTGAGGATGAAGTGTGGCCTTTTTAAACACCAGGAATCTGTTATGAAATAAACCAGAGGTCTGCTAATACAAGTCTTTAATAAATATGAGAAACAAGTTACATGTATAAATAAGGCACTTACAGATTTAAGAAAGAAACAGATTACCTAGAAGCAAGGTGCCTCAAGAGCACTCTATTGGTGAGAGATCATCACAGGGCTCTAAGGCAAAGAGGAAGCTCTGTATTTTCCTTCTCCTCCTACCTTACTATGGAATGAAGGAGTACACAGTGCAGAGCTCGGAAAATTAATTCAGGAGTGAGAAGAAGGAAACTTAACAGCCTTCTCTCTAACCAGTTGGAGCTAGTTAACTTCCTCCGCCAGGTCAGTAGAACATTCTTTGTGTTGTTTATTCACTTACACCTTGAGCAAACATTTTTAAGCCACCAGTGGATTCAGACACTATTTTCAAAGGTAGAGGACTCTAGAACACACAGTCAAGTACCGCCATGGCCGCAGGGGCAGGGGAACTGATACGGACAGTCATGCATTTCCTTAGTAACCACACGAAGCACTTGCCATGTTCTGTACGTTCAGTTAGGCTGTGGGAGCATAGAAAACAATAATGCAGGTCGGGGCATGTAAAGACCTGTTCGCACGTGCATGGAAATGCCTAGAATGATGCAACTCTAAGTAGGAGTACAGGTTGGGGGCGGGGGGGGGGGGGAGTCACGCAAACCTCCAACACTTGTTAATTTAAGAAGCAATTTCACGTCTCCACCGATATTTATTGAACACATGATACGTGCTAAGTGTGGTAAGGCGTAAGATACAAGAGCTATGTGACCCAGCAGCTCACAAGCTAGCAGAGAAGTCCATAGGCAAATAAATGCAACACAAGGTAATACGTGCTAGAAGGAAGCCCCACAAAACAGAAGTCCTATTTTGATCACGGATCTGTGCCAAGGGCCCAGACTAGAGCCAGGAGCCTGGTAGGCACATGGGAATAGCTGCTGAATGAATAAGAGCAAGCACAGAGGAGAAGCGCTGAGCCCAGCCAGGGAACAGGCAATCCTCTGATTTAAGCCTGAAGGCAAACCAGTGTGAAAGGCATTATTGTTATCACCTGATTAGGACACCAAGGCTCAGTAAGTGTAAGGGACACGCCCAATGTGCGGGTTAGAAATGCAGGCACCTGGCCTGTATCACCAAAGGCACCGTATCCAAACTTGTAAGATACTAGCAAATGGAAAGAGACCAACAGTTCTGCCTGGATGTGTTCTTCCTGGCCCAAAACCAAACTCCCCTTTCTGGGATATGCAAGGAAGTTCAGGGAATTCCTAACTGAAACAAAATGGGGCACTTGCACACATGTCAGGGTTGGCCTAGGCTCATCTAGAGCTGAGATCCTCAGCTTCTCCATGTGAACATGAAGCGTGTTCAAAGTAGAGCCAACAGGCTGAGGGAATGAAATAACTTGAATATGGAATTTATTGATGGAGGTAGAAAAATGAGTAAAACGCAATCCCTAAAATCCGGCTAGTAACAATATAGGCAAGTTTCTAAGTTGGAATATGCTACATGATATAGCAAATAAATCACATTATGGGAGGACCGAGAAGGGAGAGGTAGCCTCTGGGTGAGGAGATTAAAAGCAGGAACTTAGCACATAGGATTCTTAACAGGCAAAAACAGGAGAACACGTGAGTGGGAGGGGCTGGTGGAGCTAACATCCAGAGCTACACAAGGTGAGAGAAGGCCATGGACTGGAGATTATTTCAGTTTGGGGAACAGACGGTGTGGTCACCTGCAAGTGAGGGAAGCAGAGTGACAGAGGAGACCGTAGATACATCCCTGCCAGAGAGATGAGACTGGGCTCTGGGATACCTGGAGCCCTGAGAGTGACATGCGTTTGTTTTTGTACCATCATGGAGACCAGGAAATGAGTTAGGGAGATAATGCAGAAACCCCAGCAAACAGCACTAGTGCCCAGACGAGGGAAACAGCCAAGGAGCAAGAGGGAGAGACAACACGGGAGTTACTGTCCAAGCTGTCTTGGTGACAGATGGAGTATCTATATATGTGTGTGCTGGGGAAAGAATGTAGGACTAGCATTGGTTTTTATTTTAGTTTTTATTGTGTTTTAGGGGGTTGCTTGTTTGTTTTCTCTTTCTTTTTTCCTTCCTTCCTTTTTTTCCTTCCTTCCTTCCTTCCTTTTTTTTTTTTAAGACTTGGAGGCTCATCTTCATGCCAAAAGAAAAATAATTTATACGATCAAAAAGTCATTCTGGTACTCACCTGCCAAGATGGCTCTGAGCAGCGATGCCTGGAGGGTGTGTGACTTTCAACGTGCCCCTCCCTTACCCCAAGCTCTTTGGCTGGGCAGCCAGTCCAACAGCTGCATCTTCCCTCTGTAAGCTGGGATAAGGTTCCCCCTGCACAGTAGTGGGCGTTGTTTCCAAACATTTGATGGGGGGCCCTGACCGTCATTGTTGGTGGAACATTTGATGAGGAACCTGATACTGGCTTTCCAGGCAGTTCCAGAAACTGTTTATTCGGCCTTTTGGTATTAAGCACCCCTGGCATTATTTCTGCTCCTCTGCTTGCCATGGAGTATTCTTGTCAGAGTAAGACAGGAACTACAAAAACACTATTTTCAGTCCTTTCCAGTGGAAAAAATGAGTAAACCAATATACACCTTTCCCTTTCTAGCGCAACTTTTTCTTAAAACACCATACTTTTTTCTGAAGATGGAAACCACTTTGAACAACATGAGAAAACACCTCAAGTATAACTTGCCTCGTTTTCATTTTGCTTAAGTCTTTCAAAAATCTTTTTTTCTCCTGTCTCTCCTGATGAATTTGGGCATTTAATAACTCTCTTGGTTTTTCCTCTAGAAATATTGATGACCCTTTTTCAACAATCAGCACTCCTCTTCCTGACTTGAAAGATTCAGGAAAAAAACCCAATCTTTTCAGATTGTCAGCATTGTTGTAGCCACATCACCTTCCAAATGAAATGACTTCGAGCATAACTGCATGCTATGTGTATATATGTATTATATGGTAATGGCAGAGAATTAACAGCAATGGATGGAAGGAATGTCTGCCAGGGTCTCATAAGTTTATAGCTGGAGCATTCCTCTGAAAATCAGAGGTGTGTGTATTGAAGGCAAGAATTCCCTCCCAAAAAAGACTTAAAGGACTTGAGACCAATCCTACCACACTTTGATCTCTACATGCCTCACCTCTGATAGGATTGAAAATATATTTATCTTATCTCATAAGGAACTGGAAAGTAGGTTTGCAAAATGTAGTTAAAAGCCAGGATCCATGAAAACAAATAAATAAAATTAAAAACGACAAAGAGAAATTCCCAGATGGCAGAAGGTAATACTCTAAAAGTTTGTGTTTTTGTGTCTTCACAGAATTCTCCCAAACTCTTTTGCCCTAAAAACAGAAGTTTTGACATCGATGCCATCTACAGCGTGATCGACGACGCCAAGCAATACGTGTATATTGCAGTCATGGACTACCTGCCCATCTCCAGCACAAGCACCAAAAGGTCAGTGAGTGATAACCTCAACTCAGAATCCGGTCTCCAGGACCAGGCACTGAACTGGGGACCCCAGGAAAAACCAGCCTGGACACTGAGATGCCATCAGGTCATATGAGGTCAGATTTCATGCAAATCGCTTGGGTATGTGATTTGCATGAGCTTACCCATGATGCATCTCCTCCCTCAGTCCATTTTTAGGACTCAGGATCTCACCCTACAGAAATAGCTCAGTAGTTTACATTATGGGCATGTGAACAACTTTACAATGAAGACTGGGTTGTTTTCAACTTGAAAATTATTTAAAAAATAAGTGATACATCACTTTGTTGTATTCATGTCAGTCTTAATTAAATGCTAAATTTTCATAATATCTTTTCAATTTAAAGGACAAGGAAACTTCAAATGGCCATGTTCTCAGTCAGTCTATCCTTCGGTATGAGAAAGAGCATCTTCAAAATGGAGCGCTTTTTCAATAATTCATCATTATTTGGGAACTCTCATGCACCGGTGGTGGGTTTGCAAATAGGTACAGCCACTATAGGAAACAATATGGAGGTTCCTCAAAAATTAAAAAATAGAACTACTGTACAATCCAGCAATTCCACTTCTGTGTATATACCCAAGGGAAATGAAATCAGGATTTTGACAGGACATATGCGTTCTCCAAGTTTATCACAGCATTACTCACAATAGCCAAGACATGGAAACAACCCAAATGACCATCAACAGATGAATTGATAAAAAAAAGATACGTACATATACACAATGGAATCTTATTCAGCCTTGAGAAAGGAAGATATCCTCCCATTTGCAACAACATGGATGGATTTTGAGTACATTATGCCAAGCAAAATAAGTCAGGCAGAGAAAGACAAGTACTATACGGTATCACTTACATGTAGAATCTAAAAAAGTTAAACCTATAAGAAACAAAGTGAAATGGTGATTAACAGGGAATGGGGAGACAGAGGCATAAACCCGATGTTTAGGGGTACAAACTTGCAACAAGTAGTAAATAGGCAATAGAGAACAAATACACAATATAATGAATATAGACAATAATATTGTACTATAATTATATAATGTGATAAATATTGCTACATTGGCAACCATATTACAATATATAAGTATATTAAAGTAATAGGCTGTACAGCTTAAACTTACACAATGTTATACATCAAATTTATTCAATAAAAATATGTAGGCTAGTTAGTCTGCAGGGTATTTGTATTTTTCATTTACGTATTGATTCAACAAATATTTATTGGGTACTGTGCAAGAGTGATTAAATATGAACAGAGTGTGATCTCAGGAACTATTTCCAATAGGGGCGAATGGACACAGAATAATTGATCATAACATAATATGTGAGGGTAAATGGAAAAATAGATAGATGTGTAGACTATTATAGACGCTCAGTGAAAGGGCATCTATAGCAGTTTCAGAGTTAGAAGAAATGTATTTGAGGAAATTCTACCTGAATTACATTTAAAATATGCAGGAGTTAGAAGAAGGACGAGAAAGGGAGTTTTCCAGCGAGAAGGGACAGCATGAGCAGTTTCAGGGGTCAAGAACAGCCTGGCACCTGCCAGAATCTGTGCTGGAATCAGTGCTGGAACGTAGAGTCCAAGGTAAGGTGATCAAAGAGATCAAACTGGAGAGAAGGCAAAGACCAGAAATAGGAGGGCCTGACTGCTGGGGAGTCTTGTGATTTGCGGGAGCTTCCAATATGTTGTAACCAAAGGATGAGATAAGCTTTTAGTTGGATCACTTTGGTGGTATTGGAGGATGTACTTGACAGGGGACAAGACTGGGGGCAGAGAAACCAATCTGGAGCTGGCCCAGGACAGGACTAGGAGAGCCCTGAGTAGGGCAGTCACAGGAAGGAGAGAATAAATGAAGTACATTCCAGGAAGGTTTCTGAAGCACGTGGTGGTTGGTAGAAAGAATAGCAGATACAATAATGGTTCCCAGGTTTTTACTTTGGCTGATTAGATGATGAAAGATATACATAGTAAGGAAGGCTATCAAAAGTATAGGGAAATATGCAGATTTGTGAATTTGAAATTTCTGTAAAGATCCAGATCTTTAAATCTGTAAAGCTCTTATCAGGATATCCAGAATGAAGTCTGGAGAGGGTTAGCCTGGTGACGAGAATTTGGGACTCTTTAGACTATAGAGGAAAGTTAAAACCAAGTGTGTAGATGAAGCCACCTAGGAGGTAACATGTAGAGAGAATAACAGAGGAAGAGGATAGAATCCAGGGGAACATTGATATTAAGAGAAAAAAACCCTATACGGATAAACAATCTGAGAGATAAGGGACAGGCCAGCAAACCAAAGAGTAAAAGAAGCCAATGGAATCGATTTTCAAGAAGAAAGGAACCATCACCAGAGCCACATGTAACATAGCCCAACAGTTAAAAGGTTAAGGATTCAAGGAAGAGGCTGGTCCAAGAGGGGAAACATGTCTGCCTGCTGGAGAATTCCAAGGGCCCAGAGTAGTGGGGGCGTGGTCAGGGGAGAAGACAGTCTGGAAGTAAGAATGGGAAAGCTTGGGTAACCAGAGCAGAAGCTCATTTGGGAGGCAGTTACCAAAGAAGAGAGGTCTGAGCAGTATTTGGGGACAGAAGGGGTGCTCAAGATTCCTAACTTGAATTCTGTTGGAAAGTCGGTTCTTGGAGCACAGGTAGGGCTGGAGTGTAGTGAGGGTGACATGTGGTGGTGATCAGTCTGTCTGTACCCTGTGCCCACACAGCCTGAAACCTGGTGGTGAGAGAGCTCATCTAAGGTGGGGCCAGGTCTCCACAAAGCATCGTCTCTCAGTGCCCTAACCCAGGAGGCTTGCATTTTTTCAAACTATCCTGTAAGGTTATTTATATATTATAGAACAAAGTAATGATCAGATTAATATCAATGTTCTCTGAAGTCTAGTAAATTTATTTTCTAAAACTAACTTACTTTCTTTATTTTTATCCATATGGATATTATTTCTACAGGACTTACTGGCCGGACTTGGATGGGAAAATCAGAGAAGCATTAGTTTTGCGAAGTGTTAAAGTTCGGCTCCTTATAAGCTTCTGGAAGGAAACTGATCCCCTTACCTTTAACTTTATTTCGTCTCTTAAAGCTATTTGCACTGAAATAGTCAACTGCAGTTTGAAAGTTGTAAGTATTATTTTGACTGTTATTAAAGAAAACATTATTCCCTTCACACATCTATGAAAGCTGTAAGCGCACACATACACATAAACTTCCAATGAGAACTGGGATAACAATCTTTGATAGTGAGAAACGCTTCAAGAGTTGGGGTAAGTAATTTTTCAAGACAATCGCATGCCATAAAAAAAAAAAAACAGTGGAGACAAGTTTCCCGGTGCCCTAATCGTCGAGCCCTTTGTACACATACTTCCTATTGCATCTCTCCATTTTGTTTGAGCTGCCTCCTTCTTATTTGTAAGAGTGTGACCAACAGAGCATTGGAACATGCACCAGCACAGACTCCCCCAACTTTACAGTCCCTGAGCCTGGGTTCCTGCATGTTCTCTGTGTCTCTTAGGCCACACGGTAATCCACTTCTGCGTACCTGATGGAGGCAAGCCTGGGAATTCTGATACTGTAAATGTGTTAAGTCTCCAGCTCATCTTTGACCCTCCTCTGGTCCTCTGGGTCTTTGTACATGCTGTTCCCTCTGCCAACAGCACTGTTCTGCATGCTTTACCTGACCCATGCCCCCTAATCCTTTAGGTCTCAGCTTTGCCCAACCTCCACTGCGGTCATTCAACAAGGTGCGTTGAGACCCTGCTCTGTGCCAGGCCCTCTTCTTGGTGGTGGGGCTGTGCTCCATGTAGCATTTAGGGACCTAGGGTGACAGGGGCTCCACCATCAACTTTGACACATGGCTTCCAACATTGCCATGAGCCTCAGTATCACAGGCCAAACAGGAGAAGCAGGAGATGGGAGGCATTTACGTGTGAGGGGGTGAGCGTGCCTTTAGCTTTCACTCAAATCACTCCCAGAAATCACTCACCCAGTCACACCTGACGGCGAGGGAGGCCTGTGAGTGTGGTCAGAAAGGTAGCTGTGGTCCCGAGGAGACGGAGGAACAGATGTGTGAGTTCTCCCAGTCTGAAGTTCCGCACACCCCATATCCTTTTACTTTCTCCCCACACAGACACCCCTCAGCCCCGCACAGTCTCTGCACAACTCAGAGGTTAGGGCCTCCCAGTAACGTGCACTTCTCCACAGCACGTCTGGATGTGGCGCCTCATTGTTCAGTGACAAACTAACAACAAAACAACTACCCACCCAAAAAAACCCAAAACCCAGGTTAAAGTTACCTTCCTCCCAGAAACAGGGACAGATTAAGGACAATAAAAATGCCCCACAGCAGTCACTGGTCCATAGCAGTTGTAAATCCTTCTGGGAGGGTGGTGTGAAGTCGAGAACCCAAAGTGGTTTTAAGATGCGAGCAGTTAAAGGAGTTTCTGGTCCCAGCTCATGGTTTCTTTGGCAAATTGTCTCAGAAACTTAGTCAGCTTCTGCTCTATTTGCTTCCAGTCATTTCCATGTACCAGTAACCACAGCCAGCATTTTTTTGGTACATAATTCCTGAACTTGGTTAACTGTGCTTCCTCGCCCACTTCCCGTGCCTCTCTCCCTTTCTCTCTCCCTCCTCTCTCTCTCTTTATGGTAGTTTCCTCAGGCCATCAGACTTGCATGGTAAGATGACACCAATTGCCTGATCTTTCCTGCAGGACTGAGTCTAAACTGGTTACAGTCACTTATAAACTTACTCTCTACTATTGAGCTCTAAGCACAATCCACTTTTGCAGCCCTTTGAAATTCCAGCATTTCTGGTCTATCTGTTCTTTTTCATATCTGCTTGCAAACCAGCAAATCCCACCCTGAGCTTATTTATTTCCTCTAATAACTTTCTAAAGCACTAATAGCAACCAGCACTACAATTTGTTTTCCAATCCCCTGACTTATAGCCAAAGGTTCAAATAAGTGCAGGTTATGGTTTTACCAAATATTTTGTCATCTGGGTCTCCATCTTTCCATCCTGCTGCCTGCTGTCCATAGGGTAAACGATTGGCCAAACATCATTTATTAATATGCATCATTTATTAACTTTTTGTCATTGCCCTTATTGCAGCGTCCCACTTCACATTTTCTGGTTGTACGTTGTAAATACTTAATATTGTTTAAACAAGTGGTGGAATTTGTTATATTCATGAAGGCGTACAATTAGCCAGGCACTGCCTTACATACTTTATATGTATTATCTAATATTCACAGTTATGCTATGAAACAGGTGTCTTTTCCATTTTACAGACGTGGAAAATGAAGCATAGAGAGATTAAGTAACCTCTTTCAAGGACACTGGTTAGTAGTGAAGCAAAATTCAAATGCGAGTCTTTCTAATCCGGAGCCTGAGCTCGTAAACAACATACTCTGTGGTCTCTGCATGTGGCACAGATCACTAGAGTTGCAAAGTTCTCTTTTGTCCTTTCTGTAAGTATTAAAAAATACCATATGTTACATCTGCTCAGATACGTGAGAAGCTGCACATCTAAACTGTGTCCCTGAGGATCAACAAAGATATCCGATAAAATGTTTTTAGGTCCTTCATGCCGTTAAAATATTTTTGAAAGTTGAAATCATTAACAGTTTAAAAAGAAAATTCTAGAATTTTTTATAAATTCCAAAAGAACAATGCTTTTCCCATATATTTTCATCTTCATCTCCCTAACATTCTGATAATGTTGATGGAAAATAGAAATTCTTATCTCTGTTTAACTGGTTTTTGTAAACTGAGGCAGCCGTGTACATATCTGTGGGTTCACAAATCAGTGTCAGTATTGGGAATATAAACAGGTCTATGATTACTACTACAGATCTGTTTTCCAGGCCAGATTTGCAAGTGAATGAAATAACTAGAAGTCGGGTCAGGGTACCATCCTCTGCTTGGGACCAGACATTGAAAATGCTTGTATGGCCCCAGGAAGCCAGGCAGAGACAGGAGAATAGAGACAGACTGTGTTCAATACCTTTCCATGGACAGAGCAATGCTGGGAATTATTTTAGTTCAGGGACAGCATTTTTCAGCTAATGAAAGTGGCCGGTGGGGCTCCAGGGAAAAATCAAATGAGGCAAAGAACAGGTGTCTCATTCACCATCATATTCCCAGTGCCCAGCATGATGCTGGCACCGAATGTGTTGAAGCTGTGGATGAATGAATGAATGCATAAATGAAGTCCAAGGAGGGAGCTAACGAAGGCAGAGTGATAAGACAGGTTCTGTGAACTAGTGAGTGGAGAGAGCAGTGTCCACAACAAGGTGTGGGGGATGTGCAGACATTGTCAGCGCTTTCTGAGGGGTATACTGGGGCAGGGCAGCTGAGCGGTGACAGTCTACCAGGTGAAGTCATGCACATGGGAATTCAAGAGTTTGCCGTCACCGTGGTGCCATTGTCCAACTTATCAGGTATAGCAGTGTTTTAAAATATAGGTTTTATTATTCAGGTGTGACAAAGCCAATAGATCAGAAGATGACGGCCATCGAAAAGAGAGTTTGTTATATTCGCAGATCTCAAGAGAAGGGGGCACGCCATGCACTGGAGAGCCATAAGGGAAAATGCCAGGGTCATCCATGAGGCAGAAGGAGTGAGGGGAAACCTGCACAAGAGCCTTTGTTGTGGTTTCCATGGGAAGGAACAGGCAAGGCAGGATAAGCCGATTTAGGGTTGGCCACTGAATAATTTCAGCTGGCTTTGGGCCTAGGGCTGTCCCTGGGTACCTGGCATGGCCCTGGGGTGATCAGGGCAGGTGGGTAGTGGCCCAGAGTGTGAGCAATGATAAAGGATGTGAGTCAGAGCATATGGGCTCTGGATTGGTTGGTTGGCATACAAAAGGTAAGCTCACAGATGCGTTGTCTGCTATCTCTAGCAGTTAGCTGACCCCAGGAAAAGCAGCCTTCCAGGCCCAGTGAGGCCCCAGACCTCACAGCATTAGAATATAGAAAACAAAAGACATAATAAAGCAGAAGCAGAGAGGAAGGTGTGTACTGTGTATGGACTTGGTGCCTATGTTCCTATCTCCCCTTTCACCTTCCTCTCAGGCCATCTCAGTTGTCCCTGTCAACCCACTGCTTCCTGACCCCACTGCACCCCAGCTACTAAGGCACAGTCAGGGGAAAGCTCCTGTGTAAAATGTTAAGTGCTCTCACGTAAAACTTGCAAGAGATTACAAGGAAAGTAGAATCCATCATTATAACCTCTACAGTACTTACTCAACTTCATCTTTTCAACACCGATCATCACATCACTTGAAAAAAGCAAACATTAATAGTTACCTTTTGGACATTTTATGAAACTGAAACTCCGATCTTCATTTAAGGCAGGCCATGCATTTCGAAGCATCGAGATAAGCCTAGGTGACACATCAGCTTGAGGCCCTACAATACAGGTATCTACAATACAGTACAGGTGGGTGAGGAGCTTTTCCAAGAAGAGTGGGCATTGGAACTTTGCACAAAGCACAACTTCAGGAGACTGGAGTACTGATAGAGCAATGGTCTTGGACAGAGGCAGGGCCCCTCTGGCCTCAGGGGAGTGGGCTCCCCACCCCTGGCTGTGTGGGTTTGTATCCATGAGGGGACTCACGGAAAGACACTCCAACTCACAACGTTGCCTCAGTTGGCTGGGTTTTTATCTTTTAATAAATTGACAAATCACTTTTGAAATGTCTTTGCCTTCCCCTACAGCATATCGAGTATCTAACAGTATGTTAGTGAAGACCATGTGATTTGCACTGTCCTTTTAGTTTCCCAGATAAAGCCATTCCCCTCCTTTGGGCCATCTCCGACTCTAGAGCAAATGGTTTCTAAGTAAAGCCTCAAGCTGTGACACCATCCCTGACTTAAATTAGGGTGGGTGTATATTTTTTTCTTTTTCAAATCCATCTTGAGTCTACAGTAATCTGAAAAGGAAACAGTCAAGTGTGTGGACATGTGTTGTGATGGAATGTCCAAGCAAGGTGACTGCTGGCTGTTACCGAGTGGTGCCCAGCGTCAGGATTCACCTTTGACTTAAGAACATTCACAGGTTATTATCAGTTTGAAGCAACCCCAAAGGCTGTAAGTGAACCCTCCAAAGGATGCAGATTTTGTAGAAGACAGGAACTGAGGAAATAAGGTGACCCAGGCAGCATCACCTGTAACCATGGTGATATGGCCCTCGGACAACATTCCTCTTGGGTAGAAGATTGTGGCGTGTGCACATTGATCTCAAGTATTCTACAAAAACTCAGGATGAAATGTTCAGGGCTGGAAGAGACCTTAGGGATCACCTAGTTTATCAGCCCTTTCTCACCTTGAGGGGCAGGAGAGGACAAACGCATTCCTTCCCCAAACCAAATTGGAACACTTAGTTTTAAAACTGTAAATGTCATTTCCATTCCTAGGTATCAGTCCATTTTACTGTCTGCCTCTTCTTTCCTTCAAACACACATGACTCCTCCAGAGGTGTAAGACACTCCGGAAAGATTCCACACAGTTCTGAAAATGTTCACCGTTGTCCAATGTGGGAGAGAGCTGAGCCCCTCACCCTCGATGGCGCCTTCCTGTGAGCTCAGGCATAGAATGTGCACGCCTCAGCCAAGCACGTAACAATTTCAGTGCATTTCCGAGGCACAAGCCTACTCTTGCTGTCAGCCCTGTGTCATAGTTTCCCCATCCCTGGCTGTTTTGGGGGTCACATTAACATTGAAATTCAGGGTTCACAGTTTGAAGTTGATGTTTTTTGAGTGGCCTTTTAAAAAGAGCTCTAGACCTAGGTGCTCAGAGGAGAAGCATTTGTTCTGTTGGCAAAATCTGTTGATCTTTGCACATCCCCGGTTTAATCAGCCAGTCACTGGCACAGGCCTGCTGCTTTTTGTCATGTTTGCAACACGGAAGCAGATTCATGCAGTCCTCTGGCATGCTTGACAGAAAGCACCCTGAGGCCGACTTCAAATGCCAGTGCCTGATGAATAAGACGATAAGAACTGCACAACCTTCTGGCTCTCAACCTGAAAGAAAGAATGGCAAGAATGAAACTGTGTTCCTTTTGTAGCTTAAAAGTGTTCATTAGCAACTTGAGCATGCTAATTTTCTTTCTTGTTGCCTGTATAGATTTGAAAACAAAAATAGCTTCATCTGTATGAAGTGACAAGATTATGGATTAATAACCCAACGTGAAGTCTGTTGTCGATATTTGGATAAGAAACCCTCTTGTACTCTTGAACAAGACGAAAATTATTCTCTATTCACCTGCTTGCTTGCTTTCTTTCTTTTCTTCCTGCCTTCCTTCCTTCCTTCCTTCCTTCCTTCCTTCCTTCCTTCCTTCCTTCCTTCCTTCCTTCCTTTCTTTTGTCTTACAGAAATTTTTTGATCTGGAAAGAGAGAATGCTTGTGTTACAAAAGAACAAAAGAATCACACCTTTCCTAAATTAAACCGTAACAAGTACATGGTGACGGATGGTGCAGCTTATATCGGTAGGTGTCAGGACTGTGAGGGCCCTTAGGGGATCACACAGGTGAGTGGTGATCCAGCTATGCTCTTTGTACTCCGTGGTGAGGAAGACCCTGCTGGTGAGTGGGGGACCCTGGAGATCAGGAACCAGGAGGGTGAGGACAAAGAGCTCTTCAAACGAACACCTCCTCTATGGCTGGTTCATCTAATAGGAGACTATCTAAGATGTCTTTTCATAAATGGTTTGCAAAAATTATTTGGTCCAGTTGCCTCATTTTATAGGCGAGAGGTGAACGGCTCATCAGAGGTGAGTACTGGTGCTGGAACGAGGACAGGGCACCTTCCCCACAGACAGTACTATAGCTGGCCTGTCATGAGTGACCGGAAGGCAGATGTCATCAGAGTCTGGTGCCAAAATACTTCCTGGGCAATAATATCCCACCCTTGCTATTTTTTAAATGTCTGAGTTTAGACAATTTACTTACGCTCTCTAAACCTCAGTTTTCTCTTCTATAAAATGGGACAAATAATAGTTTCTACTTCATTGGGTGAAGTTTAAGTGGGATAATAGATGCAAAGCACCTGGCACATGGACAATACCTGATTCATGTTAGCTCTTTTTATTAAGGTAGTAAAGCTCCAGATGCAGGGAGATTATCTATAAAACCATGGTGCATACATCCCAAAACAGCAGCATGGTTATTACATTGTACACATGAAGTGGCATCTTTAAAGCAGAGAAGAAAAACATGTATAGAATGAAGGAACATGGAAACTTTTTGTTTTCCAAATTTAGTGAGCGAGTAAAAATGATGCCCGTTTCATTTTGTGAAGCACTTTATCTTATTCTCTCAGAAACATTGCCAATAGGGAGGGCGGCTTTTATTACCTGCAGTTTAGAAGTGAGGAGAGTTGGGACATAAGATGTGAAAAGACTTAAACCTGCAGATGTAGGGGGAAAAGAGCTGAGTCTGGAATCCAGCCCACCCAAAACCCTCCCCATCTGCAGCCCTTCAGAAGACACTGCCATCGGCCACTAGTGAGTGCCACCTCCTGGCTCAGTGAGAAGATATTCTGCCCTATTTTGGGACATCTTTACAATATTTTTTTCAATTACAGTTGACATTCAGTATTATTTTATATTAATTTCAGGTGTATAGCATAGTGGTTAGACATTTATATAATTTATGAAGCAATCCCCTCAATAAGACTAGTACCCATGAGAAACTATACATAGTTATTACCATATTATTGACTATATTCCCCATATTGTACTTTCCATCCCCATGACAATTTTGTAATTACCAATTTGTACCTTTTAATCCCTTCACCTTTCTCACCCAGCCCTCCAACCCCCCACTTATCTAGCAACCATCAGTTTGTTCTCTGTGTCTATGAGGCTATTCCTGTTTTGTTTGCTCGTTATTCTGTTCTTTAGATTCTACATACAAGTGAGATCATATGGTATTTGTCTTTCTCAGTCTGCTTGTTTCACTTAGCGTGATACCCTCTAGGTCCATAGTTATTGCCATCTTATTATTTATTAATATTTTGCAAATATTTATTTCCAACGTATGGCTTATCTTTTTCTTTTCTTGACAGTGTCTTTCACAGAACAGAAATTTTAAAATTTTAATGAGTCCAGCTTAACAATTATTTCTTTCATGAATCATGCCTTTGGTGTTGTATCTAAAAAGTCACCAAGCCCCAGTTCATCTAGATTTTTTCCTATGTTATTTCCTAGGAGTTTTATAGTTTTGCATTTTACATTTAGGTCTATGATCCACTTTGAGTTAACTTTTGTGAAAGGTGTAAGGTCTGTGTCTAGATTCATTTTTGCATGTGGCTGCCCTGTTGTCCCAGCACCATTTATTGAAAAGACTATCTTTGCTCTATTGTATTGCTTTTGCCCTTTTGTCAAGATCAGTTAATTATATTTATATGGGTCTATTTCCGGGCTCTCTATTTTAATGCATTTTTAATTGAGTTTATTTTACACATAGCACTTTAGCAAAACTTTAATTCCCTAGAGTGAAGCATAATTCTAGTATAAAAATATCTAAAGGGCATCAAGAGGGAACATTCATTGATAATTTAAATATTAGTATGTTCTGGAAATCTCTTAAGCCATCATTCAGGCACCTGCTGAGAATAGTGAATTAAGAGAAATCCACACTACACCTTGCATGGAATTATAGCTCCATTAAATTTTTACAAGACTTACAGAAGACTCCCCAAACAGCATCATCTCTCTAAGTTTTAATTCTCCAGAGTATCTGAGTCGATCTTAGCAGACTTGTCTGGAAGATGGTTTGAATTATTAGAGTGCTGACAAAGGGATAGTAGGCTGATTGATTGAAGGCACTCAAAAGGCTCCTTGAGGCCCATATACCTTTCCAGTGAGTTCAATGACACCTCACCAGGGTGTTCCTGAGGGTGGCTACACAGCTTTCCTGGCATCTGTGACCTCAGCATGCATTCTGAGAGCTAAAATGCAGTCTCAGAAAGAGCTGAGTGAAACTGCATCTGAACTGAAAAAATACTGAGGCATGTGTGTGATTTTGAAGTTAGTCAAGTGTTAGGAAGTGAACGGTAGGAGAAGGTGGTCACTCTGGTGTAGGAATCCCTCTGTAGATTTGTGAAAGCAGCCTAGAGCTATAATTGCTGAGAAGAACCTAATGAAAGCTTTTGAGAATAAAGATACAGGATTTTGGCTCCACCCATTGTATTAAAGGAAAAAGTTGAATTTCACAGAAAAAGGCTTCAAAATTCCATCTCTCCTCTGCCCTCATTTTGTCCCCTCCCAAGCTACCCTAAAGCATATTCCTATGTGTGTCTCCTTCCCAGAGTGTGGCCTGCAGACAAATGGAGCAGAGCTCCATTCTGTGTTTTGAAATAGGAGCTGGTTCTCCCCAGGCTTCAGCTTTTTCTTTGATGCCAAGCTTCTGAGCATGATAATTAGAATCCCTCTTGTGTATGTATGGATTAGATGTTGTCTCTAAGAAGGCAGTAATTGCTCACAGAATTTTTAAATGGATTCCTATATATTTTAAATGTTGTTATATTTAGTGTGTCTTGTGAACATCAATAAGAAATAACATTTACGGAAAAGAACAGCAGATTCCTTGTTTTGAGTTTCCAGTTGAGCAAGCTGAAGAAAATGACAAAAGAACATGCAAATATTAATATGCCATATGTAAGGCTTCTTGGAATTTTTTTTTTTCCTGAGCTGTTAACACAATTTAGTCTCCCGGTCATTATTCCCGGGTGTTTATTTTGTTATTTTTTAATAGAATCTGCTCTGTGTTTCATTATGTAGGGACTATTCCCCAGTGGGTCCTCACCATTATTTCCTTTGTTTGCAGGAAATTTTGACTGGGTGGGGAATGATTTTACCCAGAACGCGGGCACGGGCCTTGTTATCAACCAAGCAGATGTGAGGAACAACACAAGCATCATTAAGCAGCTGAAAGATGTATTTGAGAGGGACTGGTACTCACCCTACGCCAGAAGCTTACAGCCAACCAAACAGCCGAACTGCTCAAGCTTGGTCAAACTCAGACTCCCCTCAAACAAAACTGCCACATACAATGCGAGTGGGAAGGACCCCGCGAGTGTGTAACACGATCGAACACAATGACAGCTTGTATTTCATATTTATACATAAAGGACTTGAGGAGAGAAAATCAATTTAATATGTCTTTTTTAGGAGGAAAAAAAAAAGCACACTTACAGAAAATAATCTCTGAACGCCATGTAACATCTAACCACATCTTCGCGGAGTGTACATGAAATTTAAGACTTTTGTATTTGTTATTTCTGACAGAGAATGTCATTTTGGCTTGGAAGTTCGTTTTTACGTTTGCATACAGATTTTAAGACTTTGATGCCTCTTTCTTTCTAGTTTTAGAACTTTTTCTGCTGACTCACCCGGTCCAGTCTTAGGAAGCTTAGCATGTAAGCTCTTTAACCCCATTCTGAGAGAACTGACTGAGAAGGCAAAGTGAGGATCTCACCTTGAAGAAGAGATCAAACCAAGTATTTATCCTTATAAACCATCTCCAGGGCCTATATAGTCATCTAAGCATGAAATTCTCATGCCAGCTTTCAGTACCCTGGAAAAATACTCTTTTTGCCTCCCTGTTCATTTTCTTCTAATACTGTAGCTTTTATTTTGTATCGTTTTTCTTTTCACAAAAAGTTCTTATGATGTAGTGTCCCTATATTCACCTCAACACTAGTTCCAAGTGTGATAATATCTTTTGAAAGTGTATGAATTCCTCAGAATGAATACAAAATGGAAATAGCAGTCTTTAATTTTCACCTTCCAACTACATTTTTCCCTACCAAGTTGGTGGTATTTTAAAACCACAGCCAGCAATATATATCCTTTCTCTCAAGCTCAGAAAAACTAGGTAGCCACCTGCTAATACCCAGCAAGCTATTAAGCCTGCATTATGAGAATAGAGTAGTTTTTCACATTTTTGCCTAGTTCATGGGGTTATAAAGGAAAGATCTCCATGCGTCAGTGGATTTTAATTTCTTTAGAATAATTATGCTGTTAAGAGTATGCCAGCAAACGTTTATAGAGCTATTTAATATACCTTCTGCTGTTTAATATACCAAATGCTTTTCAGAGAAATGCAATTTAAATAACGAGCTTAACATATTTTACTAAGAAACAAAAATGTTGGATTATTGTTCTATAATATCATTGTATGTTGTTGTTTTCTATCTATACAATGTATAACTCTATATTAATGGAGACTGTTGCTACCCTAGAGAGAGCACGGCCTCTTCGGAGCCCAGAGCTATCAGGCTGCCCGGTCTTGTCACCTGACTCTCTAGCCTGGAACTCCCTGTGCTCCTTGGCCTCGGGTTTCTTTTGGTAATGTAGGGACAGTAAATACTCACCTACCTCGGGAAGATGTTGTCATGGTAGGAAATATTTATAACTTGTTTTGAAATCAAAAGAACCTATATAAATGCAAAGCATTATGATGCAGAATCTTTTTCTTGAAATAATTTTTGTGGTATCCTGATAGAATCAATACCAGGTTCTCCCGGAGAACCTCCAAGGGGAAACAAATCCAGTTGCAAATGTGGAGGAACACAGCATTGCCAAAACCCTGCTGGAGATCGTCATTCCTGCTGGGATGGTCATCAGTTTGTCGGGTCTCTTTGGCTTGAAGAACACCAACACAAAACTAGACATTGTGCTAGGGATTATCTTTAGGACTGGCATATACATGTGTTTTCAGAGCAAAGAAAAGCAATCTCAATGACTTTTTTCTATTTCTAGATTTAATTTCTAATATGCTAGAATGAGTGATGAAGGAACCCATGAATTTTATCCAGTGGGTTTGCTTGGTGTACAATGCTATTGTTGGTCATCCAGCAATCACATAACTTTCATTCTTGTTGTTTCCAAGTATTGCTTTACTGGATGTTTAACAGGCAGTGAAGAGCTGGAAGAGAGCTGTATTTTAAGGGTCACATTTTTTATGAATGAGTGGGGGATTGTTAATGAAACGCTTCATTAATAATGGCCAGCCCGTAAAATCTAAATATTTACCATATACCCAATCTCTGTTTCTGTAGGGAGCTATCCAGCCAGTCATCTCAATAAAGTAAAGGTGGTTTGGGTGATGATTAAAAAGGAAGAAGGCAAAAGAAACCAAGCCAAGAGCAGGCATAGAGACAAACACACCAAGTTCAACCCTGGGCCAAGAAAAGCAACTGGGGCTGAGTTTGTAAAGGACATGTGAAGAGCTGAGAGGTAGTTGCTTCCTTGTCAGTTCTCAAGTTGTCTCCTGGAGTATTTGTCACAGCCACGTTACGTGCATATGCTTGGTGTCATGGGACCTCTTCACTGTCACTATCTTTATATGAAATAGGAGAAGAGAAATTTGTCCTTAGCCAAATGACCACCATTGCCATTTCCCTCTGAGCCCCATCAAACAGGTGACACCAGGAACTGTGCCCCAGGATTTTCTGCCATGCACCAGCAGCAGCAGCTCTGCCTGCCTGCCCAACAGCCCACCTCTTCAAGGTGGTACAGGCGGCAGCAGCCAGGCCACCAATGCCAGGAGGCAAGCGGGCTTTCTGTGGCAGCCACAAAAACAGCCCCCATGCAGAGTGTCCTAAAGGGGTACGTATCTCCTAAAGGAAATCTAATTCTGCAGAACTTTCTTTTTCAGTTGGATGCTTTCTGGACCCCTCTAGAAGTGGTCTTCCTCTTTTAAACTGTATATGCTAAACAGACTACGGACTTCCATTTCTCCCCCACAAATGCCCCAGGAGTTATTTCCCAGGGGGTTGGGGGAAGAAAAGCAAACATAATCTGAGACTGTATTTTAGATTTCTGTGCGACTGACATTAACCTAGTGCCTTATTTATTCTCAAGCATGAATTTTAAACAGTGACCACTATATATATGAGTATACTTCTGCTTACTGTAGAGTTCCATAGAACTTCTGATGGACCTTCCAGCTGAAAACTTGCATATGAGTGTCTACAGTTTTTATGTATTCTGCTCTCCCAAGCCACACAACTTTGATCACCCCCAAATCAAACCATTGACACACACTGTTAAATATCAATACTGTTGGCTTTCACTGCACTGCCACTGTCCACTAGCATACCAAGTAATTGAACATGCTTATGAAACCGCTGGAGAGGACGTGGAACATTCTGGATTATACCCATGCTCTGTAAACTGTACATTGAGGGTACCTGAAAATGATAAAAGTGAGGCACACTGAAAATGTCCCCACTGTCTTTGGAGGACCTTGTAAAGAGACATTTCAGGGACTTCCAAAGTCTTGTGGGACACAATGAAAACTGGTGTCTTTAAAAAGTCAAAGAAGACTCAGTAAAAGAAACGAAAGGGCTGTGGAAAAACGTTGCATCTCTGTAGCTCTGGCCCTACTTTTCCCATTTGGGCAGTATTTGTGCTGTTGGTTGTCTCACTTCTGATTTGGTTCTTAGTGAGATGGGTCTGATCACATTTTGGGCTGATCTTACCGTTTGAAAAACGTGTTTTGTTACTGCAGTTACTGGTTTGTTAAAAGTGCCTCAGTGAACCTGGGAGTGACAGAAGCTCATTTCCCGCCTGCCTGTGGCTATACTCAAGTGACTCTGATTCAGTCTGAGTTTTCGGTTAGCGTTTTTACTGAACTAAATTCCAAGGGGGGAAAATTAAAAGACTATAAGAATTTCTTGATAAGATCAGACCCAGGGTCCGTCTGTCTCAGGAATTCGATCCCAGAATCTGCTTTTTTATCATATGTAAGACCACCTGTGTGAGTTTTTGTCCAAAATCCATTCCATTATTATTAACATTTAAGGAATGGGAAAAAACTGCCTTCACTCACAACAGAACAGTCATCTTCTGTAATGAAAGATACTTTGTTATTGCTCACTCAAACTCAGTTCCTTACAAACAGCCCTAGATATTGTGGATCAATGGTCGATTCTTTGGTTTCCTGTACTTATTCTCAGTGACCTTGTGCACTTTACTAGAAGCCATTTTGAAGGAGAGATTAATGGAATGTTCATTTGGCCTAAGGCAGATTGGATAAATTAATCCATATTCAGCATTTTTGCATTTGCTGTGATTTAGCATATTTCCTTTTCCTTTTATATGTTGGTAACCAAATAGCTATTTATTATTTTCACCTAATTAGTTTAAATTGGTGGAAGATTTTCAATAGCCCCGAAGTCAATCCCAGTTCATAGCCTGCCTTTTCCATTTGAGAGAATTTCCATCTTTGGCTGAATTATGAAGATAACTGCTTTTTATGGTGACTAGCTAGGTAGGTATTCTTCCGAGGTTTCTTGAAATGGCAAAAACTGAATTTTCTTATTTTTGACCCATTGGCAGTCTTATATTTATGGAGTTCTATAAAAGGTCACTGATCACTTTTATGCTCCTTTTGGCAATTTGATGAAAAGAACTGTGAGATTTAATTGGCTATTATGCATTTTCTTTTGCTATGTTCAACTACTAAACTTCTAATTCTTTTACAAAGGATATCTTGAATTTTTAATGTTTCTTTATGTAAATAGGATAAAGTTGTACCTGGACATATCTATATTACTAACCTTAAGATACCTAAATAAATTGGTGTGATAAAGGGCTGAATTTGGAGACATCATTAAAAGTCTCAAACCTTTCATATAAGCAAGTGCTGAATTTTTTCAGAAGTAAATATGTGGTTTTCTTTTCCATTCTGTGAGGTGAGGCATTTATTTTTCTCTTCAGCTTGATCTTAGAAACAAACCACTCTCTTATGACTTCCAAGCTGTACTCGAAGTGATGAATTAAGTCTGCAGCTGGGCCAATGGGCTATGTTCCCAACATTTTGTATATTTGCCCAAAGAGGCATCTTAGTAATGATATCCCTGTCTTCATATATATATATATATATAAAGTTTGTTTCCACATATAAAGTTTGTTTCCAATATGTCTTCGTTTTGAGTAAATAACTGATAGGTGGTTTTTTTAGTGAAGAAAACTTTGTAGAGACCTGGCTGTATCTTCTGGCCCAGTGATAGAACTGGCATTTGTGGATATGATTTCAGCTGCCTCCTATACTTTCCCACCACGCTCTCTTCTTTCCAGACTTAAATCCATAATCAAAAACACCTGGTATCTACCTGCTCCATAAACCCATACTGAATCACAGGTTCAGAAGCTACCTTAACAGCCATCAGAATCAACTCCAAAAGCACAGGTTCCCTTCCCATTTTGCCAATCAGAAGTTGAGGGCCTGCTCATGTTTGAATGCTTGCTACAGTGCCTTCCACAAGACCCATTCAAAATGCAATTTTGTTGATTTGCTCATCTAAATCATGTTTGAGGAAAAGTCTTCTCTCTGAAAGAATGTGTGTGGTACGTGCATAAGGTGGGTACCCTTTTTGTAAAGAGAAAAAATCTGAAGAGGCATGCTTTTTTAAAGCTGTCATTTGAGAGTTTAGCAAAGGCTTAACAAAGCCAACTGAATCTGCATAGTTAATAATAATTTGATTTGATCAACATTTTCTGAATCCTTCAATTTATGGTCTTTTTTTTTATTGGGCTAACAGTTTGATGAGAGACAATTGTGTGCAAGGAGTCCAATTAAATCATGGTAAGGGTGAAGATTATTTACGATTTATTTTTATTTTATATGAGAGAAAAATTAGTAAGCGGAAAAGTTTTCCTTTTATAAAGTGGATACCTGGCTCTCAAACCCATTCCTTTTAGCTTCAGACATTTTGAGAAATTGTTAATTCCCTCATGGACTCTACTATGGGTAGTTATAAGGAATGGTTGAGAAATTCTGAGCTTATAAGATACAAACGCAGCCACACCTGGTTTCTAATTTAGAGTGTCCCCACATACGTATACAATAGGTCTTGGGAACATGACCTCAATTTCCAGGATTTAAAATATTGAAATAATATATGACTTTCCAATATAAATAGAGGAAAAAGTTATTTAAACACAACTCAGAAAAATATCTTCCAACAACATTTATGTGAGTCAAAGCTTAATCCATAATTTTACTTTTACTTAAAGGCAGAGGTTACCTGCTTCTTTAGAAAGTACGTTACTAAGGCAACATCGCCCCCCCCCCCATACACACACACAATGTAATAAAAGAATGCAGTACCGTAGTTTTGGGGAGATTACGGTATAAATAGAGCACTTTGAAAATCTTCCATGAGAAAGTGTCATTGTGAAACAAAAGCTGTTTTGTCCCCAGAAGCTGTATTATCCATACTTCATGAGTGGATCTATAGTTTTCCTGGATATCTGGAGAGAACACACTCATATTCCTGCATGAACAGAATCATGTTTTCTGTCATGTGAACTCTCCATGCTGGTCATAGTTAATTTTACCAAAGTTCATGCCTGACTCAAAGAAACCCATTTACAGGCTAGGGAGTGGCCTAGGAAAGGAGACATCTCTAGCCCTGGTATTCTGGTTGGATGGCCCCTGGCCCAGCCAACCAGAGCCCTCCTTCAGGGAGTCTGAATATGAGGCATGGAAAGTAAAAAAAATGAGTAGTGCTGAGAGCAGCCAAAATAGAGAGAGGAACGAAGTCACCCTAATGGTACCACCTTGCAACAGTAATGGCAACTACTTAACTTCTGCAGTTAAGACAAGTAAGAGTTCTTATTGATTCACTGTCTCTGCTCTTAGGTTACTGAAGTAATAATGGTAGATTTTTGAACAATGAGGCTGGACTTTGGGTTGCTTTCTTATCTTCCTTATTTTCTTATGTATCAACACAAATAAACTCACATTAATTGAGATGACCTGACTGCATGTCTGTTCTTTGCAATCCGGAGGGGCCTAACATATTTACTAAAGTTAAAGCTATGCTTATTTTTAGGTAGCAGGGAAGTAAATGATGAAATAAAAGAAGCACTATAGTGGGCGACTGGTTGGCTCAGTGGTTAGAGAATAGTGCTCATAACACCAAGGTCACCGGTTCAATTTCCACATGGGCCAGTGAGCTGTACCCTCCACAACTGGATTGAAAACAACAACTTGACTTGGAGCTGATGGGTCCTGGAAAAACACACTGTTCTCCAATAGTCCCCAATTAAAAACAAACCAAAAAAACGGCACTGTAGTGTACCATGTTTTGATTAGATATGGACTCCCATTAGAAATCTTCATATTGGCTAGCCCAGTGGCTCAGGTGGTTGGAGCGCCATACTCCTAACATCAAGGTCTCCAGTTCGATTCCCATATGGGCCAGTGAGCTGCGCCCTCTACAGCTAAGATTGTGAACAACAGCTCACCCTGGAGCTGGGCTGTGGTAGACTGCTGCAGGCTGCTGTGTGTTGCCACCAGCGGCCGGTAGCCAGTGTGAGTGGCCAGCAGCCAGCGTGAGTGGCCGGCAGCAGCCAGCAAGAGCTGCCATGAGCTGCTGTGAGCGGCCGACCAACAACTGGCGATCGACTGCCTCAGCCGGGGGGGAGCACAAGGCTCATAATACCAGCGTGGGCCAGGGAGCTGTGTCCTACACAACTAGACTGGGAAACAATATTTGAAAGGAGGGGTGAGGGGATGGGCGAGGCGGAAGAAGGGAGGAAAAAAGAAATCTTCACAGCAAATCACCTGGATCCAATGTATAAGTGTTAAATATCAAATCAATTGCAACCAAATACCCTAGACTCATAAAGATAAATTAGAAGTGTTGAAAAATGGACATTAAAAAGCCATTTAGAAGATGAGTACATGATAGACATAGAGATTGTTAGAGCTGGAAATAAAGTAACTCTTAAATTACAAACTCATCATTTTTATATGAGTAAAATGAGGCACAGAACACACACAGAGTTAAGTAGAGACAAGTGTTATAAACTTAGAAATTGTTTGTAAATATATATTTCAATGATTGGCTTAATGCAAACATTGCTAATAATAAGCTAAATATTTGGGGTAAATGGGTAGTTTACAGGGATTTGTAAAAGATGGAGGTGAAATTACCCCTAAGAGGGCTGACAAAGATAGATGGGTCTTTAAGATGTCATAGGAGGAATTGGAGGAGTCAGGGGTGGGGTCAAGACACATTTAGTCTGGCATCTCTTCCTACTAAATTTAGGAATGGATTAGTAATATCAGTAGAAGGCCTACAATCATGTGCTCTGTTTCACATGTAGCCTATAGGCGCTCATTCAGAAGTTAAAGAGGCTTCCAGTCAAGAGAGCAGAGTAGGTAAATACTTACCTCCTTTCACCGCCACATTAAAATTACAACTAAACTGCAAAACAACCACCACTGAGAATCGCCTGAAGTCTAGCTGAACTAGACTAGAAATCCTATGACTGAGGACATACAGAAAAAAGCTACCTCGAGACAGGTAGGAGGGGCTGAGACGCGAAAGGGGCTGGTAACACACCCATGTGTGGCAGTTAAAAATCAAGAGGGGTATCTCAGCTCTGGAGGTCACCCTTGAGGAGCAAGGGGTCCAAGCTCAAACACCAGGCTCCCCAGCCTAGGGTTTCAGTGCCAAAAAGAGAAGTCCTCACCACTTCTGGCTGTGAAAACCAGTGGAGATTGTGTTTGAGTGAGAACGAGGGTGGACATATGGGGAGGAACTGAAGTGTCTGGCTGCAGAATGAGGGCTGGACAGACAGCTTTCTCTCAGACAGATGTCCTGGCAGAAGCCATTGTTTCTTTGTTGAGCCCTCGGCTGTCCAGCATGCTGATGCAGGCGGCCACCATGTATGAGTCTCCATTAACTACCTAACTGTTCATCCCACCCTGGTGATTCCCTGATACCTCACCCCTATCAACTTGTGGGCCCACCCAAGCCATGTCCAACGTTTTTTTCCATATAAATGATCTGTCTTGGTTCATACTGTGGACTTTCCTAAAGTCTCTCAAAGGTTCCCAAGCCTCAAACAAGCAGCATCTGGCCTTGGCATGCCCCCGTACTTCTTGCTAAGCAGCCCAAGCCCAGCACTAGTGGAAATCACCTGTAGACCACTTTACAACTTATACCAAGTGGTCCCCGGCAGGACACAAGCAGCAGCTGATCTTGGCCTGTAACAGAGCCCCTCCCAAGAGGCCCCAGAACCAACAGACCCAGGGGTGAGCTTCAGACCACACCAGAGCACCACCTTCACAGATGACACATCCAAAGGAAAGACTGGGAAGACACCAGAGCCCTGCTAAATAAAGCAAATCCTGCTCCATAGTGTCAGCCCCTGTACAACAGCTCCTCCACTACAGTCACAGCCAGTTCTCACAATCAATCAGCCTGGGTGTCAGTCTCTCCCATTGACATGCAAGCAAGCATCAACCAAGGTTCAACAATTGATTATCTCAATAGATACAGAAAAGTCATGTGATGCAATTCAGTGTTGATTTATAGGAGACAAATTGTCAGCAAATTAGGAATAAAAGGCAACTTTTTTTAATCTGAAAAAGGGTGTCTATGAAAAAATATCAGAATAAACATCATAAATGATATCCTTCTGAAATTAGGAATTTAATAAGAATGTTGACTATCACCAATTATAGGCCAAAAATTACTTGAGGTTATAATCAGTGTATAAGGCAAGTGTAAATACACACATACATATGAATACATGACATAAGACTTCAAAGGAAAAAATAAAACTTTTTACTCACAGATGATATAATTTAGACTGTAAAAACATCCAAAGAATCAAAAGATAAACTCTTAGAATTAAAACTTTAGCAAGACCTCTGGACATAAGATCAACAAACTGATTTCTATATACCACCAACAAAGAAAAAATGAAATTTAAATTATACAGTTTACAATGGTATAAAAACTTACATGCCTAAGAATAAATATATTTAAAGATGTGTAAGACCTACGCATAGGAAATTAAAACGCATTGAGAGAAAAATAAAGAAAACCTAAATACATGTTAGGGTATGACACTTTTGGAGGTTATAAACTCAATATCTTAAAAATGTTAATTCTTCCCTGAAATGATCTATAGATTTTATGTAATTCCAGTCAAAATCCAGACCAGGTTTTTTATTGAAAATGATAAGTTGATTGTAAGACATATGTTAAAATACAAAGGACAAGATTAACCAAGGTAGCTTTAAAAGAACAAGGTGGGAGAATTCATCCTACTAGTTATTGAGATTTATTATAAAGCTACAATAATTAGGACAATGTGGTTTGGTGCAAGAATGAACAAATAGACAAATGGAACATACCAAAAAGTCCAGGAACAGACACATGCGTATATGAACAGTATATTTACAACGAAATAGGCATTGCAAAGAAAGAATTTACCTTTCAGTAAAATATACCATATTAGAACAAAAAAGAAAAAAAATTGACCCCCTACTTCACAGCACACACAAGAAATCAATTATAGGTGGATGGTAGATCTAAATGTAAAAAAAGAAAACAATGAAGTTTCTAGAAAATAATAGAACATCTTCCTGTACTTAAAATAGGGAAAGATTTCTTATACAGAACATATAAGTTACCACAAGAACCACTATAAAGGAAGTTGTGTATCAGATCAGACTACATTAAAATTAAGAAATTCCATTTACCAAAATACACCACTAAGAAAATGAAGACAAACCACAGAGTGGGAAAAGACATATACAAAAAATAATTCATAAAGGGCTCATATCCAAAATATAGAAGGAACTTTTAAAAATCAATAAGAAAAAGATTAACAATCCCATAGAAAAAGGGGCAAGAGGCTTGAAAAGGAACATCATAAAAGGTTATATACAATTATCCAATAAACATATGAAGAGATGGTCACCCTTGTGAATAACTGAACTATGTAGATTAAAACCACATGTAGATATATATATGACACTATCAAATTGGCAAAAATTTTAAAAACTGACAATGACAAATTTGGGGAGGTTGTCGAGCAACAAGAACTTTCACACACTGCCGAGAGGAGTACAATCTCATTGGAAACTGTCTTTTTTTATTATTATTAAGTTGAGCATGCTCGTGCCTGTGACCTCACAATGTTATCTTTACATGTAAAACCAATAGTTATAAATGTACATATATATTGAAAGAACAGCACTATTCATAATAGCCAAAAACTAGCAACAACAAAAAAGACCATCAATGGTAGAATGGATACATTGGGATTTATTCATACACAAAATTATTAAAAAGTAACGAAAATGAATGAACTCCAACTATATGTAACACTGTGGTTGAACCTCACAAATATAATGGTGGCCAAAAAAAGCCAGACAATACACACAAAAGATCCAGCATGCATCCATTGATCAGAAGTTCAGAAATGGGCAAAAATAACCTGTCGTGGTCAGGGTAGTGGTTCCCTTGAGGGGATGTAGGGTAGTGAACTGGAAAGAGGATGAGGGAGGTATCCAGGGTCCTGGTGCCACGCTGTGTGATGGCACTGGAGTTTGAAGTCAGGACTTTGTGTCTCCCAAATGTGAACTTTTTTGTTTTACATACCTACCTGGTCTAATACTGCCTTGCACAGCACCGATTTATTCTAATGTCACCTGTCTCTGAAATATTTCCCTTAAAATTATATACAAATGTAGGATAACTCACACGTATCTGTTAATATATTTATTTGCCAAACTCTAAGCACCGTTGGGTTCTCTTAGCCAATGAAGGCTAATTTATTTTATGTGGATTTGAAACAGTATGATATAAAATATAAAATCTTACATTATACGAGTGATAGGAAGATTTCCAAAATGGCCCAATGACCCCCATGTCCTAGCATTCACACAGTAGTATAACCCCCTCACTGTGAGTGTGGGCTGGATCTAGTGACGTCTAACTAATGAAATATTGGAAACTGATGGGATGTCACTTCGGTAAATAGGTTTCAAAATACTGCAAACTCCGTATTGCTGGCAGATTCTGTCTATTGTCTTGTTGGCTCGTGCATTTGAATGAAGCAGGCTGCCATGTTAGAAAGGTCCACATGGCAAAGAGTGGAAGGGGGCATCCTTTTCAAACAATAGCCAACAAGGAACTGAGACACTCAGTCCAACAGTGGTGAGGAAGTAAACTCCACCAACAACCACACAAAACTATTCCCCAGTCTAGCCTGGAAGAGACCTTAGACTTATACCTAGATGGCAACCTCATGAGAGACCATGAAACAGAGTCCAGCTCCACTTGTGCCCAGAGGCCTGATCTGCAAGAACCTTAACATAATAAATGTGTGTTGTTTAGAGCTGTTACATTTGGGGGTGATTTGTTACACAGCAAGACATGACTACAATACTCTGTTGAAATAATAGAACGTCTCCTCCTTCTGTTCTCACGATGCCTTCATATTTTTTATTTAAAGAATCATAATTTCAGAGTTAAAGGCCCAGTAAATTTTGAACTGTTTATCCTTTTGCCTCATGGACGTGTTATTATAATTTATAACTGAAGCATTTTTTTCCTTTGTTTTTCATGAGTTTCTGAAAGGCCTGTGTTGAATATTTACTGATTCCAGTGAATCATAGTCTTACCCATAAACACTAAGGTAAACACTTCAGCCTGGAAAAAATTTTATCATTTCAGAATTGTAGAGTGACTAAGATGTAAATAATGAAAAATGAGCATTTTGAAAAAAATGGGTGAGGACCACCCACGCTGCAGAAGAGGGTGTGAAACAAATTGACACAAGGGCAACTAAGCCAAATCTGAGGTCATATTTCCTTCACTGAGTTGTAAGCTAATTTCCAACCCAACTATGCTTGTCATTAAATAAAGATAGATGTTATGTCTGGACTGCTCTCTTTATTCTTTTATGATATTTAACCAAAAGTCCTAAATTTAAAAATTCGCATGTAAAATAGGCTGTGGGTTTGGAATTTTATTTTTACCTAGTGATTATTTCCTCTCCTGCCTAATGCTTATAAGTAACTGAACTGCAGTTATACAGCAGCTCTTACATGGACGTGATGGCACTTATACATAAATTGGAATTGACATATTTAGAAATGAAGATGAAAAGAGCAGTAAAAGGCTCTGTGATTCAAGCAGGAAAACTTTGAGTATTGGCATCTGGTTCCTAGGACATTTACAGGAAAATGGCTTTTTGGATAAATTATAGATCCAGACAAAGAGTATTCAGAGGAATCAGTAACTATGTGAGATCAGCTTCCTTCTCTTCCCTTCCCTTGGGTAGAGGGTAGAATGTTGGGCCACTCTGACCCCGCTCTCCATGGGGATGGATGAGCTTAAGTACCATGGAGACAACTTCCGTCTTGTAAATCACTGTGTCTCCAGCACTCAGCACACAGGTGGCTCAGAGTAGGCAGGTAACAAGCAATTTAAAAAAAAAAAAACATTTTTAATTTTTTGTCAATTACAGTTGACATTCAATATTATATTAGTTTCTGGTGTACAACGTAGTGATTAGACATTTATATAACTTACAAAATGATCACCTTAGTAAATCTAGTACCCATCTGATACCATACACAGTTGTTACAACATTATTGACTGTACTTTACATCCCCATGACTATTTTTATAACTGACAATAATTCCTTCCCCTTTTTCACCCATCCTCCTAACCCCTCTCCCATCTGTCAACCATCAAAATTTTCTCTGTATCTGTAAGTTTGTTTGTTTTGTTTGTTCATTTATTTCGTTTTTAGATTCCACATATAAGTGAAACTATATGGTATTTGTCTTTTTTGTCTGACTTATTTCACTTAGCATAATACCTTCTATGTCCATCCATGTTGTTGCAGATGGCAAGATTTCATTCTTTTTATGTCTGAATAATATGTGTAACTTCTTTATCCATTTGTCCATCAGTGAACAGTTAGGTTGCTCCCATGTCTTAGCTATTAAATAATGTTGCAATGAACATAGGGGTGCATATATCTTTTAGAATTAGTGTTTTGGATTTCTTTGGATAAATACCCAGAAGTGGGATTGAATAATCAGTTGTTGAATGAATAAGTGAGTGAATTGGTAAATGGAGGTAGCAAGCTTTCAAGACCATTTTCTTACGTGCAAATTAAAGCGATATGTGAATTCACATAATTTTCTTTATGTGAATTGTTCATAAAGGAAGCTGCTTTTAAGCCATAATGCGTTTTTGGCTAATTTGCCTGTAAGCCCCAGGGGAGAGACTTTCAGGATTTTACACATTCTTGATCAGCTATTTGAAAACCATACAGCAGTGTTACTAAACAACCTGTTCAGGAGTCGCTCTTCCAGATGAAATCCCTCGATGAGATACATAGTTTCCACAACAGCACATGGTGTCTGCAGATTTTCCTGGTTCCACTGGTTTGGCCTCATTGGGTACTGTGGACATCACTTGGATTTGCGGACTAGAAAGACCAGCTGGCTGCTATAACTGGGCTGTCACCAACGTTCAGATCCCATCTGTCAGAAACACCCTGAAGTGACTGGGCCTGAGGGGGAATTCACTTCGAATAACCAAACTCAAGTGACTCATGCAGAAGCCAGAGTACTAACTATTATAGTTCACAATGAGAAATTTGATTTCCAATATTAGCCTGTCTGTAATTCTCTCTTCATCGGGGAAGCGATCTGGAGAACCTGTTGTAAGCATAAGCTTCCTTGGTGAGTGTGGAAATCCAAATCAAAGGACTTGTGTGGACATAAGGACACGCTTGCCAAGGAATCAGAGCAACCCTGCTAGCTGGCTGGAGCCTTACCCCTACTCCTTAACAGTGGTGTAGACACCCTGACAACTTTTTGCTTTCTGGGCTTCTCTTTATGTCCATGCCTTCCTTCAGGCAGGACTGCTTCAGTTAGAGAGATGAGCAAGGCTTTTCTTCTGAATTTAAGGCAGCTCGAATCAGCGTCTAGAGAGAATTATCCTCCTCCATCCCACACATACAGACAAATGCACGCAGACCCTTATCCACACCTCCTCCATCCATCCTACCTTATACCTTCTATCACAGTGATGGGTCCCACATTCAAACGTGATGAACACCCACACCAGAAACCTATGAGATACCATTGCCTCCCATTCCTATCTACCACCAATTAGGCAACTAGCAATTTTAACCCCTCTCCCTACAGTATTTCCAAATCTGCTCATACTGTACATTCCCAATGCCCTATAGCAAACCCCCCTTGTCTATCATCTTCTTTCTGGCATGGAAAACAATCTTCCTGTCTCCAGTATTGCGTGTGTCCAGAGGAGCTGGGGAGCTCTTCCCAATATGCTCATTCGACCATAAACTGACCACTCTTAAGATAGTTTGCTGGTGCCCCCACTTATTGCAGGATGAAGCCTTATTTCTTTAGCCTGACACATGAGGAGTTCAGATCCGACTCTTGCCCCTGTCACACTCATCCCTGCCCTTTATAGGCTGCCCCTCCCTGACCCCCCAGTCCACAAGACCTGGCTGGTTTCTAGATTTATCTCACTTTCTTATACTCCCAGGCTTTTTCTTCTGCTGAATCTCCCTTTCCCTGTGTCTTCTACTTGTCCTTATGACTTAGACCCTCTCCTCTTCCCTGGCCTCCTTCCTCTTCCCCCAGCTGAGCGCAGTGCTCACCTGCCACGCTCCTTGGGCATTCCCATCACAGCCTTTATCATATAACAGGCGGTATGCTTGTGGATCCCAGCAGACTGTGGTGTCTTTGAGAGCAGCCCAGGACTCAATAAATGTTTGTGGAGCCAATTAATAAATAAAATGTGTCAATTACAGTGAAAGATATTCCAGAAAAATGTGGCTTTGCATATTGGTTTGGCCACTTATTAGCTGTGTGATCTTGGGCATCTTAATATCTCTGAAACTGTTTTCTCATCTGAAACAAAGGCATCATAAGAGATGCTTTTCAGGGCAATTTTGAAGGTTAGCTCACTGCCTGGGCTTTACTAACTATTGGATTCAATTTAGGTTTTATCTTTTTCTATTTTTATTAAACTCATTGGGGTGACGTTGGTTAATAAAATTATACATGTTTCAAGTATACAACTCTACAAATATTTCATCTATATATTGTATTATGTGTTCACCTCCCAAAGTCAAATCTCCTTCCATCACTATATATTTGATCCCCTTTACCCTGTTCAATTACCTTCCCTCCCATCTAACTCCCTAGTAACCACTAAAGTGTTGTGGGTGTCTATGAGTTTTTGCTTGCTTGTTTTAGGTTTAATTTTGTCCAAGCTCAATCTGCGCTCCTGAAAGCTCTTAGGCCACAGCATTGCTTGTGTGGCACAATCATGCTTTCCTGAAGCCAAACACTGGTCATGGTGGGTGGGGTGCTTTTTCTTAAGTCTCCTCTGCTAGTATTCAAAACAATCGAGCATTTTTTGTGATCAGTTCTACTAGTTTCTTGCTTATCAGATAACTTATTCCCAAGTAATAGCTAGTCACTTCACTTTAGCCTCCAATTTATTAACTAAAAATGTGTCCTTCACCTGAGAGATTGATTTGGTTGTGAAGGTCATTTTTAAAAACACACAGAAAAGCATTTTAGTCTCAGACCTGCAGCAAGTGCTGCGGCTGGCCTCCTTCTGCACTTCAGGACCACATCACTCACGGAGTGCTAGGTCTCATCTATCACCTCAAATCCACATTCCAGGTGCTTGAAATGGAAGGACCATCATGACAGGTCCTGTACTTCTCCCCTCAAGAAGGTAATGGTCATGCCAGAGAATTTTCTGTAAGTACCACCTTATTTTCCTTATTATCATGTTTCTCTCACCATTTTCACTGTCCTGCCACTTTCTTTCCCATGGAAGTGGAGTATATGGGGAAGAAGGGACAAGAAAGGAGAGGTAGCCATTTATCCAATCCCTTCCCCGCCCCTCTCCTTCCCTCTAACTCCTCTCCAACTCCAATAAGTTTCAGGAAAACCAAGAATTCGAATCTTCACAGGCCTCTTAAATAGGACCTAGCAAATGTTGGACCCATTCTATCAGCACTCAGAGACACCCTAATCTAGAAGGATGCGACTCCAGACTGTTCACCTAGAGCAGGCTCATCTCTGAAAAGAGGTCACTATGGAAACATGACATGTCTTCTTTCCCAGAATAGCCTCTCCAGGTCCTGTGGTGCACATCTCTGGGCCTGGGTTGAGCACGAAGACCAAGAATGTGGCATGGCTTAACCACAGAGGATGCTTTGATATACAGGACTCTCAGGAATCAAGGATGCTTTTCCCAGGTGAAAGAGATTCCTTGGAAGATTAGGGAGGGATACTTTGAGTATGCAAATAGATTCAAATCAGGGAGGAGAAACACAAAACAGCTTAATAATATCTCATTTCTAACACCCAATTTACAATTGGGGTTTTCCACATACTGAAATATCTTCTTGAATAATTATGTGCTTTCCTTATATATTTAAAATATTTCATTACGACAAAGCTTTGCATAAATGCTGAGGCAGTACATATAATTTAATAATTTGAAATGCTGTGTTTTTCTTAACTTTGGTTTTTAAAGAATGCTACGGTTTTTTACAGTATGACAAACCATAACACTATTTTGGTGTCTATGCAAGAACTGGGACAGTATCCTCGCACTTTATTTTAATAGCTTACTATATTATAGCTGCTAAAATGTATTACTGGATATGTTCTGATGTAATATATTTTTTAGAAATGTGTTTCAAGAAAAAGATTTCTATTTGCCTCTTTGAGAAGGAACAGATGATTTTCTTATCATAGCAATACTTCTATAATAAAAGAATGTGGACATCTCTTCTCTTGCCACAAATCCTACTGGAAACAACTTTCCCAAAGAGTGCGTTCGTAAGTTAAAGTTATTTCAATTCTCATAACAGAAAAACCCAGAGTATTCTCCCCAGTACATGGCTTCAACCTGGTCTAAATTCATTTCTTGACCAATGACAATCCGGTGCAGATGTTTTGTTGGGCTCCTCTCACCCTCCTACGCGTCCTGAGAATCCTCTTTGTTCTCACAGTAGACAGAGAAAAGAAGTTCCCCTGCGGAGTGGATCGACGTGGAAATGGCACAGATCTCAGCGATGTGGCTCTCCTGACTTACAAATGTGGTCTAACTGTATATCCAGAAGGAAAAGAAAATGGGTTTTGGTGGACATGAGCAGTCTCTGTTTCACTGAGTGACAGGAATGACTGAATATACACTAATTCAGAAGGAGTGAACTAGATCAGGAAAGGGAGAAACAGTCCTGTTGCCACAGACTGTCCTAGCTGTCTGTCGGTGGAAAGCCTCAGAAACCCATACATTCTAGATTTCTTTACCATAAGCATTCCCAAAGCAGGGCTCTCCTGCTATGAGCCTCCATAAGTAGTACTCTCCTCTTTACAAATACCGTGAGCGTGTTTACCCGGAGGTCTCGTTAACATCATGCCTACAGGGATATTAAACGGGTTACCCACATCTTATTTCTTTCCCTGAAAACATCCCTCCTGGTAATCAGGAGGATGGATCAAAAAATTAAGTTGAACTCCAGCTGCTTTCATTTCTTCCTTCCAACCATCGCCCCTAGAGTAAAACTCCAATGACCTTAACTATTGTGCAGTCATCCCTCATCCCTTCTCTTTACCTCTCGGTTCACGCCACTCCACCTCACTGTTTCTCACTGGTCAAACTTATTCCTGCCTCAGGATTTTTCCTGCTGCTCTTCCCTCTGAATTCCTCCTCAGATCCTGCCACAAAAAAACAATGCCCCCTTCTTCACACCCCACCCCTGTTTCTTTGTGTTTTTCTCCATAGCATTTACCCCACCTGATAATGTTGTATATTTTATTTGCTTGGTTTTTAAATTATCTATCTTCCTCTCTAGAATGTGAGGTCCGTGAGGGCAGTAATTTTTACTGATCTATTTATGCTGTACCCCAAGAGCTTAGAAGAGTGCTTGATACATGAGCATTGACCAGCGTTGAATTAATTGTCAGGATCTTGAGGTCGCTGTATCTCCTCCGCCCCTTGCCAGGCCTTGTTCAAAGCTGAGATACAGATGAAAGGGTGAGGGTTTGTCTTGGTGTACGTGCTTCAGCTTCGTGTTTCCACTAGGATTCTGTCCTCAACTCATTTAGTCTCTCTACTGGCATTCCAAAGCATTACAGAAAAGATTTGGAACGGCTAATTTGATCAAAGTTTTGTGCCTTTACCTCATTCATGTTAACCTCTAAAACTGACTCCCTTCCACTATACCCAATAAAGCCAAAAGAGTACTAATGTTATGTTAGACAAGTCATGTGCTAAGGCAATTGTAAAGCCTTTGTCACAGGGGTTTACAGATGAATCATTTGATGTTATTGTTTTCTCTATCATTAATGTTTTGTGCTATATGAGATCTGAACAGTTCAAACAGGGGGGAAAATCCTTGTTTCTATAACTCTATCCCATGTACTTTGCCTTATGAGTCAATACCCCCAAGTGTGAAAGATGAATCAGATCAGTGAGTCCCAAAGATTGTTCCAAGGACCTAAGGATGAAGAACCACAGTGCTTGCTTTGCATACAGAAGGCCACCATGAACATGTATGTGTGTCTTCTGGCTCCATCTGTCTTCCTTCTGCCTCATATAAATGTCTGTGAGCCAACAATAGGTCCTCTCTTCCCTCTATGTAAGTATGCTTACCCAACCAAAGACACCTGACATGACAAAGATTTCCAAGACAGCCCACAGACTACATGGTAAGATACCAATGGTCATCCTTGGCTTTTTCTATATCCTAACTAACTTTATAACTGGGGGCACAGAGGCTGCGTTTTTTTGTTTTGTTTTGTTTTCTTGTTCCATAGTGTCTTTCTGTAACCTGAACAAAGCAGAAAAGTTGAAACTAAAGGAACCAAAACAAATGCAGGTGTACTCATCTTGGATATTCCTTCTGCTCCTCAAGCCCAGGAGCTAAGGTAACTTTCATCTCCCAGAACGAAAACAAATATTCCCTTACCCCCATGCCCTCACAAGGAGAATATTCAGAAGCCAAGAACTGGGGTGTCACTGGTGTATCCTTCCCCAGAAACTAACACTTCCAAGTCCCTTGGTCATTCTTACTCCCCTCCCTCAATTTCAAGCCTCCATTTGGAGAGTCATGTCTTCACCTTTAAAGCTGACTTATAGGATATGTTTAGAGAAGAAAACCTTCTTTCATCTTAGACCATGTGATGAGTGGAGTTTTAAACCAACATTGAACTAGACTTGGGGTGCTGCAATGATTCAACTAGTCCATTATTCAAAATCAGTTTGGTGAGATAAACACACAACAAGAATCAGAGGTCACACTATTAATTATCCTGGTAATGATGGGAGAAGAAATGGGGTAAGAGGAGAAAGTCAAGGCAGTAGAGAAGAGATACTAGTGTTTAAATGGACCATTGCAAGATGTTGACAAATGAGATGGAGAAGAAAGTCTTTGACCCAGAACAGACTGTATGACCAATGTCTCTGAGGTAGGGATGAAGTACTAGGCACATAAGGATAGCAATGACCTGTCATGGGGGGATGGTTGAGGTCATGGAGATGTTCACCCACAGGTGAAAAAAACCTAGAGGGACCTGAGAACTGTCTTTGGTGTTTATAGATCTTTTAGGTAGAAAAGGGATTCAACCTCAATATGTTTGGAACTAGGATTAATGGAGAGAAGCTACAGAGCGACAGATATTAGCTGAATAAAAGGAAGTTATTTTCCAAAAGTAGAACTGCTCAAGGAAATTCAGAATTGAAAAGGCACTGTCCTAAGAGGTTTTTAGATATAGGCTGGACACAAACGTGGAAGGGAACTGACAGAAATAGTGTTATAAGGAGATCCTTGTTACTCAACGTGTGGTGTACAGACCTAGGACTTGCAGAAAATGCAGAACCTCAGGCCGCACTCCAGGCTACTGAATCAGAATCTGTGTGTAAACAACATTCCCAGGTGGTCTGTACACACATTACAATGTGAGAAACAGTGCTGTAGATGAATGATCTTTGAAGTTCCAAAACCTAGGATTTTGTGTGTGGTGGGAAATAAAACTAGAAAAGGAGATTGGAATTAAACCAGAAGAATCTTGAATTCAATTCTAAGGAGTAAGGACTTTTTTAGGCATCAGGGGAGAAAATGTTCAACTCATTTTTCTGGCAAAGGAATGTGCCATGATCAGATTCTAAATTATTTTCCACCTGTGTGTATAGTTGAAAGCCTATCATTGACAAAATAATTATTTGTGTTGTTATAAACAGCTTCCAAGACTTTATTTATCTCCCAGGTAACCTGCTTGTGATTGTCTGAAAAGCCTGAGAACAGGAGGTTCTATTTCTCAAGGAAATGGATATTGATTCCCTATCTCAACTTTCAAAGTCACTCCACTGATGGTTTTCATTATCATTCAGTGCTGACAAACCCATTCATATCTGGAAGCATCCACCTCAAACTGTCAACACTGTGTACCTCTGAAAGTTGGGATTAAAAAAGATGGGGAAGGGAAGAGGATTTATTTTTTCTTATGTACCCTGTATTATTTGGCTTATTATAACAAGTATGTATGATACTTTTCCTCACTGCAACCAAAACAACTCAAAAACAAAAGCCCCAAATCTACAACATGCTGATTAAAGAGAAGGAAGTACCTACTAAGTTCTTGCAGTTTTTTGCTCGACATTCTCCATCATTAGCAACTGAAATTATTATTAGCTACTGTCCTGGGTGATCTTCATCTCCACTGGTATGTAACAGCTATTCACCTAGGACAGAGTGACTAGAAGACAAATGAGAGAAGAAGGCCTGGTTGTCAGATATGGCAAATCCCTACAGGAAGTGCCTTTCCTGGCTATCACCTATACCAGCTTGGGGTCTGCTACGTAGCACACGTAGAAAAAGGCACATCTGCTTTGCTATAATTTCCCTGGAAGTTTGAGTCTCCTAAGTGTACTGATATTCAATATAGGGAAAAGAAGCCTAAAAATATCATTGCCCCACGTTTTACATCTTGCAAAGGACTTTAACATATTACATTTCAATTGCTCTCATAGAAATGTGTGGTATATACTTAAAGGCAGATGTTTTCATTAGCATTATCATTACAGCGTTTTAGACTAAGGCCAGGGATCTCAAAAAGGTTAATTAAGAAAAAGAATGGGAGGACTTTCTTATACCATTATTTGCTCTTGAGTAAATCATATTTAAAATATTCACTTGTGATTTAAAAATATCAACTATAATTTTTTGTAATTAGTGTTTATTGAAGTGATAATTGTTAGTGAAGTTACATAGATTTCAGGTGTACAATTCTGTAATGTATAATTTAATATATATAGTCTCACGATGTGGAGTACAGCATAGGCAACAGTCAATGGAATTGTAACAGCTGTATACCATGTCAGAGGGATAGATTGGGGGAGGGGTGTTATCACTTTGTGAGGGGTGTAAATGTCTAACTATTACATTGTTTTGTACAGCTGAAACTAATAATGTGTGTGTGTATTTATTTGTGAAACAACAAAAAAATGATCTTATAATTTACTTCTCTACAAAATAATCCCATAATAGGAAGGATAAGCATAATTGCTATTCTCTGTTAAGCCCATATGTATGCCAGACACTGCACATGCATTACTGCTAATTGTTACCTAGAAAGTAGGCATTATTATCCCCAGTTTAGAGGTAAAGGAAGGTTCGGAGTGTGTAAACACTGTGTCCATGGTTATCATTTTCAAAGCTGGATTCAAATCCTGCTTAACCTCCAAGTCCATGTTTTGTCCCCAACAACACAGCTTCTTACCATGAATCCCCTTACTGCTGGGAGAATCTGGCATTGCAGGAGGAAACATCTGTCCCAAACATCTGCATCCAGGCTCCAGTGAGCTTGCACTATCTCTACCCTCCATTGTCTGAGATTCCATCCTTTGAACAGACTGTCAGATCTCTTTTTCCCGTCAAGTCACAAATAGCTAATATCAAATTCATTTTTTATCCACAGGTTCCACAGGTTCCCAAAGTGGAATTCAAATCGAGTCTTGAGGTTCTCTTGCACTGATGTTTTTTCCTCCTAAGAACCATCCATTTTACCTACTCACTGAACTCTTGGCTGCATCGATATTCATTATGTTATTTAGAGAAAAAATATTAGAGGAAAAACAATTTGTGATGCCTTGTCTGATCGCTAACAAAGATGGATAAAACGGAGGCCAATACATTAGGGCTGGCAGACAAATGTTTAAATGCACTTGGCTCCTGTACTCCAACTGTCTGCTCTGTGGACAGCAAACGATGCTATAAGGTGGAGTGCTGCATCCTGAGGGTGAGTCAGCAAAGGAAACCTGTGCTTAGTGAAATAAAGATCCCGAAGTCTGCCAGTGTTGATCAGTGCTGTCCTTGGAAATCCATGATTTAGGAGGAACTCCTACCTATTCCCCCCATAATCACCCCTAAAATCATAAAGCAGAGTCTACAGGATTGGTGAGGTTTTCATGAATTTTAGGTGGGAGATCTAGAAAACCCAAAATGTCAAACCCAACAGCTCATGAAGCAAGGCATTCCTCCACTGTAGGTAGGAAATCAGGCATCTCACATGGTCATAAAGATCCAGTTAAATCTTCCAAATTAAGTAACAGTATTGGGAAAGACTTGTAATTGTGAAATGGAAGCACAGAAACCATACAGGCTTCATGCTACAGTGGAAAGAGGAAGGGCCATGGAGCCCAGGATTCTTCTTGGATGCTGGCCTTGGCCTTGCTACTCTGTCTGCTGGGTGCCAACGGGCACGGCAATTCTTTCTGAGTCCCAATTACTTTATTTGTAGAAAGAGAATAATGCCCGCCTTGCCTCAGCATTGACTCCTTCTGAAAATCAAATGAGATAATACATTTGAAACTCCTACACAAATGTTCTTTATGATTAAACTGAAAAAAGTCACCCATTTTTCATACAGAGCCCAGGAGGCTAAAAGGGTGGCATTCTCCATACAGATGGTAGCTGTGATTTCTACTTTCCATCATGCCTTCAGGTGGATGTAGCCAAAGCACATAATGATGCCGAGTCAGCAGGGGGAGTATTTAGTCTTTTTCAAATTTATGCATCAAGATTTTTTTTTAAAAAAGTATTATATTTACAATTGGAAATTTATTATATTTACAATTAGGAAAATACCTTCATAAGCAGCCGGCAGTAACGCTGTGATGACACACATCAGCTGGAGTCAAGGCAACAAAGCAGAGCGCTAAACCCCTGCACATCAGATGTGAGTGGAATTTTCAAGAAAGAAAAAGTTCTGAGTAGAGAGAAGGGCTGAACCACACAGGAATTGGCAAGACACACAATTTCAGAAATGACTGAAGGATTTTTGAAGAGGAATAGCTAACCCTGCACTTTCAATTGCTTGTGTTGCTATGATATAAATCTCTCTGCAGCCCCCAGTTTTCAGTAAATCATCTACACTTATAAATGAATGTGCTGAGACAATCTCATTTGGGGAAAGCAAGAGCCTGAAGCCAGAGGTGGCCGTGAGAATATAAACCCATGGGAATTCACAGGAATCTTGGTGAACATTCGTGGGGTTGCTGGGCGAAGCAAAGTGACTTCAGCAGACCCCTGAAATACCACATCCTTCTCTCTCCAGCTGCTCTCTTGGGAAGACATTTTTTAAATTTATTTTTGATTTATAGTTGACATACAATATTATATTAGCTTCAGATGTATAATATAGTGATGAGACCTTAGGAAGTGATCACCACGGTAAGTCTAGCGGTACCCTTCTGACACTATACGTCACTGTTATGACATATTCTCTATGTTGTACTTTATATCCCCATACTATTTTGTAACTGGCAATTTGTACTTCTTCATTCCTTCACCTTTTCACCGAGCCTCCAACACCCATCCCATCTGGCAACCATCAGTTTGTTCTCTGTATCTATGAGTGTGTTTCTGTTTTGTTTGTTTGTTTGTCTTGTTTTTTAGATCCGTCATATACATGAAATCATGTGGTATTTGTCTTTCTCTGCCTGACTTACTTCAGTTAGCATAAGAGAAGACTTTGAAATGCACTGAAGAAAATCAAGAAAACATCAGAGCCAGGAAAAAAGTGGACCCAAACCAAGACTCAGTACAAAGCACCTACATACGGTGAAGGGCACTGCTGTCTCCTCAATAGATGGCTGTTCGCCACGGTGACCATTTCAAACCTTTCCTAGGCTCCTCGAACCCTAATCCCGTCTCTCTTCATCGCACTCTGGCTGAGGCCAGCCCCCACCTGTGCTCCAGGCTCTGTCTCCTCCTGCCTCATGTGCCTTAAATAGCATCCCGCTTTCTCCCCCGTCTTCATCCTCTTCCTCACTCGCTCCTCCTTCTCCATGGAAACACAGGTTTCTCCAGTTCCCCGGCAACACCTTGTCTCCAGTTATTGCTTGCACTTCACTTCCCAGCCCAATTTCCAAACACACATTTCCTCACCTTCTGCATCCTTTTCAACGCCCTATAACGGTGGCTTTCCCATCTTAGCTGATGTTAACTGACCTTGCTGGCTCTGATTTCTTCAAACACCTCCCTTTAAAGGCTTTATCTTAAAATTATTGGGCCGGCCCAGTGGCTCAGGCAGTTGGAGCTCTGTGTTCCTAACTCCAAAGGCTGCTGGTTCGATTCCCACATGGGCCAGTGGGCTCTCAACCACAAGGTTGCCGATTCAAAGTCCTGCAAGGGGTGGTGGGCTCCGCCCCCTGCAACTAAGATTGAACATGGCACCTTGAGCTGAGCTGACTCCTGGGTGGCTCAGTTGGTTGGAGTATGGGCTCTCAACTACAAGCTGGCCAGTTGGATTCCTCGAGTCCCACAAGGGATGGTATGGTGGGCAGCACCCCCTGCAACTAGCAATGGCAACTGGACCTGGAGCTGAGCTGCGCCCTCCACAACTAAAGCTGAAAGGACAACAATTTGACTTGGGAAAAAGTCCTGGAAGTACACACTGTTCCCCAATAAAGTCCTGTTCCCCTTCCCTAATAAAACCTTTAAAAAGAAATTATTATTGGCATTTGACAAAATCCACTGCTTTCTCATTTGAAACATTTGTTCTCTTGGTTTTCCTTGGTTTCCACCCCACTGCGAGCTCCTAGATTTCTTCCTAAGTCTGGGGCTTCTCCATCTCAGGCTCCTTTGTGAAGTCACTAAGATGTAGAACCCTCTCAAGGTTCTTCCCAGGGCTCTCTCCTCTCCTCTCCTGACTCTCTTCACTTTACCTGCTCTCTCCAGGCAATTTTAGGCACTTCCCGGCATCAGCAATACTTCCAGATGCTCATATTCCATTTCCCATTGAACATGAATACTTGGATGTTTCATCTTCCCCTCCAACCTCCAAGAGTGAATCTCCTTCCCTCAGAAGCTGCTCCTTCTCCCAGGCTCCCTTCCCACCCTCACCCTGTTAAGGCAGCTAGAAATATGCATTTCTTTCTCAGTTTCTTAGTTCTTCTCTCTCCCCAAACAATAGCCAAGTCTTACTGATTCAATTTTGTGGGGACAGAGTCCCCGAGAGCAGTTTCCAAGCTCTCAGCCTCACATGGAAAGGTGCTGGCTCGGGTAATAGATGGCCATCAGCTGTTACCGGTTAGCCATTAGCCACTAATATAACTGCCATGGTTAAGTTAGCAAGCGCGATTGCGGATTGCAGTTAGCAAGTGAGGTGCGTTGACAGAGAAGCAGACAGCAGGTTGCAGATCCTGTGGCTCCTGCTCTCTGTGTCTCCAACCCAGCCGCCAGCGGGAATATAGTGGTATGTCTCCCCTATCTATGGCTCCATGGGTGTTCCTTTCTGGCCTCACCATACCCTGGGTTCTTATGCGGGGAGTGGGACTAGAGACCCCGCATGACACCCCACATGACAAACTTCCTCAGTATCTTTCTAATCTGCTCACTTCTCACTCCACAACCACAGATCCTGCCACCGTCATCTCTCACCAAGGGCATTCCAGCAACTTCTTAACTCATTCCCTATCCCTAGCTTTGTCTCTTCACATTAGTGGATTAATTCTCCATACTGCAGCCAGAATGATCTTTCTAAAGCAAAACTCTTGTTACTCTTCTGCTTAAAACCTTCAACGGCACCACAAGCTGCTCTTCAGATACATTTCAGACTTGTTACTCTGACTGAAGACCACTGAAGATCTGACCTCTGTACCCTCTCCCATCTCTTCACCCTGTTCCATTCTCTTCCCCTAAAATGTGTCTTATTCTTTCTCACATCTCGGTCACCAGGTGCAGGGTCTGCCTCATAGTGTTGCACAGTGTATATTTCTTGGATTAACAGTTCCAAATTGGATCATGTGACACCCTGGATAAAACCCCTTCCTGCTCTGTGAGGCAAATAGAGTGCAGGTGTATTAATTTCCTAGGGCTGCTGTAACAAAGTACCACTAACTGGGTGGTTTAAACAACAGAAGGTAATCGCTCACCGTTCTGGACTCCAGAAGTCCCAAACCAAGGTGTCAGCCTGGTATGTTTCTTCTGGAAGCTCTGAGGGAAAACCCATTCCATGCCTCTCTCCTAGCTTCTGGAGGCTGTCAGCAGTCCTTGGTCTCCCTTGTCTTGTGGGTGTTTTGCCCCAATGTCTGCCTCCATTTTCACATTTCTTTGTCCCCTGTATTTCTGTCTCAAATCTTCCTCTCATTTCTCTTATCATTGGACTTAGGGCCCATCCTAATCCTAATGTGAGAAGATCTCACATCTTGAGATCTTCTTTATTACATCTGCAAAGGCTCTTATTCCAAATAAGATCCCATTCTAAGGTTTTGAGTGGACACATCTTCTAAGGGACATTATTCAGCACATGACAGGAGGATTGGGGGTGGGGAATGTTTTATGGCCAGTTACAGGTCCTGAGTCAGTCCTTTATGTACAAACCACCCTCACTCAGTATGTCTCAATTTTTCAAAACCTTAAAAATCTTCATCAATTTGTCAGAAATTTAATCTTTATTTTTAAATGTTGCATTTACTTTATCCTGAATAAAGTTGCAGATATTTTCATGTCTATTAACCATTTGATTCCCTTCATAGGTGAATAATCTTTTCATGTGCTTGTAAATAAATGGCTATAAATTCCCTATTTCTGAAAATGACAGTGAGATGATAGTCCAAGCTTAAAAAAACTATTTAAAATTCGAACTCTAGAAATGTACTTTATGACAGTCTTGCAAGTCTTTCTACTTTAAAAAAAATATTTCACCAATCCTACCTGTGCATACTCTCAGACATGCCACCAGACCCTTTTTTATTCGCTCGAAAGGACCTATTATACTGTTGCTCCAATAAAGGAAAATATAAAAATCGGCTGTGGCTAAGGCAAGAGGTTGGGCTGACCTTCTGGTGACCTTCTATCAATATGTGTGGCCTTTTGAATGTCCCTTCATTTCTTCGAGCTTTGGTTTATTTGTCTATAAAATAGAAATCACAACTTTTTTCTCCAGAGATGATATGAAGTGGTAAAGGAGATAATGTGAAACTGCCTAGATAGTTGTGGTATAAAATAGTCATTTCACTCAATGTGATGTATAGATGATGTAGTATAGAAATGTACCCTTGAAACCTATGTAATTTTACTAACTATTGTCACTCCAACAAATTGTAATTTTTAAAAAAACAGTCATTGAAGAAATGTTAGTTTTCTTCCCATTCCCCATACTGGGCCCAGATGTAAACTCCAACATGAAGGGTTTGGGATAGGTGATCTCTGAAATACCTCCCACTCTATGAAATTTTTAACACACAATTACCACCAAAATCAGTGACTGTGAGACTGAAGGTCAAACATGACAGAGTTGTTGTTGGAGCAACCTTTCTGGGTAGCCGTGGTATCAATAGCTTTTAACAGGCACATACCCTTGGACTTAATAGTTTAGTTCTAGGACTTTATCGTATGGAAGTTATTTGTCTTGTTAGTAAAGATTTATCTTTAAAAATGTTGATCACAGTATTGTTTTTAATCAAGAAAATTGAAAAATCCACTCTAATAATGAAGAAATAGTTAAACTATGTAACATCTAGGCCACCTCTAAAGGAGCTGTTGTAAAAAGAACTTACTGACATAGAAAAATGTTCTCAGTATAGTGTTTATTAAAAAAAAGAAAGAAAATTAAATAGAATATATGCCCTATGATCGTAGTTTTGTTACAAAAACTTAGACCTCTATATGTAGAGGCAAATGTTATACACCAAAACAATAATAGTGGTTGTTTCCAATCTTGGCTATTGTAAATAATGCTTCAGTGAACATGGGAATGCAGATATCCCTTGGAGATACTGATATGTTTTTTTAATTTTATTAAATTTATTGGAGTGACAGTGGTTAATAAAATTATATATGTTTCAAGTGTACAATTCCATAATAGGTCATCTGTATATTGCATTGTGTATTCATTTCTTTCAGCTATATATCCAGAACTGCAATAGTTGGATCATATGATAGTTTTATTTATAATTTTTTTTAAGAACCTCCATACTGTTTTCTACAATAGCTGTACCAATTTACATTCTCACCATCAGTGCACAAGAGTTCCCTTTCCTCCACATCTCCAACACTTATCTTTTGTCTTTTTGATAATAGCCATCCTAACAGATGTAAGATGATATCTCCATTTGGTTTTGCTTTCCATTTCCCCAATGATTAGTTTTGTTGAGTAATTTTTATGTACCTGTTGGCCATTTGGCAGGTCTTCTTTTGAGAAATATCTGTTCAGGTCCTTAGATCATTTTGTAATGAAGTTATTTATTCATTTGCTGGTGAGTTGAGTTCCGTGTATATTTTTGATGCAAAATAATGGCCCCCAAAGATATTGACATCCTCACCCCCACAAACCTGTGAATATGTTATGTTACATGGCAAGGGGAAATTGAGGATTTAGAGGGAATTAAGGATGCTAATTGGCCAACATTAAAATAAGGAGATGATCCTGGAGTATCTGGATGGGCCCAGTGTAATCACAAGGGCCCTAAATGGGCAGGATCAGGAGAATTGGGGACGGAGAGGTGGCCACAGAAGCAGAGGTCGGAGGTATGAATGATATGATTGCTGGTCTTAAAGGTAGAAGGGGCCGCAAGCCAAGAAATGCAGGCGGCCTCTAGAAGCTGGAAAAGAAAACAGGTTCTCTCCTGGAACCTCCAGGAGGAACGCAGCCCTGCTGACATTTTGATTTTAGCCCAGTGAGACCCATTTTGGATTCCTGACCTCCAGACTATAAGAGAATAAATTTGTGTTATTTTAAGCCACTCATTTGGGGGTCATTTGTTACAGCAGTCAGAGGAAACTAATACAGTGGGAAGTCATGGAAATCTTCCAACAGGCAGTGGCTCTTGAACTGAGATCTGAAGTAATCTTAGAGATAATATGGGTAAACAGGTGGAGAGAGGAGTCCATAGAGACCTGGCAGGTGAGGTTAGAGCAGTGAGAGGAGAAAGTGTCAGAGGAGGGGCCTGAGCTCAGCAGGTGTATGAGCACGGAGGGCCAGCCAGGCAGGCTTCAGCATCTTGGCCCTTCTAGAAGCAGAGGGCATCTACTGAAGGGCTGAAGCCTGAGGTTGGCATCATCAGACTTGCTTAATACAATGTTAATCTCTGATTCATTCCCAACCTCACTCCACCTATTTTATTTCACACAGTACACAGAAGCACAAGCTCATATTAGCCAGACACAACGAAAAAGGCAAATAGGTTGGGAGGATGTTACATGATAAATTCCGAAGTCAACTACAAATTATTTGTGCATTACTCCCAGATACTCTTGCCTCCCATATAAATGAAAAATTAAAAACTGACACACCAAAAATTAAAAATAAATTAAAAATAAATAAGTAAGTAAGTAAGTAAGTAAGTGCTGGTCAAAATTTTGTTTTAAATGGTTGAGATTAGATTTGCTTTCATACTAAAACCTAAGTGAAATTTGGAATAAGATACAGGTTAGGAATTTTCTGTTGACCATTAACTGTGGTGTGACATCTAGTGGCCAAAGTTACCAATTTCCATTTCTTCCTTCTTGGCATGATTTAGACACACTAGTGATAAAATGATAAAATGTACGCTGAAGTCAACAAACACTGAGCAACTGCTGTGTGTAAAACGTGAACCTAAGGACTGAGGCGGGATGCAAATATGAAATGTGCTACCTCTGTTCTCTGTGGCGGTTGCAGACTCAGGTAAAGAGTATGGGTAAAGAGTGTGGGGGGAAGACAAGCATTTAGCTCTTCTAATCCTGGATTGCTAGAGCTACGTAACTGTCCCACCTTTTTAAGCACACGATTGACAACCAGGTGGAAATGAGCGAGGCCTGGCCAGGAGATACACAGTTGGGATCCATCGGTGAACGGGATTGTTGAGACTAGAGTCTGGGCAATGAACAGAAACACAGCACTACGACTAGTACAGAGTAGTTGTTCGATTAATATTTACTACTATAAAAGAGCGTTCAATCAAAAATGACGAGTTCTATGAGAGTAAGAGGAGGAGGAGCAGAGTCCCAGCTACTACTGAAAGGAAATTCTTGGGTTTGATTAAATGATAAAGTGTTAAATCACACATACAAATACACATTTTATTATGGCTGAAATGTCAGCTTTGGGCAGGTCTAACATGACTATAAATTGGGCGCCTTTAAGGAAATTGCTCATTTTCTTCGAAACATTTGCCCAATTGTAAAACAGAACAACAACAACAACAAAACCACCTCACACAACTGTGCAGATGAACTGAGATGTGTTCGAAAGAGATTTTTAACCCATATAATACTAAACCCATATAAAGTGTTTGTACCAAGTGAGAAGCCAGGAAGCAAACTGTGCAAAGGAAATGCTTAAACCCCTAAAATCATAACCACGGGCAATGAAGCTGTGCAGGAAAATCATCTAGGTCAATTTACCAAATGGATGGGTTTACCAGAAAAGTCTTTCATTGTTGTCAGTTTTGGTTACCGGTAGCAATAGGCAGTTCTTCCTGAATTTTTATTATATTTTGTAAATTCAGGATTTCAGATGAAAACTTTTCACTTTATTATGTTTCTCAATTCTTGTTTAAGTTAATTTCCGAGTTACCAATATTTGAACACGTTATGTGTGTGTTTCAGGATTTAATCATTTCATTTTGGGGTTCTCACAATTTTATGTTTATAGCTATTGTTTTTCAAATTTGCGTTACCACTCATTGAGTTTATTATCATAATCCTTTTTTTTCTGTTTCTTTGAATACTTGTACTGTTTCATTAAAATCTTTGTGCAAACTGACCTGGCTGCACTATTTCACATACTTCTTATTCAAAATCAGGTTTCAGCATTTTATAAATAGTGATAAAATTTTGGCAATTTCTGGTTTTTTTAATGATTTTGAATTTGACTTTAACTTAATTGGAATTTAAATTCAATTTAACTTTAAATTCTAATTTCTTTAGGCTGCTTTTGGATGAAAATGTAAAGTTTTGATTCATTTAAATTAAATCTAATTAAACTGATTAAATATATTTAAATATTTTATTTGGATAATATATTTTACATTTCCATTTGAATATGTTATTAATTTAAAATTATTTTATTTTAAACAGTGCTTCTGTAAATGTAAAACAAATAAGCATAACATACCATTTGAAATATTGGCGAGATAATATACAATGTATTCTAAAAAACTAGAAATAACATTTTAAAAATTCCAAATGAAGTAAGAGATGTCTAGAATTAATATTATCACATGGACTGTCAAATTTTAGATTGAGAGATGTCCTGGGAATGTTTAATTTCATACTGATTTCTGCTTATAATTTTTACCACTTTTTCGGTGGTATTTAGGTATATTAACTAGTTAATATTTAGAATTTCATTTTCAGCAACTGAAAATTGAAGATTTGTGTTAATACTGTTAAAACCACAGTTTCAAAACTATGATAACCAGTCAAGAAATTTGGTCAATGTTGAGATTTGGTTTTTGCTAAATTTTGGTAGTGACACAAACTTGTTCCAAGTAATCTGATGTGGCCAACGTAGGAACAGCAGAGGGCGACAAAGAGTCAATGTCCTCAGCGTGGCCACGTCGCATTGTGTGTGCGTATCTCAAGGACAGTTTAATATTCATATACTTCGGTACTGTATTTTTTGGTAAGCGAATGCCCCCTTCTAGTTTAAAGATAATTCAAATTTCTAATCTAAGCATCATTCCAAAATGGATTGCCTTATTAATTTTACTTGCTAAAAAAAATACATGAACCAAAGCTAAGGCTTTAAGAAGATAAATTAAGGAAAGGTGGACTGGCAGCCCTTGGATGGTTCTAAGTTCACCCTGTCCCATGACCTGTCTCATTCGTGATGCTCTCCACATGCTAGAGGAGTGTGTGAGAACCCGTTTCCCCTCTGACCTCTGGCTTAAACGTGGTCCTGAGACTTGGAAACGAGCAGCCCAGGTGGTGCACAATTGAGAACACAAACAGAAAAGAACTGATTCCCTCTTACGTTCCCAGGGAGGGGGGTTGTATCAAGCACATTTTTGTATCTCCCACAATTTTCACTAACTGTTGATTAAGAATAAGTTGAATCCATTCATACTTTCTGAGTCCATGTATGCTGTTCCCTCTGCCTCCAACACTTCCCCAGACCCCACTCCCACCCCCTGCACTGCACTGCTTTGCCTCATTCTTCAAAGATGAGCTCAAATATCACTTCTTCAGGGAACCTTCCAGGTCTGCCTCTTCTCGTACTAAAGCAGAGCCTGTAACCAATCCTCTCCCAGCCTTTTACCACAGGCATCACAGTGTGTGTTCCTTTTGACCTCCTGTGCCTCCTCACTGAGCTCCCTGCAGTAAGAGACCCTTTTTGTTTTCACTTTTCTCTTACATTCCCAGGACCTACTGGGTGCGGGCGGAGTACCTATCACGTGATAGAGATCCAATAAATATTTTTGGAGTAAAGGAATGAATATATTGTTGTGAAGTCAAAATAACTGTCTCTACTTTTAAAGATAGAAAACTGAAGCTCAGTGACAAGAAGTAACCTCCCAGAATCCGGGAGCCAGGACGCAGCTGAGTTGGGTTACACTATGTGAGGGGTCAGGCCAGGCGAAATCCCAGAGCTTCAGAACTGTAGACCTTCCCGGGAGGAGGCCGTTGTTACAACCTCCTCCAACCTCTGAAGATGCTAAAAGTGGGGCTTCTACTAGTTACCAGGACCAATGTCCAGCATCCTTCAGGGCCAGGCAGACCCTGAGTGAAACAGATGCAGAAAACAAGAAACCAGCTGGCTCTTAGAAAAATAAGCTCCATTCTCCACAGAGGCCTGCAGTCCTTCACCAGCCAGTTTCCAGGCTCCCTCCTCTTTCACATTAGATTATTTTTCCTCTTCCTACTTTCCTGTGTTTAAGGGATTAGTAAACCCTGGAATGCCTCCCATTGCAGAGAACCAGTGGTCGTGAGGGTTGGGGGGTGAACACAAATACCTGCAAGGTAGAGTCAGGAAGGAGGAGGAGCCAGGCTTGCTGGCAGTTGGTTGAGCTGAGAGATGGCACCCAAGGACCTGAAGCAGAGTGTCTGGCACAGGGTGAGCTGCTCGGCCTTTATTTCCAATGGCTGTACACGTGTGGACAGTGGTTGGGAGCTGGAGTACTTGTATTTGGGGGAGCTGTCTAGCACAGTCTGTGTTAATCAGAACTTAGGGATCCCTTATCTTGAGGGCGTTATGCCAAGTGAAATAAATAAGACAGAGAAAGGCAAACACTGTACTGTAGGGTCTCACGTGTATCTGACATCTGAAAATACCCCCAAACTAACCAAACCAAAAAAACCTCAAAAACTTATAGATTCAGAGAACAGATTGGTGTTTGTCAGAGGTAGGGGTCCCAGTGGGTGAAATGGGTGAAGGAGCTCAAAAGGTACAAACTTCCAGTTATAAAATAAGCAAGTCCTGGGATGGGGTGTACAGCATGGTGACTATAGTTAATGATACTGTATTGCATATTTGAAAGTTGCTAACGGAGTAGATCTTAAAAGTCCTCCTCACAAGAAAAACCATTTTGTAATCCTATATGAGGTGATGGATGTTAACTAGACTTATTGTGGTGATCATTTTACAATATATACAAATATTGAATCATTATGCATACACCTGAAACTAATGTAATGTTACATGTGAGGTGTATCTCAATTTTAAAATAAAAGAATAGTGGTGGTGGGGGGGGGGGGGAGGATAGGGGTTCCCTTCAGCCCAAGGAGTAGAGGCTCTGGGCGTGGGAAGCCCTAAGGCTGCTGCTGGGGGAATGTCTCAGGAAGTGTTTTCCCTATGACAGCGATGACTTTAAGCTAACATTTAAAACTCTAGCATGAAAAGCATTATGTCATAATGTATATTTTGGTGGAATATGGTCATAGGCTCAAATCTCACCAGCTGAGTGAATCTGACCAAATTACTTTAGTGTTCTGAGCTTCAGGTGTCTTTTTTTATTAGAAGGATTAAATAAGAAAAGTAATTAACCAGCCCAGTGACTAACATGTATACAATGTTAGTTCACCCCCAGACTTGTGCATGATACATTCAATGAGTGAAGACAGTGAGGGCAGTGATGGAGGCTGGTGGGTGCCAAGTCACAGGGCCCAGGTCCCCAGTCTGGGACTGAAGCACGTCTGTCCCTAGCCGTGGGAGTGCTAATTACCTGGGGTGATAAATGATGGAAGGGTGTGCCCTGGAGATGCAATGTATCAGGCATTTAAAAACGAAAAAGGAAAGAGTAATTATAAGCACGATGAAATTGCATAGCTATTTCTGGGGCCTAGGATGCTTTCCAGAAAGTAAACGAAAGGCTGAGGTGGATTAATCACCAATTAAAAGCTAAGTATGAAATCCAGAGGGGCCCCCTTGGCAGACTCTCACCTCTTGCAGCTAGAGGATAGAGAAAACTGAGGATCAGGGCCACAATGTAATCTTAAGAGTGACTGAACTCCAGCGAAGGTTGAATTCTCAATTGAGGTACGTTTGCTATGCTGAGGTCAGTGCTCTGCCTGAGAAGGGTTGGAACCTGAGGTGTGGGGTGGATACATCTGAGTCAATGCATTTGCAAATCTTGAGGCCCTAGGTTCCCTTGAAAGATCTGGTCTGCTTTTTCCAGGTAAAGGCTAGTCCTTTTGCCTGAAGATCATGCAGAAACATTTACCTTACAAGAGAACACGTGTCCCTGCTCAAGATATACCACACTTTTCCTATTAGTCATTATGCTAATAACTGGCTGAGGTTACGATATAACCCAGCTGGGCATAATGTAACCTACACCTGGTTACAATAGCCAGTAGGAGAGGCGGGGTGTTCCCTCTCAAAGGAGCTGTAGGACCTAGCCAAAGTGCACCCTGGAGCCAGGGGACAACAGATGGGCCTTGATTCTAAATGTGTTAGGGGAGCCCTGTTTGTCGGGAAGGTGTGGAGCATAAAATTAGATAGCGGAGAGGGAATAAATAGGAGCATTGCCCCATTATATGGATTTCATAACTGGGCGAGGAACTTGGAAGATAATGCCACAGCCATGAGGCTGAGGCAAGTCTTGGAAGCTCAACCACATAGAAGCCCCAACCGCAGCTGCTCTGCCAGACATAGGATATTTGCTGGAGAATCTCCATACAGCCTCAGACACATGATATATGGCCTTGGTCTTGCAAATGCATTCTTTTCCATCACTGTCTAAAGAACTAGAAACATTCTACATATTCTTGGAACAGATAATGATATACATTAATGGACTTGCTCCAAAGCTATGTTAATTCTCTTCCCCTCTGTCATTTGATGGTCCAAAGAGAAATAGATTGTCTAGACATCCCAAGTAATATGGCACCGGTCCCCTATATCAATGATACGATGTGCGTCCGATCGGATGAGCAAGAAGTAACGTGTACATTGGCAGCCTTTGTAAGGCACATGCATTCCAGAGGGGAGACATAAATCTTTCAGTGACTCGGAAGCTCCACCAAATCAGTGAAGCTTTTGGGGATTCAGTGGTTTGGGATTGCTGGGATATCCCCTCAAAAGTCAAAAGCAAATTATTGCCTATCCCACCTCCCAAGAAAGGAATGCAATCTTGATTATGTTTTCTGGGTCCTAACCCCTCTAAACACAGTTCTCAAGGAGCCCAACACTGGGTGGCAATGGACATCAGCCTCATTTCACTGCTGAAAGAGGCTGCAATTCATCCTGATTGTAATGACACCTCGTCTGGATGTGAGCTAGCCTTTCCTGCATGCACGGCTTCAGGCAGCACCGCTGTGTGATGGGGCCCTGTTCTGTGGTAGCCATTTGCATGCAGGTAAATCCATTGAACATTTATAGCACATGAGCTAGGTGCCAGGCTCTGTGCTCCTGAGGATGCAGAAAAGCAGGGCCTCCCTCTCAGTCATTGAATAGCTACTGTGGGTTTCTTTGGTTCTTGGACAAGAGAACTGGCGGCATGAAAACAATTTCACAGGTTCAGTAAGCAAACAGTGAGTTCAAGTGGCTTCATCATTCAGTGGCTAATTTCAGACTGGGAACCAGAATCGTTTATGTTGATCAGATAAACAAGTCTTACTGGTAGGCAGCCTTTTAAAGGGCACTTGATGATAAAAAGCAAAAAATAAAATGGAATGACATAAGTTTGAATTTCAGCTTTCTGCCTTGAGATTCCGCCGGGATGTTCTCCTTCTCATCCTGAGTAAGTTATATCAGGATGGGAAGTCTGGGCCTCTGGGCGACAGCAGAGGCCCTCTCTCGTACATCTCCTATCCCCCCGCCACGGACCCTGTGAAGCCGCAAAGTCCAGGCAATGTACTGAAGGAGTCAGGCGACATTCTGTGGCAGCCTCCAGAACCTCTCTCCTCCCTGATGTGGACACGGTGATGAAGACCTCCTTTTACTCAGCCCGTCAGCTTGCAGTGGCCTCTCACTGTAGACGTGCACATTTCACTTCCATGGTGTTATAACTGTCCACCCTGTTTCCCACTAGAATCAGAGCTTGTAGCCAGGAGGGATGAATGACAGCAGACACAATAAGACAGGACAGGAACCACGATGGATCTGTCCTAGTCATCCCGAGCCCCACACACCGACATTTGTCAAGGGACAGGCCTATTTTAACTAACATCGGAGAAACTGAGTCACCTTGGGAAACTCCTCAGCAATGGTTCAGATCATCCCCGGAAAGCATATAGAGCAAGAAGAGGACTGGGTGGACCGGGGAAAGGCCAAGATCAAGGGACAGGAGAAGTGGCACTGGTGATTCTAAACTTTGCACATAGCAAGGGCCTGGGCAGCAATGAGAATGGAAGGATGGCGATCGTTGGGGGCTCATGTTAAAGCTCCATGAGCACAACGGCAATGCAGCTGTTACACACAACTGCATGCGATGAATGCAATGACAGATCGCTACAGGGCCAGAAATATAGAACAGTTTCTATTCACATAAGAAATCTGAATTTATTATGGATAAACGGATATGCTGTTTATGTCCTTAGGGGTTCTGAGGAGAACTGGCTCTGCAAATGAGGGAGAGGCAGCTGGAGAAGGGAGGAGACGGGGAGGGGGGAGAAGAACTCCAAGAAAATGGTATCTTGGAATCTGAAAGACGAGAGTTGTTGGAAGGAGAAAATGCACACTGCCACATGCTGAAGGACGAAAGATCAAGTAAATAAGGTAAGGGTTAAAAAGAGGTGCTGGTGTGTATTATTGCTGACCTCCTGAGAGCATGCATTAGTGTTGGGACAGACTCCAGACTGCAGGGGTTTAAGGAGCAGAGAGGAGGTGAGCTAAGTGGAAAGACTGAGCTCGGCCAACTCTTGCAAAAGGTTCAGGAAGTGTGAGTAGAGGGGGCTGGGCTCCCAGCTCCACAGGACATGCGCGGTATGAGAGAAGTCATATTTATGAGCTCCTACTGTCATCCCATATAGCTGTGTACATCACGCAGATTCCAACCTTTAATCTTCACACGACATTCTGAGGTGAGAAAGCATGTCCATTCTGCTAAGGAGTACCATGAGGCTCAAAGAAGTTAAGTAAGCAAGATGTAGAGCCCAGGTGTGTTGTCAAAGTTTTTCTTTCCATGATAGTCACATGTCTGGAAGAGGCAAGAGAAAGTTGACTGGTTGTTCTTTTACAAGGGGGGTGGGGCATAGGTATGTTTATGGGAGGAGGGGAATAAATCCTCCCCAACCCAACAGCAAGTGTCCCACTCTCTGCCACCTCTTATTTTACTAGCTCACTCTCTTTAGTCCCAGGACTCCAAGTGTCCTGTCACGAGCCCCCTTCCCAGTACATGGGTCAGACAAAGGGATGAGAGTGGGTAAAAGTGTGGGGTAGAGGGAATCCACGTGGCCTCAGCCCACTCGTGTTTCATGTGCTTTGTGTGCAGGACAAAGAAGTGTAATATTTCCCACTGTACATCATGGGCAGCGTTCATTTTGTTTATTAAAATATCAGCAGATGGTATCCTGGCCCAAACCTAGGCCCTCTGGCACCAGTCATTTTCCACAGTGCTATTCCTATCTCCTTCCCTACACAACCTGTGTGGCAATGACATTATGTGTCTTTGGTTACCTTCTGCCAACTAGGTTCCGAGGAGCAGGAGCATAATGGGGCCCCACAGTACCCAGGGACACTCTGCTCTTCTCAAAAAAGAAACTTTGCAACAAAAGAGAAATAATATAGCCCATTCCTCTGCTGAATGATGATACATTCTGAGTATTGCCACATTTTAGTATTTTCCCAAGTCCTTTATTCTATCACCCCCATTACATCTCGAGATTGTATTGGCCAAGATAATAATCCTACGTGCCAGAGGAGAAAGCGAAATGCCGGGCAGGGAGGAAACGTCTCAATGTTTACTCTCAATAACGATTGGCCAAACAGTGCAGCTGGGGGTTATTTTTCCCTGGTCCCCAACCCAGTGCTGTTTCCTTCAGCCTTCGAACCTGATGTCATGTGAACTTTCCTGGGATTGTGGGGGCTTTGAAGAGACATGGCGGGGAGAGAGACATACACACTGAGCATCAGACGTGGTGCCAGGCCTTGTACTAGCGGCTTTTCATAATCAGTTCATTTAAGTCTCATATACAAACTCTGAATTAGGTAAAACTAACCACTTTAATGAGGTAAAAATAATCATTTTGCAAAAAGGGAAAACATACTTCGTAAAGTGAAATAATTTATCCAAGATCAGAAATGGAGGTGATAGTAGGGAGGGCCAGGCCTGGAACCAGTTTTTCCTGGTCCAGGATGTGGGGCCACTTCTGGGAATTGGACGGTCTGAGTTGGCCCCACCTCAGTGTATTCTGGGTAGACATGGATCTGCAAAGCGCTCATCCTACCTGCCCTTTCAACCCCCACAAGGCAATAGTTTCAATGAGATCATGGATTTGAAAGCCACCAGATTCCAGAACTGCACTATATACCTGTTCTTTGTTATAGAGAGACAGAGATAGAGAGAGACAGAGAGACAGAGAATGGGAGACAAGGAGGTCACTCCTCTCTTCGGTGATATCATCACTTAATTACTTGGTGTCCATTCCTGATCACTAACTTAAACCTCTGAGAGCTGCTCCCTTTGATTCACCCAGCAAATGTGGAAGGACCTACCATCATCTTCCTTTACGGCACTCTGTTCATTTGAAGACTTCTCACTCTGTTGAATGACCTTGCTGGGAAATCAATGAAGGACACATACTCCTTCTGCTCATTCTGAGTCTAAAGGTCCAGCTAAATGGCATATGTACCAGAGACAAGCCCTGGACTCTGGGTCCTGCGAGAACTGTGTCTTCCCAGCCATTTGGCCCAAGCAAATCAGTTAACTTCTATGGGCCTCTGTTTTTTGTCTCTTAAAGGGAGACCTGGGGGGTAGTAACTGTGCTTCCTTTCCTCCATTATTACAGAGAAGATAAGATAACAGCATATACTGGAGTATAGCACTACTTGGTACCAAATCTGTGTTTTAATCCCAGTTGCCTCTCTTATTAACTGTGTGACCTTGGGCAAATTCCTTAACATTTCTGATCATAGTTTTCTCTCTGCGAAAAATGGCAAGGAATGTTGTGAGATTTACACAGCCTATTTCAGCATCAGGTGGATGCATCTTGGCCTTCCTTCAAGATGGTTCATTACTGAAGTACAAAAAGGTCCTCTGCAAATGGCAGTTCCACCTCTCCAGAGTCCTCAGCTCAGACTAGGCTGTTTGATTACATAGGCACTGATTTTATTATGAACCCTAATTTCTCCAGCAAAAGAAAAACATCTTGAACTGATCCTGAGCAAAGTGACTTTCTCTGACCAATAAGGCAGGTGGCTGTCCCGTTTCAATCCTCAGAACTGACCTCCTCCTGCCCAGTGAGGGGGAGAGGGGGAGGGTAAGGAAGAGGGAGAGGGCTGATGTCACAGGGCCCTACATAAGGGCCTCCTTTAGCCTCCTGCAGGCGGGTTGGAAGCAGCTGGAGGAATGACTTAGGTTCTGGCTGTGGATTTTCTTTTTTTTAAGCGAGACACAGGACTGTTGAGCAAAATGCAGACTCCGCAGAAAAGCCCAAGCCTCAGACCATTCAAGCAGAGGAAAAGCTTAGGTAAAGTTCTCGGGTAGCTGTCTGGGTTGCCAGACAGAGAAGGGAAAGGATACAGACTGCTCTCGCCGTTTACTTACTCTTTTGTTCTTGAAATATTCACAGCAACCAGACAAGAGGAAGTGGCTGGAATCCGGGCAAAGTTCCCAAATAAGATCCCGGTAAGACTCCACTGTACTTTTGGAAAAGGGGTACACTATTCTGTTGCTTGGGAAAAAAAAATAATAACAACAAGAACAAAAAACGCACTCTCTCTCCCCTTAAGATTCTAAGATACTGAGAGTTTTGAGTCACATTCTTAAGGGCTGAAACTCTCGACAGGTGGTGGTGGAGCGCTATTCCAGGGAGAAGTTCCTGCCCCCGCTGGACAAGACTAAGTTCCTGGTTCCGCAGGAGCTGACCATGACCCAGTTCCTCAGCATCATACGGTAGGTGACAAGGTGCACATGGGGACATGTGCCAGCAGTCCTGGGCTTTTTCTATTTGTTTTGATAGTTATTTGGTTTTGAGGATAGGGGGGTGGGGTGGCGTTCCAGGAGAAGAGAGAGAAAGGATTGTCTTTGTGACTCACCACGTTTTAGATTCTGCAGTGCCCAGAAAAGATGCTCTGAGAATTCATCTATTTTAAACAGGTGGGAGAACCTCTGAGATAACAAATCTAAAGACAGTCGGAGCTGCTAACATTTCTAAGAATTTCCTAAAGTAGTCTTGGCACCAGAATGAGTCCAGAAGATCCTTTCTTCCTGATAGTGTGGAAAACCCGGCCAGTGTTTTCCCAGTAGAGACACGGCATCTTGTTAGAGTGTGCAAGCCTGGGGAGTGAAAACCTCTACAAAAGGCAAATGTTCCCTGCACTGTTCAGAGTCTGAGAAAAGGGACACGGAAGGTGTCCCCAGAACACATTCCTCCCTTGGGTTAGGGCACGGCAAAGAGGTAGTAACTACTTTTAAAGCTTAAGACAGTGAAGTGGTGTCACCTGACCCATGGATTCAATACAAATGACTGGGGAGTAATGTGGACATGATCTGGTAGGTGATCCTTCACAGATTGAAGTCTGGAAGGGCCAGCCCTTGGAAACCCAGTAACTGTTGCAGCTTATTTCTTCAAGAATTCATTATAAATATGTTAATCTCTGTTCTATTTGTTTCAATAAGTAAGATTATTCTGATTCCTCTCCTCAGGGAGACTTAGGTCAGTTCAGTGTGACTGCAGGCAACTGAGGGAGAATGAGAATTAGAATTAGATCCCAACAACTTGATGCAACATCAGGTGACCTCCCTCCTCCAACAACCCTTTGAGTTCTGAGAGGCATTCTTTCCCCCCTTCCCAGTCAAGGGCCCTCCTGTCTTCTCCACCACCCCTCACCCACACCCACGTCCCCATGTTTGATGCTCACAGTGTTTATTGAGCACCAACTATGTTCTGAGTGTTCTCTGGGCTCTGTGTTCACAGCAGTGAACAAAATAGAACAAATTTCTGCCCTCGGCCTTCTCCCCCAGGGGGGAAGCCACAACCCTCATAACAAGAGAGCATGGCAAAGACAGGAGATGGAGGTACAGACTCGGGAAACAGAGCTTCCTTCAGAGCCAATGGCAACACACTTACTTCCAGCTCTACCCATTCCCGTTGCAGAACAGTTCTTTTTTATCCAAAAACCAGTCATGCAATTGTGAGCTAAAACCTTTGGGGTTATTCTGGGAGGGATTAGTTGGTTGTATAATTACTCAGGCTCCAGCCACCCCCTTCTCCCATGGCTGCCTGAATCGAGCACACCTGAGTTCTGAGGCTGAAGTGGGCAGGCTGTGCCTGCCTCCCCAAGTAGAGCAAATGGATATGTGCTTCAGGCGAGACTGAGCCTTTACCTGAGTGTTACATTGTCATATTGTCCTCTACTCCACGATCAATCAGGACTTAGATTGACCTTGATTTGTAAAGTGTGTCCAGTCAAACTTGACTGCTTTGCTATCTCCTTGATGTTAGGGGAGGAAGGGCAGGGGGAAGAGCAAGCACATCGAGAGGCAGTAGGTTGCTTCTAAAGGTCACCCAAGGCTGTTTAATATGAGATGCTGAAAGAAATTGGGATCCCCTTTGTACTTCTGGGGAAATACTTACCTTTAATTTCAGAGCAAAGAGGGGCTTCCACACTTAGCATTTTTGTGTTGGTGTGTCTCCTACTTCATGATGGGAACGTCTGCCCCTTTCTGCGGAAGAAGTGGGGAGCAATTCAGTGGTCTTGAGCATCACACTCCTACAGATTCCTAAGCTGCTTCTGAGATCTACGAAACCAAATTCTGTGGGCTGGAGCCCAGGAATGTACATGTTCAACAGGCCTCTCCTGGGTGACTCTCAAGTTTGAGGAGACACACCAGAGTGGGGAGGTGGGCATCTTGGGTGGACGTGTTTACAGTGGCCACCAGAGGTAAGGCTTTGGCTCCGTGCCCTTTCCCACCAGGTTAGCTTTCTCCCTTCCTGCCCCTCTCCCCACGCCAGGAGCCACATGGTCCTCGGGGCCACTGAAGCCTTTTACTTGCTAGTGAACAACAAGAGTACGGTCAGCATGACCATGACCATGGCCGAGATCTACAGAGATTACCGGGACGAGGACGGCTTCGTGTACATGACCTACGCCTCCCAGGAGATGTTCGGCTGAGGGGGCCTGAGGCCCCAGGGATGGAGCAGCCTGCGGGGCGGACCCTGCCATCCTCTCCAGCTGCAGGACCAACCGACCGGCTTCCTCCTGTGCGCGGTGGACCCCCGGGGAGCAGGGCCGCCCCGCAGGAGCAGCGCCCACGGGACAGGTAGGCCGGCCGCCCTGTCCCCTTTAGTGCGCATGCCCTGTGTTCTCTGGGAAAACACGGTGCTCCTGGGAGTTTTGTAAATAGTGATCTTCTGGGTAAGAGGTGGTTCCACATGCGGTGGTTCTGTGCGATGGCGAAGTGTCTTCTGTGGTGGAGGCCGCAGACCCTGGAATTTGGTGTCACCTGGTGCGGCCGGAGTCCCGTGGATGCTCAGTCATAGAGAAGCTGGGTCTGCGGATGGGCCTGGCTCTGGAACTGAGGAGCCCGTGTGAGCCTGGGGCGGGCTCATGGCGTGCGGGGGGCGCTTATCTGAGTCATTAGATTATTGTTCTATTCCTCAGCATTCACTCCAGTCGGTTATTTCTTCTTTTGTTCTTGACTGTCTGTGCCACACAGGTTTATGCAAAGTTGTAACTTCTAAAGTTACGTATAAAGTAATTTAACCCATCTGAGTGTTTCCTGAGTGCCAGGCATTCTTCTTAATCACTCTACATGCATTAACACCTCATCACAACTCTCTGGGTTAATTATTGTTATCATCATTTTAGAGATGAGGAAACTGAGGCCCAGAAAGGTGAAAAACATTTGTGAAATTCACACAACACAGTCTACTGGGATTTGAGATCAGGGCGTCTAGCTTTAGAAGCCAAGCTCCTAGCCCTCTGCTAGGTGCCCTGTCTTAGATGAAGTTACTCTACTTGCCCAGTACCGACTGGGTGCTTGAGCCACACAGCCCAGTTACACTCACATGGCCCACAGGGAATCAGGTGGGAGCTGGAGAGTGCAGCAGAGCTGGGAGCGCAGATCACAGTGGGGTGTCTGGGTGAGCAGCACAACCAGTGAACAGACATGTACCTAACTGCGGGCCCTCCTCCTCTCAAACTTCTGCATTTCCTTGGTCTTTCTTGAATCCCAGTATGGAAGACTGTCCCCACACTGCAAGTACAGAGATCCTGCCCTGGGGTGTAGTTGGGTGAGCGCTTGTGTTCTGTTCGACCTCCAGGATCCTTCCTGAGGTAGCTTCCCTCCTACTTCAACCTCTGCGAGAGATGGGTGGCTGAAGCTGCCTTGTTTGTGGTGAGCAGTGTCCACTTTCCTACCCTGCATAATCAACCAGCTAAAACTCAGTGGGTGAAACCACCATGACTTTATTATGCTCATGGAGTCTGGGGTTAAGGAGTTTAGAGTGCACACACACACACACACACACACACAGTGTCCGCAATGTCTGGGACTCAGCCTGGAAGAATTGAAAGCCTGGGAGTAACTTGAACAGCTGGAAGCTGGAGTCATCTGCAGGCTTCTTCATTTTCTTGTCTGACCCCTGGGATGGGATGACTCAAGGCTGCCACAGCTGGGACTGGAGTGGTTCCATGTGGCATCTCTCAGCATGGGTTCCAGAAAGGAGCATCCTCAGAAGGAGCAGCTGGAGAGCATATGATCCAGGAAGCCAAGACTGAAGCTGACCTGTGTGACAGTGATGAATGTCAATCGATTTTGGTCTGGATTTTTTTTTTTCCTTTATTTACTTTCTTAGCCTCTACTCAGGTATTTAGAATTAACTGGTAATTTGTACTTCTGTAAATTATGACCACTTTTCTTTTAGTCTAGTCATCATTTTCTATTGATTTTTTTCAAGTTCACAAGGTTGAGTAGTTAACTCTTTATATGCCATATGTATTAAAAATAATTACCCAGTTCCTTTGGATCTTGTTTATGGCAGACTTTTTCCCATATAAACACTTTTTATTCTTATGTGATCTTTCCTTTGTGGCTTTTGAGTTTCCTGGACTCAATAGGAAGACTCCCAACTTCAAGATTATAAAAAATGTATACCTCTTCTATCACTATGGTTTCATTTTGTTTACATTTAAGTATTTGAACCAGTTGAAATTTATTTTGGTAACAGAAGAAAGTACCCAGGTTCCATTTTTCCCAAATGTCTTGTGTCCTTTAACAGATAATCTATCTATGGCATTTGAAGTTGCTGTGATTGTGTGTCTATGTCTTATCACCATAATAACCCCCAAACTCCTTAAGAACATGGACTGTGACTTTTCTTTTTGGATTCCCCATGATTTCCAGTAAATACCAAGCACATCTTAGGTGGTAAATGCTTGGTGATAAATTAGAGAGCCTTGGTGTCAACTTCAGAGGGAGATAATACAATAATTGGATTGAGCTGTTTTCATGGTGCTTGGGTCAGGCAGGAAAACCATTGTGTTTTGTGCCTATTGCAATGCATTAGTCATCCTCTCCCCACCCCGATAGAACCAAAGGGAGCAGATTTAAAAAGGAAAAATGCAGCTGCTTATGTCACAGCTGACCAGACATGGAATCTACAGCTGACCCCACATTGACTTGAACACATAGACTAGAGGTCAGCAAAATTACTGCTATGGGCCATCTGACCTGGGGCCCATTTTTGTAAATACAGTATTATTGGAATGCAGCCACATCCATGGGTTCACTATTATTGTCTCTGGCTGCTTTTGTGCTATGTGGGTAAGCTAAGTAGTTGTGAAATGGGCCATATAACCTGTAAAGCCTAAAATAGTTACTATCTGACTCTTTACTGAAAAAGTTTGCTGACCCCCTACTCTAGGTTTATAGTAATAATTTTATCAAGATATCCCGGAGGATACGTCATAACAGAAAGAAATAGCATTTGTTGTTCTTTTGGTGCTACACGAGATAAGCAGAAAAGCGTTTCCAAGTCTACGAGGCTCCCTGATTTTGTATTGCCAAGCCTTTGTTTGGAGGAGTGTAATGCAGACACATACTCAGAGTTCCTCCCTGGTCCCATGGCAATGTTAATCATGCTTCACTGTCACTGGTCTTCTCCACACCTCCTTACCTTGCATGTGCCTCTAAAATCTGTATGGGAGATTTTTACGTGTATATTGCTTTCTTTCATGAACAAAAGTAAATAGTCCAGACCAATGTCTGGCAGACTCTCTCCAGGTTGGAGGACTGGAGCTCTAGGGCAGGGTTTCCAGCCTCTGTGCAACTGACATTCGGGCTAACGATTCTTTGTTGTGGAAGATTGCCAAGTGCATCGGGGGCACGTTTAGCAGCATTCCTGGCCTCTACCCAATATTGGGAGTGCTACTGGCATCTGCCCTCCACTCCCAATAATGATACCAAGAGCCTCCAAATGTTGGCAGATGTCCCCAGGCTGGGGGGGTGGGGTAAGCAAAAGTGCCCCCATCTCAGAACCACTGGACTCTAGACCTCAAGTGTGGCCTGTAGACAAGCATTGGCCTCATCTTGGACTTGTTACAACAGCAGAATCTCAGGCCCTTCCCCGGAACTACTGAATCCAAATCTGCAATTTATCAGGTCGAGATCTTTTGGGTGGAAACACCACACTCCTCAGAAAAGGGCAGTAATCGTCCTTCATCTGACCCATCCTGTTTCAATTGTTTGAGCACATACCTGACCCAGAACTGCGTTAAGAGACAGTGTGGTGTCCTGGGAAGGGCTGGGGCTTTCTCATCACACTGACCTGGGTTCAAAAGTAGGGTCTGCCCCTATGGGTCTCGGGGATTATTTAATCTGGTCAGTGTCCTCAATTGAAAAATCTCTGGTTTGCTTCAGAACATGAAGACCTTCTGAGCCAGGTTACTGTCGAAGAATCAGTATATTTTTAGTTTCCAAGTTTTGAAATCTTTTATATAAGTATCTACACAGCGATGAAATCGCAAAGGCAGCAAGTTTCCATCTAACAGGATTACCCCTGGAATTGTTTCCTGTGCCCAGGAAATTCTAATTAATTCAAAATCTGAGGGTTCTCTACAGACAGACGTGGAAAGCAGAGGTGACAAATACCACCAGGTGCCGCCAACACCTCTTTGTTAAATAGCCAAGCAGTTTGTGGCCAACAAACACAAATTCCTCCAAATTTAAAGTTCCTAGGGTGTATCTGAAACTTTTAAAAAAGCTAGCTCTAGCCAAGGGGGAGATCAGATATAAATGTTGGGGAAAGCGATGCTAGAACATGAAATGTGTCCCCGAGACATGAATTCTAACCAGCCCACAGAAAACAATTGCTGAGAATTTGAGAGCAATAACACATCACAAAGGAAAGCACAGTCCCCCCATCCGGATGTTGCCATGACAACTGGGACCCTTATAAAGGCACAGGTGGTCCAGACGGATTCTGGGGGCAGGGTTGGGGAGCGAGGACCACAGACCACCACATGGGAAAGGAAGTCGGAGGAGGGATAAAAGTAGAGAAGTTCTAGGACTACGTCCCAGATATGGCTATTTTATCTTTTTATGACTCCTTTTACCAAAAGATAAACACTGTGTGAATGTTACTCATCCCCAAGCAGCTAGTTCAGAAAGCTCATCCACTGCCATGCCTCACACACACTAAGTATTAGAATGGCTTTCCAGTTATCTAAATCGAATTAACACTTGAAAATCAACAGTGTAGACTCCTGGGTGAATAAGAAACAGGAATCTGAATGAGGGTGGCCAGCGAGCAAGAATCTTCCGGGAATTGATTCAGCTTTTAAGGGAAATTGATATTAAGAAAGAAGTGCCCTGGCTGGGGGACAGGAAATTTTTTATTACTGTAAGTGACCAGTCCCAATCATAAAACAAAATGGACAGTGTTTTGTGAATTTAAATATTATGGTTCCCTCTAAGTACTATACTCTTCTGGGAGCAACCCTTGCTTTGGCACCCAAAGATGTTGCCTTTTCTTCTCATTCCATGTCTTTTTCACTTTCTTTCTTGTTTGTGAATTATTATTATCATTATTTTAATATTTCAGTGTCATTGCCTTACTTTGCTTGTGTTTTTTCATGCCTGGAGTGTCTTCCCTCCAGAGACAAACTCCTATTCCTCCAAGATTCAAGGCAACCCCTTGACTTAGTTCTGTGCTCCTTCCAATTTAATCAATAACACTCATTTTTTTGAACATCTACAATGTTCCTAGAGCTTTTAGTTAATATTCACTAAGACCTTGAAATATATTTATTATTATTATTATTTTACATTATTATTCCTATTCTAGGGATGAAGAAACCAAGATTAAGAAAAGTCAAATAATGTTACTAAAGGCACAGAACCATAAACCTGCAGATCAAACTCAGATTTATATTATCTGTCTGAAAAACGTTTTTTACTAAGGTTATTAAAGGAGCAAACCTTAACTTCAATACTGACCATATGACAGTCAATGTGCTAAGTAATGCTGATGACCTAAGTAAAGAAAAAAGAATTTGGAAAATGTAATAAGAACATTATGAGCCAGGTATGAACTCAGGAAGGACACTGGTAGGTGTGACGTCCCTGAGCAGGTAGAGGAAGGCACTTCATATATAATTGACATATTATAATGTATTAGTTTAAGGTTTTGTGGGAGTTCAGAAGGAATCACCCTAACGTGATATGCAGATCATTTTGAAATAAAGGCAACTTTAGCTGTAGGCTCAGAAGAAACTTCTGCCCCTACTTAACTACCTAGAAGAATTTGAATTAGGGGCCTTACCCATAAAAAGAGATTATCTGAGCCAACCTCTTTTGACCCACTTATAGGGCAGGACAAACTTCTATTTACTAAACATCTGCTCTTCTCATCCTCCTGCAATGACCCTTTGAAGCCCTCAAGGTACCTTACCTGTCCTTAGCTCAGAATGTCTTACATATACATTTCCTCTTTCTGTTCTGAATCTCTCCTGCATGTGGGGTCTCTGACTCTCACAGACATACATATGTAAATTTGGTTATTTTCTCTTGTTAGTCTATCTCATGTAGATTTAATTATTATATCAATTTATTGGCAGCAATGAGCCAGGCATTGTGCTAAACTCTTTCCATGAAAGGCTTTATTTAAACCTCACAATAATCCTGTGAGGTAGGTACAATTATAGTCCCCACTTTGGCAAAGAAGACACTGAGAGGTAGGAGATTAAAAAAAGGCCACCAGATAAGAAAGGGGAAAGCTGGGGATTGAACAGTGCTTGGTCAGATTCCAGAAGCCAGTCTTTTTCACAAACGTCACCTGCAGGAGTCTTAAATGCCCATCACAATGAACTTGGCTTTCCCTGAACAGACACAAGTGCCCTGGATTTGTATAGCTGACCCTTCTGTCTGAATTGCCCTCTTCTGGGGGTGCATTGTCCCCGTGGTGGCCCAGACTTCCTGCCGCACAGTCACCCGCTGTGGTTGGGCCTACTAAGGCCTGCTGATGCCACATTTCTGTGGGAGGTTGGGAGGCAGAGGGCTTGGGTACCTGCATGTCCAAATTTGAGGTGTCTTGCTCTTGGATTCGCAAACTTTAAAAAAATCTTAATATTAAATTTAAAATTCTAAAATTGAGGTATTAAAATGTTTTCTTTACAGATTTGTTTCTCCCACTAGACCATGATTTCTTTATGGGCAAGAACATTAGTTTGTATGCCTAGAGCCTCATACAACCTGCCATTAAAGAAATGTGCCTCCCTCATTCTCACAGCACTCCCACGATCCCCGTTAGACACTGGATAAATTCTTGCTTCCGCGGCATGTTACATGAGGTCCTCCATGATCTAACTCTCTATCGGGCCTTGTTTCCTGGGACTCGACTCCTTCTACGGAGAGCTACAGACAGATTGATTTATGTTTTCTGGAGTTTCCTTACATGCGCCCTGCCCCTCCCCGCCCCCCACTGTGTGCAGTGTGTTTCAGTGACTAGTGCTTCTCCATGTGGCTTCTCATTCATTGTCAGCTGAGTATAGTTAGTTGGGTTCTAACTCATGGAGGCCTTCCATTCCTCAGACCCTCAGGATTTCTATCCTCACGAGTCTTCTTATTTAGCCCAAGAAAAGCAACCCGCTCCTGCCCCATATTTTCCCTATAGAGACATAGGTAAATACCAGCTGGACATATCTGTCAAAATTTCCAGCAATGAAAGCAAAGATTTGGGGCTGAGAAAGCCAGATTTATTTATTTGGATGTGGGACTGGATGGGTCTTTGGAAACTTTTCTTAATCTCAGTGTCATTTTTAGCATCTTTTAGAGACATAACTAAATTAACTGCTTGGCACAGAAATGGATTCTACTCAGAGAAGTCTGGGGTGACCATTTCCACACGTGTAACTAGCCTATGTTTGGGGTGCAGCTGACAACGGCCGCATCTCACCAAACATTGTGGATTTCAAAACAGCTTTGCCTGGAGCAGGGGTCAACACACTTTTTCTCCAAAAAGCCAGATAGTAAATATTTTAGGCTTCATGGCATCTGTTACTGTTGTGACATTGTAGCTCAAAAGCAGCCAGAGAAAATATGTGAATAAACGGGCATGGCTGTGTACCAATAAAACTTCATTTGTGAACCCCAAAGTTTGAATTTAAAATAATTTTTCACACATCTTGAAATATCATGCTTTTTAAATATTTTTTCCCCAACCACTGGAAAACGTAAAGACCATTCCTAGCTTGTGTGCTGTGCAAAAACAGGTGGCATGCTGGATTTGGCCAACTGGGCCACCATTTGCTGGACCTGGGCTGGATTAGTGGCTGTGGCATCATTCATCAGCTTCATCTGGAATGCTTATTATACAAGATTTCCGGGCCTCATCCTAAGGGTTTCTGATTCAGAAAATCTAGGGAGGGGCCTGAGGATTTCTAACAGGTTCTCAGGTGACCTGTGCCTACAGGTCTGGTGATAACACACTTTGAGACCACTGGCCTAGAATTCTAGAATGGCCACTGTCTTATTTTAACTAAGAGCTTGATGGTGTGGACAAAAAAGGGCCATATACGAAGCCTGACAAGCTCAGGGGAGGCCAGCATGGCGGGCCTTACAAACTCAGAGACTGAAATTAACCACATGGGATGGTCTGAATACAAATTCCTAACTAGAAGCAGGTCATGGCGGGTAGTCACATGCTGGGCCTGTAACTTCCTTGATAAAGGTCAGTCTTCACCTTAAGTGATGAGCCTGTCTATTGTCTTTTTGCTGCTAATATAACACACCCTCGGAATGTCAGAGTAATCCCTTTTTCCAGACCCCTCAGGACACAACCTGAAGCACCAGAGAAACTCTTATCGTTACCTTGCTTGTTGAATAACATCTCTATGTGCTGTAATAAAGTATTAATTATCTTGTACCCACCAATGTAAAAGAAGTATGTGTCTCCTTTTCACTTTTTATCCCAGAGATTTCCCCGCTTTGCTTTCTCCCCGCTCCCCTTAAACTACCACCGGTGGATTTCATGTAACCTTCCCTACATTCCCTCCTTTGAGTCTAATGTATAAAACAAGATGCAAAACTGCCAGTCTGTGGACCACTTTCTCTATTTGTTGACATGTTGCTTCCTGACAATTGTCATCAGTTTGGCTGCAATAAACTCATAAAAATTCTCTACAGGTTTGAATATTTCTTACCCACAATGGTTTCAGCCCTGCTGACAGTCACTGTTATATATGGATGTATAGGTGTCATCTACGTCCTGAATCAGCTGTGACTGTGGTCTGGGAAGTCAGGGTAAGCCTTCCACAGAAGTGCCTCAGGGCAAGAGAGCAGCAAGACAAAAAGACTTCACCTCCAGGGCAGGCAGCTGGGGGGACAACAGAGTAAAATGCAGATTTTGGGAGAACCTGAGGCTCCTAAGAGTGCCTGGGAAGGGACCGCCTACACCTGGTGTGGGGCTGTGTCCTGGGTGCTAGGTTCCCGGAGCTCCAGCGCCAACAGGCTGGGGGGCGTGGAGCAGGCCCTGGGTAGGGAGCAAGGATGAGGGGCCAGCGGCTGAACTCCCCTCAATTTCTACAGAAACCTTCTTCACAGTGACAAGAGAAACCAGGGTTGTGAAAACAGAATCCAAGTCAGTTTTGGGGGGTTGTTTGTTTTTACGTTGTATTTGTCATATGTTTTAATTTGTGGTTATTTTCTGTCACCAAAGTGCTTTCATGGTGGTTTGGGATCCAGGGACCTGTGGATCCCATGGAGTGGATCCCACCCAATCCCTCTGTGATCTAGCCTCCCATTACCACTGTACTCGCCTAGGTTCAATCCCTGGGAGCCTAGACTTAAAATAACAGAAGACAGATTAACAAGAGAAAAGGTACACAAATTTCATTCCTATTTCCATGCATGAGAGAGTTCATAGAAAAGAAGTGCTACTCAAAAATGTGGGTAGACTTGGAGGCTAATAGACCATTTTAACAAAGGAATGGCTTTTGGGCTTCAAGGAATGATAAATCATGAAGGGACCAGGAAATATCTGGGGAAACTCATGGAAGATAGGGTTAGTATCGTGAAAGTCTGTTTATTCAAATTCATCCCTCCATCTCTGGTGATCAGAGCTGCTCTCCTCCTGGGGTTGCAGTCACAAAGCCCGTGTACTCAGTCCTACAAATGCCCAGTATTCAATAGATCAGAGCTTGGAATAAGGAAAGGTTTGTTAATCAAGACAATGCTGACCTGGGGCGGCTGGGTGGCTCAGTTGGTTAGAGCGCGAGCTCTGAACAACAGGGTTGCAGGTTCGATTCCCACATGGCATGGTGGGCTGCGCCCTCCACAACTAGACTGAAAGACAACGACTTGGAGCTGATGGGCCCTGGAGAAACTGTTCCCCCATATTCCCCAATTAAAAAAAAAAAAAAAGGAGAAGGCCACAGCCCCATAAAAAAGAAAAAAAAAGATGGTGCCGACCTGAGTAGATGCCAGTGTTCTACATTTTCTCAAATCCATCTTAAGCGTGCCAGAAGTTCAAGTACCCTGTGTGTCTAGGGACTGGTGAAGGGGTTGGGCAAGAGATGGGATCTTAGGAAGAGGCCAAATCCAAATCTCTTTGTCTGGTCTTAGGGTTCTGGTCAGCGGGAGAGTGGGGAGAGAAAGAACAAGAGAGAGAGAAATGGAGAGAGAGAAAGAAAAAAAATAAATAAATAAATATATATATATATATATATATGTAGAGAGAGAGAGAGAAATAATATATATATGATTTTATATATAATCATATATAACAATATATATAATATTAAGATATAATATATCTATATATTATATAAGATATATATTATATAAGATATATTATATATCTTATATATGTTATATAAGATATATAATAATATATACATAATAAGATTATATATATATATATATATATATATATATAGAGAGAGAGAGAGAGAGAGAGAGAGAGAGAGAGAGAGAGGAGCATTTCACTTTGTAACACGGACAGGGGGCACCTTCACAAAGGGAAATTTATGGCCTGCTTTTAGGCAGATAAGGGAGGGCAGAGAGCTCTTCCTCGCCTGTTGAATCTCAGTTGCCTTCAGCCTGAAATAATCCATATGCCAACACTCCCAATGGTGTATTTCATGGTGGCATATCCTGACCCCCTTCACTGTCATGACTTGTTTGGGAGCCAGTCTGCTAGGATGTGAATCATGTTTCCCCATTTTGTGACTTTGGTAAAGCTACCAAAAATTCTCTAAGCCTCAGATCCCTCATCGGTAAATGTGGAGGTAAAGAAAAGCACCTACCTCATAGACTTAATGGACATTTAATGAGTTAATTTGTGTAATGAGCATAAAATAATGCCTAACAAAGAAAGATTAAGCACTAAATAAACATTAGCTACTATTGCTAGACAGTTAGCCAGCTGGGCTTCTGTGCAAACGGCTGCTCATAGGACTGTCATAAATGGAAGCTACTTTTATGTTCTGGTAGTTTTTAAAAATTCCACCTTTGTCCCTCCAAAGAGTGTGCCAGTAAGACTCAGTGGAAAGATATTTGGACTTTGACAATAGCTGAGAGGTCTTTAAAAAGGGTGCGAGTCCAGTCAGGCTGCTCCTGGGGCTGGGATCCTGTGGGTTCCCCCTGCTCTGACATTAAAACTCAACTCCGTAACTTTGACTGCAGGGCCTGAGCTGGCCTGGGAGGAGAGCAAAATATGCCACCTCCAAATAGGACACTTAGCATATTGATTAGCTTGAGCTGTAGGCACTTGAAAACCAGCAAATGCAGGGAGAAGCTTTTTCTGAACCCCTCCTGTCTGCCTAAAGGCAGATCCTCCAAAAGGAGCTCAGTTGTCATAAATCTCCTCTCTAGGAGTTTCATCAACCAGGGAAGTTTCACTCTAATCACAGGAGAGGAGATGAGAAGTGCACACCATACCCACACACAATTTGTCACTAACCATCATACCTCACATCTATTCTTCGAAACGACCACTAGTCTTTCCTAAAAACTGTTTAACTCTCCCCCAAGAGGCCTACATATCCCTCCTCTTTCCCTATTAAGATGGTATTTAAGCCTGAGTTCTAAGCCACCTCTTTGAGGTACTCATTTCTCTTGGTCATCTCCCATGTATACATGAGATACACAGACCAACACATTTTTTTCTCTTGTTAATTTGTCTTTTATTATAGGAGGTGTCTGCCAAGAACTCAGAAGAATAGAAGGAAATTCGTTTTCCCTCCCCTACAGTCTCCATCTTCTTCTTCAGGTTGGTGTTATCCTACTCTCTTCTTTGCTCATTACATGTGGCTCATTCTTCCTATCTCTTTTTTTCCCCTGCCCCAGGCTCTCTGAGCACCTTGCATCCTCCTTCTACAGCTCTTGCCCCCATTGTAGGTCCATTCCCATTTGGGAGATGCTTGGCTCACGTCTGTCTACTCCACCAGACTGTAAATTCAACAAGCACAGGTACTGCATAGTAATCAACCCTGAAAACACAGCATCTGGCACAGTTCCTTTCATCCAATAAGCACTCAGAAGATATGTGTGGCGTGAACGAAAGAATGTTAGGGACCAAGGAAGTCATTAGAGAACGTGCCATGATACAGGACTTGTTGGAGCTGCTTAATTGGTACTTTTAGTGAGAAGGCATTGGCAGGCTCCACTTACTAACAGTTCCTACTACTCATCAAGTGCCTACTAGTCACTCAGCAAGCATTGGTTGAGCACGTACTGTGGGCAAAACCCTGGACTTTGGCACTGGCCATAGCCATGCATGGGACAGCCCGAAAGCCTTGCATTAGGCACAGATGCTCTAGTTTGTTGTAAATTTGTAACGGATAAATTGCAAGAATAACACAGGGAACTCCCCCAGGCCCTTTACCAAGATGCCCCAATTGTTTTCATTTAGTCCCATTCTGAGGGAAAAAAAAATTATTTTAATGTCAAACTTTATTGAATAAAGTTACAGAAATCTTGGTCAAGGAGGATTTAAAGGCTCAAACAAGTTTGTGATATTTAGTGCTACGGCCAGTTGCTGTGGAATGTTTTATTCCTTTCTCTCCTAATCATGAGTCACTGAGTTGACTATATTGCCCATAAAATGAGTGACTGCACCCTCAGTGTGTTGCTCGAGGAATGAATTAATGACAGGGAAGTGTGTTTTAATAACCTCTGATGAAAGACATCATGCAAAAGTTACATACACTTTATTCTTTCTTCCCGTCTCTTGCAGCTAACAGCTGTGACCAATTTTATTTTTGTTACCAGGATTAACGTACATTTTCCCATTTCCCTCATTGTAGGATCTTGCCCTCACCCCTCCCACCGCCCGCTCCTAATAGTCACATGTGCACATACCCAGCTGCCTTTACAATTGCATCATTTGTGAGCTCCAGTTACCATGGCAGCATAAAGGATTTGGAGGTTGTGTTTTCCTTTGTGAAAATTTTTTTGCACTCCTCACCTCAGCAGTTAAGCCTTCAGAGCTGATTGACAATTCAGATGCCCTTCAGTTAATATTTGTATCAACTGAAACTCTCTCAACGTTCCTAGCTACTTTTCACCTAACACTTTGTCTGATCCAGGATTTCCATGCTGCACAATTCCAGAGGTTTTTATTCTCATGGCAGTCAGTGAAGTGGAGCCCCCTGGAATTGTGCAGTCTGCTTTCCTCCACGCTGTACACTGCTGCCCCATCCAACCTCCCCTCATCCTCCAACTGATTGAGGTGTTTTCAGACAATTCAGATTCACCTGTTTAGGACTTTAAAATCTCTTAGGGCTTATGGTGTGTATTGGACAACTACTGCTTGGGTATTTCTAAATGCTGAGAAGCTGAGTGGAACACTCTATGTGGGGACGAGTCCCAGAGAGCAGTTTTCAGGCTCTCGGCCTCACGTAGAAAGGTGCTGGCTCAGGTAGTAGATGGCCATCAATTATAACAAGTTGGCCATCAGCTGTAACCAGTTAGCCATTGGCCACTGAAATAACTGTGGCTGAGCTAGCAAGGGCGGATTGCAGTTAGCAAGTGGGGCTGGTTGGCAGCAGAGAAGGGGACAGCGGATTGCGGATCCTGCTTCGTGTGTCTCACCCGGCCGCCAGCGAGACCAGGGCGCAGGAAGACTCATTGTTGGGGTTCTGGTGGATGTTTGCTTCCTGTGTCTCCAACCCAGCCGCCAGTGAGACTACAGTGGTATGAATCCCCTACCTATGGCTCCGTGGGTGTTCCTTTTGGCCTCACCGTATCCTGTGTTCTTGTGCGGGAAGCGGGAGCTGAGTCCCAGCATGACAGTGGAACCCTGTATAATTGCAGAAGTATCAAGGTAAACTACGTCCTGCTTTAAGAAGTCTCTGGGTTTCTTGGTGAGAGACAGAAAGCACTTAGTATTGTCCATTTGGTTAATTTTCCTGAGACTAGTTTAACTTTCAGTGTGTTAATGTTTTCCAGCCAAAGACCACCAGGAACACGCCTGTCATTGAATAAGGTGGATTTATCGTATTACCCATTACAGTGAAGGGAAACGCACAGCGTGGGCAACCAGCGGGCATCTCAGTGAAAGGGGATAGAAAGGTGTTACAGGGATTGGGCTTGTGTTTGGTGATTTGGAAAGGGTTTAAGGAAGAATGACTTTGCTCTAGATCTGATGTGGTCAGGAAACAGGGTAAATTCCATAATTAGGTATCTTAGTAAATCTTATCTATGAAGGAAGAAGAAGGCTCAAGCTGTGATGGGTAAAGAAGCAGCTATCACTCATATTTGCCACAGCTGTTAGCTGCAAGGGATGGGGGGAAAAAGGAATAAAGTGGGGGCAATTTGGTCATGTTGGTGGTTTGGTCATTTTTGTGGCTTGTACAATGCTCATGTTATTGTCATGTTCAGACACGATTATGGAGGGCCTTGTTTTTGTCTTGATCCATCAGGGACAGTCCCAGAGTGGCCCTGTCTGATGTGGATGCTCTGAAATTGACTATGTCCCCAGGAGGGCACTGCGGCCTAACTGTGAGTGCCAGGCCAGCTCCCCAGTGTGAAAGGATGCACTTTTCTCTTTCTCAAATAAGAATTTCAGAACTCAAATTTCAGCAGTGAAAATTTAAAACATAGTCATCTCATGTGTTACTTCTTATTTCTATCCTAGTTTAATCCAGAAACAATTTGCTGTGATTGTGAAAGAAACAGTTTCTTCCAGCTTTCCACAGAGAGACATTTCAAAATTATAGAATATTAGAGTTGGAAGAAGGTCTAGTCCAAAGATTTTGCAAACTTCTCCTTGAATGTTGGTCATATATGGAATCCATTCAGATTTTGATCTTGACAGCCCTCGAAAAACTTTGGTGAAGTTAAAAAAAAAAAAGGTGATTCAAAAATCACTGTAACTCTTCAACATTGGTACGTGGGGCTGAAGCAGATAAGAGAGACCATTGATGACAATTCATGAGCAACTCCTCAGGGTTATCTGTAATTCCAACCTGTCCTTTTCCAACGGAAGGATAAACTCAGTTCATGCCAATGTAATTTATGTAGAGCAGAAATGACTTGCATCATTGAGTCCTTTATAAAATTAGGAAATATTCATTGATACATGTCTCATACTAGATCCCACCACAGACACATTTCCCCCATGAGATGGAGAGCCAACCTCTATTGAGTGTAAACCCTCATTGTATGGATGAGAAAAAAACCTGAAGGTCACAGAGGGAGAATGAAGCCCCTGGAGATGTAGGGTTCACCCAGGAACAGACTGTGCTTGGCTGCCCTTCCGTCATCAGCCTCTCCAGTCGTTGTGGAGAGGCTTGGTCCCTCCCACGCTTGGTCTTCCTACATCTTTGATATTTCTTGGGTTTCATCTGTTGGCATGGAGGCTACCTCCCTTCCACTGCCTTCACTTCACCACATACCCACTGCTCCAAGCCCCAACACACGTTCCCAGCCTCCCAGACCACAGCTTTCCCTTAAGTGTGACAGAGTTAGCTGAAATAAAATGCGCAGAATAAGCCTGTGGTAACAGCCTAGAGCAGGGGTGTTCAAACTTTTTTCAACAGTTTTCACCAAGGGCCATATGTGGTAAAATACACAAACAGCCGGGCCACTCACTCGAGGTGAAGTACGTATTGCCTCACCTGGTTTATTTAAGTAAACTAAATATATTTTTGGAATTTGCTGTGGGCCAATTAACAATGGATTGCAGGCCTCAGTTGGCCCGCGGGCCGCAATTTTGACACCCCTGGCCTAGAGTTTTTCCCTCAGACCATGATCTTTATAAGGGTAGGGAACGTCATAGCTTTTGTGCTTCACCAGAGACTGCCTCATAGAAAGAGGGTCCTTAAGCTTTCAGTGGATGTTGGGATGAGGATGGGGACAGTGTGGAGAAGGGGTTGGTGATTTTTCGAAGGAACTGGGCTTATTCCTCTAAAACTAGGTGAGAGGAATACCTCTTAAGCTCAGGAATTTTGAGGAAAAGGGCAGAAGCAGGAAGGTCATTCTGATCATAACAGTCTACAATCTGTTCATAACCGTCTATGACAATCTGCAGGGCTAACATGTGTCCTAAGCGATTCTAAAGTTTGAGAACACTTGAGTTGGGCATCCCTGAGTCTGTCTGTCTGTCAACAATAGCTAACATATCCTGCCATTTCCTAGGCCCTCTACCTGCTTTTCAATTCCCACAACACTACTGAACTCCACAAGGGAAGTACTGTTATCATCCCCATTTTACAAGTGAAAAGAAATAGAGGCAGCGGGTTTAAATACCTTGCCCAAGGCCACACAGCTAAGAAATTGCAGAGGTGAGATCTAGACCCCAGGCCACTTGGTAGCAAGTACCAAAATCCCGCTGTTCCTTTCCTGAGAACTATTCTGTTTCTTTTCAGAACGATAAGGGAGTCACCAGGTCACATTGTCCCTGTCTTGGTAAATGAGACAGAGATATAGAAAAATCTCCCTCCTGCCCTGAGAAGGCATTGCACAGTGCAACCAAATTACTACAAATCTTTTAGAAACAGAAAAATGACCCCATTTTGTTAGGTCAGGCTTTCTTGTAATAGGCAAAAATTTAAAAAAAATATTTAAAAACACATGCACAGTTTATGGGATGTTTTAACCAAAGAATGCAATCACGTCCAGGGAAAGTCAAGTTGGGAATATGATTTATCCAGAAAATTCCATCAGTCCTTGTAACTTTCTTACCTATTTACAAATTCTGTCAATACTTATATTTTTCTAAACTTGCACTGTAGTGTATTCGTCTCTAGTTTCCATGAAATAATAAGAGTTGTCAAATGACCGATGTGACCAGCACATCCTCTCCCCAGAAACTAATTCACACGAGAAGCCAAATTATAATCAGCAGGTTGCTTCATGGATATAGAGACAAAACAAGACGAAGTATATGATTATTAATCTCCAGAGCTATCAGCTGCAAGAATTCGTCCCAAGAGTTTTAACTCCCAAATATACACGGTGATTTGTCACATGACTTGTGTCATTCTCTTTTTCTCCTTTTCTTAAGCTCTGCATCAGCAGTTCTCAATCTGATATAGTAGCTTCCAAAAAGGGCATGCAGAATTTGTGCGCATTGTGTATGTACTGGGGAAAGAGTTCATACAAGTCAATGAATTTTTAAAGATATTATATACATACATTTATTGTCAAAAATAATGTAGCCTGAGTTCACTAACAAATTCTAATTAAAAAAAATATTCATGCCAACCCAGACACAAATACATGTATATAGTTATATGTTCAGTGCAATTATACTATATACAATATATTGTTCAGTAATATCTTTTTTCCGTAACAGATCTTGGATATCTAATGTTCTTCATAACAACTGCACAATATACCATAAAACTGACTTATTTTTATTTGTTTACCCATGCCTCTTTCTGGTGAATTATGTTACTATCCTTGGTGTTTGTTTCTCAAAAGAGCCACTTTCTTGCCTCAGCCTTTGGAGCACTCTTGCTCCAGACCCTCCACTGGGGGGCACCCTTGGTTCCCTCAGAGAAACCCTCTCAGCCATCAAAATCTGCCCGCCGTACTCTGCTTTCTTAACTTTCTTTCTTTTTCTTCATAGCATACCTTTCTTAATAATTTCTTAAACCTGAAATTATGGTAGCTATCTGTGTTTCTTCTCTGTCTTGAATCCTTGAGAACAATTTTCCCCCTGAACCTAGTCCAGAGTTGACGCTTACAAAGTGTTTGCTGAATGAATGCCTAATTTACACACTCTTACAGATATGCCAAGTTCCCTAGAATTAGGATAATGGATGTGTAAGGAAGTTCATTCAAATTTGGACAGACACTGCTGGATTATTCTCCCAAAATGTTACACTAACTTATACCCTTAAAAATGTATGAAAGGGGGTGACCGGATGGCTCAGTTGGTTAGAGCGCGGGCTCTCAACAGCAAGGCTGTTGGTTCCATTCCTGCATTGGATGGTGGGCTGTGTCCCCTGCAACTAAGATTGAAAACAGTGACTGCACTTGGAGCTGAACTGTGCCCTCCACAACTAGATTGAAGGGCAACGACTTGACTTGGAGGTGATGGGTCCTGGAAAAACACACTGTGCTCCAATATTCCCCAATAAAAAATTTTTTTTTAAAAGTGAAAGGATCGTTTCCTACACATCTTAACTAACAGTAAATATCATAAACTTTTTTTGCCCAACATTATATTGATTTATGTTATCATATTTACCTATTATTAAGTAAAAAATTGTCATTTTACTTAGTTTTAATTGCATTTCTTTAGAATTGAATAAGGTAAATATCTTTAAAGCATACAGATTATTAATCTTTTGTCATTTGTGACTCGCCTCTTTCATACTGTCACACTTAAAGGAGTCTGAAAGTCAAAAGATTAATTAACAACTGTTTCTCTCTTTTAACATTTTTAGGCATATTAATTCTATCATCTAAGATGTAAAAATAGAAATAAGAAAACAAAAGCAATGGTGATGGCAGTAGTGACAATAGTCATTCCTCTGTGCCCCTGTGATTCTGACACTTGACCTGTATTATCTCATTTAATCCTCTCCATAACGCTTTGGTGTAAGTTCCTGTGTTATTCTTCTTTTACAGATGAGCAAAGTGAAGAGTACACTGCAGAGGGTCAATCTTGTCAGTAACTACTGACATCGTCCTGTGGTCTTTATTCCTGGGGGTTTCCTCTCTAGACTTTCTCATTTCCAGATCCTGCTTGAGTGGATTACTTTGCTACAGATGACTGACCGTGCCCCTTTGCATGTAGAGCTTTCCAAATCATAAAATCAGGCTTTACAGATGAGAAAACTGACATAGAGGTTAAATCACTTCCCTGGACCCACGGTGACAGACTCATCTTTTGAAATTCGAACTGTCAGATTACGAAACTCAGGCTCTTCCCTGACACTTTAGCCACCAGGGCCATGCTGGGCCAACACATTTGCTTAAAACATGCTTATTGAATTGGTTTCACCAGAGCTAAAGCAGAATGACACAGATCCACTGTAATTAGGGCCCTTCGCCAAAGAGTGGGAGAAAAAAACAGTTGTCTCACTGCCCAGGTCTGTCTAGACGCTACACCTTGGCTCCTGTGACTTGATCAATCTGCTCTGAGAAGCTCTGACTTCGGCAAAGAGATGGGAAGCAGGCCTTTTGTGAAGTGACAATACCTGCTTAGAAATCGCATTGCAGTCCTTAGAGACCAGCAAACAGAGACAGAGCTGACAACAGACGTGGAGCAATTAACACAGCTAGGATTGCATATTTGTAAATATAAAATCAACTTAGTGAAAAACATTTTCCCTTCATTATTATAAACAAAAACGAGAAAAAAACCCTTAACTATTGTGTTTTACTCCTTCTTCCCCCATAATATCTTGATCTTGATGATAAGCCATGTGAATTAAAAAACAAAGACATCTGAAGTCAAGTGGGGACACCAAGTCAGCTGTGGCACTCAGCTACCTGACTGGTTAGCCACTGTATGATTTCGGAGGGATGGAAAGTAGGGAGGAGAAGAAGTGATTCATGCATTGAAGCTAAAGGAAAAGAGCCTCTTGACCAAAAAGGTAACAGTCTTCTCTTTAATGTATTGTTAATACCATTGTCTAAATATAACACTAGAGATTTTTTTTAAAAAAACGTAAACAGAAATATAGTATAGTACCTTAATACGGGCCAGTGCTATTCTAAGATCTTTATAAGTATTAGTTCATTTAATCCTTGCAATAACCACTTTCTTTCTAAATGACAGCAAGCTCTCCAGTTTACCCCAGAGTGTTTGTTGAGCACCAGGATCTGCCCATTGACAGGGGGAAGGCAGCTTTGTCCTTGAGGAGTTTAGAGTTTTGTTAAAGGGAAAAAATGTGGCCACACCACATGCAAGTTGGACTATCCCCACCAAAGGGTGGATTATTTAATAAACGCAGTTGAGACGATGAGCTTGCCATTTGGAATAAAAGGAGAGCATGAGCCCTAAATCAAATCTCACAGTAATATAAATTCCAGATGGATCAAATATTTTCATGTAAAAACAATGAAACTGTAATGTACTAGAAGAAAAACAAACCATGGGTCTATAATTTTATAATCTTGGAGGGGAGACCATCTATCTCACCATGACACAAACCTCAGAAGCCATAAAGGAAAAGACAATCAATCTTGACCACATAAAATGTAAAAGTAAAAACTTCTACATGACCAACCCCATTATAAATATGATCAAAGGGAAATTGTGTGTGTGTGGGTGTGTATGGGGGGGGGGATGTTTGCAACTTGTATGGCAAACTTGATTTTCCTAATATACAAAAAACTCTTGCATTTCAATGGAAACATAAATAAAAATTGTCTTAGTTCACAAGAGAGGAGAATCAAATGGCCTGTAAACACCAAAAGGTTTAACAATGATTGTAGAAATTCAAGTAGAAACAGCAATGAGATTTTTTCATGTACTAGATTAGAAAGTATTTTTAAAGTATTTGATGTTATTCAGGGTTAATTGTGTTGTGATGAAATGGGCATCTTTGATGGGAGGAATATAAACCGATAAAACCAGTACCCCCTTAAACATGAGCCAGAGGGACCTCTCTGTACGTCAGAGAATACCATTCTGGACTTGATCAGCCCCAGAGCTCCCACTGTGGGAAGATTCTATGGGGTTAAGACAGCAGACTCTCATAGAGCCCGCAGCCCACCGCCCTTCTGAATCATACTCGATATCCTGGACCTTGCACTTCTCCATGCGAGTGGCCCAGTGTACATGTCAGGAACTGCATAGGTCTCTTTCGTTTGCATAGGTTTTCCCAAGGGCAATTGTGCTGCCTGTGTGTGCACCTCTGGCCTGGAGGGGTGGCCACCTGGAGACTGATCGACTGCAGGGCTGTGGATGAAGCTTGGGTGTGAAGCTTGAGGCTGATGTGTTCACATGAGAGCACGAGAAGTTTTATCCCGAATGGAGCGGAGAAGAGAGAGAGATGGGAAGAGAAAGGGAGATGGGCCATGAGCTGTGACCTTCATAGAAGGTCCCAGCCTGGAACTTCAACTTGTCTAAGAATACTAAACTGGAAACTGGCCTTTCTGGTAATGACTGAGGTAAATTTGTCATGGAGGATAGGACATATTTTTGTTGATCAATCTGTAGCTTGATTTATTTTAGGTATTTAAACATGCTATGCCAGCCTCCACTTGTACTTCTATAGTTGGCTTCCCAGATTTAGGGTGGGTCTAGGTACAATTGGTGTGGAGCAATATTTGGTAAATTACTATTATTATTATTATTTTTTTTTAAGGAGGGCGCAGCTCACAGTGGCCCATGTGGGGATTGAACTGGCAACCTTGGTGTTATTAGCACTGTGCTCTAACCAACTGAGCTAATCAGCCAACCCCTGGTAAATTTTTTTTTTTAATTTAAAAAGTATTCATACTTATTCACTCAAAAATTTCCTATCCAGAAATTTGTGATGTAGAAATAGTCATAAAAGTCATGTAAGTACACGCATTTTTAAGTACAAGGATGTTTACATCTTTATAATTATGATAATGATAGTAATAAAATATACCAAGTACTTTACTGAGCACTTTAAATATTTTCACTGAATCCCCATTATTAGATGAAAGTAGTACTATTATCTCTATTTTATAGAAGAGGAAATGAAAGTTTAAAGACAATACCTAGGGGTGGCCGGTTAGATACCTAGCCGGTCGGTTAGAGCTCGGTGCTAGTAGCACCAAGGTTGCCGGTTTGATCCCCGCAATGGGACACTGTGAGCTGCGCCCTCCTTAACAAAAAATACCTAGTTCCCATTAATTTAGCTTACACATGGCCAAAGCTAGGGAGCTAGAATTTTTTTTCAACTTCTAATCATGACATTTTTCAAACTTAAAAAAGTTTATACATATATATAATATATAATATACTATATATGTAGTATTATTTCTTTAACAAGTTGAAGGTTAAGTGAAACAGAAAGATAAATACTGTATAATCTCACTTATATGTCGAATCTGAAAAAAACAAAAGCTAAGAAAAAAGCTCCAACTTATACAGGGGACAGATTGGTGGTTGCCAGAGGTGGCGGCTCGGGGTAGGGGAAATGGGTGAAAAAGGTACAAACTTTCAGTTATAAAATAAGTGAGTCCTGAGATGTAATAAACACCCTGGTATCTACAGGTACCAACACTGTAGTGTATATTTGAAAGGTGCTGAGAGAGTAGATCTTAAAGTTTCTCACCACAGGAAAACAAAATTGTAACTGTGTGGTGATGGATATTAACCGGACTTTTTCTGGTGATCATCTCACAATATATACAAATATCAAATCATTATGTTGTATACCTTAAACTAATACAATGTTGTGTGAGGAAGAAGAAACTTTCCTCTACCCTCAAGGATCTAATAATTAAATTTGCATGAGCTGGATTAACAAGAGGAAAATAACCAAATTTCATACATAGGTGCTCATGCAAACCACACATACATGAGAGAGACAGAGGTCCCACATACACTAGAGATTCAAAGACCAAAAGGGACATGAGGTACATATGACATTCTGAGCCAGGAATCACCTTGGGGCTTCAGAGGGGAGGAAGGTCATATGCAGGACATAAGAGCACATGTTCGCCTTGCCTTATAAATAGGTCAAAAGAGGTTATCTCTGATAATCTTATTATGGGCAAGGCCTCTAATTCAAATTCTTCTTGGTAGTTAAATGGGGTGGAGGGAGGGAGCAGAAGTTTCTCTTGAGCCCACATGGGCTCAGCTGCTTTTAGCTCAAAATAGTCCCCATAGGACTTCTTCAACCTATCATCCATGGCCCTCACCCTCTCATTACTGAAGGTTTTGGAGCTGGGTTTAGTTTCCTTCTCCACCCCAATTCCCTCACACCACATGCACATTCCCTCCACCGGTCCCTCCTCAAAGTTGCCTGAATTCTCGCCAACAGCCTGTTACAAATGATCTGTATCCACATTTTCTCCCACCTTCTCACTAGTTTCAAAGAGCTGTATTGTCTTTTGTTCAATAAGTCTCCCGCCCGAAAAAAGAATAAAAAAAAAGAATAAGCCTCCCCAATTCCTCCATGGTTAGACTCCTATTATCAATTAATTTCAACCCCCCTATCTTCACCTCCTCCCATATACATACAGTATTTTTAATCTTTTCTACTATATCTTTCCTCTTAAACCTGTAAAAATTGTCAGATTTGTCCATTTCAAAGTCCTCTGCTTTATATCTTTCTCCCAATGGTCAAAGATTTCAAAAGAGTTGAACACATTTACTATCTCCACTTACTTCCCTGTTTCACTCTTCTGTCTGCCCCCTGGATCTTGCCATCACCACTCTGACAGTTATCTTCTCAAAAACCACAAAGATCTAATTTTCTTGACTCTTCTTTTGACTTTCTGGAACCTCTTTCTCTTTCTCACTTCTGTTTATTTGCCTGATTCTCTAACTATCACCTACCATTCACTTCATGGGTGCCTCTAGGCCTGGTCTTTTCGAGGATACCCCACCTCTGGGCTTATTGACTTGACCAATGGTCAGTCCTCTAGACTCTGCACTGCTTCTGTTGTGAACCTTCTGAAACACAAGTCTATGACTTCTGGTGAAGTGTCTGTGGTGGTCCAGGTGGGTGGGGTGGGGTTTCAGTGGCTCTGCACAGACTAGAAATTCAAACCCCTTGCCGTGATATTGACAATCCTCCAAGACAGTGCTCTTTCCCACATCTCCATTGTGTCTCTTTCTCAGCAGCAACCCTGCCCACTGCAACACACACTGAATCCCAGCCCTGCTGAGTCTAGGCTGTTGGTGGGCCCACGCTTCTCTTCATTCCATCCCTCTCTTAAAAGGAAGATGGGGATTCAGTAAGACTTGGGTGGAATCCCCCAATGAATGTTTGCATTTCTTACATGCTCCTACGTGAGGCTGGGGCCACTGTCCCAGACCTCACTTCTAGTAGCGTGGAACTTCTTTTTTTCTAAAACGGATTTATCTAAGCCAATCATAGAAGGACAATTCCACTTATCTGAGGTATCTAAAGAAGTCAAACACAAGCTTCCTTAATTGAAATGCATAAAAGAAACTGTAAAACTATTACTGTGTGGAGCATTTGAAATCCTGCTTCCTGGCATATGTTGTAAGTTTAACTCAAACTCTTATAAAAATTCTCTACAGGTTTGGACATTTCTTACATTGACATATACACTTGGTTTTTATATTGTAGTCAATGAATTTCTTAATTCACTTATTCAAATTGTTTAATTATTTGGATATTATTATACAGTTATAACATATGCAAATAATTTTATTTTTTACCTTCTAATCTTTATACCATTTTCTAAAAATGTATTGTGCTAGGTAGGACCACCAGCACATGTTAAAGAGAAATGCTGATAGCCCGTATCTCTTTCCTAATCTCAAATGGAAAGTTTTATCTTTTAAATATAAAATTTTCATCAAAATTCCTTCATATATTCAAGGAATATGTACATTCTTGGAACTTTTCTCTCTAAATACTTTTTGATTTTCATAATACAGGTTTTATAACCTAACCTTTTTACTTAATATATTATAAGCATTGCCATTAAATATTACGTAATTACATATTGCTCTGTACATTTTAATACCTATGTGGTATTCCATCATATGCTTCGACTGTAATTTATTTCACCAATCTCCTAGTAGAGTTTTCTGTCACCTCTGAGTCTGTGACAGATTAATCACCTTCCTGTCCTCATTTCCCACAACCACTTCTATTTATACACGCTTCGTCTATTTGAGGGGCTGTTCTAGGGACCGTCTGGACTAGAAAGCTGAAGTAGCTCTCAGGAAGTTTATCGTTTGGTTAGAAGATCCTGGCAGAGAAGAGCAAGGGCAAAGGGCAGAGGACGGATGACGGACTTAGCACCTTCCAGGAGAGAAAGACACTGGGAGAAATGTGAGGTCAGCCTGGAGAGGGAGGCAGCCAGGGACAGATCACCCAGGACCGAAAGTCATGGCAAAGATTTGGGATTTTATTCTGAGAACACTGGAGAAGCATGTGAATGACATGATCTACTGTAAAGCCCTCTTGCTCGCATTTTTTTAGTCTTTAGCTCTCTATGAAGTGTCACCTCATGACCCTTAACTGACCATTGAAGTGATCCATCAGCCAAAACAGTCATCTTTGCCACCCCATCCCCACCCTTCACCCCCAAGTTAGTCTCAACATAATGGCGCAGCCCAATGACACTTCTCATTTTAAATCATTGGAGAATGTGTAGAAATGTATTTAAAGTTTCTCAGGGATGAAGAGGAGAAATCCACACTCTGCATCACAGCAAAAACTTAATAATCCTTGAATGTCCCACTCCGAAAGTTCTACTACCCACATCAGTGGCCCAATTACTTTTATTTTCTCATCAAAAACTTGAAGACCTCTACCTTTCTCTTTACCACGCCCCCTCCTCGCATCCCCACCCTCCCCACCTTCAGTTCTTTCCCTTTGTAGCCTTTTATCCCTTTTTACAGGAGTAATCTCATCATTTTGTAATTTAACCTCTTCTGTCATTTTGAATTTGTCCAGGTGGGGAAGCGGGGACAACAAAGGTACAGGGAAGGGAGGACAGATATGTGCTGGGAAAGACAGCAATGACTTTTTATAAGAGTTTCCACAAATAACGTTATTTGAAAGCAAAAAACAATCCCTCTCCCGCATAGAAAAAAGTTATTTTTGACAATACCTTAAAGAGACCCAAGCAAGACTGCACTTAAAATTTATAAGCATGAGCCTGAGCGCCTGTGTCCACTGCTCGTCTGAGTTCAGGTGGGTTCTAATGGAGCAGAATTTGCCACTGGCTCCAGGGTCTTCCATCAGGCCTTTCTCTGCATGAATCCTATAGGGCATGTAGACCCCTGAGGCGCCCTTCTCCGCCTCTTCCTTGAATTGCTGCATGCAGTCCAGGAAAGCCATCATCGCCTGGTCAAACTTGTTAGACAAGTAAGCACTCTGCCCCCTGTTACAGAACAATGGCAGCTCAACGGTATTGTCTGTTAAAGACTTCAGATAGGAATGGTTTCCGCAGGGGATGAGTTGAAACCTCTGAAACTCCAGTCCAATTGTACTAGACAGGGCCCGGAGCAGCAAGGCTGTCTGCCCCCAAGCTGCGTTAATCTCATTCCAGCACACAGGGACCGTGGGGAGACAGCCCAACCTGAAGTTATTGATGGTGGCCAAAGGGCCATCATGGTGGATCACAAACGTTGACCTGAAGGTGTTGGTTTTCTCCAGCCAGGCTAGCTGGGTCTCGGCGTACCACAGCCGGTTCTCCACGCTCCTCAGCTCGTCTTGCAGTTCCAATTGTTGCCACAACAATTTACCATACTCTCTCTGGTACTGCCTTTCCTGCAGGTCCAGCGTCTCAGTCTCTGCCTGGGCTGCCTCAAGAGCCACTGCTGCTCCTTCTCGGCTCTTCTCCACCTCCTCCAGCTCCTGCACCAGCCTCGCTTCCTCTAGCTCCATGTCCTTCAGCAACTCCTGCAGCATCTCCCTCTTGTCCTCACTTATGCTCTCCCTGGTCTCCAAATAGCGTTTGTAGTGTTGACTGTCAGATTCCGAGATAGTGAGTTGAGTGTCCAGCTGTTCTAAAAGACTGTCAGTACAGTCTTGACACAGCGGGTAGACCAGATTTTCTTCACCAGAAAGGATGTCAGAAATGCCCGTAGTGGTCTTCTGGATGCTATTGAGAGTTCTGCCAGAGCTCAACTTGCCAACCAGGGTGAAGATGTTGGGACTGTACCTGGACATCCTGCCATCGCCAGGGGGGGTCCTGCAAGAGGCCCCATCCTGTAACTTTTCAGTATCTCTCTCCGCCCTCAAGGCAGGGACTTCCTCCAGGGTTTCTCCTGGCTTCCCCTGAGCGAAAGGGAGCTTGGAAGCTACAGGTGGTTGGCTGGTGTCAAGGTCCAAGGTCTCTGCAGACTGAGTCAGCTTCAGGGGCTGGCTGCAGCCCTGGCAAAGGAAGCGGACAGAGGACATGGTGCAGGTCTTGACTTTCAACTTCGATTCTAAGTTTTCTTTGGCTCCCCAGTTACTTCTCCATGTATACTTTTAAAGCTCCTTTAGAGGAGTGATTCTCTTAAAATGCATATCTCATCTTGTCACTCTCCTATTTCAAACCTTATGATGGCACCCTCCTTCCATAGACCTCTGTTAGCAGCTTTTAGACAAGGGAGTCTTTCTAAAAGAAAAATCCAATCATCCCACTTTCCTTCTTTAACATTTTCAAGGCGTATCTTAAGAGTAAGCTTTCTTAAACTACAATCTGATCGTGGCACTTCCCTCCTTAAAATGTTTAATGCCCTTATCTTACCTTAAGATAAAGTCTCATTATCTTAACCTGACACTAAGGCCTCTGCTCCTGTTTCCAGCTCCTTCTCTTCCCATTTCCTGCCATCCACATGCATGGGGCTCCTGCGTGTTCTTGCATTTCAATTCTTCCAACATATCCTATTGTTCCCTCTGACTGAAACCCTCTCCCTCCCCTTCTTGACCTGGATAACTCCTACCCATCTTTTAGGGCTGGGTTAGATGTCACATCCTCCAGGAAGCCTTCCCTGACCACCAAATTTAGACTCTCCACTCTGTTGACACACTTAACATTCCTTATCACACAGTAATGTAATGAGCATTGGAAAATGGAAAAGACATTTGTTTAATTAACAAATCAAATCAAATAAGTAGTTTGGATCTTACCATCAGCTCAGTTGGAGGCTAAGATAACAAGATTAATACACCAAGCATTTGCATAACATAAAAAAAACAAACCAACAAAAGAACTTTACAAATACTATTGACTTCTATCAATCAACCACCCAGTTAAACACACTAACGAGTCAGAGATACTTGATCTAAAAAACCTATAAGCTTTTAACCTGCATTTATTGACCTGGTGGAGGAAAGCATAAAATAAACACAGAAGGATCCAATTCCTCAGCCACCGTAAGGGGTGGGAGGCCACAGGGCCTGTCTCCACCTGTGTCCACAGGAGAAAGGTAGCAGCCACACCTATTGCCCTGGCAGAGGGAGGCAGGAGGCCCTTCTGCAGATTCACCGGAATGTGGCCTAGGACTCTCCAAATTTAGTCACATCGGGCAGTTGTGCTACACTGAGCCACATGTTGAAAGGACCTTGTTCTAGCAAGGAAACATGCTTTGCTACAGTTTTCAAACCCCACCTAACCCAAGTCACTGTCATGGACGAATTGGTAATTTATACTAATTGGTTAATCACCACTTAGCCTTTCATGCAGGCTCTCACCAGTGTCCTATCTGACTCTCAAAATTATTGGGAGGTGGGAAGACAGGGAGGACATTAAGGTGAAGCGAAGTTAAAATCGAGATCCTCTAGCCCTCACGAACTCTCTGAAGTTCCCCTGAATTCATAAATAACAGAAGCACTCTCTAGCAATGGCCTGCAGAGCCCCCGCCCCTTCACAGGCAATGCATCATTCCCCAGGTGGGGTCAGTTTCTAGGCTCTCAGCCTCACGTGGAAATGTGCTCACTCAGGTAGTAAATGGCCATCAATTGTGATCGGATGGCCATCAGCTATGGCTAATTGGCCGTCAGCTGTAACCAGTGAGCCTTTGGCCACTAATATAACTGCCTTGGCTATGTTAGCAGGGGATGGTGGCTAGCAAGCGCAGATTGCAGTTAGCAAGGCGTTGGTTTATTGGTTGTTGGTTAGCAGAGAAGTGGCCACTGGATTACGGATCATGTAGCTCCTGCTTCCTGTGTCTCTAACCCAGCCACCAGAGAGACTATAGTGGTATGACTCTCCTACCCATGGCTCTGTTGGGGTTCCTTTTTGGCCTTCCCATATCCTGTGTTCTTGTGCGGGGAGCAGGAGCTGACACCCTGCATGACACATGGCGCAGCAAGCAGGGTACGGTGCCGCCAAAGCCCTCCGAAGGGCAGTGGAGCAGTTTGTGCGTATGAACACTCATCTCAGGAAGACCAGGAGGAGCAGCTGCCGGAGAGCTGGACCCCCGTGGAGGGGTGGGAAGACGTGGACGGTTCTCTGACCAGCATAGGCCCGAGAAAGCGAAGGTCTTTGCAGCCGGCTGTGTGGGCTGGGACGTGCTTGCTGGGGCAGCCCGGATGTAGGACTTGTACTCCCAGCAGGAAACGCTTGCTGAGTCCTCTGTTGGAGATGTGGGTGATGTCAAGGTCGTTTCTCACCCCCAGGTTGGGGAGGACTTGGAGCCCTAGCCCTGAGCAGAGGGCACACGTAGAGCCAGCGCACAGCCCTGGCAAATGACTGTGGACTATAGGGAATTGCCTTCTATCCCTGATTTGATGGACCGCTTGACTGTTTGCTTGGGAACTTACCACCATGTAGTGGAACTGGCGGATGTTTGCTTCCTGTGCCTCGCCCCACCGCCAGTGAGACTGATGCAGAAAGACCCCCTTGTTGGGGTACAGGCGGATGTTTACCGGCGGTGTCTCTACCGGCTGCCATCGAGAATATGTAAGCACCTTGGCTGTGAGCCATTATTGTTCCAGCACGGTACCCTGAGAAACCCTGGCTGTGCCCAGGAAGTCTGGCTTTGCCCAGAAAGACTGGTGGTGCCCTGAGAAACCCTGGCTGTGTCCTGCGAACCCTGGCTGTTCAGGGAAAGACTGGTGGTACCCCGAGAAACCCTGGCTGTGCCCTGGCCACAGAAAGTCTGGCTGTGCCCAGAAGGACTGGCGGTGCCCTGAGAAACCCTGGCTATGCACAGAGAGCCTGGCTGTGTCCAGGATATTGCATTCACCTCCAGGGTTCTCGCACAGGGCCCCTTGCGGAAGACACTTGTCGCGTAGATTGTGAGGCGAGACCTTGGAGGGGTAAAGTGTGGGGACAGAGTCAGGAGTGCAGTTTCCAGGTTCTTGCCCTCACGTGGAAAGGTGCTCACTCGGGTAGTAAATGGCCATCAACTGTGATTGGATGGCGGTCAGCTGTAACCAGTGAGCCTTTGGTCACTAATATAACTGCCTCTGCTATGCTAGCAGAGGATGGTGGCTGGCAAGCGCGGATTGCAGTTAGCAAGGGGTTGGTTAATTGGTTGTTGCCAGAGAAGCAGCCAGCGGATTGCGGATCATGTGGCTCCTGCTTCCTGTGTCTTCATCGCAGCCGCCAATGAGACTATAGTGGTATGACTCCCCTATCTGTGGCTCTGTTGGGGTTCCTTTTTGGCCTCACCATATCCTGTGTTCTTGTGCGGGGAGTGGGAGCAGAGACCCTGCATGACACCCCAGAGCCTGTCAAGTGAGCCAAAGATGAAAGTCAATCCCAGAGTTGACTAGATATGGATCAACCCCTCAAAACCCTTAAAATAATAATCTGTTTGTTATGAATTTAGCGGTAAGGATTGCACAGCGCTGCAAAGTGGTGCTGGATACCCTCTGAGATATAAGCCCTGGGGTTGGCAGTCTTATCTGCCACACAAAGTCTGCCTTTCCTCACCCTGACATTTTTCCCAGAAGCGTTGGGGAGCAGCAGAGTAAGAAACTGCTTTCAGTGTCACGGTGGTTCTGAGTCCTGATTCATTCCGGAGTCCTCCTGCAAAGTAAAATTCACTGTTAATGGTTAAACTCATTTTAATTACCTCCCCTAAAACCAAGCTACACCTGGCTTTGAATTTGAATTCACCCCCAGGGAAGATGTCTGAAGCCAGCTAAGGGAACACAGTTGTGTAGGAGAGTGGGGATTGTTTCAGACTCTGGGTTTGAAAACTGAATAATATCTCCAGGATAATTCAGAATCCAGCTGTGGAGCCTCCTTTAGTGAAGGAAGGGAGTTGGAGCTGGCGTATTGCTCTCAGTTAGAAAGGACATTCCTTCTTATTTCTGGGAATTTTCCCTCCAGTTTTTACTACCTCATTCCAGGATCTCTTTGTAAGGGCTGAGTAGGGCCCAAGAGGAAGACTTCTGTGGCTTGAAGGGTGTTTGGGGCATGGGTTTTTTGCAACGCTGGACGACCAATACCTAGATTAATGAGCTTGTCCCCACTTCTCTTTCAAAATTTGGTTATTTGGGGTGGCTTCTTTGTTGCAAACCACCTGGAAAGACTTGGTCTATACTTAGATTGTCTCCAATTCTTCTCCTTCCTTCTCTCTTAAGCCCACCTAATTCAGCTTTATTGTCAGCACTCTGTAGATACTCCTTTTACCAAGGTCACAATGTTACTCGAGTTGCTACATTTAATCTTGGTGGAATAGGAAGCAAGATATTCAGCTAAAATTGAGGATGGGGCAAGAAAATGGAAAAACAAAATTAAAAATAACGAAATAATATTAATAATAGTAAAAGTGAGGTTCGTGCAGAAGAAAATGTGTGTGATAGTCACCCAGACAAGTAAGAGAGTGAACAGATAAGAGAAATGGGATGATTACTCCTCAGTTGTCATGGTTCACACGTAACTCCCATGAGTAGGTGTACATTTCTCTCCAGCCACTGTCACCTGCCTGAGTGTTGCCAAGCAAGCAAGACTAAACCAGGGAGACGAGGGAGAGGGAAATGGTTAGGACAGTCACTGCAATGCATACTGGGAAGAAAGGACAGGGGTGGGAGAGAGAAATGGTGAAAAGGTGATAGGGTTTATGTGCTTCTCTTCTGGGGGTGTGGAAGGAGTGCTGGAGTCTGGGTGTCAGGATACCAGATAAGTAAATATACGAGGTCTGCCAATTATGTCCGTGAACTCATCCTAAAAAAAGTACTACATGCCTCATTGCTGAATATCACTATGGTCACCTTTGAAGTACTCCCCTTGGGAAGCTATGCACTGACGCCTGTGCCTAGTCCACCCTTCAAAGCAATTTTGGAACTTTTTTTCTGGAATGGTCATCAGAGCTGTCGTCATATTACCCTTGATGTTCTGAATATCATCAAAATGTCTTCCTTTCAATATTTCCTTTATCTTTGGGTAAAGAAAAGTCATTGGGGGCCAGATCAGTTGAGTAGGGAGGGTGTTCTAATACAGTTATTTGTTTACTGGCTAAAAACTCCCTCACAGACAGTGCTGTGTGAGCTGGTGCATTGTCGTGATGCAAGAGCCATGAATTGTTGGCAAAAAGTTGAGGTCATCTAACTTTTTCATGCAGCCTTTTCAGCACTTCCAAATAGTAAACTTGGTTAACTGTCCAGTTGGAACAAATTCATAATGAATAATCCCTCTGATATCAAGAAAGATTAGCAACATCATTGAAACCTGTTCGTGAACTTAATTGTCACACCTCGTAGGAGGCAGTCAAAGGCGGTACACGAAATGATGACAAAGGAAGGTTTGATCCCCTAAGTCTATAATCATCTTTCCCCATCCTAAAATAACCTTTCTTTGGTTCCCCAGGTGTATGGTACAGTACTCTGGAGTCAGTCTTGGGTTCTAATCTTGCTTATTTAACAAGTTACTTAACCCCTTCAATGCTCTGATTCTTCATTTGAAAATGAAACAGAAGCCAGGTTAGAGGATTGCTGTGATGATTAAACAAGATGCTGTTTAGAAGCTGAATAATGAGTTTCTCTTATTCCCAGTCCCCTATGTGGCCAATGCCTGGCTCGCTCCTTCTCCTCTTGCTCCTTCTCCTCTTGCTCCTTGACACTTCTCAGAAAAGGAGCCTCTACTATTTCCAAATCTTCATCAAATACTCCTTAAGCCTTTGCAATCTGGGATCTGTCCCCACAATTAATGGAACAAAATTGTTGTTGCTAAGATCAGCAGCAGACTCTTAAATAGCAGATTCCAAAGCATCTATTCAGTCTACTTCCTAACTCGCTTTTTATTCTTTTGACATTTGAATTTAATTGCCATCTTCTCATTAAAAGAAGAAAACAAAATCCTTATTTATATTTCAAAGGATTGATGCTTTTTATTCTCCTAGATTTCTGACCTTCTTTTTCTAGCCTGCTGCTTCTTCCTTCTTAGTCTGCCGAGAGACTCCACATTAAAAGGAAAACAAAGCTCTATTTTTGATATAAACAATTGTCTTGGTCCAGCTCGGTGGCTCAGGTGGTTGGAGTGCCATGGTCCTAACCCCGAGGTTGCCAGTTAGATTCCCACATGGGCCAGTGTGCTGCACCCTCTACAGTTAAAATTGTGAACAATGGCTCTCTCTGGAGCTGGGCTGCCAGAGGTTGGCGTGAGCTGCCACGTGTTGCCAGAAGTGTCTGGCAGCTGGAGAGAGCTGCCATGATCTGCTGTGAGCGGCCGACAGACTAGGGGAGCTCAAGGCTCATAATAAAAGCATGGGCCAGGGAGCTGTGTCCTACACAACTAGACTGGGAAACAATGGCTTGAACTGGAGTTGGGGGGAGTGGGAGGCGGAAGAAGGGGTAAAAAAAAAGCAGCTCAGGGGGGCGGGGGGTTCACAGTGTGAGGGATATAAATGATGAACGTCTAAGTATTACCTTGTCTTGTACACCTGAAACTAACAAATTTAAAAAAAAAATTAAAAAAAATTAAATTAAAATCCCCCCCCCCCCCAAAAAAAAAAGGCAGCTCATGCTCTAACCAACTGAGCCATCCTGCCATCCCAGAACCGGAGTTTATTAATATGTACAAGCTTATACACAAAGATAGCCTTGTTTGGGGAAAGGAAAAAATTTACTCTTCAAGGTTCTTCTGGTTGGTCAAATAATCAAATAGACATGAGACAGATTAGCAAGAGAAAATTAAAGTTTAATAGCATGTATACCTCCTGTATAAATAAGAGAGACCCAGGGACACTGAGTAACTCACCAGAATGGTGGAAGCCATCACTTTATACACGACTTTCAACTACAGACAAAAGATTTTGGGGGTGGGGAGTCTGTTACGGGAGCCTACCAGGAAAAGCACAGTAAGACAGATTTAAGTTTTAGAGACTTAGATATTCTCCTCTTCCTGGTACAGGGAGGGAAGCACCCTTACAAATGGAGTTTTTCTTACAACTACATGTTCTTTAATAGGTAACTATTTGATTTTCAGAGCTTCTCCCACGTCTGCTATTTCTTAAAATTAACCAGCCTAAAATAATATCCTAAAAAAGGTATCTATGTAGGAGCAGCTGAGAACAGGTGAAAATGCTGGGAAAAGCCTGAAAACTTCAAGCATAGAAAGACTGAAACATAGTGACGTAGAATGACCAGGTCAAAATTTAGGAGAAGGGAGGATACAAAAAGGTGAGCAGGAACATCACAGCCTAGTTTTGCCCTGTGCAAAAACAAATCTGGGTGAAGCCGCTGCTAAACGGGCCTGTGGGCAGAGGCTGACAGAGCTGAAAAGCCCAAGGTACCTACCCTACAGAGAGTAAAGACTTCAGATGTCTCCCTTACAATCAGGATTCCCCATTTCCTGTCCTTTTACAGTTGTAGGAAGAGTTTTTCTTGTTGCTGAGAGATGGAAGAGGCATGGATGAAAGGTGTGTCTCAGAGTTTATCAGCCTAATTAATCCCCATCCTTGCTAGGCATTGTATCCCATTCATATCATCAGAATCAAATGGTGAGTTTAAAGTGTTTACAGGTTGGGAATGCCCCAGGAATTTAGCAAATACAAACGCAAAACCTCTGTAGAAAAAAGCCTACGCTTCTGGGAACACCAGGTCTTTGAGAAGCATACAGTCAAATAGGGAAGTTCATTCTGAATAAGAACAGCTGAAACAACAGATAACACTGACGTCTAATGACTTTGAAAAGTGGAATTATAAGACAAAGATTGTTCTAAAGAATGATTATAAGACTTAAAAATGCAAGACATACTCAAAAATATCAATGAGAAACAGAAAATTACAAATTGCATCAGACATTTGAAAAAGAAACAAAAAGGAGCGTCTATGAAGGAAAAATGCAATCACTGAAATAAAAAATTCAATGTAATGAATGTGTTTGGAAGCCAAAACATAGTTAAAGAGGTAGGTCAGAAGGAATTATCCACAATGTCACATGGACAAAAAAGATGGAAAATATGGCAGCAAGGTTAAGAGACACGCCTTCCTTCTATTGATGTAATTGTTTCCCTTCCCTTTCTCATAAATATCCCTTGCCTTTGTCTCCTAATTGTAACATTATTTAGGCTTCTGCCTGAATCAATGTTCCCTGAACAGTTTTTTATTTTTTTTTTTACCTCAAATAAATGCTTATGTCTCTCATTTTGAAAGACCCTTTTATTTTTAGCTTAACAGGAGAACTCACAGGGCAGGGAACACTGGGGCATTCCAGTAAGAGTGCTTCGAAAGGGGTTACAGGATTTGCGCTACGTGAGATGACTTGGGAAATGTTTAATGGAGCAGGACTTTGCTATGGATTGGAAGCAGGGGTGATTCTTTGATTATTTAAATAAGTCTTATCTAGAAGATGGGAAGAACAAATTGTGGCTAAAGCTGTAACTGGTCAAAAAGCAGTCAAGATAAAGAGATGTCTGGTCTTTTTTGTGGTTTCGATGACATTCTTGCTTTTGTCCGTGTTTAAACATGATTGTGGAGTGGTTTGGGTTTTAATTTTTTGGTTTTGCACTATTGATGTGGCTTTCGAGAGGTAATTTTCCTTTAACTGTACGTGTTTATGAGGTTAGAGACAAGTTTGGTAAAACAGGAGGTTCAATTTGGGGGCTCAAATGAGATTGCAAATATTTAGTATCAGGGCCAATTCCCTTGCAATGTCTTTATTCATACAGCCATGTTCTCCCTTAGTGTGGACCAGTCACTGGACTGCAATACTCGTAAAATGGACAAAACTTCTCCCTGAACATGGCGCTTTGTGAGTGAAGTGTTTTCATATCCTCTGATGAAAGTCAAGAGTGAAATTAATTCAGTGTCTTTCCCTTTCTTTTTCAGCCAAAAGGGTCTGTTCGAGCTTTTGCGGCTGTAGCTTAACAGCTGTGACTAATTTTATTCGATTACCAGAAATTCCCTCCGTTTCCCTCCCCTGGTTTCCATTTCCCTCCTGGTGGTTGGAGTCCTCTCCGAGTCCCTGCTCCCATCAGTCACCTGGGCCACTCGCTGCTTTGGGGATGACCTCGGTCTGGCCTCCAGTTGTCATGGCAGCACCAAGAATTGGGAAGACTGTTGCTTTCAAGGGCTCAGCAGTCCTTGTGTCTGGGTGACTAATTCAGAATCCCTGTGGTTAGCATTCACATATAGGACACTCATTTCATTTTCTGAGCTACTCTTCCCCCACAGCGATATCTAATCACCCTTCCCCATGCTGGTCTCTCAGCAGATCCACATACACCCATTCAGAGGTTTAAAATGGAATAAAATAAAGAAGTTTAAATTGGTTTGGACCTTGAAATGTTTATTAGCCAACAATCCCTTGCTTGTCCATTTCTAGACCCTCAAAAGCTGAACTGGGGCCACCTGGGGCGGGGGGTTGGTGCTAGCTTAAGCATGGAGAAAATTCAGGGTTCCTGTAACTGATTGGAATTTTCTGGATAGTTGCATTGACTGGAGAAAGTGGGCCTAGAAAACACTGGGGACTCTAGCCCCCCCCCCCCCGATTCCCAGGCTCCCCTGACAGAAGGGGAGATTCCCTGCTCTCTCCCCACTCTGCCATCCATCCATTTATGTCCCCCTAGAGCCTGACCAAGACAGGAATTTTAAGAACTTTAGCCCAGATCCAGGTATAATCATTTGCAGGGTAGTAGAAACAAGGCCCACATACTACTATTTAAAGTTAATCGTTTAACTCAAACTAAAAATTTAAATAACATTTTTCTGTCTTCCTGCCTTGAACAATATAGCTTCATAATTCAACTTTAGAATTATTGACTCCTCAGTATCCTGAGTGGGGAGGTGGCAGTGGGAGGGACGGAGGGAGGACTTCTTATCCCAGCTCACAGATTCAGTCTCCCTCCCTGCTCTAACCCACAGTATGAGGTGCCTGGCTTGGACAGGGAAGGGGCCCAAGCCCCTCCTGGAAATGGGTCATTACAGGGCCCTGGCACCCTAGCGCTGTTCAGAAGGGGCATCGATTCAGGGCACATTCCCTTCCACTTAGGCCCCTGGGATGGGGGTGGCTTGGCAGAGGGCAGGAGCCAATCTCAATTGTGCTACATTTCAATTCAAATGATTGCTTGGAGATACATGTGTCTCAGTGGATTCCCATCAGTTTTGTGCCTCCCATTTTGGCTTTCCCTACCTCCTTGTTACTTGGATTCTTATGCTGACAGATGGTCACCATCCTCAATCAGTGTCCCCACTCCCAGGAGAATTGAGGCCATACCCCAGTGTAGGTTGGAGGAGGGTGCCTGAGCTCCAATCAGGAGTGGGACGTGATTGCCCAGCCTGAGAGCTCCACCGTGCACAGGGGCTGTACACAGGGGCAGCCCCACGTGCAGAAGGCCCTCAGGGACTGATGTGACTTTAGTCTACTGTAGCGCACTCATGGGAGTGACGCTGCAGGGGAATGGAGCTCTGCTTATGGAGAAAGATGCTCTTTCTGAGACTAAAGGGAAGGACGGGCTCTCCCCAGCTCTGCACTCGTAAACCCAACTCCTGACCTGGCAGCCTCCCTTGGATGTTGTAGACATTTTAAACCTAGGAAGTCCAAAAAGGCATTGTTGGTGTTTCCCTTTGAAATGTAGTCTTTCCACCGCCTCCCACTGCAGATCTTCCTACTGCACGTAGTAATGACAGCGGCGTCCACCAATGTGGTAGGTCAGGCCTGACACGGGGTTTCATGCACCTTGATTTCCCTCTTTCTCCCCGCCCCACATCCAGTGCTTCAGGCAGCCCTGACAGCGTCACCTCCAAATTAGACCTTGAATGTGTCATTTCCCCTGCCACTTGCTTATCCAAGCCACAGGCTCTATCTAGCCTGCGCTTCCCACCATCCCTCCTGCTGGAATTCCTTCTCTTCAGAGTCACAGCAATGACCTTAAAAGAGCCAATTGGATAATTTCACCCCGTACTTGCAACTCTTTAATAACTTCTGATCACAATTAGAATAAAATCCTAACATCATAGGGGTCCCACCCACTTGTCCACTTGCTTCAGACCCCATTTTCCCCTTTCTTCCTTTTGTTCAAACCCCCTCAACTTTCCGTCAAGTCTCAGAACAAAGGTAGCACACTCCAGTGTGACCGGATCAGCAGGAAAGGCAGAGGGCCTGGGAACGGGAAAGCCCAGGCTGCTGCTGCCTTCATGCAAACTATCTCGGTACAGGACAGAAAAGGGTGCATCTTACCAGGGCCACGTGGGACTCTCCAGGAAGATTTTAAAGAAGCAAATGCAATGTTTCGGTTGATGGGACAGCGACCCAGAAAACCCTGCTCTTCCTCTGAGACTGGGTCATAATGTAGAACCAAACTGTAAAATGTTTAAGGACAAAAAGGGCAAGTGATTTTATTAGATCTGATCTCATTAAAGCAGAAGAGGAGAAAAAGAAAATTCCACATAACTTTTGGGATAATTGATCCGAGAAATAAAATCCAGTCCAGGAAAAGTAAAGGTCAGTACCTGAATCACTCAGATAATTCCGTTGACCCTCGGGGCCTCTTTCTGTGACTATGAATCCTACAACACTGTATGGCCTTGGATTATTCTGTCTTCCATAACTACCTCCTTCCCTCCGAGGGCATCGGAATGCTTGGGAAGAGCGCTGGAAACGGTCAGTATGGAAGACGACGTTTCCCTCTTCATTTCTTCAAAGCACATGCAACTGTTTAAGGAGCAGGGATTTATAAGGTTATATTGTGGGGTGCACGATATACACACATGTGTACAGGACAATTACAGAAGAAAGGAGAAGGGGTGGGGACTGGCACGGCCCTTCTGCAGGGTTCATTTTATGTGAAGGGGCACATTACTAATTCTACTCAGTAGACTGAAAAGTTAAGGGTGTATGTTTCAATACCTTTAGCAACCACTAAAAAAGAAAAATAATAATAATGCCAAGCGGTATGGCTAAAAGTCACTAAACAAATTAAAATGGAATTCTAAATAATGTCCAACTAATCCAAAAGAAAGCGGCAAGGGAGAAAGGTGGGGAGGGGAAAGAAGGAAAAGCAGAAAACAAATTATCTCCATAAGGCAGAAACCCTTGACGGGTAGAAGAGGAGCGGGCAGACTAAACCACTGCGCCCAGTGTTTCCCAGGCACCCTGTGAGGTGCTTTACCGGCGTGTTTATCTAATCCTGACTTCAGCCCCACGTGCCTTCACCCCCCACTTTGTGGCTGATGACCACGAGTTCAGTCATGAGCATCCGGGGATGATTAGAGTGGCTGCCTGGCTGGCTGACATCTACCTCCCTCCACCTCCACTTCTAAACGATCGGATTTTCACATTTCCTCCCATTCCTAGCACTGGGGCACTTGTAGCTCTCTTCCACAGTAAAGCCAGGCCACCCTGTCTGGCTCTGTGACCTGTCACTTGCTTTGGTGAAGAGGGTGAGGGACAAGGAGCGGACCAAGGTTCACAGATGCTGTGGATAAACCAGGACTGAGGACTGATGGCAGGGGGCTAGGCTGTGAGCCGTGATGGGGACACAGAGTCAAACATCCCTCTACCCGTCCCACACAGCTCTGTAAAGCACGGCTGTGGGGGTGGCACCTCGTTGGATCCATTCATCGGTGACAAAAGAGCTCCGTCCTGTGCCCCCTCCCACTCTGTCTGTGCCAGCACGTGTCCTCACATTCAGCATACAGTGCACGCACATGAAAATGAAACACAGACGCAGCTGGATTTCTGAGTGCAACAGAGCCCCAGCCTGACATAAGTCGTGACGCACAGCTTTCCTTCCTTTGGGGTCCTCACAGAACATCAGAGGAGGAGCAGGTGTGCCTCAGCGAGGGCCTCTCCTGCGTCCAGGCGGATGTGGAAAGTCTCCCGGAGCTCCCTGAGGCAGGGGAAAGGGCTAGTCGAGAGCAGGGAGGGACCCTGGCGCTTGGTAGTCAGAGACACAGCGTTTTCATGGATTACACAGAAGTGCCTGTCTCAGCACAGAGATGCATTGAAAGGTAAAGAGCAGACATGAGAGAACTTTGGTCTCTGATTTTAGGAAGAAGCTGACTTGATCTCCCCAAGGCTGACTCTTCTCAGGCTAATCTCTCTCTCTAGCCTTATGCTCTCTTGAAAGCTCAAGTTATTTCTTTGGAAAATATGAGTTGGAGTGTGATGGGAGGAGATGAATATGTAAGAAGAGTCACATTGCACCCTATGACTGCAGTGTTGAACTATGTATGAACCAGAGCGTACGTAATGTGGCAGAGACTACAAGGCTGTTTTGCCGGGATATTGGGCCTTGACTTCTGCTGAGCTGCTTCCAAGAACAGGCAAGGGAGTCGAAGTTTATGTATTCTTAACTTTAAAAAAATTACTGTAAAACTATTGACTTTAACTGGAAAAACAGCCCACGGTATAACTCATTGGGTTCCTCTGACTCTGATTTGTGGGTATGAGCTCTGATTGCAATGGTTTAGCTCACTTCTCCACCTAACAACATTAATCTATTTCTTTTATTCTCTTCTAGAATAAAATGTTTGCTTTGGTGTGTCAGAACATTACGTACTTTCATTTGCTCTTGCTGAAATCTTTTAAATAACACAAATGATTACATCAGAGCAGGGCCACCCTTGAGCTGTGAGCCCCAGCAAACAATTTTTGTGGGGTCCTCTCTATGTAAACAATTTGGTGAAAAAGACTGTCAGAACACAGAGAGGCCAGAACTGGTACTTGGGCTGCATGGAAACAAGCTCGTGGCTCAGTGGCAAATCCTGTCATCAAGCCCTGAATTTACCCTTAATTCTGTGTCTGACTTAAGTGAGTCACTCAAAATCAGGGTATCAGCACCAACTGGTGGCCCACTTCATGCACATTCCACAAAAGAAACAGTGCACCAGCCAATGGAAGCTCTCTGTTCTTTGGTGGCCCTTCTAGAACCAGGGTACAGCCGCAAGCCAGGCTGGGGCGACTCATGTACTCAAGCCCTGAGGCTCTTTGGGGCATCTGGCCAACCGGGAGAGGGGAACAGTGGCTAAGGGTTGGAGAGCACCTTGGAATTTTGTCTGCATCCGTGGCACCCTGCTGCAAAGGCTCTGCCAGCTCTAGCTGGTCCTGGCCAACAGAAGGGGTCTTAGAAAAATTTGACGAAGGCCCTCCAAAGTCTTCCTCAAAGGGCTTCCTGAGGCACAGGGATGACCCAGGGAAGGGACCTCATTTGGCTGGGTCTAAGAGTTCTACTATATCTGAGTCTTTTCTTTCCACTTACAAATTCTATTTCTGATTTATAAAAATCAGTAACTGTGTATTATGGGATATTTACAAATTACAAAAATCTCCTGGAATTCCACCACTAAATAGTAATTATTCATTTACTTATTAATGAAGTGGCTAATGTATGCCAGGCACTGTGCTGTGGGATATAAATAGAAATAAATACAAGGTATACACAGTCCCGTACCTCCATGCAGCTTACACTCCAGGAGGTGACAATATTTTAAATTACGAAAAAGAATTTTTTTTACTGGGTAATTCATTTACATGGTTCAAACTCAAGAGGTACAAAAGAGCACAGTGAAAAAAATTCCTTTTTAGGGCAATGAAAATAATTTGCATACTATAATGATCCATACATGTGATTACATATTTTTCCAAACCCAAAGACTGTACACCACCAAGAGTGGTAGGCACAGCCAGAGGAATGAGTCGCGGGAGACCAAAATTGGCATATTAGAATTTATTTGGCGTGTTTGAGCTGCGGGAGGTCAGGCAGAAAAGACCATAACCTTTCCGACCAAAAAGGGGTATGGAGTTTTATAGGAGGGGGTGAATGAGGTTATTCTCTCTTCAATGCTTCAGGGGTTTTTCCCTGTTTGTCTCTAGCAACCAAGGGTTTCGGGGTATGACCAAGCCCTCCGGTTCCAAACCTTGGCCCCCAGGACTCCGTCTGGATCGCCCAGGTCCTCTGATCACAAGTCCCTACGAGACAAATAAAGTATAAAGCAAGACAGGAAAAGATACATTCCGGTGGCTTCTCCAGGCCTAAGGCAAACACGAGCCAGCAGGTACAAGGTACAAAGCTATACAGGATGGCTTTTAAGATAAGAACGTCCCTGTTCCTGGCCTAAATATGGCCTAACAAAGAGGGAACCGTAATGTCAACTATAGACTTTCGCTGATTTTGATGTATCAATGTAGGCTCATCCTTGGAAAAAAATGTACCTTTTGGGTGGTTGATGTCGTTAATTGGAGAAAGCGATGAGTATGTGGAAGCTAGGAGTATCTGGGAACTCTCTGCACCTTTCTCTCAATTTTGCTGTAAACGTAAAACTGCTGTAAAAAAAAAAAAAAAGAAGAAAATCTTAGTTAAAATTCCCTGTCTCCACTCATTTTCTCTCCCTGAAGGCAACCCAAATTCTACATATGATAAGATACATTAAAAACTATGCCTATTCTTCTCCCTTCTTTTATTTAAAGCAAATAGTAACAGAAAATAGTAACAAATAGTAACAGAAATAGTAACAGAAAATACAGAATATCTAAGTTCTTTTCATTTAAAATGTACCTTGGAGATTATTCCATGAGCTCATAAAGTTTCATCTTTCTATCAGATAGTCGCATAATAGTCAGTCAAATATCATAATTATTTATCAAGTTCTCCTTGATGGATGTTTTAACTTATTTTCATTTTTCCACAGTATGTTGTGTCAGCTTGCACATATATATTTTGCAAATGTGTGAGCATATCATAAAATACCCTTAGAAATGGAATTTCTGCATCAAAAGATATGTGAATTTTCAATTTGAACAGCTATTATCAGATTGTTTTGGATGGAGTCTGTACCAGTAACACTCGCTGGTGATGCCTTGACATATTTCCTTCCAGGCTTATTTTTCTGGACTTTTCTCTGGCTCAATTTCCTCATCTTTAAAGTGGGAATAACAGCACTTAACATGTAGGGTGATTATGAGAAGTTAATACATATAGAATGCTTTGAACAAAGCCTTCTCCATAATGAAGATTGAAGTACAAGCAATAATTTTGAAAATTCTATTCTAAGAAAGGCTAATCATTGACATTATGTGAAACTGAGTAGTTACAACCTTGGCATAAACCTGTGTGGCACAGACAGTCAAGAACAAAAGAAGAAATAACCGACTGGAGTGAATGCTGAGGAATAGAACAATAATCTAATGACTCAGAAGTGCTCGCTTCGGCAGCACATATACTAATGACTCAGATAAGCGCCCCCCACACGCCATGAGCCCGCCCCAGGCTCACACGGGCTCCTCAGTTCCAGAGCCAGTCCCATCCGCAGGCCCAGCTTCTCTATGACTGAGCATCCACAGGACTCCGGCCGCACCAGGTGACACCAAATTCCAGGGTCTGCGGCCTCCACCACGGAAGACACTTCGCCATCGCACAGAACCACCGCATGTGGAACCACCTCTTACCCAGAAGATCATTATTTGCAAAACTCCCAGGAGCACCGTGTTTTCCCAGAGAACACAGGGCATGTGCACTAAAGGGGACAGGGCGGCCGGCCTACCTGTCCCGTGGGCGCTGCTCCTGTGGGGCGGCCCTGCTCCCCGGGGGTCCACCGCGCACAGGAGGAAGCCGGTCGGTTGGTCTGCAGCTGGAGAGGATGGCAGGTGGCAGGGTCCGCCCCGCAGGCTGCTCCATCCCTGGGGCCTCAGGCCCCCTCAGCCGAACATCTCCTGGGAGGCGTAGGTCATGTACACGAAGCCGTCCTCGTCCCGGTAATCTCTGTAGATCTCGGCCATGGTCATGGTCATGCTGACAGTACTCTTGTTGTTCACTAGCAAGTAGAAAGCTTCAGTGGCCCCGAGGACCATGTGGCTCCTGGCATGGGGAGAGGGGCAGGAAGGGAGAAAGCTAACCTGGTGGGAAAGGGCTACTCATGAGATCATTCTTTTTTAAGGCATGATTAAAGGGAGAAGGTGAAGCATAAATTCTTCTCCCTCTCACTTTGCCAGATCCCATTATTCCCCAAATCCCAGGTCCATCCAGCACCCCACCACCCCCTACCCTCTGCCACGTGCACCTTGTCACCTACCAGATGTTGCTCAGGAACTGGGTCATGGTCAGCTCCTGCGGGACCAGCTCCTGTGGGATCAGGAGCTTGGTCTTGTCCAGCTGGAGGCAAGAACTTCTCCCAGGAGTGGTGCTCCACTATCACCTGTCGAGGCTTACAAAATAGTCATAGGGATGTAAAATATAGTCAATAATATTGTAATAACTATATGGTGTTCAGATGGGTACCAATGAGATTTATTGGGGTGATCACCTCATAAGTTATATAAATGTCTAATCACTGTGTTGTACACCTGAAACTAATATATTGTATGTCAACTGTAATTGAAAAAAAAGTCATAAGGGAGAGGAAAACAAGGATTCCACATATAAGTGAGATCATACAGTATGTTATGTCCTAGCTCAGAAGTTACACACTGTCATTTCCACACAATCCTATTGTTTACACAAATGAGCCCTATTCAGTTTGGGAAGAACTATGCAAGGGCATGAATCCAGGAGGCAGGGCTCATCAGGGGCCATCCTGAAGGATGGCTACCACAGGGGTTATTTTTTCTGAGCCTCTGTTTCCTCTTCTGTAAAAATGGTCATCATTATTTTGACTTCACAGCGATATTCATTCATTCATTCACTCCGAAACCTTTATTAGATACTTACCCTATTACAGACACTGTGGGAGGTGCTGCGAGTACAATGAAGGGCAAATACCAGTATTGTAGTCCTGTGTTTATTGTTTACCTGTCTTCATGGAACTTACAGCTTATTGACGAGACAGACAATAATAGAGACGCAAGTAAAAAGTAAGATCACAAGTGTGATATGAAAATAAGAGTGAATTTGGGGTTGAGGGTTGGTATTCTGACTGGAATTATAGTCTAGCTTCTACTACTTGGCTACATACCTCTTCCCTTTCCTAACCAATTACACACAAGGACTGCTCACTGGATTTCAGAACTAAGAACGGAGATAAGAACAGAAACAGGCCACTCAGAAACCGTCATGACTCTGCTGCCTCGAAGTTGCGTCCAAACTCCCTATAAGACCTTTCTCAGCCTCATTCCCTCCCTGAAAATCAAACCCTTGTCTCATTCCCCCAGTGCAAGCCCTTTGATCTGGCTGGGCTAGTCTTTCCTGCAAATTTACTCTGTGTATTTCCTTCTCTAAGTTTTTAGCACATCAAGTCCCTGCCTCTTATCTGTCTCCATCCCATTCAAGCCCAGTCAGGTTCCAAATCCTACCAACATCCCAAAGAGGGGCCGATACTTTTCTCCAGGAATATTTGCTGTAGGTACAACTCATTTTACATTAATATCATCAAACACATTTATATTTAACTTTTCTCGTGTACATGAACTTTGAGCTCTGGCTTATCCCCAGCAAATATTTCCTTCACATCGTAGAGGATACAGAGTAACCAAGGCACAGTACCCACCCTCACTGAGGTGGCCACACTTAATCATTCCTCTTTTTTGCTTCCATTCTCTGCATTAACTGGGCCATTTGCTGCTTAGATCTAATCCAGTCTAAGACAAAAACATACCTGTCAAATGCCCTAAAAGGAATGGTATCCCAAATGATTTACATCATGGAATGGAGTAAACCTGAATGCTTCCAAGGAAGACTGTCGTTTTCCTTCTTTTAGTCCCTTTTCTGTGAATTGACTTTATATACCTTTGTGGCTAATAATTTAAAGATCATACTTTGGTTTAACAAATTCGCTTCAAAATCTTAATTACCATGAAATGTTGTGAAAGTCTTCACTTTTTTCAAAATGCAACACTGAAGTATTCAATGGAACACTGTTTGAATACTGAAAAAACAATTTAAATCATTAAGAAATAAGTAAATTATGATATGCACTTCATGGAATTAGAGTAATTAAAGTTAACATATTAATGCATATTAATAGAAAAGATGTTAAAATCATGTGGTTTAAAAAAAGTTAGTTGCAGAAATTATATTTTTAAAAAGCACAGAAAACAATTTTATAAAGAATAAAATACCCACCAACCTGGTTTGGGGCGGGGATTAGAATGAAAGTAATAATCAAAAGTCTTGAAGTTGGTCTGTAATGTTGAAATTTTTATAAATGGGAATATATTTGTGCCCTACTTGTGTAATTAAAATAAATAAAAAACAATGTGTAAGAGGGTGGATTACTTTTAAAAAATAGACAAAGTTGCTTGGAATTTCTCTTCAGACATTAAGCAGTGTGGGGGAGCTGCCATCTTGTGGAGCTTTTGGAATAGTCTTTAAATGGTTATTCATACATCAAAGAATTGAGTGTGTGGTCCACAGGATTTTGGAGTTGTAGTTTCTGAGTTACAGGTCAACCCGTCATGTTTGTCCTGTGAGAAAAAAAGAAAACAACAAAAGTTCAGTGGTTTACCCAAAGTCACTTAAGAGTTTTGGGCAAGTCAGAATTACAGATCAAGTCTTCTGATTCCTAATGGAATTCTTTCAATTATTCTTCTGCCTCCCATAATCCAAGAGTCAACAAGTATCCAACACTAAAATGTGTTTAGAAAGACTTCAGATATATAGTGCCTGGGAGCTAGAAGTCATTTATGAGGTTCGTACAAAAGTAATTGTGGTTTTTGCAATTATTTTTAACCTTTTAAACCGCAATTAGTTTTGCACCAACCTAATACATACAATCTATTACATCTTCAATTTGATAAAATAATGCTGTTTTATAAGAAAATTGTTGTAAAACAGAAAATAGAGAAAACCACATAAAACAGCTAAATGGCTTAATTATTATAAGGCAAACAGCTTACCTTATGATATGGATAACTTAATAATATTGCTATTGTTATTAGAAGACAAAGCCTGTCATAAGGTCACCAAATATAACTTTGCCAGCCACTCCCAGAATCCCCTCCACATGCTTTGTTCTACCAATCAGTGCCCTTCTCCTCCCCTAGTGTAACCACTATCCTGAATTTTAGTTATCATTTTGTATGTCTATTGTTTTATCACCAAAGTGTATGTCTCTAAACGACCTAGTTTAGTTTTGACCATTTTTTAAAAATGGAATTTCCCTCTCCATCCTGCCCCCCCCCCTTTTTTTTTTTTTTTTACAATTTATCTGTTGAAATTCCCAGGGCATTTAACCCATACCTTCTCACTCTGGATTTAGCACACTGCACGCTCGTGCTGCCATCCCTCACACTCCTGTCATTATCTCCTGCACTTTTGTCAGCAGATCCAGAGGAGCACACTCATCTTGAGTTATGGCACGATGATAAGAGGATGGTGAGTTCTTTCATTAAGAGGCAGAGCATTCCTGGTTGTCTACCTTTGTGATACTAGCAGTGGCTGATGCTCAAAGTCTAAAACCTCTAATCCAGTCGGATTACAAAATGGTGATCTCATGTCTTGTTCATTATTAGAACACTAAAATGGGATTTTTTCTCCTTTATCTGATGTTTGGTTACCCAGTGGGACAGGAAAAATGCTTGATATTTCTTCTTTGTTTTTTCATTTTCAACATAATGAATTGGGACTCTTTCATCCCAAAGAAGGTGACCAATAATTTGTGATGGATTTGCATAAATTGCAATCATTCTTTTTTAAGATCAAATTTTCCCATGTTTGCACAGTGGGGGAGGCTCTTCAAGTTAGCTCCTAAATCATTTTGAAATTATATAATAGCTTGTGATGAGTTCTATTTTAACAAGATATTGCAGGCGTATCTTCTTACATGTCTTCCCATACTGTTTTCCTAAGCTCTGGTTTCTTTTGGTAAAAAATGATGTTTTAAAACTATAAGCTGAATAATAGGAATGCTCATTGGTACTGGATTGACTTTTTTTTCTAGGTTTCTTCAGTGTGTGCAGTGTATATGTATGTACATACTGTGTGTATACATACATATAAATTTTACATATTCTTAAGTTTCTATCAGCACTTCCAATTCAAATTCATAGCTACAAACTTTGATTTTAATTAACCTGTCTGTAACCTTTTTTTCCACATCAAGAATCCCGGTTCTCAAGATGGGATGAGTTAAAATATCCCATATTCTATCCACGTTATACACACGAGTCCTAAAATAACACTACTACCAGGCTACCACTAGCTAAACAATGTTTCTGCCCATGTGCCCCTCTTTTCTGTGGTCTATCCATGTCACCTGGGCATATAGCCACTGCACACTATACTTGCTCCCTCTTAACTCTAACTTTTAATTGTGCATGTAACTATATGTTTAATGTCCACCATCAGTTTTTATGATGCTATTTCTCCGGTTGTTTTGGTTATCTACTGGAGCTCATTTGCTGAAGATTCCTCAGTTCAAGCTTAAGGGAACAATACTTCCCAAATTCTTTTATGTTGGATGTTTGTCTGTGTTCCTCATATTTGAGTCAATTTTGTTGGATACAAAATCCTTTGCTTATATTTTTCCTTGAGTATCTATTTAAAGAGTTACTACATTTTCTTCAGGCATAAAGAATAATTGTGGGAATGTCTGGTCAACTCATTTTTTCCCCCTACATGTCACTTTCTTTTTTGCCTACCCAAAGGATTTTTTCTTTAAAGTAACGTACTTATGTCTTGGTGTTGGCTGTCTTGAATCAATCTTAGGTACAAGAGTGCAATTTAAAGATAGTTTTAAATCAAATTAGGGAAGTTTTCTAAAATTAGTTTTATAGTTTTTTTCTTCAAAGACTCTTGTTTTCTGTATATTGGGCCTCTGTCTCTATTGTCAATATTTGTAACTTCCTATCCTTAAGTCTTTCTTATCTGTAGTGTTTGCTTGTGTTCAGCCTTCATTTCTGAAATGCTTATTTCTAATGCTTTCCTGAGTTTATCTTATTTCTGAGTTTTCCAAATTCTAAATTTCCTTTATATCCTGTACTATTTTAACAACTTTTAGCACATTTTCAAATGAACTAGTTTTGATCTGCTCTGTGGGCCTTTCTGGTAGATTTTCATTATCTGTAAAGATGTTATTCTGCTCGATTCTTTTTTTTTAAAATATTAACTTTGTTAGAGATTGATTGATCTAAAAACTTTTCTGTGGTTTCTTTGGAAGTATAATTAGTTTTCTTAAACTTTGAGAAGGAAGCATAGCTTATGGGAGCTTCTGGAACTTAAGTTTTTCAAGTGTTCGAAAACAGGGTATTCTGCCGAGCTTTCTTGGTTGACTGTTTCTTCCCCTTCTATTTTCACCTGTCTTCATGTCTCTTGTTTCCCCTGCTCAATTTTGCTTTACCTTCTAGCTGTTTCTCTTCTGTGGGGGACCCTACTGTAGAAGGGCGCCGTGGCAAATCAGTTTTTGCTCCAGTCCTTCAGACATTACTGCAGACCTCTTGCACTCACACCACTGGAGCGGGCAGCCTCTCCATTTCTAATGCTGTTTCCACCTTGCTCCACTGAGCGTTTTTCTAAAGTCCTCTTCCCTTCCTCTACTTCTGAATCGATTACAGTCCATCTTGAGGCTGTTGGTGGCTTGTCTTCACCTACACCTTTTGGGATTTAAGGACATCATGTCACCTAAATTTGTTGTAATGCTGTTCATGCATTTTTGTTATCCAGTTGCGGGGATTTAAAGACTGAAAGATGATGGTACTGCTGCCCTTTCCCCTTCTCCCACACTAACTGTAAATGTTTTCAGCCAATCCCAGGTGCAGCCTGACTTCAAGCCCCTGCTTTTGAGGAACCTGCATGACATCTCTGTTCACTGAAACCATCTCACCTTTTACCTATTGTGGTTTCTGCAACTGCAGAAATGATTTTTTTGCTAAATCAGTTTCTTTGCCTAATGTCTCGTCTTCTTTTGTTAACCTTTGTGTTGATAGTATATTTTATTCCTTTTCTGTTATTTAAGTGACATTTTAAATGGGTGAGAATGTAAACATTTGTAGACAATGCTTGAATCAGATTCTTAATTTGTTCTCTAGCAGGAAACATTTATAGAAAATTCAAATTTGCTTCTGTTCTTTGGATTTGGTCTTTTTCAGATTGGTTTTATTTCTGTTTCCTTTGTAAATTTTTATTCGTTTTTTACCTTGTTTTTTTGCTCTATTCAGACCGCTTTATCCAAAAGTCTTCTACTAAAATTCATTTAAAATTTAAAATACTCTGGGTCCCTATCCTTTATATCTATATCTTAGATACTTTTATTAAGTTGCTTTACTTCATGTCTGATCTTCACCTGTACACCTCTGGCTGTCTATCCAGGTATCTGCCTATTTCTTTGTAGAGTGTACATATTATATAGACTTTGCAATGTTAGTATCTTATATTGCACCTAGGACACTAGTTTTACATATATGTTAAGGAATTTTTAGCCCATACTTCAAAAAAGACATATTAAGAAAAACAGGCTATTTTGAAGAATATAAGTGATATAATAAGTACTTCTATTCACATAAAGCTAAAAGGAACTTTCTTTCACTGTCAATCTGTAATCCAGTCTCTTTAGGGATAAAAGAGCACTGTCCCGTTTGAGCAATGATCTTTAGGCCTTCCAACGACCCCTCCCAGCCCAGTAACTTTATTTTCAATTCAACACTGAAAGATAGACAGGAAAAGCAGGTGGAAAAACTTAAAAGCTTGGAGAAATACAATGATTTCCTTTAGTATAAAAATGATTCCAGGATGGTGGTTTTCCATTTACCATCCTTATATTCAACATTACAGAAATCTTCAGTCAATTTTTATAAATTCCAGACTTGCCCAGTTAACATTAAAACTTCCCCAAATTGTCAAAAATAAAAATTATTTCTCTCATTAGCTCCTTATGAAAAAATATAAAAAGCTGAACAAAAGAAACAATTACACAGTTAATATATAAAAATAAAACAATTATACAGTTAATATACAAAATGTATTTCTAAGTTTTAAAAATGGCATAAATCTAAGAATGAGTCTTTCAGTCTGGTAACAATAGACTCATTCATAAGCAGGATTTCAAATTGATAAAGTCTCTTACAGGCAGTAGGCTCCCATCTGCCTGTGTTCATTGGAATATTGCTCTCTGAACATGTGTACACTCAGATTTGTTAAATATATCTTCTTCTGTTTCTGGAGTTAGTTGGATATTATCTTTAACTGGAGACAGGGGATCGGGCTTCTTACAAGAAGGAAGCTTTTCAGAAGCTCTGCAAAATAGAATAGAATAAGGTAAATTTAGTGTTTTTAGGGTAGTGATTACTAAAGAATGATCATCTACCTCGATAAAATAGAGGTAGATAAAGAAGACAAGACCCTTCATTGGATAATTTGCCCTAATTAATTACCTGCACATTCAGGTTCTCCTCTGAGTATGATGTCCAATAAAATCTGAGTTTTCCTCAGAGTGCCCCTTCCCACTTTCTAAATTACCTTTCACAGTTGGTGCTAGGTCACTACCAGATATTATACTAGCTGAGGCAGAATGATTCCAGTAAAGAAACATTAGTTCTTTCCTCCTTAAGGCCCTTCTCAGGTCCGGACAAAAGTGAGGTGTGAACAAACGTTTTAGCCCTTCCTTTTACTCAAGTTTTTTTTTTTTTTTTTTTTTGCTGGAAGAGGTACTTGTATTTTCCACCTCCACATATTTATAGTTAAAATAAAAAGCTAGTCTCACTTAAGAACATTCTTGATGAAGTAGTAAAAATCATTAATTTCATTAAATCTCAACCATCTCAACTTCTTAATTATTCTGTGACAAAAAAAGGGAAACACGAAATGCACTTTTGTTTAATACTGACTTTTGTTGCATACTGAAGTATGATGAATTATCTCAAGTAAAAGCATGTGTAACACTATGGTTATTTAAATTTGGGTATTTGGCAAAGGCTTCTCTAAAATGAACAGAGAGACTGTTTGTTGCTTCAAGCAAAGCAACTAACAGTATTCATTGCAAAGGATAAAATTCAAGCTTTCAAGTGAAAATTCGAATTTTGGAAAACTTGTATCTGCCACTTGACAACTTCCCAAGCTCAGGCTTTGATGATAAGATTGTGCTTTTTAAATACTGTATAATGAAATGTGTCACTATTTAAAAGATAGGTCTGTTTTCCAAATGACCAATGCGTGATGTTATAAAATCATACATAAGTAAAGTAAAAAGATGCACTATGGACCCATGGACTATGTACCAGAGAATGAAGAGTCAATTGGCAGGGCTTCATATTCTATACTGCAACTAGCCTTTAAAAACAATTGCCTGTTGACCTTTAATGTACTATTAAAGAAGAAAATTTACACTTACATAAAAAGGCTATTGAAAGATACATTTTCAAACTACAAATATGTGTGGGGCCAGATTTTCTTCATACACTTCAATCAAAACAACATAACAGATCAAACAGAAACAGATATAAGAGATATAAGAATCCAGCTCAGTTCTGTTACACCAGACAGTAAAGATTTGCAAAAATATAAAACAATGTCACTTCTCACTTTTTTTTTGGTTTTGGAAAGCAGCTATTTTTTGTAAAAAATATACTATTGATTTTAATATTTAATGGGCTTGTTACTGTTTAAAAATAAATAAATATTTTCAAAGCATCCATTTTAAAGATGTTTAAATGTTGACAGATATCACACACATAAAACAAAGTATTTGGGAGCCCTCAAAAATTTTTAAGAGTGTAAAGAGTTCCTGAAGGCAAAAAGTTTGAGAATTGCTGCTATATGGTTTAATCCCAGACTTTATATGATGAAAAAAAAAAAATAATAATTGTCCAGCACTTAGATATACAGTGTTTCCACTCATGTGGCATTTCTATTAGATAAGGTTTAATCCTGTCACACTCATGTAATTTTTGTTTTTTACTTTTATTCTGAGCATATGTGCTTTATGGAGAAGAAAATAAATTAATTATAAATCGATGCTACTCTGTAGGTAATTTTGTAGTCTAATAGGAGAAAGTATTGCAGTTCAAAAAACGTAGATCTAGAGGATCAACATTGAAAACAATGCTTGCCACATAGATTGGAAAGCTGGCAAATTCATCATGTAAACTCAATGACTCTCCCCATTGTTGATGTGATAATTTAGGGAAACAAATTGCTTTAAATTCAGAAGTATGATGGCGCATTATCTTCCCACCTCCCATGTCTAAAACAACTTTATTCTCATTACAGTCCTGAGAGGTAAGAAGGAAGAAAGCTGAGACACTTAAGGCCAAGAAAAGTAATTTGTTTAACAGCGAGAGCCGCCACCCAGAGCCAGACTGAGAACCGAGGTTTTTCAGTTTGCCACATTTTCACCAAAAGAAGAGACCGAAACTGAAGTTTCACTATAGTTGAAAGAGTCAGCTAAAAGAAAGAGAGGAATATTACAGTCTTCTTAGGTAAGAGAAAGAGAAATTGATACATATGTAAATAGAGTTGGGAGAAGGACTGATATTACAGAAAAAAAACTAAATTTATTCTATTGTAGAATAAGTAACACGGCAACTCACTTTTTAAATCCAAAATTTTTCCAGAGCTCATTGATCTTTATCTGTAATCCTGGCGTGTTCTCAGCATTGGGATGTTTTCTCTTCTGAATGCTTGCTGGCTTCTTACTGAGCCCGCTGACTCTGGCGCGTACTAGAGGCTTGATCTTGGTGGTAGAAAGATTGTCCATGGAACTAGATTTATACAGCCCAGGAACCTAAAGATTAAACGCCCACTTTAATGCTATTCTGTTAAAGCAATTAACTTTAGTAATTTCAAACTATTCTTTATATGCTGGAACAGAAAACTAACCTATAAGCAATGTGTAAAAATGTGCTACTTATAAACGTCTATTACAAAATTATCACAGTAATTTTAACAGGTAATATATGCACCTTGCACTAAATTCATGAGTTATAAAAGAATAGAGAGAAAAGTTTTTCTTACTCCCTCACTGTCTCTAGGCAATCCCTATCTGAATCCATTTACAGTCGGAACTCCCTTATCCGCTGGGGACATGTTCCAAGACCCTCATTGTATGCCAGAAACAGCAGTTAGTACCAAACCATATACATACTGTGATTTTTCCCATACATACCTAATCTTATGGTAAAGTTTAATGCCTTTTCCATCCTAACTAAGCACTGAACGTGCCCCGTGGCTGTAATTTAACAGTAATAAACGACTATGTTACTGGTTTACGTATTTACTATACTATACTTCTATTGCTATTTTAGAGTGTACTCTTTCTACTTAGAAAAACTATTTGCTATGAAACAGCGAGCAGTGTTACGTGGGCGGCAGTTTCACACATGCCATGTTTACAGCCCCTGCATTGCATCGCTTTCTCCTGTGCTTGATTTAATCTTGTGTTTTGTGCCGCAACATGCTGTGCAGGTTGGTGACCTGGGAGCAATAGGCCACCCCAGATAGCCTGGCTGTGTGCTCTGTGACACTCGCACTACAAAATCACCTTACGATGCATTTCTCAGAACGGATCCCCCTGGTGAAGTGGCACATGACTATAGTTATTACAAATAATGCTAAGTAAGTCCACAGAAAAAGATCTTTATACCACAAGAGAAAATGGCAGGTTTCACAACTTAAAACACCTACAATCAAGTACAAACATGGTCCTAGATTTGAAAGGATAAATTTTGGGCATTTGAATTTTTAAATTTTGCTTATACTTATCATTGGTAATAACCATGCACTGCTTCTGAAATTAAAAAAATGTTTTACCTTGCTCCTGAGAGGTGTGTCTTTTTTCGAGAACCGAGATAAACGTAGCTTAGATTCCTGATCACCTTGATTATCAAGTGACTTAAAATTGAAGTCAGATTCCTAGATCCCCAGATCAAAAAAAGTTAGATTTTTACCATGGAATTTTTTTTTTATTTTACAACTAACCAATATCCAACAAAACATACAAGCAAAATGAGAAAATCGTCATAAATAAAATGTAATATCTCAGAAAAGAAAGTATAAACAGCTTGGGGTAGAATAAAAGAAAATTAATCTAATGTGAGAAGACTGAGGTTTGCCAGTTTCACTTCAAATTAAACTGAAGAAACGAGCAAGATGGTTTAGCTGGAGAATAAATTCTGTAACATAAAGTGTACATTTACAATTGAAGGTTTTTCTGAATCATTTCGGGAGCCTGCCAAAATGCTAACTCAGATAAGACAAGTCTCCTACTGTCTTACTGTAAGTCTCATTGCAAGCTTGGCTAATAGTTTTCATAAATCACTAGCTACAAAAAGTTGAACCAGTATAGTTCTACATCTCTTACTTGTGTAACATGCTCAACATCGAAGAGAAAGAAGGCATCTACTTTCAAGAAGTAGAGTAGTATTATATCGAATGCAGTTACCCTTAGCAATGAATGGCTTTAAGACCTGTCCTCTACCCTCATTTCATCATAAACAGAACTATCTGGATTCTCACTAACATTAAATTAAAAAAGACAATAAATGGAAATTGACCAGATTTTACATTTCTGCATTTTTAAAGGTTTTTTAAAAAATATATTTATCTTGGGATTCTACACAGTATTATATACATTAAAAAAAAAAAAAAAGAAAACCATAGTGAAAAATACTCCATTAACTTGGACTGTAACTTACAGAAACTCGAATATTCTTCACTCACAGCTAACACCACAGTAGTGGTGATCCTGAACTAAACCATCTCTGAAAGATCACTAGTAAGATCCTAAGATTAATTCACCTCATATAGGGTCAATGAACTCAACACACACACAATGTATGGTTTTGCTGCATTTCACAGTGAACCACCAAAGGAGGTCTCCGATAGAGAAACATTTTCCTCAAAGCACACAAGAAAAACTGATGTTCAAATGAAGCCCCAATGGCACTATGGCTTTCTGAAATATTTTCTGAAAGACAGATTATATAGTTTTTATGTTAACTGTCAATGTTCCAGTTCTTGGAGAATTAACAATTGATTTATCCTAATAGGGATTTACTACATCTGGAGGCAAGAGATGACTTAACGAATGATTTCTAGTTTAGCTTGTTGTTTTGGTGAGGGGAGAGGATTCGTGTTTCTCTAACTCATCAGTCCAAAAAATGGTTAGCCCAGAAGACAGAAGTGTGGAGAGTTCTGTCAGCATCACTGGTCCACAGCATGTGAGCTGGTAAGACTTCTTAGTAAAACATGGCTAATTGCTTACAGAGTTAAACAGGAAGACGTCTGCTGGCAAAAGGAAAACGAACACCCCAGAGGAGCTCAGCGGACTTAGAAGTATCCTGACAAATAGATGGCAATGTTTTTATGAAAGCTGTTCAAGAGACGGCAACTGAGGCGGCACCCAAGTGGTGCCAAGAGAAAATGCAGAATGGAGTGAAAAATCAAAAAGATGACAGTAATGTGGAGGTGCCCATGAAAAGAAACAGAGCCCTCTAGACCAGTATGGATGGACCAAAGGCGGATGGAGTGAAGGAAAAGAAAAGCAAAAGCCTTAAGGCAGCCAAGGATTGGGTCTGGCACACCCTAAAACTTAAAAATACCACATGGAACAGACTTTGGATTTGAATATGTTGATTTCCACTTTCTCCAAATGAAAACAATTTGTTTCCACATTTTAAGTTGGCTCTTTTCTTCAATTTGAGTACAATGCAACTCAAGTTTCCTTTAGGAACTTGAATAAAGTATATTCCTTTTGATAAATATAAGATACTGACTTATGAGATTGCTGTCCAATATTCAGGATTATCAGACATCAAAATTCTGTCAGATATTACCGAGTTGTTCTTACAAGTTGGTAATTATAGTTGGCAGATACAAAATGAAGTATGTTATATTGGTAAATACGAGATAACTCAGATTTTAAAAAAGCTATTATGCTATCATGTCATTTAAAAA